>NC_134856.1:16275000-16970000 GCF_049852395.1 Peromyscus maniculatus bairdii | reverse complement strand
GCTAACACAGGCTAAAAGGCCCAATGCTGGAAGAGCGGAGCCATGAGCTACTGTGCAGAGTGGAGAGGAGAAGCAGGGACCGGTCCTGACTGATGGCATCTGATACGCCTTGAGCTTCAGCTGTTGAAACTGATTAGTGGAGGATCTGGGCCCACGAATCTCTCTTGCCCGCCGGTGATGTTGGCCTGGCTCATCCCCTGAACTCTGTTGTGTCCTACTTCTGGTTCTGGATTTTCTGACCAGAGAACTATGGTTTAGCTTTTGCTTTGCTTTTTCTTTAGGATCTGCATTTCTGTGGTGCCAAGTAGCCCCAGTGGTGGAGGGGAAGTCCCTCTTGTTACATGAAGGAACAAGGCAACCAGAAACTAACTGTTTTGGTGGTTTTTCTTGTTTTGTTTTTTCAAGACAGAGTTTCTCTGTGTAGCTCTGGTTGTCCTGGAACTCGACTGTAGACCAGGCTGGCCTTGAACTCAGAGATCTACCTGCTTCTTCCTCCCAACTTCTGGAATTAAAGGTGAGCATTACTACCACCCAGCATAGAAACTGCTTGTTTTTAATTATCATTGAAATAAGTGACCCAGGCCAGGGTTGTCATGGGTGTCGGGAGTGTCAGGTGGGAGGCTGATTGTGAACTACACTTGTGTGCAATGTCAAATTATTAGTTCTGCGATCTGCTCATCAAAGGTCATGTACCATTGCTTATTGGCACATCTGGCTCTGGCCAATGACTCCAGAGTCAAATTTAGCATTAGCAGTTGAGAGGTATCTGGGCCTTCTGATGGGATGCTTCACTTGTGATGTTTTCATACTACAGACACAGAATCTGTCAATTTAGCCCCGATTCTGGCTTATGTAAAAGACAGAGGACTGAGGGATGAATTTATACCACAAGAAAACAGTGAGATAGTAATAATCAAATGTAAGATATGGTCTTTGATTAGTTCCTAGTTAAATCAACCATAACGGACATTTTGAAACTGAATGGGAATTACATATGGATAGAGTATTGAATAAGAATAGTTAGCATTTGATTTATTAGATGTGAGAAAGAAATTAAGGAAACAGCTTATTTTTTTACAGGTTGAAGTATCATGATGTCTACAACTTACTGTTATTTATTTGTGTGTATGGTGGGGAGGGGAATGTGGGTGCCACAGTGTACATTGGTGGTCAGAGGACAATTTTCGAGATTCATTTCTCTACCTCCACCTTGTTTTGAGGCAGGGTCTCTCTTGTTTCTGCTGCAATGCTGTGGATCCCATCCAGGAAGCTGCACACACTTCCTGCTGATTCTCCCGTGTCTGCCTGTCATGGATGTAAGAGTGCCGGGGTTGTGATCACACACATGTGTCTGACTTACATGGGTTCCAGGGATCTGAACTCGGGTCATCAGGTTGTACAGCAAGCACTGTTGTAACCAAATGGAGTTCCCTGGGTCCTGACATTTCCTCTTAAGTGGTTCAACCACAATACAATCAACCAAAACAATTAAACAAAAAAAAATATGGATGATGCAAATATGTTAACAAAAGATAGAAATTTATGGAAGGTCATTCTTTTTCTCTTCTATTTTTCAGCCTATTTCAAACATATCTTCAAAAAACTTAAAAATGAAAACTGTTTCAGTGTTCATACAAACCTTTAAAATCTCTCAATAGTCTGGTCACAAAAGGCAAAACTGTAGGGGCAGTGACTGATGTAGGGAAGAAAGATGGACCATGGTATCAAGTGCTGACTTTGTGGCCCCACAGCGACAGTAATCTGAGGGAGGTGTGGGGAGGTTTGGGGCCGTGGCTTTGCCTCAGTGCATGAGCCGCTCTGTGCTGGTGGCTCACAGCTCCCGCAGGAATTGTTGCTAGGTTTATGGTTGGATTTGCAAAATTCATCTAGCACTTTAGCATTTGCACAAAAATGGAAGGCATGGAAGACCCCCTGGAAAGGCCTCGTGAAACAAAACCAAACACAGAGAAACTGCCGGGCAGAAGACCCGCCGGCGCCCACTTTTGTCCTCTCTCCCCACCTTGATACTTCCTGAGGTTGGAGCTGAACATGGCTTCCTCAGGTCCACACCTGTGATTCTTGACCTTGGCTGCCAAGAGAGGCCAGCATGGCTTTGAACAAGATGTTTGTCTCCTGGGGTATTAGATTTCTTAGCCTTAAACAGAGATGACAAGATCTGCCTCTCAGGTTTTGTGTTTTAGGTGGGATTCACGTGACATAAACATGTTAAAACAAACAAGTCAGTAGCATTTGGCTTATTCCAGTGCCGGGCCACCATCATCGTTGGCCATGTGTGGCACTTGGTCACCTTCCTAACCAGAAGTCCGCACCCATGAAACAATCACATCCCACTCACCTCTCACCTGGCCCTGGCAGCTACCCCTCGAGTCTGTGCTTTGTGGATTTGCCCATTTTGCATATTTCATATAAACGGAATTACACAGCATGTGACTTTTGTTTCTGGCATCTGTACTTTAGCATAATGTTTTCAAGGCTTGTCCATGTGTGAGCATGTCAGTACTTCATTCCCTTTTATGGACGAATAAAGCACACATATATACAATACTCCACATTCACTTTGAGGTTTCAGTGACCTGAGGTCAACTGTGATCTGAAAATATTAGAAAGAAAACATCAGAAACAATTCTGCAATCTTAAATAACTTCCCAAATTTGTGAGCTTCTGTGACTGTCACACTGTGCCTGAAGAATACATTCAACTTCATCACAGGAACGTATGTATAGAAAAAAAAGCAGTTTCTAGCTAGGCCTTGGGACTGTGGGCATCAGGCATGCACTACTGCCTTGAGCGCGTCCCCTGTGGATGAGGAATGAGTGCTGAACCACACCTTGTTCATGCACTGGGATGGACATTTGGGTTGTGTTTCTAGCTCCTCACTACTCCCAACAATACTGTTATGTGCATACGTGCATAACTGTGTGAGTCCTTGCTTTTGATCCCTTGGCTGTGTACTTAGGATAGACATTGTTGGATCTTACATAAGGTAATTCTGTGAGTTTTTGGACAGCTGCCAAGACTGTTTTCCACAGCGGCAGAGCCATTTTACATGTTCACTAGCAAATTTTGAGGGCTGTGATTTCTCAACATCCGTACCAACACTTGTTATTTTCTTCCACTTTTTAGAATGCAGCCATCCCATGGGTATCAAGTGGCATCTCACCCTGGTTTTGATTTGCTTTTCCCTAATGTCTACCCACACTGAACTTCTTTTTTGTCTACTTAATTGGCCATTTGTGTGTTTTCTTTCGGACCACTGTCTGTTCAAACTCTTTTGGCCTTGTTTGACCTGATTATTTTTGTTGTTGTTATAGTAGATCTCTATAGGATTCTGGATATTCACCTCTTAGCTTATCTATGAGACACTAACGTTTTGAACCTCTGACGTGTTTCTTTTCACTCTTTGGATCATGTTTTTTGGTGCACACAGGGTTTAGTCTTGAAGTCCACTTGATCTGAGTTTTCTTTTCTTTTTTTTTTTTTTTTTTGGTTTTTTGAGACAGGGTTTCTCTGTGTAGCTTTGCGCCTTTCCTGGGACTCACTTGGTAGCCCAGGCTGGCCTCGAACTCACAGAGATCCGCCTGCCTCTGCCTCCGGAGTGCTGGGATTAAAGGCGTGTGCCACCACCGCCCGGCTGATCTGAGTTTTCTTTTACTGCCATATTTAAGAAACCATTGTCAGAGAGGCGGCGGCAGCGGCGGCGGCGCACACCTTTAATCCCAGCACTAGGGAGGCAGAGCCAGGCGGATCTCTGTGAGTTCGAGACCAGCCTGGGCTACAGAGTGAGTTCCAGGAAAGGTGCAAAGCTACACAGAGAAACCATGTCTGGAGAAAAAAAAAAACCAAAAAAAAAAAAAAAAGAAAAAAAAAAAGAAAAAAAAAGAAAGAAAAGAAAAGAAAGAAAGATAAAAAATAGAAACCATTGTCAAATTTAAGGTCAGGAAAACTTCCTCCTACATTTCTTTTAAACTAAAGTATTATAGTTTTCATTCAGAGCCTATCATCTATCTATCTATCTATCTATCTATCTATCTATCTATCTATCTATCTATCTATCATCATCATCTATCATCATCTGTCTATCACATATCTATACTCTATCAATCTATCTGTCTTCTATCAATCTATCATCTGTCTATCTACTATCATCTATCTATTTATCTATCTATCTATCTATCTATCTATCTATCTATCTATCTATCTATCTATCATCTATTTATCTCTGCTCTCTCTCTCTCAGATCTAACAGAGGTTGGGAGGATCTCCAAAGTCCCATCGCTATCAATTTTCAGCTGGTACCAGTTGGTTTCAGAAACCAGCAGCCATAGGGGCTAAAGAAAAAAAAAGTTAACCAGGTCCAATACAGCATGAAAAGATAACTGCTATTATAAATGGAAATACTTGGTTAATCTTTTGGGATTATTTATTGTTATTATACAACAATGCTGCTGATTTTTGTGTAATGGTTTAACATCCTACAACTTTACTGAATTTTGTTTTGTATAATTTAGTGTTTTCTACATATAACATAGTGCTAAGGATAGACAGAAAGTTATTCCTTCTTTTCCATTTTCGATGTTCGTTAATTGTATTTCTTACCAAGTTCCTCTGGCCTGAACAGGCTATGCTGCACAAAAATGATGAAGGTGAGTCTCCTTGTTCTGGAATTTTTCCCAAGGTTCACCCAGTGCTCTGGAATCAAGACTTCACTTCTGTCTCTTTGGGCTCAGAGTTGTGGCTGAGGCTGTGCGGTCATTTCCCTCGGGTGTTCATTTGATGTCGCCAGCAATCTGAGCACACTGGACTTGATTAATGTTCATTGAGATCTGCTTCTAATACACTAAGTACACAGAGGTATAGCCCTGTCATCAGTGGAGGTGGGCAGGGTCCTGTGGTGTGGTGTTAGGTGTGAGCTGGGGACATCTGCCTTGGATCGTGGGTAGTAACTGCTATGGTGGGTCATAGCCTTTTACTGACCTTCATTATCCTGCAATGCATATAAGAAACAAACCTCTGTTTTGTCGAAGCACAGGAGCTTTAGTGCTATTTGTCACAGCAGCAGCAACTTATCCTATCCTGAACAGTAATGCAGTGTTATCCTGTCTTATGAATGAGAAAGCTGGGCCTCAGGAGATTGATTGATCAATGTCAGACAGCCCATTTAGTTTTATAATCAAGGTTGGAATGCACATTGCCAATCCCCTAGAGTAGATCTGACCTAGTGGCTGCTGACAGATGTGTAGCATTCTGCCAGGAACTGCCCTGACCCTGAAGAGGGTCCTATATGTAGTGTTAGGAGGTCCTCTTTATCAGAGTAAATGTCATTTTGCCTGGAAGTGACTATTAGTCTGAATTGTTGTTGCTGTTTTTCAAGACAGGGTTCTCTGTGTTGCCCTGGCTGTCCTGGAACTCTCTCTGAGGATCAGGCCTCAAACTCATAGAGATATACCTGCTTTGTCTCGTGATTGTTGGTATTAAAGGCATGTGCTACCACTGCCTTGCTGTTAGTCTGCACTTTAAAAGCCCCATTCCCTACTGTGATGCTGCCCTTTCATTGTGGGATCTGGTGGTTGTGGGTGAATTCTGACAGTCTACCAGAGACCTCTCTGCTCCTTGCCATGGTTTTAGAAGCCATGGATTTTCTGGTAGTGTTTTATGAGAAGCAAGAGTATGTGTATGGTCTCATGGTTTTATGTCAGGGAGACCAGAAGCCCAGATCTAGTGCGGTTTTCATGTATAAGCTTTGTAACATTAGGTCTGTTAACCTCTTTAAGCTTCAGTTTTCTTAGCTGTAAAATGAGGCCGGCAAGGAAAAGATTGTATTAAGCCTGAGTATGGTGCCGCATGCTTTTAATCCCAGTACTTGGGAGGTAGAGGCAGACAGATCTCTGAGTCTGAGTCTGGCTAGGGCCACAGAGTGTGAGACCCTGTCTCAAAAAGAGGCTGTAGTGAGTTAGGCCAGTCATATAAAAGGGCTCAGCAGAAATAAAGCCACCAGCACCAGGGGAACACTGGACATCTGACTGTAGGATCTTGGTCTTGTAGGTGACAGCAAGACTTAGGCACAGTGGAAGGTTTTCAGTAGAGACACTGGAGTCCCATAGAAGATGGATAGTGACAGCGTTAAGAGATCAGTGAAAAGCAATTCTAACAGAAGCGGGCATGGCTGCAGGTCTAAGCACAGAGGGTGAGGTAAAGGGCAGAGAGCTGACCAGTGGTCATGGTTCCCATCCCAGCACATCACAATTACCATTGGTCCCGTGTCTGGACTTTGTCCTTCTGCTGTGGTGGGCCCAGGCTCTGTCCTGAGTTCTGTGTATCTTCCTGGGGCATCTGGACCCACTGGTGGGCTAAGTGTGCTGGGTTGTCCAGGCAGATGATTAGCTGCTGGCTGGGAGCTGATGGTCATACCTTCTCAGCCTTTCCTTTCTATTGCAATCCTGAGCATGGCCATTGCTTCCTTATAGTATGGAAAGGAAAGATGTTCTGGGACCTTTCCAAATGCCACAGGCTGAGGTCATGCCTGCCACTGGCTCTTCACTTAAAAAGTGAAGCCATTGGCTTCCTACACACTGGTCCTGGGCACTTCTGAAGTCGCTGTCTTGCTTCTTTGGAACCAAACCTGCCCGGCCCCTTTTTCCAGCTCAGCTGAAAACTTTCTAATCTCTTTGCAAAGTGTCAAGTATCTTCCAATGCCTTGAAAGGTGCTTTTCTAAAAGCAGATCAAACAGTTTTGACATTTGCTGCCGAGCCATTTGAAGCCCAATTCCTGGCCCACTGCTGGTGAGGTGGTACACCTGGCTGCAGATAAGGGCTGGAGCGGCACATCTTGTCACAGACACACCGAGCCAGCTCGTGGGAGCAACATCCCAGGGCAAAACATTGCCCATAAAAGTTAATCTGCAGCTTTATCCAGCTGACAGTTCATTCTCTCATGAAAGCTAGCCCAAGGCCCCCAGTTGAATTCTGCAAACACATTTTTTTAATTTTCTGGAATTTGCAAAAACACATCAGTATCTCTCCTGCCTTTGGGTTTTTAAAATGTTTAGCAAAATAATCTCACAGCATCGCCTTCAAAGGACTCTCGGCATCATGCTTGCCCCAACTGTACTCTGGCCCTCCAAGGAGGGAGCCTCATCATGCCTGAGACACTGTGTGGGGTGTGTGGCTGGTTGCCCATCCACTGTGCAGGGAAGACCACGACCAGGCAGGCCTGGCCAAATGGGAGTCAGGGCTGGCCAGGACGAAGGCTGCCAACTCAGATGCTTCAAAGATCGGGCAAATAAAACGCAAGAGCCAAGTGGGCTGGCTGGAGATGGCAAGCAGTGTGGAGACTGAGGCAAACCGGAGCCTGCCAGCCATGTTGAAACGTGTGCCTGATAATTGTCACCGAGTGGGAATGTGGGCTCCACGCCACCAGAGCTTCCCATTTTCCAAAAGGAGCAAGGCGTTTGGCATTTTTAAGATGTGAAATCTCTCCATTTTTAAACGTTGGCCCCAATTCCCTGAAAACACACTTGCGGGCCAAACCAAACATTTCTGAAGGCTGAATCCAGCTCGTGGCTGGCAGCCTTGTAACTTCAGCTCACAGGGCAGAGATAAGGAGAGGGCAGGCTCACCCCATCCTTCCTCAGTCTTCGTGGTCATCTAGCTCAATAACCTTTCACAGAGGGGGAAACCGAGGCCTTCCACCTAGAGAACTTTCTGACCGGTTTCTTCCACCTATGTTTATTTCCCTAAGTCTTGAAAACGTCAGACCCTAAGACAAGACACAGGCATGACATCTCTCAGGATTTTCACAGGATAATAGAGAACTTCAAACCCTCTCAACTCAAAGAAATGGTTGCTTTGACGGTGTCGTTCCAGACTAGGTAAGAGCAGTTGCTGGGGCTTTCTACAAGTTCCTCCCTTGCCAAGCACTGGGGCACAATACCGCAAATGGGTTCTGCTCTCCTACAGGTTGCTGGGGCTTCACTGGTTGCAGGGGTTTGACATTTCTAGACTGTCAGGTCTACCACAAAGTTGGCTCTGCATGTGGTGCTGGCCGGCAGGGCTGTTGGGACCTCCTTCAGCATTCAGCAGGAGGAATCCAAGCTGTCTAGGACTTGATCTAACATCCACCAGAGCAGAAGAGGTCTACAATAAAGAGGTGGCTTCCTGGTCTTCCTGTCCTGCTGACATGAAGTCAGATGGTCGGCAAGCACCCTCTCCTGTCCTGGCCTCCACCCATGTCCCTGTCCTGCCCCCATACCTCTTCATGTGCGGGTTGTCATAGCACTGACCACCAAATTAGCCCTTTGTGATTTTATGTGGCTTTTATTGGCTCAAGCTGGGTGTTGGTGATGGAGCCAGATGTGGGGCTGTGGGACCACTTGAAAGGCCAGCTAATTGGCTGCATCTGTCCTCACCTTCTTATCCTGACAGGCAGACACACAGAGCAGTGACCTGGGAGCTGGGAGGCAGCTGCCTTCTCTACATAAAATGAGGCAAAGGCCAAAGGAGGCACGCTTAGCCTAGAATGGCATAGTCCGTGTGTGTGTGTGCGCGCGCACCTGAGTGACTATGCATATGTGTGTGTATACATACACATGTGAATGCATGTGCACTGAAGATTGTCCCCTGAAGCCATGGCTCTATTGTCCCCAACTCAGAACTGCCTGTGACTTTTAAATCTGTGGAAGTGAACTAGTTTTATTTTTTAATTGAACAGTAGCTAATAAACAATAATTCACATAGCCAAACATTTCTGAAGAAATTAAATGTTTTTCTCAATGGTCCTGTCCAGTGAATCCTGTCCCTTCCCCAACCTAAACTACCACCCTTCCTTTGTCTATCACCACAGAGTTTGGTGTGTTCTTAACTATCATGTAAATTGAACCATAGACTGCATAGGCTGGGAGATGGGTTTGCTGTCCAAGCAAAGGGACGTGAGTTCAGATCCCCAGCATCCATGTAAAAACTTAGCTTGGTGGTGTAAGCCTGTAACCCCACTGCTGAGGGGATGGTGGAGGCAGGAGGATTGATGGAGCCTGCTGGCCAGGCAGCCTCATCAAAATATCAAGCTCTAGGTTCAGTGAGAGAGCTTGTCTAAAAAAATAGAGGTCCAGTGAACAGTGATTGTGTGGGCAGGCAAACACGTCCATGCATGTACACGTGGATGCCAGAGAGCATATCTTAATTTTCTCTCCTCTCAGCAGTGGAGTTCAGCTGGCTTATCAACAGCAGGCCATGGCCGGGGCCTCGGGGCACTGGGTAGTGCCTTTTGCTGTGGTTGGTAGAAGAGGGTGGCTCTGTCATCCTGCTGAAAATCCCACAGTGCGCATTAATGGGATGCTGACTTCTGTGCCTGCTTCGCCTGCTTCTGGGTTCCCTTTGTGTCTTGTGAGCTATGAGTGTTGGGATTAAAGGCATGCACCACCACCGCCCGGCTCATTTTTTTTTTTCTTAAATTAGGTCCCAAGTAGGATTTAAAAAAAGATTTATTTATTTTTAGTGTGTGTGTGTGTGTGTGTGTGTGTGTGTGTGTGTGTGTGTGTAGTGGTGGTGGGGGTGGAGTATGTGCATGTGAGTGCAGATACCTGTAGAGGCCAGAAGAGGGTGCTGGAGTCCCTGGTGCTGAAGTTGTAGGCGATGGTATGCCACCTGATGTGGATGCTAGGATCTAAACTCAGGTCCCTTGCAAAAGCAATACATATTCTTAACTGCTGAACTGTCTCTCCAGCTCTGTCCCCTCATCCCCACCCTGCCCAAGTGGAATTTTGATCTAGCACCTCCATTCTGCAAAGCTAGAATGTGGTCTGAAATTTTCCTGGGTTTGATGTTTGGGGGCCTGACTTCTGAGGTCAGACCTGTCTGATTTAGGTCTTTCTTCACTAGGCCTGGGGCAGAGGCGATCTGAGTTCAGAAGGGGATGGGACACCTTGTTTCATGTCCAAGACCGGCTTTGTGTGTTGCTTGATTGAAACCTGCAGGGGCCAGGCAATGGTTCTGATGCGCCCTGTGGTGACCCTCACAAATGTCTCCAAAACTGAACTGCTGTAGTTTAGATATGGTTTGCCCACAAGGATTTATCTAATTGACCCTTCGTCCCCCAAACAGGCCAAGTTCAAATGACGAAACCTCTAAGAAACGGAGTACTGGTCATGGTGGTATGTGGCTGTAATTTTTGCATTTGGCAGACTGAGGCAGGAGGATTTTAAGTTTGGGGCCAGCCTGGCCTGTGTAGGAAGACTGTCTCAAAATATCAGAACTAGAAACAAAACAAGAAGTGTGTCATCTGCAAAGCAATTAGAGGGCACCGTTCATGGAACAATTAACAAAGTTCATGAGATTTAGGTCCAGGAAGAGTGGGGTGTTGTAAGACCAAGCCCAGCCTCTTCTCCCTGCCCTGTGTTTCCTGTCTTGTCATTGTGATGCCATCTGCCTTCAGTAGAGCCAAACAGAAACTGACGTCACACTCTTGGAGCTTCAGAACTTTGAGCTAAGCCTTTTTTTTTCTTGTTTCTTCTTTTTTTCTTTTCTCCTCCCCCACTCCCCACCCCTTTCCAAATTGACCAGCCATGGGCGTTTCACTAGTGACCGAAGAAGATTCACACACGAATGTACCAACAAATAGTGGATGAGGAAATGCTTACCTCACCCTGACCTGGGCTCTTGGGTTTACCATTTTTTCTTCTTCAGGCCAGTGGCAGAGCTGAGGTCTTGCTGTGAGATCTCTTAGTGTTTGTTTGTTTTTTTCCTTTAAATGGGAACATGCTCCTGCGGAGCAGCTGACCATGATGTACTGACGGCCTTCAATGCACCCAGGGCCCTGGGGCATGTGCCATCTGGAACTATATCTTCGTGTCAGCAGTAAGTTAGGACCGTAAGGTCAAGTCAGCAGCGGTCTGCCTGCTGACTTGAGAGCCCTCCCTGAGGCCCCATCCTAAGGAGCATGCTGAAATGCTGTCCTGCAGTGCTGGTACCACCTCCCATTCATTCATGCAGCATGCCTCAGCCAGCCAGATCCAGGACACTTAGGGAGTATGAGTGGGGTGGGAGACTCTCGGTCCTGGCTCCCCTCTTGGAAAATGTCTCAGTAGCTGGGTTCTGACTCCAGGCCAGCTGCCCCACCCCCACCCCTGCAGAGAAATCTGCCCTTCATTTAGCGGTTCTATTTCTTTCTTTCTGGAAAAGTCTTTGTGGTACCAATTAAAGGACTCTTTTATCCCCTCCTGTTTGAGGAATTTGAGGACCGCCTATGAAGATCTTCTTTCCTAATCCATTCCCAAGACAGAGGGAGCAGCTTGCTCTTGGAAAGGGTACCTGGCCAGAGGTTTCTGAAGAGTCCTCCTGGGGACTCTGACTTGGTATCAATGGGGGGCTGGAGATGTGTCAGGCATGGTACCCAGTATGTTCGTGGGCGACCTCATTGTGTCTTGATGGTGAAAGGTCATAGGCTCATCCCAGTCACATGTTAGATACATCACACATGCCCCACAGGGTGATAGTGGGGGATGTCTTACGATATGTTCTTTGGTGACTTTCTTATCTGTTTCCCTATAATTCTCTTAATTCAGAAGCCTCAGGATTGAATTCCAAGGACATTCTAGCAGCTTTCACCATGTAGGTTGACAAAGTCCTCTGGCTCCTTCATTAGTCTGTCTCAGTTCCTTCTCTGTTGCTGTGATAAAACACCATGACCAAGGCAACTTACAAAAAAAAAGTGTCTAATTTCAGCTTATGGTTTCTGAGAACTTACATCTTCGTTTATTGAGACGGTTTCTCTGTGTAGCCCTGGCTGTCATGGAACTCACTCTGTAGACCAAGTTGGCCTTAAACTCGGAGATCCACCTGCCTCTTGGCTCCCAATAGCTGGGGTTAAAGGTGTATACCACCAGCTGGGCATGAGAGGTTACATCTTGATTTGCAAGTTAGAGGCAGAGGCAGAGAGATACTGGGAATGGCATGAGTCTTTTGATATCCCATCCCCAACCACTACACGCCTCCTCCAACAAGGCCACACCTTCTAATCTTTCCTAAACAGTTCCACCAACTGGGGACTGAGTATTTAAACATACGAGCCTATAGGGGCCATTTTCATTCAAATCATCACACAGTTTTCCCCCTCCTTAAGCAGGCCCAGCACCCTGGTCATCTTGTGAGTTGATGCTAGTTACTGGCTGGCTGGGGCTAGGAGAGGAAGCAGAACTGCCTACATCTTGACAAGCACATAAGACAAAAGCCTTTGCACCACCTTTGAGGAAAAGAGTCATTTCTGAAGAGGTAGAGGACTCACCAGGACGGAGGAGTTCGAGACTCCTGAGTACGCTGACCTCATTGCCAGTATCTGGGCCTACTGCTTCCCAGTAAGTCTACTTTGACATATGTAGACTTGCTGGGGTTGGTAATTCCACATTCTCTGGAGTGTGGTTGCTTTTTCAATTAAAACCTGTGTTCAATCATGAGTGCATCATGTCCTCTTCCTGCAAGAGAAAGAGAGAGCCTTGCTTTCTACCTTAACCTGATGACCAATTTCTGTCAGCCCTCCATTGTCTGTCTCAGTGCAGGGACAGTGCAACAGTCAGCCATATCCCAGAATGCTGAGCCACTCTATCGCTCCTCCTGCCCCTGGCCTCAGTGAAAGATGTTACTAATTGCATCACTTCTGCCTGGCAGGTGCTTTCTGTATTCTACCAACAACCAGAGACTTGGTCCTGAATGCTTACTGCCTAGCAGGAGTCTTGTTTGGGACCTTGGGTGATCCTGTGGGGCCCCCTGGAGGAGGAGTAGCCCTTCTGAGTTGTTGGTTAGAGGAAGAGAGTCAGGGCCTTTTCACTTCTGCCCTGACCTGTCCTTTACCATGGGCTCCGTTGGGAGGGTGTGTCACCATAGGCAGGGCTGCTGTGTCCTGTAAAGATCATTCCTAGAGGAACTCAGCTATGTGCCATCAAGCAACACTTCTGGGAGATAGAGGAAGGATCGAGTATCTTTGTCCTGAGGAGAAATCTAGGTTGCCCATGACAGTCTCCAGCCTAGAGGGTCATCTCCCATTCCTTTCCTATAACAGTGCTACAGAGAATATCTTAGTTCTCCTCTCTTTGTGCATGCGCACAGTGCCCAGCTTTGCCCACCATGCAGTGGACGTAGAGCATGGCAGTATGTGCACAGAAAGGTGAGGTGAGCAGGGGAGAGCTTAGAGCTCAGAGTAGGCCACTTGTGCTGCAGCTAGTGGGGGCACATACTGCTCCACAGACCTCGTTCCCCCCCCACACACTGTCCCTGAGCTCTGGGAGGATCAGTCCCTTCATCCAACCTGGGAGGGTTTGAACAGAGTTTCTGTGCCCTAGAAGTGTTGCAGGTAGGGAGCATGCCTCATCAGCTTTGTTCTGTAAAACTGGAAGGAAAGGCTATTCACACCTTTCAGACTTGGACACTGTGATTAGACACATGTGAGGAAACATCCCATCCCATCCCATGGCTTCCTGTTTGCCAGCAGTTGGGCATCTTTTCTCAACCTCCCTGGTCACTTGCTTCCTCCCTCTGTGGCTTTCTGACCATTTCATGTTACACTGTCAGGTTCTTTGTCCTTGACTTGTGGGACTCATTGCTTTGCCCCCTGGACTGTGCCTGCTGCTGTGGTTATGGCTCTCCCCTGCCTACTCACCAAGTGGAGCCTTTGACTCTTTGCATGCTTATATCTAGATAGGTGCATTTGATTGATAGTGTTCAAGTCATATACTGTCACCTAGCTGTAAGGGAGTCCAAGAGGAGTTCCCAGCCCTTTTAACATCTGCAGTGGGAGTTAACTTCTCCCTAAGCTGTGTGATCTGAAGAGTTCCTCAGAAAAGGCACCAGATTTGGGGCTCTCTAGTCTAAAAAGCAACAATTATCTATCTTGGTGTTGATGGCACTCTACTGCACACAGTTATAGAGGGCTGTAAAGAAACAGAATGCACAATGACACTGGACAGGTAGGTACTCAGGAAGATCTGTCACACCCTCTTTCTTCTAGGCTTTCCTGGGTCAGATGTCCCAATGTCAGTGTATATGTTAATATTCCAACTCACCCCTTGAAATCCCACCCCTTGGAGCTGCCCTGTGTTTTGATGTAAAAGCCTTAATCTAAGGAAAAAAACTCTCCCCTTCCTTTCTCTCTCTCTCTTGCTTTCTAAGTGTGCTGTCTAAGTGTGCACCCCTCGAACCCCTTCTCTCTCTTCCTCTTTTTCCTTTCTGTCTATCTTTCTCTCTATCTTTCTAATAAACTCTTTCTGCACGGATGCAGCTTCTGGGTTGTGAATTACTGGCCACTGCTGCCATACCCGAACGGTGTGCATCTGCCCAGCCCACCACTGCATCTGCCCAGCATGCCAGCTAGTTTTCCCTTACGCGTGGGATGCCCTGGCCTGGCCAGTTGGGGGTTGCCCATGTGTGCATAATTCATAACAGTATGGATAACAATTTCAGTGTATTTGCACCCACGGCTTTTGAAGTTGGACACACTCGCACTCTGGACAGGGTGCTAAGGCTGGAAGGGCTCTCATGGATGGTTTCATTTGACACTGAATGTGCAACTAACTACCTGAGAGCATGAGGGAGAAAACAAGGCTCCATGTTTCCCTCTCTCCCACGCCTCTGAGTGACTTCTTGGTTTTCCTTTTCTTTTTTGAGATTCAAAATCTGATCATTTATTTCTCACTCTTACAGATTCTTTTTTATTTACTTGTTTGTTTTTTGAGACAGGGTTTCTCTGTGTAACAGCCCTGGTTGGCCTGGAACTCTTTGTAGACAAGGTTGGCCTCAAACTCTCAGATATCTGCCTGCCCCTGTCTCCGGAGTTCTGGGATTAAAGGCGTGCACCACTGTAGTCCGGCTTTTTGAGGGTCTGCTAGCTCACAAAAAATGACATGGAGACTCATATTAATTATGAAGCTCAGCCTTAGCTTAAGCTTGTTTTTTAATTACCTCTTATAACTTGAATTAACCCGCCTCTATTAATTTATTTTCTCTCTTGTGGCTTTATTACCTCATCTCTGTACTGTTGTTTCTGCCTTCTTTTTCCCAACATCCTCTCTGCCCAGAAATCCTGCCTAGTTATTGGCTGCTCAACTTCTCATTAAACCAATCAGAGTGACGCATCTTTACAGTGTACAAAAAGATTTTTCCACAACAGACCACCACCATCCTAAAGATTCTTATTTTTGACTGGACTCAGAAGTAGAAGCTCTCCGTGAGGGCCGTCTATGTCTCTTGGCAATCTGCTCCTGGCACTTTTCTTTGGTCAAAACTTTATCATATGCAGCAGCTCCCTCCTTACTTTCTTGGTGCATTGTTTTCAGAGCAGTGTGTCGGCGTCTGTGTTGTAGGACATGTGGAGTCCCCAGATGGTCAATGTTGGCTGCTTCGGTCCTGGGCTTCTGTCCTTCTTTGTTTAAGGGCTTTCTTTCTTCCTTTCTTTCTTAAGGATTTGTTTATTTGTGTATATGTGGTGATATTTTGTATATGCTCTAACAAATAAAGCTTGCCTGAAGATCAGAGGGCAAAGCCGGCCGCTAGTTAGCCATAGAGGCCAGGCAGCAGTGGCACACACTTAATCCCAGCACTTGGGATCTCATGCCTTTGCTCCCAGTACTTGGGAGGCACACACACGCCTTTAATCCCAGCACTAGTTAGGTTGAGACAGGAAGTGATATGACTGGGCAGAGAAAAGGAATATAAGGTGGGAGGAGACAGAAGCTCAGTCTTTTTTTTTTTTTTTTTTGGCTGAAGAGTTGGTGAGGTGAGAGGTGGCTATGGCTTGTTCCTTTGTCTCTCTGATCTTTCAGCATTTTCCCTGATATCTGGTTTCAGGTTTTTATTGAGATCAATTAGGATTTGTGCTACATGTATATGATGTATATGAGTGTTTTGTCCGAATGTCATCTGCACATCAGAAGAGGGCGTCAGATCCCATGGGACTACAATTACAGATGGTTGTGAGCCACCATGTGGGTGCTGGGAATTGAACTCAGGACCTCTGGAAGACCAGCCAGTACTCTTAACTGCTGAGCCATCTCTCCAGGCCATTTAAGGGCTTTCTAGCAACATATTGAACATCATTGTCCCATAGACATTGAAAAGTTTTGGGATTCTACTAGCTCTTTTGGGACCCAGTCCAGGAATATCCTTTTTCCCCCTTCTTTTTAAAATGGTAACCATGTTGAGAACACTCAGCTTGGTATCCACAGTGTATCCTGAACAGACCTGTGCTTCTTCTCTCAGATTCTCCTTGATCTCTAACAAGAATGTCTCTTATCAATAGTGTGTTCTGCTCTGGGTCAAGACAGCTTGCTTCATGGAAAAATCATATTTGTCCTTCCCATTATTTATCTGAACTATACAACCCTTGCGCTCTTCACCCAGGACATCGACAGCAATGTCTGTGGCCATGGGCACATTCCCACGAGCATTTCTATGAGAAATAAAGTTTGCATTCATCGTCTACTTCAGTGAGTTTCTGATAACCAGTGGCTGGGAGAGAGGTAGGAAAAAGAGGCCCGACTTCTACTCTGTGACTCTGACTCTTTTTTTTTTTTTTTTGGTTTTTCAACACAGGATTTCTCTGTGTAGCTTTGGAGCCTGTCCTGGATCTCATTCTGTAGACCAGGCTGGCCTCGAACTCACAGAGATCCTCCTGGCTCTGCCTCTTGAGTGCTGGATTAAAGGCATGTACCACTGCTGCCCAGCAACGGTCTGACTCTTTTGAAGTTAGGCACTGCCATACTCCTCAGCCTCTCAAGAGCAGTCAAGCGCATTGCTCAGTGCTCAGCCAACACAGCAACCTACAGTAATGCTGGAGGAACACTGCCTGGCTGGCGGCCTCAGTCCTTAGGAGTCCAGGCTTCAGCCAGCCATGGCAGAGCAAACCTTTAATCCCAGAACTAAGGAGGCAGGGGCAGATGGCTCTCTGTGAGTTCAAGGCCAGCTTTTTAATTAAGAATAAGCCTCTGTGTGTGATTTACTTGAGAGCTGGGTGGTAGCTCCCCCCACAAAAGTAAAAAACAACCACCACCAACAATGGCCCCCAAAGGGGGTGGCACTATTAGGAGATGTGACCTTGTTGAAAGAAGTATGTCTTTCATACAAAAAAGAAAAAAAAAAGCCCACTGTGGGGGCGGGCTCTGAGGTCTCTTTTGCTCAAGCTTTCCTCAGTATGACTGTCAGTCAACTTCCTATTGCCTGCAAGATGTAGCACTCTCAGCTCCAGCCCCATGTCCACCTACACACTGCCATGCTCCCCGTCATGATAATGAACTGAACCTCTGAAAATATAAGCCACCCCAATTAAATGTTTTCTTTATAAGAGTAGCCATGGTCACGGTGTCTCTTTACAGCAATAAAAACCCAAACTAAGACAAGATCTGAAGGTTGGCTCTCAACTTTTCTCCTATAAAATTGTTTCCTCTTGCTCTTCTACAGCACACATCTCTACCATCTAGGAACATTAGAGGTGCAGGGAGCCTCTGTTAGGTCAAGATTGTTCTTACAAATAGTTCTGGACATAAGTGCATTCTGTTTCCTGTGAACATGAGCCATGCAGACATTACAAGAGCCTGGTGACTCAAGGGTATGTAAGAAAGTTGGGGTTGGGTCCTGCTAAGCTAAGGATAGACAGCCTGGAGAGCTCACCTGGGGCTGTGCACTGACCCATCGAAATAAAAAAAAAAAAAAAAAAAAGCTCCTAGAGAATGGGTGGTGTGAGATGAGTCGTGTATTTAGCTTTTACACCCCCCCCCCCTGTTCTGGCACACAACTCCTCGATAGCCCTTGGCATTTCTTCAGGGATAGGGATGGGTAACTCAGGGTGGGCCCCAAGCAGCCTGGGGATGGTCAGTGAAAAATCAGTGCATTAAAGGGATGGAGCTGGGGCTGGAGAGATGGATCAGTGGTTAAGAGCACCGACTGCTCTTCCGGAGGACCCGGGTTCAATTCCCAGCACCCACATGGCAGCTCACTACTGTCTGTAACTCCAAGATCTGACACCCTCCCACAGACACATATGCAGGCAAAACAAATACATATAACAATCAATCAATCAATCAATCAATCAATAAATAAATAAAGGGATGGAGCTACCAGTCCCACCCTGATGCAGGCAACTGAGGAGACTGGGCTATAAAACATCTGGAAGTAAAACATTGCAGGGGCACCAGTGCGGACACAGAGGTGCCCAGTCCTTGTCGCATACCCTGCTACCAGCTGTCCCTTCTAGGGTGCTAGCAACTGTAAGTACAGCACTTTCTAGAGTTCTGTGAGTCATGCTAGTGAGTCAGACCCCAGGATGGGGTTGTGGGAATCTGGCAGAGGTGTGGCTGGTGCCTGACTGAGTTGTCTGTGGGACACAGGCCTGAGCCTATGGAGTCTGACGCTCACCTTGGGAGCCAGGGTTAGAATCAGATGACTCGTGGAACACCTGGCTGGTCCTGGGAGTTGGGGAGTGGGTGTCAGGTGGCACCAGCTGCGGCCTTCCACTGATGCTTGCTGAACGGACAAAGAAAAATGGCCAGTGTGAATGAGGTACCACATCCCCTGTAAAGAGCTCATATTCACTCACTCAGAAAGTTCCTCTGCAGTGGTCTGCACCTCGACTTGTCTTGGGCCCAGCACAACTGTGAGCAGTTAGTCCTGCAAACACACTTCCAGATCTTCCACATGTTAGCTCACTAACTAGTTCCCACTATGTGTCAGGACCTGCTCCGGACCTATGGGACACAGCGGCGAGGTAACTGTCAACCCCCACAGGCTGCATTTTGCAGCAGGCCTAGCGGCTCAGAGAGGTCGATTGCCTTTGACAAAGTCACACAGCCAGAAGAATGAGCCTCAACCTAACCCTGCCCAACAGACACTATTGTTTGAACCCTTACCTGCTGGCCAAGGCTGTGCCTTCGCCTTAGTGTTGGGTAAATCCTGGGGTTCACCTTGCTGAGCAATTTTGAGGCTTCTAGGTCAGCTGCACAAGTCTCCCTCTTTTGACTTTCCATCCCACTCACTATTCTGTGGTGTAGGTAACTTCTAAAGAGGCTGGTGGGGTTCCTCAGGGATACCCCAAGGCCCAAGAGTCATAATGCATGCTCTTGCACAAAACCCTGTGTTCAGCAAATTGCTGAGACCAAGACCCTCTCTGGTTACCTGCCACATCAGAAGTATGTTCTGTGGGCTGCCAAGCAAAGCAGAGAATAATTCTGCTAAGAATTTAACCATTATGTAGAAAAAGCACCATTCCTGGCAGGCATTGCCAAGAGGAGCCAGACAGAACAAAGCGGGAACCTTCACCACGCTGGTTGCTATCTGGCCTGGGTGGGTCACCTGAACCCAGGGCCACCTTGTCAAGACTGTTTGTCTCCTGGCCAAGGTCACTGGCTCCTGGAGAGGTTGCTCTGGAGTTTCTATGCCTTGGCTTGGAACGTCACACTGGGACCTGCCTGCTGGTGGGTTCTGTGGATGACAGAGGGGCTCTGTGAGACACCTACTAGCACCATGAGAGTGGGGTGTGGTAGCACATGCCTGCATTCATCCCATCGCTTGGAGGTTGAGGCAGGGTGATCATGTGTTATGGGGTATTTGTACACTGTGGGAAGATGTATTGCTGTGATTGGTATAATAAAAAACTGACCAGCCAATAGCTAGGCAGGAGGTATAGGAGGGACTTCCGGGCAGACAGAGAGAACTCTGGGAAAAAGAAAGACACAGTTACCAGTGAGACATGGAGAGGAAACAGGCAGTGCAAGATGGAAGAGAGGTAACACCACATGACAGAATGTAGATTAATATAAATGGATTAATTTAAGTTATAAGAGCTAGTTGAGATAAGCCTGAGCTAAAGGCCAAGCTTTCATCATTAATAATAAATTTCTTATTTGTGAGCTGGCAGCCGATGAAAAAGCTTGCTATAATCATGAGTTTGAGACTGGACTGGCCTACTACATAGCAAGAAGCAAGAGCCTATGTAAAAATAAAAAAGAAGCCACACAGAACTTGGGGTGACTTTGACTTCACCTTACTGGGGATATCTGCCTTGTGGGAGGACTGTCAAGTTTACATGAGCAAAGACCAGAGTGCCCCTTGGGTTGTCCTGCTGGCCATGAACTCAAAATCTGGCAGTATCTGGACAAATATGGTAAGTGTCACCAGGTGCTGACATGAGGACACTCATGGCTTCTATCCATGGAGCTTATAGGCCAGCAGAGTGATGGGCACGTGGGTGGAGTCCCATGTGAGGGAGGCAGCTCTGAGCGGCTGTAGGAGGCTTCCTCCGGGTGGGGAAGTCAGGGAAAGGCTCTCTCGGGGAGGTTGTCCCAAGACTTGAAAAGTGAGGAGAGCTCAGAAGCCAAGGCTGTACAACAGGACAAAGTCAGTCTTGTCAATGAAAGGTGCTGGGACAACTGGGCATCCATCTGCAGGAAAATGAGGCTGGACCAGACCAAATGCCCTTCCCAACAGGGATGCAAAGTGGACTGCAGGTCTGGGTGTAAAACATGAAAGCACATCATTCCAGGAAGACAGCAGGGCATACAGGCGACCCTGAGTTAGGCCGTGACTTCACAGACAACTTGGAAAGCATGATCTGTGAAAGACAGAGTGGGTAAGCTAAGATGATGCCATTTAAAAACTTCAGGGGGAAGGATAATGCCAAAAGACGAGAACCAGATGGAGAGGGAATATTTGCCAGAGACTTGTCTGATAAGTGTTTTCCAAAACATTCAAGGGACTCTTGAAACTCAACAATAAATAAACATGCAACCCAATGAAAACAGGGGCAAAGACATTGACACCATCAAAGGTCGACAGATGGCAGGGCCAGGTGCGGTGGTGCACATCTTTAATCCCAGCATTCAGGAGGTGAAAGCAGGCGGAGCTCTGTGAGTTTGAGGACAGCCTGGTCTACAGAGTGAGTTTCAGGACAGCCAGGGCTACACAAAGAAGCCCTGTCCTGGAAAACAAAACAAACAAAAACAAATCTACAGATGGGGAAAGAGCTCATAAAAAGGCATTCTTGGATACTCCCATCCCATGTCCTGGGGAAATGCAAACAAGATAGCAGCGAGCTACCGGTGTGGGCCCGTGGGAATGGCCAAACCCAGAACACCATGCCACCAAACACTGGCATGGCTGTGGAGCTTGGGACTACCATGCACTGCTGGAGAAATGAGGCAGGCAGCACTTAGGAAGACACTGGGCAGTGTCCTGCAAAACCACACCTGCTCTGCCCTGCAGTCCAGTTGTGGCATCCTTTGGTGTTTGCCCGGAGAGGTTGAAAGTGTATGTCCACACCAAAGCCTCACTCATAATTGCTCACACTTGGTGATTTGGGAGGAGCAGCCTGCCTTCAGTAGGCGTGAAAATAAATTACAGAGAGGTGGAATGTTACTTGGAAAGTTACTCGTTGTTAAAAAAAAGACACGAACTTCTGAAACACAAAGAGACTCAAAGAAAACTTGAATGCACATCTCCAAGAGAAGCCGCAGTGTGATGCCGAGAACGATTCCTGGAAAAGCAGGACTAGGGAAATTGAAAGGATCAGTGGTGACCAGGGACTGAGACAGGCGTGGATAGGTGAGGTGGAGATGTCTTAGGACAGGGAAATGGCTCTGGACTATGCTGATGAAGGCATGTTATAAATTTGTTCAAATCCACAGATGGATAACATGATGAAGGGACCCCAATACGAACTGAACTTGGATGATCATGCTGTGTCAATATGGATCCACTGCTGGTAATGAATGCATCTCTCTTCTGGGGGATGTTGCTAATGGCAGAGGGTGTGCATCTTGGGGACAGGGGACATGTGGGACATCTATTTTTATATAATGCTGTGAGACTAAAACTTCTCTAGGCATTTGAAAACAATGGAAAGTCACGAAGGTAAGGGAGGGGCATGCTATCTAGGGAAAGACATATGCACAGGCCCAGTGGCAAGGGGGAAGTCTGATTCCAAGGACCTGAGATGGGTTGGTGAGCCAAATGCAGAGTGACAAGACCTTGGAGGTGATGCTAAAGGGATGGTCTGAAGCTGAGTCTTCTGGGGCTTTTTAGGACAAGTTCAGAGTTTTCTTTCACTCAAAGCAGCGAAAGAAAGAAAAGAAGAAAAGGAAAAGTAATATGATATGGAGCCTGAGAAGATGGCTTGGTGAGGAAGAGCACCTGTTGTGCTGTCCTGCGCAAGCCTAAGGACATGAGTTCTAATCCCCAGCACCCATGTAAAAAAGTCGGGCATGGTCACATACACCTGTGAGCCTAGCATTGGTGAGCAGAGACAGGAGGATGGCTGGGACTTGCTGGCCACCAGCCTAACTCCTGTGAGAGACCCTGTCTCAAAGGAGTGTGAGGGAGCAGGGTAGAATAGAACACTCAACACCCTCCTCTGGCCTCTGAGGCATGCCTGAGTGCACAGACCTGCACGTGCAAATACCATACACGAGCACACAATGACAACCACCACCACCACAACAACAACAAAACACACACACTAAGATGTAAAAATAACTAATTAAATGTAGCAGGCTAATAAGAGAAGACAGGAAAGTGGGAGGGGCCTTACTCAGAAGAAAGGGTTTAATTGGAGGGGAAAATCAATGAGAGAGGCTAGTGAGGGGATATGAGCAAAGTACAATATAAAGTATGAAACTGTGAAAGAGAAAGCAAAGTACTTAAATGAGCATATAGAAGATTCGATAAGGTGAGTTTCTGTTATACCTTGTAGACTCTTCAAAATTGAAAAGCTTCAGCCATGAATATCTATTTCTTTTAAAGTCTGATAAAAGACAATACTATTGTATTGATAAAGAGATTTTATTTTCTACCAGGTGTGGTGGGACACTCCTGTAACCCCAGGAACTAGGTCTGTGTGGCACAGGAGTGGTCGCTTGAAGAAGGTGGGGTTTGAAGAACCTCCTGTGGAGTGCACAGCACGACCTGTGGTCCTTCCTTTTGATTCCCTGTGGACTCTGGACTGACTGCTTTGGCCACTCCCACACCACAGAAGTGACACTAGAGTTTCCTTTCTTGTCAGAACCCCTCACCTGTGTCCTTCAGAGCCGTTACTTCGTGAGGAAGCCTGGGCCACATGAGAGGCAGTGAGCTGGCATTTAAGTCAACAGTGTGAGTTAATTCATCTTAATATGCAACTCAGACATCAGAACAAAGAAGCTTCTAGAAGTTTCTAGTTTCTAGCTACTTCAGTTTCCTCGGGAGTGTCTTCAGACATGGTGAGGTAGTGTAGAGCCATGGCTGTACTCTGTCTCATGTCTATAGGATCACAGTTCTTTGACAGGAAGGAAGTTTGGGGCAATTTGTTACGCAGTGGTACATAACTCGAACTCCATTTATTTATTTGACAGTTTCACTGTGCATGTAGGCTGGCTTGAACTTTTGATCCTCTAGACTCAGCCTCCTGATTACAGGTGTGCAACACCATACCTAGCTTCCATTTTTATGTATTATTTCATTTAATTTGTGTGTGTGTGTGCACGCGTGTGTGCGTGTGTGCGTGTGCGTGTGCGTGTGTGTGTGTGTGTGTGTGTGTGTGTGTGTGTATGTGTGTGCGTGTGTGCTTATACGTGTGTACATGGATCTGTGGAGGTCAGAGGTTAACATTGAGTACATTCCTCAATTGCTCTCCACTTCATTTTTTGAGATAAGATCTCTCACTAAGCCTGGAGCTTCCCAACTGGACAACTGGTTGGCCAGTTAGACCTTAGGTCCTTCTGCCTCTTCCCCCTCAGGCCTGGGATGCTGCACCTGACTTTACTTGGGCTCTGGGCATTGGAACGCAGGTTGTCATACTGTGCAGTGAGCACTTTTCTGACAGAGCGAGCCATCTCCTCAGCCTCCAGCTTCCGCTGGTATTCTTTTAACTCTAGGTTTCCCAGACTTTCAGTTGTTTTTAATTGTCAAGCAATTACATCTTTGTGATGAGGAAAATAGTCATAAGAAAATAGTTCAATGATGTGTTAGTCAGGGTTCTTGAAGGGACCATGTTTGTGTGCATGTGCGTGTGTATTTCTTTGAGTGGTTTACAGGCCGTGGTCTGGGCAGTCCAACAATGGCTGTCTTCCCATGGAAAGGCCAAGGACCCAGTAGTTTTTCAACCCACAGACTGGATGTCTAAGCAGTCCGATCTAGTGCTGAGCCCCTGCGGAAAGGTTCCATCTGTGGTGGAATCCCAAAAACATAGGTTCTAATATCAGTGAAGGGAGGCCTCAGGGGTAGGGTAGATGAACTTGCCAGAGAGAGTGAGGACAAGCAGGCAAAAACCCAAAAGCTTCCTTCTCCCGTGTCCTTTTACATGGGCTGCCACTAGAAGGTGTGGCCCAGATTTAGGGTGAGGCTTCCAGTTTCAAATGACCCAGTCAAAAAGTCCCCCACCGATGTGCCCAGCTGCTTGTTAGTTCCAGATACAGTCAAGCTGACAAGCCAAATTAGCCACCACAAATGAACAAAGAACAAGAGCGAAAGAGTGAATTGAGGACCAGAGGGGAGCAGGAAGAAGAAAAAGGAGTAAGGAAGCATGGAGCTGTGTTTACGGTAGGACATGGACTCCAACGTGACCAGGACGTGCTGACCTTAGGTGCTGTTCTTGGACTTTCTCTCCTTCTCGACCCATTCCCTGTCCTGTTCTATCCTTAGACCGTCACCAAATGGCAGAGCTCACTTGAATGTCCCCTCTTCCTGATGGCCTTAGTTTCTTCCATGTTGCTATAACAAAATATTCGAGGCTGGGTACTTTATAAAATATTGAGATTTATTGTGTGGCCTATGATTCTGGTGCCCAAGGGGCATGGTGGGGGACTAGTGAGGGCCCTGGCGACATCACAACATGGGGGCCAAACAGAGGGTCAACTGGCTGTCAGCTGGGTCAGTCACATGAGGTGGCCCTCCTTCTGTAATAACAATCCATTCCCGAGAGACCAGGTATTAATATCGAGGGGCTGTCTGTGACCTCACTGCCCTTAACCAGCACCTGCCTTTGAAAAGACCCACTGCTCAACACCACTACCCTGTGGACCAAGCTTCCGACACGCGAGCCTCTGGGGGTGTACCCACTCCTTACTGTGCTGTGTCTTTTTTGCAGCCCAACCTCTCTGAGGGAGCTTTGAAAGGTGGGGTGCATGCATGCCCAGCTATGGCGGCAGCATGGAAAAGCAGCAGGATGCAGACCTGGGGCTGTCTGAATCCTTTCAGGGCCACCCAGCTCCTCCACGCACCAGCCCAGGGCAAGGCCTGGGAGACATTAAGCTGGAGAGGGGAGCCATTCCAGTCAGCCCAGTTTGGAGCCCTGTGGATGGGCTGCCAAGGGGACTGAACTGCCAGTTTAGAGAGGGGAGGTCTGCGAAGGGAGGCCACCCTAGCTCCTCCAGGAAGCGGAGTGATCCCACCCATAAACCTTTCACCTCTGCACCTCTGAAAGAAGCCATTCAGAGGGAGAAACCTGACCGTGGATGTTTTACTCAAGGTCTGCCTCTGCCAGCAGCAGCCTTGGGTCTCTGGGGAGGGATTATTTTTACCTGGAGTGCTCAGGAGGGGGTTGTGGGCCTGCTGGAAGCATGCTGATCCCTCACCTGTCCACTGCCCTCACCCAAGAGCCCCTTTTCTTGCTGGGTAGCTATAGGCAGTAGTCACCCAGTCTGAACCCAGCACCGGAGCCACTCACTGCCTGGAGCCATGTTTCCCCTCTCACCAGAGCTGGGAGGTGTGTGTTGTGCAGCCACACAAGCAATCAGCCTTGTCCTGAACCTGCATGTCGCAGGCTGTGGGGAAATTGCTCCTTCAGGATCACAGATAGGAGCTTCAGTAATGCTACATGCTTGGGAGGGGAGCACGCACACTCCAAGACTGGACAACACTCCTCTGCAATGGCAGGACAACATTGTCTGCCTACCGGTGTGACAGGTCATATACACATGCACACACATGTACAATGTACACACACATGCTTCCTCTGTAATGGCAGGACAATATTGTTTGCCTACTGGTGTGACAGGTCATATACACATGCACACACATGTATACACATGTACTTCTTATAGATGCTGTCCCATCTATGGAGTGTCCATCTCAGGATACATTCAGTAGTTCTAGGTCATAACATCTTTGTCAAGGTTCTGATCTTTCTTCTTCCCGTCTGCCTTGCTTTCACCCAAGTTTCTGCTGCAGAGTGGTTAGTGTTAATTGAGCACCTACTGTATGCACCTGGTGATTTTCATACATTTCTTCCTAATCTGAGCAGCCCTTTAGGGGTGTGGGCTACCATGGGTTTCACTTTTTTTTTTTTTTTTTTTTTATGGTCAAGCCCAGGCTCAGCATAGAAGCATTCACTGTACAGGTCTAGCCTCTGACCTGGTAACAACCAACCTCGCAGCTCAGGGAGTTCTCTTCCCGGTGTCCCCACAGCTCGGGGAGTTCTCTTCCCGTGTTCTCACCATTGGATGAACAAGTTGAAGCCGCGATGTGCAGTAATGGAGGCACCTTGCGCAGCCGCTCAGATGGAGAGATCAGGGGGAGGGAGAGAGGGGGACAGAAGACAGCCGTATTCAGAGGCTACTTGCCATCCCGGGGGCTGCGTCCAGGGTGCTGATCCTGGCCCAAGACTCCTCCTGCTCAGCACAGGACTTCCCAGCAGTTGGCTCTCTAGGGCTCCCATTGCTCCCCGGTATAGGGAACTCACCTGTGGGTATGAAAGTGTTCAGTGAAGGGGCAGGCCTGGTTCTTATTGATAACATTTTGAATTCTCTGTCTCCCTTGGCCGATGCCCATGGCACACTCACCACCTGGTTGGCTTGCAACCCTTACTGTTGGGTCCTGTCTCGGAGCATCCTCCTGAGTGAGAGCAAGACCTTTATTCAGAGTGTCAGAGGCTGCAGACCAGGGAGGAGCAGCTGCTGAGCCCTTGCTTCACAGGGGAATGACCAACACTGGGTGCTGGCTGAGGCCTTTTGAGTCCTGTCCTTGCTGGACTCTCTTTAGAGGGAATTCAATCAAAGGACTTACTTACGCAAGACTTTGGGGATTCAGGGATACTTTGGCCATTTCTTCTTTGAGCTCCACATGTTAGCCAAGCCAAAGCAGAAGCCAGGTAGCTGAGGATTGAGGGCAGAGGTAGCATCAGAGGCCAACGGATAAGTGACTAGGCCATATTCATCCACATCATGGGTGGAAGGATGCTCATCCTGACTTTAGGGGCCTCTGGAGTTTTCCATATCATCACTCCTAACGCTAAGACTTTCTTACGTGTGAGGAAGCTGAGGTCCAGAGCTGGAAACCAGCTGTCCACTGCCACTCAGCCCAGGAACGAGGGCCCTGGATCTTCATGTTGTTCAAATATGTGGTTCCCTGTGCTTTCTTCTCCACACTACAAGTCCTCTGGTGTTGTTGCCAGTCACACATTGGTTCCTGAGCTCTGAGGAGGGTAATGTCTTTTTTCGACAGTGCCATGCCTGGCCCATGATGAGATCCCAGTACAGGGTGACTATCCAAACTGCTCATGGCCCTCCTTAGAACTGAGCTAATGCAGAGCCGGCAGGTTGAGGACACCCTGCCACATGCTACCTGGCTGGTTGGTGGCCGTGCTGGCTCTCTTGGGTTTGCTGAGGAGGACAGTCCTGGGAGCCCTGCCCACCCAAGATGCTCCCTGGACCTTCCCATTGGCCTCTCGGGGTGTTCTCTGGCTCTTGAGCTGTTAGCACAGCCAGAGTGCTGAAGCTCAGAGGTGACCCATGTGCCCAATTAGAGGCATTCAAACCTCTGTTTATTTATCATTGACCTAAGCCTATTTGATCATGAAAGATGGGGCTGGAGCTGTTCCACAAAACCACTGTTGTCCCTGGCTGCACCAAATCTGCCTTTGATCTGCTAATCCTCAGATAGAAGGTTAGGAAATAAACAGGCAGAACGAAATTCTTCTTTCTTTTGGTCCACACAAGTGTCAACAGAATCATCATAGAAACCTCTGCCCCAGGCCTGCTTGCCTGAATAATTGAGGGGGTGTCTGAAGGCTGCCTACATCATGGAGCACAGGCCACCTGGGGTGGTGACACTCCCTACTGATCTGATGCTCCTCCTCCTCTTCCTCCTCCCCATCCTGCTCCTCTCCCTCCTCCTCTCCTTGTTCCTCCTATTCCTCCTCCTCCTGACCTTTCCCCAATCTCTGTCCTCTTCATCTTCCTCCTCTTCCTCTTCTCTCTCTTTCTTGAACCAGATTCTCTGTGCTGATCTGAAGTTTGGGAAAGCCACAAAACAGTGACCCACTAAGCTCTTCCCCCTTTTGTTCCATACACAAGTGTACCCTCTCAGCATGTGCCCCACTCTGGTGTCACTCCGAGGGGGTGACAAGACAAGTCCTAGGTACTTCTCGTCTATGGGGAACAAGACTTTAGGCCAGATGGGCACAGCCCATGCTTCTCGGCTCCTCTAGAAGTGTTGACGAGTGGAAAACCCTGTGTCCACACCACTGAGTGTAAGTCTCAAAGCCAGGCCTTGTGGCACAGACCTATCATAATCCAAGTTGAGGTCGCTGAGGCAGAAGGATTGTGAATTCAAGGCCTACTTGACCTACAAAGTGAGTTCAAGACCAGCCTGAGTGACTTACCCCACGTCTCAAAATAAAAAGAGGAATAGGGATATAGCTTAGGGGTAGAGTATTTGCTTAGTATGCACAAGCCCTTAGGTTTAATCTGGTGTACTGGTAAAGGAGGAAGAGGAGGAGGAAGATGAAGAGAAGAAGGAGGAGGAGGGGGAGAAGGAGGAGGAGAAGGAGAAGGAGGAGGAGGAGGAGGAGGAGGAGGAGGAGGAGGAGAAGGAGAAGAAGAAGAAGAAGAAGAAGAAGAAGAAGAAGAAGAAGAAGAAGAAGAAGAAGAAGAAGAAGAAGAAGAAGAAGAAGAAACAACTATGTGGGATACAAGTCCTTGTATCAGTTTTCAGGTAATTAGTTAGTCTCTCTGACACTCCGCTCCATCCTTCATAAAATGGGACAATGCTGGTACACTATAATTTAAAACGATGCTGCGGTTTACTGGAAACCTGCAGGCTGGTACTGAAGAAGCCCTTGACGAAGGGCTTTGTTTCCTGTAATGTCACGGCAGCTCGCACTCATCGTTCTGCATGGCCCCATGGCTTCTGTCTGACCCTGCTACATTAGGCCCATGCTGGCAGGATTCTGGGAAAAGAGATTGAGACCCATGTGGTAGTATTCCAAGGGAGATGAGGACATCGGTCAGGAGCTCTTGCAAGGAGCTATGGTTGCCATTCAAGCCACAGGCTGCCAAGAGCCAGAGAGAGCCTAGGAGGGCGGGGGATGGGGTGGGGTGGCTGGAGTTACTATGAAATGGACAAGGCACGAGTCCACGGTTCAACCTGACCCCCGGTGTGGGAGAGTGGGGCCTGCTATGCAGGAGTCCTGGCCTGTTTGATGAACCCTCAGCTGCAGAGGATTTCAGGGTAGAGAGAGGCTGGGCTGAGCTATGGAAGGGAGAGACTGACCAACGTAGCCCTCAGCCTTTCACAGGGGCCACCTGCAGACCATTTCTGCCCACACTGTTTCCTGTCAGCTCCTATGGAGGGTGGTGTCTGGCCTTATGCCTGCCTTCACCCTTGAACTTGGCGCTCCCTTGTGCAGCTAGCCGCCTGTCCGCTGAGTCATCCCACTCCCGAGACACGGGCCGAGGACTCAGCTGCACCTTCTCAGCACTCAGCTTCAGCTGTTTGTATCAACTGCAAGCTGGCAATGTCAAATGGAACATTCCAGAAAGAAAAAGACTATTTAATGGCTACAATTCTATTGCTGGTGGTGTGAAGCTCTTACTATGCCTGACTTCTGAGTTATCATGGGTGTGTATGTGTGGGAAAGAATGCAGGGTATGTACAGTTTGATACTGTCTGAAGTTCCAGGCACCTATGGAGGGATCGCATGCATCTTCTGTGAATGAGGGCCAGGGTCTGAATCTTTGCAGGGAGCGGGGTGAGAACCCTCCTGAGAGTTCTAAGGACACTTTCACTTCAGCTTGCCTCCTGTCTGTCAGCCCTTGGCCCCTCTCCTTCACGACTGCTGCCTCCCTCCATTCTGAACCAGCCCCAAAGCAGATGCAAATTCTTTCCCCCTAAAACCAGATACAGGAGCCAGCCCATGCACGGTGGACTTGGTTGAGGGCTGGCCATTTAGAGGAGGAAAGGTTACCTTCCAAAGGGGCTGCTAAAATTGGCCTCCTTTCTCTAGAAGACCTCCTGTGCAGAAACTCTTCTCAAGTGGGATCTGCCATGTCATCTCCTCAAACCATTATCCGAAACTCCAAAACCATGAGCCAGACCGAAGCTTCTTCACGAGCTCACGAGCTCCAGAGTAATGCATGGAAGACTAACGCAGTCACCTTCCAGCCTGCCTTCAAGGCCCCACTTTCAATACAGTGTGGTCACTGGGAGGGACTTCTTTCCCTAGAAGACACCTTGGGAGCAACTGCTGAGAAGCAGTATCCCCTGGCCTGACACTCAGACCCGAGGCAGCACTTTACCTGCCGGGATCTGCTTCCCCTCATTTGTGAATTGAATAGCGGTGGGGCGCAGGCCTCACCATTTCTGCCTTCCGTTCTCACGAGGCTCAGAAGAAAATAATGCACGAAGAAGCAGAAGGGCCACACGAGTGTTCAAATCCTTACTGTAATAAATATTCCATGACGATAAAAATGGCATCGTAAAACTTTGCAAAAACTTCAGTTTCTCCAGCTTGGATCTCCAAGCAGGAAGTTTTTGACCTCGCTAACAAAATAGCGGTTTGCTCTCCCCACCGCCGAGCTTTGCCAAATGAAGAAAAGATGGGGCAGGAACGCAGCCGCTCCCGCCAGGAGGAGAGAGGTGCTCCCTTCCGTCCCTCCCTCCCTCCCTCAGCGGGCCTCGCTCTGTTTTGTTCTTCCTTTTCTTTTGTTTTTACCATATGCAAATCTTCCTCTTGGCTTCCTCGCAGCTTGATAGATGATTGGTTCTCACTTTCAACATCAATAGCGAGGCATATACTTTTTTACTTATTCGCAATTCCATGTCTAAGTTCTGCGGCACTGAAAGAAAACAATATGGTCCCCCGGCAGGAGGTAGACTGTGTAAATATATATTAGTTTGGGGAGAAGGAATGAGGGCTGATAAAATATTCAGAAAGCGGGCTGCTCCTGAGGGATGTTATTCTGCACAGCCAGGGAGCAGATTAATGACATCGTTTGTGAGGAAGAAGAACGGCCCCATAAAATATGTATCAGTGGGGTTGGTGGTGGGATAGGCGATAGCCGAGAGCTGTTTGTGTGGGCATTGGCCTCGGAATCTTCACCCATTCTTGGTCTCCATCACCAGAGTTCCCAACAGCCCTGGAGGTTGAAGATTCCAATGCAGGGTGTGTCAGCCTTACCTGGCCAGGTGTAAAGGATTGAGGGAAGTCCTGAGTGAGAGTCAGGAGGCCTGGTCCTGCCTTGAACCTTTGCGGCCTAAGCTAGTCACTTAACCTCTCGGAGGAGACTTTGTATCTTCTAGAGTAAAATGGAGAGTAGATGAATCTTGAAGAGCTTGAATAAGTGGCTGGAAGGGTGGGGGATTACTGGAAATGAAGCAACATGGAAACTATGTAATATTTGCTTTAAGGGAGTGAGTGCATATAACTGGAAGAGATTTCTTGAGATGCTAATTGGAGTAGGAAAGACTCCCTAAGCTCAAGGCCCAGTGTAGTATCACACACCCTTAATCTCAATACTTAGGAGGCAGAGGCTGGTGGATCTCCGAGTTCGAGGACAGCCTGATGTGCATAGTGAGTTCCAGCATTGCCAGGGCTACATAGAGAAACCCTGTCTAGGAAAATTAAAAACAAGCAAACAAAATAGTACCATGAGTAACAAGGGAGAGTCACTGATAACCCCTCTGGGTGGACAGTTTTCTTGGGCTTCACAAAGCTAGCAAATTTGGGGCAGAGCTGAACTGCCTGGAGGATATCAGTGAGCAGAGGCCATGGGTAAAGTCAGAGAGTGAGTGAGGGCTGGTTCTGTGAAAAGTGTGGATGTGCAAAACTTCCTGAGTTTAGATCCTCAGAGCCCATGTACAAATTGCGTAGTACCATGAGACCATGATCCCAGCACATGTTTACTGGGAGATGGCATCAGAGTCAGGAGAATCCAATCAGGCTGGCAGGCCAGCTAGCCTGATGAACACAGTTGTAAAAAGACCCTATTTCAATCAGAATGGAAGGCAAGGATCAACTCTATGTGTGCACACAATGAATGAAATTCAACAATCTACCTATATGGAAACATATTAATGAACCCATTATTTTGTGTACTACCTGGGACAACACTAATCATTTTTTAGAAGTAAATAAAAATGTTCATTTTATCAGCCTCCCAAGGGGCCTTCTCTAGGACCCCACATCAAAAGTCCCTTCTACCGCAGACACCACAAGTTTCTTTACATCCTCTTTGGCTGTCTGTGACTTCCTGGGCCCCAAGCTGCAGAAGTATCACTCATAGACAGCCTCCAGATATCACACAGCAGTAGTGCAAAGTTTGCACACGCAGGCTTGTGCTGCAGGCATTAGTGCATTCCGTCCCTAGAGCAATGCTAGGAGGCCAATGCTGGCATTAACCCCTTTGACAAGAGAGGGGGGGAAGGGAGGCCCGGAGAAGTCAAGAAACGCACCAAGGTAGCCTGGCTGGAGAGGCTGCTAGAGGCCACGGCTGTAGCCACGTATGGGCTGAATCTTAAGGCAGCCTTATTTCGACTGCGGGGCAGAGTGCTGCCCTGGCCTTAGGGGCTCAGCAGACACTGTTAACCACTTGGTCTCGGTTTGCCAGGTCCCTCCATTCTCTCTTGGGGGAATCTTGTGAAGATTTGGGTAGGTCGTGTATGACATCTGCTTTGGGTCCTGGAGTCTCAGCTTGGATTTAGTGGCTACCCTCCCCAGCCCCCACAGAGGCTCCCAGTGTGCTCTTTGGCGAGATGTCTCTACAGCTGGTTGTTTTTGAGTCCTCCCTGCCCCATGGCCGCATCTGTACTTCTGTCAGCACTTGGACATCCCCAAGGGCTGACTGGGACTGTCTGCATCTGTCCCATGGTCCCAGGTAAGAGTTCCTGAGAGTGTGTGGTCCCTGTGTTGGAGCAGAAGAGCACTTGGCCTTGGGGACAGGGTGAATGACTTCCATGTGACAACAGATATCTGAGAGAGACTCAGAGAAGACACCTGAGACAAACCTGAAGATGACATCAAAGACAGACCCAGAAAGGATAACTGCATGTGTGTAGCTGCAGACATTCCTGCCCACTGCACAGAGGAGCCTCAAAGCCCAAAGCCAAGAGAGGGAAGAGCAAAGGCAGATGATACTGGTGTTCTCGGTGTGTAAGGTCAGCAGAGCGGGATGCGGTGCCACATGTCCACCTGCAGCCAGGCTGAAGCTGCACTCTGGCTGGGAGTCACTGCAGATGGGAGGGTATGACCACAGGCCTATTCCTGGGAACATGTGCTTCAAGACAGCACGATCCCCATGTGGCAGATGGAGTCTACAGTGTCCTGGAGCAGAGTTCTGCACCCTTCCCTGCCCATGAACCCCGTCTGCCTCCCTGATGCAGGGTCTTTCCATTTGGGGTTCATCTGGGATGTATTCTATTCATCAGACTGGTTTTTTCTGAGGATCCTGGCTTCAAGGTGGTCTTGGGATTCTGCCAATCCGTGCTGTGTAAATTCCCCAAAGTGGAGGCCGTTCTTCCTACTGAAGATCAGAAGGAGGGCTCTCTCCCTGTCTTTCCCTGCTGCAGTAAAGCTAGCTGGGGGACTGTGGGTGTCAGAGGGCAGGCCCCCTGCTCCCTGCCTCTGGTGGATTTCATTCATCAGAACAATAAGGAAGCAGCCAGGCTCCGAGCCTTGCTCCTGTGTCTGACACAGAGCAGGAGCCAAAAATTGTTGTTCCCTGTCACGATGTAGAAGGGGCCTGGATTATCTTGTAGTGTGGGGGCTTCTTCCCTTTCCTTCTCCATGGAAACAGAGGTCAGAGAGAAGGGCACTCAAGGTGGACAAGACAGGATCGAGCCCTGGTACAGACAGGAAAAGCCTTCCCAGAGGTTGGTGACAGAGGTGATGGGAAGTACAGCAGCTGTGGCCTGCACAGGGCACTGGAAGCTTTCCTTGGCTCTGACTTTAGGGCCAACTGGTGGCTTGTACAGAGTGAACCTGGGGGCGCACACAAGCCCAACGCTTGCCCCACTGGAGCCAGAGGAATGGCTGGACTCCTCTGCAATTCCCCTGCCCTGTTTTTTTCTCAGGCTGACCCAGAGCTTCCAGCAATGTCTGTAGATCCTTCTGGATGCTTGCTTTGGCAGCAAAAATTCAGAGGAGCCAACATCCCTGGGAATAGACACCGACCAATGCCTGTTGGCTTTCCTGCCTCTCTGCTGGGACAGCATTTACTGCCCCCCCCCCCCCCGCCCCCAACCAGTCACTCAGAATTAAACTCCAGGGACCACAGTGCTCCTCCTCCTCCTCCTCCTCCTCCTCCTCCTCCTCCTTCTCCTCCTCCTCCTCCTCCTCCTCTTCCTTTCTTCTTTCCCCTGCATTGGGGTCTCACATGTGCCAGACAGCCATGATACCAGTGAACTATGTCCTCTTTTTACTTTTCATTTTGAGACAGGATCTCACTAAGTTGCCCAGGCTGCTTTTGAATTCATTCTGTAGTTCAGGTTAACCTTGAACTCCCCACCCTTTTGTCTCAGGCTCTTGAGGAGCTGGGATGACAGGTGTGCACCACCAGGGCTGACTTGTCTGTTCATTTTTCAAAATTATTTTTAATTTTATATGTATAGGTGTTCTGCCTACATGTATGTCTGTGTATCATGTATGTGTCTGGTGCCCTCAGAAACCAGAGGAGGGCATCAGATCCCCTGGAACTGGAGTTACAAATGATTATGAGCCACCGTGTGGGTAAACCTGGGGCCTCTAGAAGAGAAGCCAGTCCTCTTAACTATTAGGCAACCTCTCAGCCTCTATCTGCCCATTTTTAATGCAGCCACAGACCTCCTTCCTTTTCTGTATCCTTCCTATTTGTGCTTCCTAGCATCAGCTCCCCAGGATCAGCTCCCCATAAGCTCTGTGCTAAGCCCGTGCTCCAAGCACACCTCTGGGGAGATATGTCAGGACTAAAGCGTCCTGATACCAGAAAGCTCAGGACCCCCCTGGTCAGCCCAATGCTCCAGCTCAGAGCCTGCCACCATTTTTAGTTCATTTTCTGTTGCGATAAAATCACTTGCTCACTACACACCATACAGCTGACTTTACTAGCTGCTTCCATGTGTTTTTTGACAGTTCACATGCGTTTTTGACTGTGCTCATCTATATTTTAGGGATGGGCAAGGCTAGATTTGCTTGGGTTCACCTGGCATCCATCCCCTCAACCCCAGCCTGCATTATGTTCCAAGAAGGAAGAACTCTGTGAGAGTTGGGGCTGGGGAATGGTCCTGAGCACGAAGACAGCAAGGGAACCGAGAGTCCTCTGTTGGTGGAGACGGAACTCAGGCTCTGAGGAGTCTGCCGCTACTTTGGGCCCGTGTGCTGAGGGGATGAGTTTGGGAATGGTTCCTGCCAGCAGATTCTCCTCTGATTCTGACAGGGACACAAAGAGATCCCAGATGTAGGTTCTGAGACCTGCACAGGAAGGTAGGGGACGGCTTGTGACTCGTCAGGCTCGTTCGTTACCACGGGAACTCTGGGACTGTGTAGAACACGTAGTTCTGAGGTGCCCTATGTTCCTCTACGCCGACTCTTGTCAGTCACAGGCTCAGGGGTGTTCTGGGGTGTCAGTGTTTCGGTCATTGTGGCATAAGTGTGGGAGAGGGGCTGACCCCGCAAGAAATGATCCTGCAGTATGGGCTGTGCTCTCCCCCAAACCTGGACCTCAGCCCTGACCCTCTGGGGTCCTTCACCATCGTTCTTGCCATCTGGTCACCTCATCCCTCATCTACTAACCTCTCTGGAGCTGGCCTGAGGCTCTTTGTCCTCACTGTCCCTTTCTGGGGATCCTCACCCTCCTCTCCTCACCCGTCCTCATCTGCTTCTGCCTTCAGCATGCATGGACTGGACAGAGTTAGTTTCTCAGAGGCTGTTGGGAGCTCCAACCACCTCCAGCACTCACCTTGTCCAAAGCAGGGCTGGGTGTGGCAGTTGTCTGTAACTCAAATTGCTAAGTGGTCTTTTTATAAAAAACTCGGAGCCTGATATTGGGGTGAATGCTGAGAGATCAGAGAGACAAAGGGACATCCACCTCTCACCTCTAGGACTCCTCAGCCTGAACAGCTTTCCTCAGCCGAAAGGCTTTAGTTCCTGTCTCCTCACGCCCTACATTCCTTTCTCTGCCCACGCACGTCATTTCCTGTCTCAACTTTCCTAGTGTTGGGATTAAAGGCATGTGCCACCACTGCCTGGCTCTGTTTCTCTCCTAGACTGAGTCAATCTCATGTAGTCCAGGGTGGCTTTGAACTCACAGAGGTCCAGACAGATCTCTGCCTCCCAAGTGCTAGGATTAAAGGTGTGTGCCACCACTGCCTGGCCTCTATGTTTCATCTAGCAGCTTCTTCTGTCCTCTGATCTTCAGGCAAATTTATTAGGGTAACAATACCCCACCACAGTTTCCCTCTTGTCCAGCATTCAGCTACATCCATCTAGAGCAGTGGTTCTCAGCCTTCCTAATGCTGCGACCCTTTAACACAGTTCCTCATGTGGTGCTGACCCCAACCATCAAGCTGATTTCATCGCTGCTTCATAACTGTAGTTCTTCTGCTACCGTTACAACTCATAATGTAGATATCTGTGTTTGCGGATGGTCTTAGGCCACCCCTGCGAGACAGGGTGCGACTCATAGACTGAGAACCACTTCTCTAGAGACCACAAGCTTGTGTCCCACTCAGCTCTGACCCTCACAGCTGGCGGGGGGCACAGCTGCCCTGTGTTATATCCTGGCTTCAACCTGCTGAGGGGGAAACCAGAAAGGTCTGCCTCTGTGCTGATCATGTTACTGTCCCCTAAACCAGGACTTCCTAAAGTTTGTCCACTGGTGACCCTTCTCCACCTGAAAATTCACACAACCCCCAGATTTATAGCAAGACTTTACTGACAATAAGTCATAAGAAATTTATTTGAAAACAACCGTTTGGTATGTAGATAATTTATCGCCAGTTAAAAAACAAGAACAACGTCGCACGCTGGTGGGAGGACTGTGCTTGTTTATTTTGACATACAATCTTTTCTGACCATTCGATACTCGAGGACATAGTGTATCAACATATTTGGATATGCTAATGTATACTGTATACAGAGTTGGCCAATATTTAGACTTTATAATCTTCAATGCATAGTACATACCACGAAATATCAAAAGCATGTTTAGGGTCATTTCAGAAATGATTGAAAATTCTGTCTTAATTCCAGGCTAAAATTTATCTAGCAATTTGTGTGTGTGTGTGTGTGTGTGTGTGTGTGTGTGTGTGTGTGTATGTGTGTGTGTGTGTGTGTATGTGTGTGTGGTATATGCATGTACTGTGCATGTGTGTGCATGTGTGCATTTGTGTGTGTGTGTGTGTGTGTGTGGTATATGCATGTGCTGTGTGTGTGTGTATGTGGTCTATACATGTACTGTATGAGTGTGCATATGTGTGCATTCGTGCATTTGTATGTGTGTGTGGTATATGCATGTGCTATATGTGTGCATGTGTGCATTTGTGTGTGTGTGGTATATGCATGTGCTGTGTGTGTTTGGTATATTCGTGTGTGTGTGTGTGTGTGTGTGTGTGTGTGTGTGTGTGTGTGTGCTGAGGCCAGCTGTCTAAGTTGGGTGTCTTCTCATCACTCTCCTCCTTATCTTCTGAGCTAGGGTCTCTCACTGAACCTGGATTTCACTGGTCAGTTAGACTGGCTGGCCATCAGATGCCCAGAGTCCTCTCGTCTCCATGCCCAGCACTGGTGACAGGTGCTCGCTGCCACACCTAGTGTGGTGGTTTGAATGAGAATGGCCCTACTTGCTCAGATATTTGAAGATTTGCTTCCCAGTTGGTAGACTGTTTAGAAAGGGTTGGGAAGAGTGGCCTTGTTGGATTAGGTGTGTCACTGAGGGTGGGCTTTGAGGTTTCAAAATCCCATGCCAGGCTCAGTATCTCTCTCTGCCCGCTGCCTGCAGATCAGAATGCAGCTCTCAGCTCCTGTTCCAAGGCCATGCCTGCCTGCCTGCTCCTCACTATGATGATCATGGACTCACCCTCTGAAGCTGTAACCAAGCCCCTAATTAGATGCTTGTTTCTCTAAGCAACCATGGTCCTGGTCTCTTTTTCACAGCAATAGGAAAGTAACTAAGACGCCTAAGGTTTTTTGTTTTTGTTTTCCTTTTTTTTTTTTTTTAACATGGGTGATGGAGTCTTCACGTTTTAATAAGAAACATTTTAATCACTGAGCCATCTCTTCAGGCCCCATTTAATGATTTTTTTAAAAAGAAGCTCAATGGCAATTTTAAAAATCAAACATTCTGACATAATACAATCTAAAGATAGACTAATCTGACACATGCTGAGGAAGGACAGTGGGAGATTCTCTCTGTTCTCCACAATAAAACCATTCTATTTCTACAAAAGCAGAAACCCCCTTATGTATAGTGAAGACACTTCCGTTAGTAACACACAGTCGTCTCAGATCTGAACCCAGGCGTTTCAGGCAGTGTGTATTGGTGTTATGTGGTATGATGGCACACACAGCACAGATTGAACATTTCTTGCGTTAAGAACCAAGGCTGCAGGGAGGTCATACACTGCAACAGGAACACCTCAGATCGTTGGACTTTGGAAAAACTCACCTATGTGTTGTATGCATATACACATGTGTGTAAGCGGGTGTGCTCATCCACACCAGCATGTGTGGAAGCCACACGTTGACATCGGGATGTCTTTGTCAATTACTCTCCACCTTAGTTTTTGAGACAGGGTTTCTCACTGACTCTTCAGCTGGCTGTTTCAACTAGGCTGGCTAGCCAGCAAGCCCCTGGATCTACCCAACTCTACCCCTTAGCACTGGAGTTACCAATGCATGCCTGGCCTTTTAGGTGTGTGCTGGGGATCTAAACTCAGGTCCTCATGGGCAAGAACTTTACCTACTCAGCCTTACCCTTACCCACACATTTGATTTAGAATTGATTTTTGGGTCATTAATAAACCGTTTGCTGTTGTTAGAATTTTTTCTTGTAGCCCTGACATTTAGCTCTGTGACTCTGTATGGGGTCTCAGCCCACAGTTTCAGAAGCCACCCCCTAAACACTGCAGCTATTTTCTTAGTGCTTATATCACGAGTCATCCAGAGCTGAGGTCACCTCTCTGAGGAATATGTGCAGGCTCTGCACAGTGGGCTAGGACTTGGGCATCAGCAGACTTGGGTATCCAGAAAGGTCCTGGCAGCAGCCCTATGGGTGTAGACGGTGGCAGCACTTGGAGCTCAGCACTGTGCTGCTGGAGTGCTGAGCTCCCGGGAGCGGGCCATCATCTCGCTTGTGGCTAACTTGCTGGCTCTCCCCACAGGTCACAGAGTCCCTCCAAGTCTGTTTTCATTGACGAGTCTTCCTTTTCTCACTCAGACCTCAGCTAAACGGCTTTCCCCTCTCCTTTGTGGTGATCTGCAGGCATGGGAATTAGACTTGACAGAATGTCAGGAGAAGTGGTGTCCTTCCTCCTGTCCTGTCCCTTTGTGCTGCTAATTTCACATCAGCTTGACTCAAGCTAGAGTCATTTGGGAAGAGGGAACCTCAATTGAGAAAATGCCCCCAGCAAATTGGCCCATGGGCAAGGCTCTAGTGCGCTTTCCTGATGGATGGTGGACTTGGGAAGGCCAAGCTCAGTGTGGGAGGTGCCGCCCCTGGGCTGGTGGTCCTGCAAGCCTGGTAAGCCATGATCCTCCATAGCTTTGGTTCCTGCCTCCAGGTTCCTACCCAGCTTGAGTTCTTGCCCTGATTTTCCTTGATAATGAATAGACTTGATATGAAACATGCCCCCTCCCAGTTGCTTTTGGTCATGGTATTTTATTTACCCTAAGACACCATCAATCATCCAGCAGACTTTGAAAGCTTCAACAGTTTTTTAAATCTGTGGATGAAGAAAGAGGAAGGAATCTGGGCCACAGTTGGCTATGCAGGGAGCCTTACTCAGAGGTCTCATCACAGGGCTGTCTTTATTGTACTGAGCTGAAGTTTCGGGATGTTAGAGCATTTTGCCCAAAGTGAACACTGTTAATCTTTACCACGAGATAGTGGGCTGGGGCTACCCCGAGGGACAGAAATTGTTTAGAAGATGCTCAGTGAATGATTCTCCCTGTCCTCTGCAGGAGACCCTAGGACATTCCTGTAGTAAGGAATGATGTCCACAGTATGCCGTGTGGGATAGCTGGTCTTGCTTGCCAACTTGATGAGATTTAGAATCACCTAGGAGACACACCCCTGGGCACATCTGTGTTGGGCTATGCTTTCCAGTGGGCGGCCTGGGTATAAAGCCTGCTTTCCCTTCTTCCTGAGCAAGCGTGTCCATTGCCGATGGTGCCGCCACCACCTCCCTCCACTGACGTCAGGTTCCAGTTCACTAGCCTTCTACTGTGGACTTGGTAGTGGCAAATGTTCAGGGAGCCCCAAGTCTTCCGGGACACCTAGCTTCATGGACTGCATACCTACCGAGTTCTCAGCCTCTGCAGCATGAAGATGACCATTGCCGGACAGCCCAGTCACTATTGTATAAACCTTTTGCAATATGTAACATGTTCATATTATAACATATATCACAATACGTATACATTCTTCAGGTTCTTCTCCACCAGAGAGTCCTGCCACATATCTGGAAATGTCAGATGGTCCCTAATTTGAAAGGAAGGGACACAGGCTATTCAGCAGGAATGGCTGTGACCCCAGCCATGTCATCAGCTAGGGTAGCCTGGACTCTGAGAGCTAGCCTAGGCCTTGGCCACTTCCTGGGTGACATTTCTGCCTCCCCTGATGGGGTGCTCAAACTCTTGCCCCATTGCAGACTTCAGCCAGACTCCAAGGGGACCCCAGAATTGCACACTGCAGCCGGGCGCTCTCCAGCAGGGTCAGTGAGCACTAAGCATTCTCCAGGCTCACACAGGAGTCGCCTCGGAATTCTCTTGCTATTGCCATTTCAAAGAGGCCCCTGGAAAGGTTAGTTAAGGTCACACAAGGAAGAATCTAAGAAAAGTTGGGCGTGGTGATGATGAACACCCACAGTTCTAGCTGCTTCTGAGGCTGAGGAGGGAGGACCGACTACCTGAGCCTGTGAATTCAAGAATTCAAGGCCAGCCTGAGCAACATAGCAAGCTCTCTCCCCTGTCCCCAGCCAAAAAGAATAGAACAGTGGGCGGGGCCAGCAGCTGGAGCAGGCTGGGTGGTTCATGTGACCAAGGGTGCTGGTCATGCCTGACCTTCACATATTCATCCTGGACATGGGCCAGAGTCGGCTTCCTTTTGCTTTCAGAGCAGGAAGCCCCCTCCAGGCCTATCTTCACTTTCCCCCAAAGCCTGGCCACCCTCCCTGTCCCCATGCTGGCGGCTAGATCTTTCATTCAAGTGGAATTGAGTGCTGGCTTTTGTAGTGCTCATTTACATGTATGGCAACAAGCAGAAGCGGGCACCAACCTTGGAACACTTTCAAAGGCGGGTAATTCCTCTGCAATAGGTCTTCCGAAAGCTTTATCTTGTCCTTTCTTTTTCTTTCTTTCTTTTTTTTTTTTTGTTAATCTTGGAGCCCCTTAGCATGTCAAAGCGATTTTTCTAATGTCACATCTCCTAGACATTAGCATGAAAGGGCTCTAAGAGATGATTTGAAAAGGAAAAAGCATTGAGCGAGTGTTTATTACAGCCCTTCAGGCCACATTTGCATGTCACTGTTTATGCCAGCGCCCAGGAAGCAAGCTGATCTGGAAGTGGTGGAGTCCAAACGGCCGGGTGCACGCACCTGCTCCCTCTTTGGTCATGATGGAAAGAGGAAGCCCCATTGGGCTGATGGTGATGGGTGCCGCCAGCAGAGCTAGATGAATCACAGCATGGGATTTTTACCAGGGATGAGCCAGCAGTCAGCAGGCCATGCTCAGACGTGGAGAAGGTCCCACATCCCAAGTTCTCTCTGTTTCAGAGCCGTTAGCTGTGCCCTGACTCCTTCAGGCAGGTAGGTGTTCACCTGGCCCTCCTCAGGCGTACCGTACAGCATCAGAGCCCAGCCTGCCACAGGTATTGGGGGTCCTGATGTAATCTTGCCACTTCCCCTGAGACCCCATGTGTGTGTGCTCATGGACACATGGTGGTGCCTGTCAGCATCTCCTGGAGTGGGCAGGAGTGTCGCACAGGGTGTAGACGGAAGAGTTTCCAGTGATGCCTGGCACACAGCAAGTGCACGATTATCAATTGTCTGCATTGTTCTTGGTAGTTTAAAGCTTTTAGAATGATTTATATATATTTTATTTTATGTGTATGAGAGTTTTGCCTGCTTATATATGTGTGTGTGTGTGTGTGTGTGTGTGTGTGTGTGTGTGTGTATGTGTGTGTGTGTATCTTGTGCATGTCTGGTGCCTGTAGAGGTCAGAAGAGGGCATCGGGCACCCTGGGACTGGAGTTAGAGATGGTTTTGGGGTGTTGTGAATTGAACCTGGGTCCTCTGCGTGAGCAGCTGGTATTCTTAACTGCTGAGCCGTCTCTCCAGCCCTTTCTTGACATTTGCCTGTGGAACTTGACCGGAGTTTTTAAGAGGTCAGGACACTCCTGGTTTGGGGCAATATGGATGTTTCTGTCTTTGTGACTGAGGACATTTCCTTTGTGAATGGAGTGAGGGGCTTGGAGCTGAATGGGGGTCCCAGTGGCTGCTTCATTTTGTATGGGAAAAAGGGAGACAGAAGTAGTTAGCTGCATCAACACCCTATAAGCAGGGTTCCTGCATAAGCACTGGGTGAGCACGTCACTCACTCCCTGTCCTTAGAGTTCTCTGTGCCGGAAGAGCTGAGAGCTCCTACAGGACAGCTCATCGGAACTCACGCTCCATAGGTTGCTCAATCCGTTAAATTCTGTTTCTCAAGCTGGGTTTTCAAAGCAACCGCACCTGTTTCCCAACACACCTTTAAGCAAGGATCCAATCGGTGCCAACTCAGGGGACAGGTGTCCAGAGCACTAGTCCCCTGGCAGGCCCTGCTTCCCAGGCCTTTTGAAGGTTAGGACAAAGACTCCTGCGAATTAGATTACTGCCAGCCCCCACCCCCCACCCCCCAATTTCACAGGTGAGGGAAATTGAGCTTCAGAGAGGTGCTTTGCTTGCCTCTTGGTCACACAGCAAGTGGGTAGGCAGAGCTGGGACTGGAGTCCAGGCAAATGAGGCTGGGCCTAGCACTCTTGGCCACTCAGATGGTCTCCTTCAAACCTATCTTACTACCGGGCTGTGGTCCTGCCTCTCCTGCCCTTCCTGGAGCTGGGATAGGTTTCTTTCCAGAACTGTCTTCAGGGCCAGCCCTACTCACGTGCTGGCTCTTCCCTCCTCCCCCTTCCCTCTCCCGCTTCAGGCTCAGAACCCCGCCTGGATGGGCGGCTCCCGTCCATCCGTCCATCCGTATTCCCCAGGCCTTGGCGGGGTCTCTCACTCCTTGTCCTGTATTCTTGGCTGCTATCAGGCAACAAGCGGCAGCTTCGCCACCTCTGGAGCAGGCTCCAGACAGTGGGGGCTGTTGGGGCCATGCCTGCAAGTCAGACGCCGCTCCTCCCACGTGGCAGGTACCAGACAAGGCCATGAGCAGGCAGCAGGGCAGAATTTGAATCTGGCTCAGGCTGAACTCCAGCGGTGATGTGACCGGGCTACATCTATGCTGGCATCTCCCACTCTTGCCTGGTCTCTGGGCCTTCTGAGGGAGACTCAGCCAGGTATCTCCCTTCCCCTGGAGCTTTTGAGTACAAGGCCATGGGTACTAAGTCCTGCAGTGCAGACTCTCCTCCTTGGGATGCACAGGTTGATTTCACCCCAAAAGATCCGATTCTGAGACACTGCACTGTACCTATGAGGAAGACCAGGATGCAAGGCAAATGCCACGTAATATCTGACTAAATCTCATATATCACTAACTGGCTGTGTGACTCTGGGTGGGTTACTTACCTTCCCTGAGCCTCTTTCTACCTCCTCCCTCAAGTGGAGAATACTGGGTCAAGTCAGATAGTGAGTCCAGTGTGGGGGCATGTAGATCTAATTCTTATGAAGGACAATGTCATGGCCACACTGCTGTTATTCCTGCAAATGGGCTGCCTTTTATCCTTTCGGGCCACCTCGCCGACCCTGTGCTCAGAGCCAGCCTGTGAATGCTAGTCGTGTGCATTCTCCCTAGTGTGGGGGCATCTTCTCCTGGTGACTGGGTGACTGCCAGCAGCTGATGTCTCCAGGTCTTTGCCGGAAGGCAGGAAATAAAAAAGTATGTGCTCAGTCCTGCCCAGCCTCGCTGTGGGGCCCAAGGCAAAGAGCTGCCTATCCCTGGGCCTCAGTTTCCTTGTCTATAGAACTAAGGTTGGGGTAAGAGGTGGATTAACACTGGCTGCTTTTCCAGAGGACCAGCACCCATATGGTGACTCACAGGCACCTGCCGCCAACATCCTCATGCAGTTCCAGGGGATCCAACCCCCTCTTCTAACCTCCTTGGGCACCAGGCACACAGGTGGTGTACATACTCAAACGCAGGCAAAACACTCATGCATACTGAAAAAAATCCAGAAAAACCCCGAGTGGACTGCTCTAGGTAGCTTTCCTGCTTAACCCAGTCTCAGAGTTCTGGTGCCAGAAGAAGTTGCCTCTCCGAGCCGAGATACCCATCTGCTTCTGAGAGAGATGGCAGACCTGCCCAGCCTCCCAGCGGGCGGCGGCACCCTGAAGGCTGCACCTGCCTGCTCAGCTGAGGTGATGAACGAAAGGGGCCACTTCAAAATGCATTGTAAATTGTGGTCAGGGAGGGAGGAAAAGAGGGGGGGAGGGAGGGTGAAAGGGAGAGAGAGAGGGAGGGATGGAGGGAGGGAGAACGAGAGAGCCCCCACTTCAAGGCCTGCTCCCTCCCTAGCGGGAGACCTGTGTATAGGAGGATGAAGGCAAAGTGGCGACAAGCAAAGCTGGCCTTCTGATGGAGCGTGTGGTGCCCACTTTGAACGTGTGGCCTTTGTACCTGCCTATTCAGGGCGGCCTCGGGACGCTGGGGGGCAGGCACGCAGGGGAGGACAATGACGGGACTCGCTGCTTTGCGTTCTCTTTGAAGTGGTTCTGCCCTGGCCCCCTGCGGGCTCCAAAAAGAATGCTTTTGTTGCCCGCTCCAAAGATGCCGTAAGATTCTGGGGAAAAGTAACCGGAGGGGATCTGCCCGATTAAAACAAAATTAAAGATAAGAAACAAATCAAGCCGGCTATGCGGGGGCTGGCGGCAGCTTTGAACCACCGGTAGAAGGGACACTCTGTGATCCAACCCTTTCTCTCCCTGGGGAAGTGCCCGGCTTGGGGGAGGGGCGGAGAGGGGGGCAGAAGCCTGGAAGCCAGAAGGGGAAACCAGGGCCTGCTGGGGTCTCCTAGGAGGGACACCAAAGAGGGAAGGGGTGGGGGAACGGAACGCGACGACTCTGAAGTCAAAGTCCACTCCAGTGCTAGTGTTTGGGCAGAAAAAGGCTGGAGGCAGAATCAAAATAACTACTGTTTACAGAGTTTGGTGCCAGGGGTGGGGCCCTGTGCTGGCTCCGGCCGGCGGCTGAGTGAGGAGCTGAAAGTCTCCACTGCTGTGAAAAGAATATGCCATCCGTGTGCAAACGCTTTTCTGTACTCCGTTCTACTGCTAAGGAAGTTGAGGCTCAGAAAAGTGGCACCACCACCCAGACACTACACACACACACACACACACACACACACACACACACACACACACACACACACACACACACACACACACACACACACACACAGTTGGCAAGTTGGTGAGGTCAGATTTCGAAGTAATTTTGGGGCTCTCAAACATGGTTGGTTTTGAGGGGAAAAGGGCTAACTTGAGCCATCCTTACATGCCATACCCAGGACTGCCTGAGGGGGCGCTTTCCAGACTGTTCCAAGAAACGGCGGTCAAAGGAGAGGTCTTTTTATCCTCCTCTCAGACAGGGTTTCTCTGTGTAGCCCTGGCTGCCCTGGAACTCTGTAGCCCAGGCTGGCCTCGAACTCAGAGATCCGCCTGCCTCTGTCTCCTGAATGCTGGGATTAAAGGCATGTGCCACCATTGCCCAGCAAAAGAGAGGCTTTTAGATTGTCAGTGGGCTTGGCAATACTGCTCCCAGCCCAGTCGAGTCTTGCTGTACATTTCCCGGCAGGCCTCAAGTTGGTGACCCCCGCTACCGCGACCTTCTAGGTGCTGGGATGGCAGGTGCATGTGGTCACAATGGGTTCCCACACACCCTCCATTTCTGAACACCCAGTTCTACTTCCTGAGCATGGGGCTGAGGGTCAGCATGGGCCAGCCAGAGCTGGATTTCCTGAGGTCTGGCAAGCCCACTTGTCCACACTGCAGTCTGAGGGCCTCACTGGCACAAGCCCAACTCCTCTCCCTCATCCAGTATGGGACAAGTGGCTCCCCAGGAGCCTGAAGGATCGTCAGGTTCTGCTCACACCTTCCGTGTCTGGGCTCACGCCAGAGTGGTGCTGCCTCGCTCAGGGCCTTCTCCATTCCAGCCAATCTCTCCTGGGAGCACACGCCAGCAGTGATTTTGAACTCTCACTTCAGCCTTGGGCGCCTGGGGGTCCAGACCGAAGACAACTGCATCCAAATGAACGTCCTGTTCTAAAGAGGCTGGCTCTGTCTGGTGTGGCTTCCAGCTCTCCAGATGGAGGACTGAGTGCTCAGAGTGGTTGAGAACACGCAGGAAGCTGTATACTTACTCTGCTTCCCACGGTCCCTCCCTGCTCTGTTCAGGGAACCCTACCATTGAGCTTAGTTACTAGGTGGCTCAGCCAGGAAGTACTTGAACCCGAATCAGGTGCCCTCTCCTTACCCTCCACAACCCTTACTGTTCACAACCCATTTCCTAGCACCTCATCTTCCAGGTTCCTTCTTGCCATCCCACAGGTTGGCCAAGGAACCAAGGGACGCAGGCCACATTAGCGACTCTAAGCTGGCAGGAAGCAGTGGACAGAGAGGAAGTGGTCCTAGGGTCCCATGCTTGTCTAGCTGTCTGTCTGCCACTCATATGGGTAACCAGCCCTTTTCAGATTCCTGCTCAGTCTGCCCCTGCCTATCCACCTCCCAGACAGATGTCCTAGCCTCATTCCCTAGGGTGATCCCCTTAGAGTTCCAGGACTCTAAGAAGTCGCCATGGGCTTTCAAGGTCAGAGGTATGAGCAGGTGGTCCAACCCCTTGCCCCTCATGTTGCTTGGGTCAAAAGCAACCCTCAGGAACCTCCTTCAGTCTAGGGGCAACAGCTGGCATGACTTGGCCTACCCAGCCTGAGCTTGCCTTGGGTACAACAAGGACCAGCAGGTGTGTCCCTGGCTGTGGAGTCAGGGTGTCAATATACAAGGCACTACAGGAGGAGGAAGAGCCCTACCCAGTTCCCTGAACCTGGAACCAGGGCCCAGGATACAGCTGTGGCCAGCCTCAGCAGGTGGAAGCCCATGGCTAGCCTACTGATTTGGGTGGAAACCAGCAGAAGGAGGAAAGACAGGAGGGGCAGCCCAGGCCAGGCGATGAGGCTCTGGTTCCTCCAGGCATAGGGCTCCGCAGAGAACTGAGCATCCACAGCTCCCTCTGCTAGTTAGTCTAGGCTGGGCTTTACAACTGACTCTTCAAAAACATTTTTAGAAGACTTTTTAGACTTGCTTATTTATTTAATGTGTATGAATGCCTTACCAGCAGGTATGTCTGAGCACCATGTGGGTGCCTGGTACCTGAAGAGGTCAAAATAAGGTGTTCGATCCCCGTGGAACTGGAGTTACAGATGTTGTGAGCCTTCATGTGGATGCTGAGAATCAAACCCAGGTCCTCTACAAGAGGGACAAGTGTTCTAAACCTCTGAGCCATCTGTCAGCTCACTATAAACTGTTATTTCTCACGACTCAACAGGACAGATTTTTGAGACAAGAAAAATGGAGGCTCACAGAAGCTTCAAGAGTCACACAGTGGCTAACTGGTAGGCTCCAGGCGGAGTTATCAATCTGTGAGAACACATCGACCCTGTAAAGGACTAAGACACTACCACTTAAGGTAGACTCTTTTGAACTGGGTTGATGCAGCATTAGTAGGAGTTTGTCCGGGCAAAGGCAGGAGATTCAGGCAAAGAGAAGGACCAAGTCTTGGAGATGAAAGGTAAGTGAGGAGGAACTTGGCGATGTGGACCCAGGGAAATGAATTGGTGGACAGGATGCTGCTCAGGATGGTTTACGGGGGAATGGATGCCTCGAGGGTCTTCTGGGAGCGTGGGGACGCAGCAGGCAGAGGCTTGGGAACCGAATGAGCCAGGCTTCTCGAGCCTAGCCAGGGCGCTAGGCAAGCACTAGCACTCGGTACCAGCCTGCGCAGCCCTGGGCGCCGCGGCGAGCGCGAAGTCTGCAAGTGGCGTCGCCAGGGCACCGCGGTCCCCGCCCGCCGCCGGCGCTCTAACGCGGAGCAGATGGCCGGCGGCCCGCGCGCCTCCAGCCGCCGCGCCGCTCTTTGAAGTGGCCGCTGCCGCCCTCGGCCGCCGGAGCCCCGCGGGCCGAGGCTGCGCGTGTTTACCCAGGTGCTCCGCCGCTCGGGACCTCGGCCGGTCGGCGTGGGGCAGCTGGGCTGCAGAGGCACCGAGCAAGCCACGGCTCCGCCGGCGCCACCCGGCCTCCCGCTGCAGCGCCCGCGCACGCGCCTAGGAACTCAACCTCAGAAAGGCCAAAGCTTGTCTAAGGCTCGCGGGCCACCTGGCCCGGGAACCTTCTGCTGTCGGCCTTGCCCCTCCTGCTGGGCCTGTTTCCCTTGTCGCTGGCATCCCTCCCCCCTCCCCACTCCGGTTAAGGCGCCTGGCACCTCCCCCTGCTCCGCAGGACAAGGACAGTTCATGTCTGAGGTTTATTACAGGAGACTGTCTCCGCCCGAGCAGGGCTTAATCTGCACAGGGCCCTGTGCCATAGGTGAGGCCATTGCTGTCCGCTGTCCTCGCTTCAGAGAGGACAAGAAGCTTGCCCAAGGCCACAGCTGGTAAAGCCAGAGCCAGAATTTGAAGCCAGGGCCAGCTGGGGCCAGAGTTTCCGCTGGGCGGACATGATTCCGCCCCACCCTTGCTGAAGAACTCTCCAGGCCCCCTGCTCAAGGCTTTCCCATGAGCAGTAAGTACCAAGGAGCTCAGCAGTCTCTTGCATTTGCACCCAGGGCCTCCCAGCATCTGGTTGGAAGTGGACTTTCAAACCTGTCTCCAAATCTGCAGGAGAGACCTGTTTTCAAAGCCCCCAAGGCTCAGATGCAGTCTGGAGGTCATTTACCTAAAAGCCTGTCCGTTTGTAACTGCACCTCCCTATCAGACTGGGAGCAGCTCAGGACTCAGCTTCTTCTCTAACCCACCAGAATAGTCCTGCGAAGGGCCATGCTCTCCCCAGTAGCCTAGGATCCTCACAGGGCCCCTCTGGGCCACAACGATCAGGGAAAGTGGCAGCGGACCCTATCCTATCTCAGAAAAGGGGCTCACCTCAAGCCTCGCCTAGCCAATGGGAGCTGGAGTCACCAGCAGAGTGTCACCTGGGCGATGCAGAAGCCCGGGTTGAGAGTCTTTCTGGCCTCTGTGTGCCTATGAGGGTCCCGCAGGAACGAGTGTGGGGCAGACATCTGTTCCTGTGTGTACTCTGGCGCTATGGCCACAGAATGTCCTCGGAGGGAGCAGGAGGCAGCTGTCCGCGGGCTCTGACCCGCAGCCCCAGGCCGGGTCACGTTGTGGTTGTGTTAAGAGCACGGTCCTGGCAGTCTCCCTCCGCCCCAGAGACCAGGCAGGTTACTTGTCGCCGTGCGCTCAGGCCAGGCGCCCCCGCCGCCGCTCCCCGCAGCCTGACCCCTCACACATCCGGCGGGGATGAATCAGCCGCGTCGCCGCCGCTGCCTGCACACTCTGATCCCGGTCACTTTGTTCTCGCTTTAAAGCCAGTGGGCCGCTGGGGGAGGGGCCGTCTCTCTTCTCTTCCCCTTCTCCCTCAGTCTCCTCGGTACTTGCAGGCCTGGGCTGTGATGGTACTTGAAAGGACCGCGACACTCAGTTATCTGGCCAGGGAAGTCCGGTCTGAGAGTTATCTGTGCTGACTGGCTGAGTGGACGGCTGTGCGTCTGTGCGAGCGCCCCGCATACGCACCGCGGTTGTGGATTTAGGGACGTGCCAGTATGGGTACCTTACAACTACTGTAGCTTTCTAATTTGTTTTGGTCCTTAGCAAGACAAGACTGCCCCCTTCACACCCCCTACACAAGCATCCTCTGTACCTGTTGAACAGTTTTTTGAGGATCCAGAAGATTCATGCTTAGGAATATACATGCTCAACAAAATTCGTGCCTAAACGTGGACCCAAGGGAAAGCGCCAGAGTGACGTTGGAACATACCTATAAGTTGGAGCTACCCAGTACTTACAGCCAGGAACCAAGTAAATGCACGAGGAGGTAGTCCAGGTATGGGGCGTGAGCTCCCACGGGTTCAGGCAATAGTGTGGATGGGTTGAGGGATAGATGCTACGCACAAAAACACGCAAGCTTCCGCGAAGAGAAAGTTCAAAACCAAGAAGTTTGTCAAGCAAGATGAAGGCTTGAGGAAGTGTGAGGTTAAAGAGGGAAGTGGTGGTGGGAGGGGGACAGGGGAGCCTTGGGGCAGCATTCTCTGTCTTCATCTGCCCTGGGGTTCTTTGCCTACACCCCCTTGTAAAGAGCACTTGTGCTGAGCCTCTGTCCGGTGCCCAGCTTGTCCGTGTACAATAAACTCTCCCGAAAGTTCAACATCTTACATGTTGTTTCCCTTGTGTTATAGACTCCGTGGTTTTTGTTTTCTAATTCTGTTAGGGGTCTTGGTTGGAATTCTGTAGTATTACAGATTTATTCAGGAAGACTTGCCTGTTTTATAGCATTATTTATGTTTTCTCCATGGACATGGTATACCTCCATTTATTCTCATCAACTTCTATATCTTTTTATATCTCTCTCTGTCTCTGTCTCTGTCTGTCTCTCTGTCTCTGTCTATCTGTCTGCCTCTTTCTCTCTCTCTCTCTCTCTCTCTCTCTCTCTCTCTCTCTCTCTCTGTGTGTGTGTGTGTGTGTGTGTGTGTGTGTGTGTGTGTGTGTGTGTGTGTGTTGAGACTCTCTGTAGCCATGGCTGTCTTGGAACTTGCTTTGTAGACCAGGACCAGGCTGACCTCAAACTGAGAGATCTGCCTGTCTCTGTGTGTCTTAGTTAGGGTTTCTATTGCTGTGAAGAGACACCATGACTATAGCAACTCTTATAAAGGAAAACATTTAATTAGGGCTAGCTTACAGTTCAGAAGTTTAGTCTGTTGTCATCATGATGGGGAACATGGCCACAGGCAGGCAGGCATGGGTCTGGAGAGGTGGCTGAGAATTCTACATCTGGATCCACAGGCAGCAGGAAGTGACAGTGACACACTGGGCAGGCTTGAGCTTCTGAGACCTCAAAGTCTACCCCCTAGTGACACACTTCCTCCAACAAGGCCACACCTCCTAACAGTGCCACTCCTTATGGGTCTATGGAGGCATTTTTATTCAAACCATCATACTTTGCCTCCCAAGTGCTGGGATTAAAGACGTGTGCTACCACACCCAGCTAATTTCTATATCTTTTTTTTGTGTTGTTGTTGTTTTTTGTTTTTTGAAACAGGGTTTCATGTTGTAGCCCTGGCTGTGCTGAGAACAGGCTGACCTCAAACTCACAGAGATCTGCTTGCTTCTGCCTCCTGAGTCCTGGAATTAAAGGTGTGCACCACCACACCCCGCTTAATTTCTACATCTTAGTAGTAAAGTTTTATGATTTTTCCTGTGATTTTATTTTATTTTTTTTTTCTGGTTGAGGTTACTCCAAGGTAGCTTGTGAGGGTTTTTGCTTGTTTGTTTTTGTTTTTAATCGCGAAAGTAATTTTTCTCTTACGCTTCCACTTCCAATTTTTAAATTGTGATAAAACATACATTGCATATAATTTACCATTTAAACCATTTTTAGTTCTACTGTTCAGTAGATTAAATAGAGTCACATTGTTGGGCAACCATCACCACATCTGTCTTCAGAGTTTTATTGTTCTCTACACCTGAAAATTTATATCCATTAGTGTAACTCCCACTTCCCTGGGCCGGGCAGCCAGTGTTCTGATTTCCTTCTCTAAGAAGCATCTGCACATGCATGGACATGTGTGACATCTGTGTTTGTGACTGACCAGTATCACTCAGTGTAATTAATATCAAAGGTCAGCCATGTGTGGCATGTGTCCACATGTGGGACATGTGTCCACGTGTGTGGCATGTGAGCTATCTTAGGGCTAGGCCATTCTGTTGTTGGCTTCGTACAGATGTCTGAGACTGTTTTAGTCCTTTGGATACACACCCCAGGGATAGCTGCTGGGTTGTGTGGGAATTCTGTGCCTGAGTTTTTACACAGTGAAGGTACCATTTTGCACCTGATTGGGTTTTCAAGAATTGACTCTTCAAGTGTGTGCAAATGAGAAGGGGAGGTGTCAGGCTAAAAAAGTGGGAGTTCTGGATCTCTCACAATGTTCTATGTGGCTTGAGGGATTTTACATCCAGAGTCTGATCATTTAGAACCTGTTACCTTCATAATCCCAACATAGCAGTCGTAGCTGCCCCTTCACTTCCCAGACGGTCCTCTCCAGCTTAGGGGAAGCTGCCCTTCAGCTACATATTGTAGCTAGAGTTTTCCTGCCTTGCCCACTGTCAGGACAAATCTTTGTCACCCGCCAGTCCCACAGCCGCTCAGACCCAACCAAGTAAACACAGAGACTTATATTGCTTACAAACTCTATGGCCATGGCAGGCTTCTTGCTAACTGTTCTTATAGCTTAAATTAATCCATTTCCATAAATCTATACCTTGCCATGTGGCTCGTGGCTTACCGGCATCTGCACATGCTGCTTGTCCTGGCAGCAGCTGGCAGTGACTCCTTCTGCCTTCCTGTTCTTTCTTTTCTCCTCTGTTAGTCCCGCCTATACTTCCTGCCTAGCCATGGGCCAATCAGTGTTTTATTTATTGACCAGTCAGAGCAACACATTTGCCATACAGAACATCCCACAGCAACATATCACTTCATCAGCAGGATCACATTCCATCAAAGCTCAGCCCCTGTCTCTCATTGCCCAGAACTGCATCCACGGCTTTCCTGGCCTTGCGGTGTGCGAGTTCCCAGCAGGAGTTACTCTTACTCCATCATGAACAGGAGTGCTTTTCTGGGCTGGAGAGGGGTGGATGCTATTTGGAGATGGAGGTGAGGACGTGGGAGCAGAGGCTCTGAGCCTGACTTTCTCATCTCTGTCCTGGCTCACAATCATATTTTGGGAAAGAGTGTATACATGTGTTTGTAGGCACACAACTGTACATGTGTTGAGTGTGTGTGTGTGTGTGTGTGTGTGTGTGTGTGTGTGTGTGTGTGTGTGATTGTATGATCAGGGAAGACTGGGAGGCAGAAGTCAGCCTCCTACTGAAAGAGACGGGGAGCATGTTCCAGAGATGGGGAGATGGGCAGAGAGCGTAGCCAGGAGGAGCAGCAGCGCCTTGCCATGCCCAACACAGCATGCTCAGCAGTGCCGCTTTGGTCTTTTATCTGCATGTTTCCTGAATAAAAGAGCAAGCCCGGAGCATGACCTGAGTCACAGCCCTGTGCTGCTCCTGCATTGCAGAGCAGAAGTACCCTGGGAGCCGTTTCTTAGCCAAGCCCTCCACCAGGCAAAGAAATACCAGCACCGGACAGAGCACCCACCTCCAGAGGCCTGGGCCACGGATGCCCAGCTAAGATGGCTGGGGCCACTCTGCCTCCCACATGCTGTGTGAGCCACTGGGTCAAGGGTCCTCAAGCTGGAGGGCCGGTGGCTGCTCGCCTAGGGTCTCTCTGCATCTGCCAAGGCTTCTACTGCTGAGACAAAACGCCTGACTGATCCAAGGGAGACAGGACTCACCGTGCATCGTGGTGAAGGGGTTGTGTGGCAGTTTACTCTTTGCAGATAGGAAGCAGTAGAAAAATAGGAGGGGCCGGTGCTAGAGATAGCCCCAAGAATACACCCCACGCAATCCTTTCTCCATCCTCAAAAGAGCACCACAGGGGTGTGACTGATGCTCAGCATGTATGTCTGTGGGGGCCTCTGATAGTCAAACCCCAAGACCCTTCTCGGGGGTCTGACACACAGCGCACCCTGCCCTTTTTTGTACATTCCCCAGGGAGGGCCACCTTGAACTAGGTGCTGCTTTGGTTTGGAGCAACTCTGAAGGGCCTTTGGGAATCCGAAGGCCTAGTGATTGCTGGCTTGTGTCTGACTCCTCCCCCTTTTCAGCCTTGCTCCTTCTTCCTCTGGTGTGAAGGTGAGAGTCCCTGACTCCTGTATGCAAATTTCCTCCCATTACCTGGATCCCAGGGAGGCAGGTGGGGGGTGAGGGTGGGGCACAGGAGGGCAATTCTTTGAACTAAATTTAAAGGAAGAGCAAATTTAGAAATTTTCTTTTTTCCCCTTTGTGCACACACATGCGCATTCACCCCAGGGGGATTAATATTCCCAAAATGAGAAAGAGGTGCTAATTTAGAGGCCAAAGGCTCAAGTTTGGTATATTCAGTTGGTTTCTCATGTCCCAGTGTTACAACACTTAGTCCCCTTTGACAGCACTGAATGCTGCATGGCAGACAGCACCTGTGGCATCCATGTGGCCTGTGTGGCAGGCAGCACCTGTGGCATCCATGTGGCCTGTGTGGCAGGCAACACCTGTGGCATCCATGTGGCCTGTGTGGCAGGCAGCACCTGTGGCATCCATGTGGCCTGTGTGGCAGACAGCACCTGTGGCATCCATGTGGCTTGAGTTGCCAGGCTCAGTGCCCTGCATGTCTTCTTGGCTGCACTGTGGCCACATGAGGGACCTTAAGACAGGGAAGTGATGCTCAGAGAGGCGGAAGCTTGTCCAAAGTCATGGAGCCAGGTTCAGGACTTTTGGGGGGTGCAACCAAATGAGAGATTGGGGGAGCACACTTGCATGGGCGTTATGTATTATTAATTTGTTACACTTACTTATTGTGGTTGTTTTTGTGCTTTGAGATAGAGTTTCACCATTTAGTCAATAGTGAAACTATTGGAACTTGCCGTGTAGGCCTGGGACTTGCTATGTAGCCCAGGCTGGCTTCATCAGACTTATGATCCTCCTGCCTCAGTCTCCTGAATACTAGGATTACAGTCATGGGCGTCAAGCCTGGCTTTCATCATGGGCATTAGACTTGCAGGCTGTTGCTTGTGTATGAGGCTCTGCCCAAGTCACTAGAAGACAGTCAATGGGGAAGAAAGCTGCCCATGACCGGAGCACAGATCTATGTTGGTAGCGCTTGCCCGCCTTGCATGCATCCTGGATGTGGGGTATGGCAGGTGAAGCTGGTGAGCTTTCTAACCTTGGTCCAGGGACTTGAGTTGGGGAAGAGATTCAGAAAGATCCAGAGAAGCTGTTCACTGTTCCCAGCAATGAGAGCAGCCAGCGGGTCGGTGCAGTGCTGTTTGGGAGCCTGGTGCCCTGAACTCACCCCAGAGTAACATTCACCAGTGCGGCTTAACCTCCCCCTCTTGGTCCCATACAAGATGTTTGTTTGGGCCATCTTTAAAGAGCTCAGAACCGCATAGAAGTTCTGGGAGGACTTGGGTCTAGCTCAGTTAAGTTGTGCAGTGGTAAAACCTCCCGAGACACTAGAAGGTCAACCGGGACTCAGGCCTGTCTGGGCCTTATGGACATGGAGTTATTGTCACAGTTGGGTCAGTGGGTAGGAAGGGGGTGAGGGAGGTGTAGGGTAGCACACACGGTAACTTCAAGCTGACCAGGTAAAGTCATGTGAGGTGACCTGGGGCACTGTGGGTGGTGGTGGAGTCTGTGGCAAACAGAACTGCCTGAGAGGGTCACTCTCCAGCTCTGGTTATTATTGCCCTTTGGGAATGTGGGCATGGTGTGGACAGATAGCTGGACATTTTTTCCCCCATCATTGCTGGTGACTTTTAATCTGGTGTGCGTGTATGCACATGTGTGTGTAAAATCTGCCACTTGAAAATGTTAGCAGCTAAGTTTCTATCTATTATATGCGAGCCAAACAAAATCTTAACTGTGGCTTCTCTTGATTCTCAGGGTGTGACTTTTGGCCTTGGAGGCTTCTCGGGGTCCTTCCTATGTCATAGACCTTCTGCAGAATGCCTTCACCCTGAGCAGTGGTTCCAGCCATGATCACAAGGACCCTCTTCCTCCCTTGTTTCTAGCCACCTTTCAATGCTGGAGTCTCTGGGGACACAAAGGCTGTCCTGGTTCAAGTCAAGGACTGGATTTTTCTCACCTGCTCCTCCTGGTTCTTCAGGGCTGCATACCCTAGATCCAGGGGGACAGGTGGTGAATTTGCTCTCAAGCTTTATTTTCTAGGGTGAAAATTTTCTGTTAGCCCCTGAACACTGACACATGCAGCCCTTGCACCCTCCTAGCAAGTTAGATTTATGTTCCTTCCAGTCTTCTGCGTGGGGCACTTTCGTAGGGTCTCTGGATCCGCGTGGAGGTTGCCCAAATCGGGATGCTTGTCTGTACACCTTTTCCTCCTCCTGCACCGTTCTGCCTGATGGATGTTCTCAGGTGCCTTGGGACACTGCTTGGCCGGCCATTTCCTGCTGACAGACACTCACTCTCCTCATTAATTAAAGGGGCCAAGGAGATGCTGCGCCTGTGAGGAAGCCTCACACTGGAGCGTGGGAAGGCATGACGGGGTGTCTGCCCACTCATGGCCAGGGTACTGCCTGGGGTCCTGCGCTGGTCTCCTCCGGTCTGACTTGAATGCAGGGTCTTTCACCTCCGAGTGAAGGGAAAGAGGGAGAAAAGGCACCGTGCGTGCGTCCTGGACACTTGACACTTCTTCCCCAGGGCACCAGCACGGTCTTGTCGTCCTTGCCGTCTTCATCAAACAACCAGGAAGCCTGGGTCTGTCTCCATACTTCCTTGTAAGCTTCTTGGGTTTGTCCTGAGGAAAAACTGACAGAATCATCCTCCTAACTCCCTTGTCCTCGGGGTATAGTGGTTTAATTTCTGTCACACAGGTTTCCAGAGCCAGAATTAATTAAATTAAATTAGTGGGTCCAAGAACATAAATATAATGTTCAGAATCCTGTTAGGCTGCTCAGGCTGGCCTTGAACTTGTGACTTTCAAGCCCAAACCTACTAAATACATACAGGACTTGCAATCATGTATTATCACATCCACCTTGCAAAATTTATATTCTAAATGCAAAAGTTAAAGGAACTCTTTAATTGAAGTTGCTAGATTGCTTTTCAGTCTGAAGGAACTTAATTGCGATGGTGGTTCATCAGCTGAATGGAGCTTCTTTGGTGCCCACCAGCCATTGTGATCCTGTCCCTAAACGCCTTTCTCTGATGGCCCTGGCCATTGCTAGGGCACCTTCCCCTTTGCCGGGGGCATTTAGCTTCCTGCTTTTATGTATCACCTCTTCATGTTCTTTGCCATAATTCCCACTAGGTGTTTGTCCTTTTCTTTCCAATTTGAAAGAGCTTTTTGTAGATTACAGATCTTAACCCCTTGCTCGCTGAATAACAAAGACTTCTTCCCAGATTTACTGCTTGCCTGTAACCTTTGCTTGTGGGATCTGCTGCTTTACACAAGACTGGAATTTTTGTGTTGTGTCTTTTCTATGGTTATACTGGATCTCTGCTCCTGGCTTGGCAACTGATACCTGGGAAGTGGCACTGGCTTTGAGCCACCTGTGTGACCTTGGCTGAATCATTTGTTCTCTTTGTCCTCAACTGCCACATCCGAAGCATGGGGAGTTACTGGCCCTGCCAACATCTGGAGTGCTGGGAAAGCCTGGAAGCTTCTGGTCCTCTAAGACTGAAACTTTGTACAGACATGGAGTCATAGTAACAATGTGACAGCTCACAACTTCCAATCAAGTAGCTGGCATGGCTGTGGTAACCCTGGAGAGGAGGGACAGGGCTGGACTCACACTGGGCTGTGGCTAGACTCCTGGTAGGTGGACAGCCTGGTCAGCACACAATGTGGTTGCTGCTTTCACAGACTCAAAATCTCCAAGGGCCGTGGCAAACATTGTGTCTACCTTCTCACAGTTTTTCCTCTTTTCCTGGCTAACAAAATTCTAAAAAGGTGGCCCTTTCAGACTTCTCTCCCTGTCCAGAATTGCATCACAGGCTCTTTTCTCCCCAAGAAAATGACACTGTTGTATACATTAGCTTAGCTAGTTAAGACTGACTGGCATGATGGGGAGAAGTACATCTACCTGGAGACACAGCCACCTGGTCTCCCACACAAGCATAAGTGGGTCCCAAGGCAAAGGATGGGGAAGACCAGATGTGTGTGTGTGTGTGTGTGTGTGTGTGTGTGTGTGTGTGTGTATGTGTTGCTTTGTATGATTATGGCCCCCACAGGCTCATATATTTGAATATTTGGTCTACTGTTGGTGGAACTGTTTGGAAAGGATTAGGAGGTGTGGCCTTGTTGGAGGAAGTGTGTTACTAGGGGTGGGTTTTGAGGTTTCAAAAACCCACATCATTCCCAGTTAGGTCTCTGTCTCTCTGCCACATGCTAGTGAATCAGATGTAAGCTCCCAGCTGCTTCTCCAGCCCCATGCCTGACTTCCTATTACCAAACTAAGTGCTTTCTTTTATAAGTGCCTCAGTCATGGTGTTTTGTCACAACAATAGAAAAGTAGCTAACACAAAGTGCTTTGCCTAACGCACTGTAAAAGGATAAGGGGAAGAGATGGCCAGTGCCTGAGTGGGGACCAAGAGAAAGTGGGAGCCCAAGGTCTGGTAGGTGAAGGCAGTGTAGTATGTGCGCACATCTGGGGCTTGCCACGTGGTGTGTGGATCTCAGCACTTAAGAGTGACCAAGCTGATGTTCACCAGCTTTGTGTGAGGGATGCTGGTGGACAGCATTTAGTGTGTGTGAGGCCCTGGATTCTGTCCTCAGCACCAAACCAAATTCCTATGGTAAAATCTTATCACCAATGTGTTGATAGAGGTCTGCAGCCTGTGGGAGGTGGTATCAGATGCTGGGGAATGTGGGAGATAGTGTTACAAGGTGGGGACGTAAGAGGGCCCATCCTTTTCACAGGATTTGTGCTGCTTAGTTTTTTGTCAACTTGACACATACTAGAGTTAGCTGGGAAGAGGAACCTCAAGTGACAAAATGTCTCCATCAGATTGGCCTGTAGCAAAGTCTGTGGGGGGCATTTTCTTGATGAATGATTGATGTGGGAGGGCCAAGCCATTGTTAACAGGAAGTCCTGGGAGGTATAGGAAAAGAAGCGGAGGGGCTAGAGAGAGAGTTTAGTGGGTAAGAACACTGGTTGCTCTTCTAAAGGGTATGAGTTCGATTCCCAGCACCCATGGGGTGACTCACAATGGTCTGTAGCTCTAGTTCCAGGGGGTCAGATGCCCTCTTCTGACCCCCATAAGCATCAGGCACACACGTGGTATAAGACATCTACATAGGCAAAACACTTATATACATAAAATAATAAAATAAGTTTTTTTAAAAAAGAAAATAAATGAAAGGAAGCTGAATATGAGCCTGAAGAGTAAGCCGCCAGTAGGCAGATTCCTCCACGACTTCTGCTTCTGTTTCTGCCTCCAGGTTCCTGCCTTGAGGACCCGCTTTCCTCAGTGAACTGTGACCTGGCATATGTAAATAAAAATATTCCTTTGCTCCCAAAGTTGCTTTTGGTCATGGTCTTTATCACAGAAAGCAAACTCAGACAAGGCTCTCAAAGGCTCCTTTGACCTTCCAGTTGGCGAGGACACGGAGAGGAGATGCCATCTCTGCCCCAGCAAGGACACGGAGAGGAGATGCCGACTCTGCCCCAGCGAGGACACAGAGAGGAGATGCCGTCTCTGCCCCAGGATGTGAGCCTCACAGACACCAAGCTTGTTAGTGCTGATCTCAGCCTCGCCAGCCTCCAGAATGGTGAGCAATAAACTTCCATTGTTTATAAGCCGCCCAACCTCCGCGGTATTATGTTATATCAGCCTGGGCAGACTAAGGTAGTTACTAAAAATTTTTGAGAGGATTAGGGCCTGGGGATGTCTAGTTTTATTGAACCCTTATCTAATAAGATACCAGAGACTACTGTGGGAGATGCGGCTCAGTCTGGAGAGTTTGATCTCAACACTGAAGAAACCCAGCACGGTGGTGCACACCTGTAATCCTGGCGCTCAGAGGGAGGTGAAGGTAGGAAGATCAGCTCAAGGTCATCCTCAGCTACATGGGGGGCCAGCCTGGGCTACATGAGACAGAGAGAGAGACGGGGTGGTGAGTAGTGGTTGGAGGAATGAGCTATACATTTTCACGTATTGGCTCGCTGTGCCTGGCCTTTGAGATAACTGATAGGCTCCAACGTCAGCAAGCGTGGACCGGAACGTGACCCTCTGCTCTGCTGGTGGTGAATTAGCATGGTCATACAGAGGGCAGCTAGGGAATGTGGTTCAAGATGCAAGATCTGCCTGACCTTTGCCCCAGTGGCCCCTCTTCTGTAAAGTGGGGACAATAAGAGTCCCTGTTTCAAGAGGCTGCTGAAAGGGTCAAATGAGCTAATCCACGGTGGCCTCCAACCTCAGTGCCTGGCGGAAGGGCTGGAGATACCAGAATTGCTACTGTCACAGAACCTCCTGCATGTCAAATGGTGAGCTGCAGGGAATGCTCTCTGCAGTAGCGGAAGTGGGGGAGCTGACTGCTCACTCAGAGCAGAGGAGGCTACATCCTGGGGTCCCATATCCCTCCGTTAATACAGCATCACTGCCACATATATTCAAAGACCCTTAGTGGTGAGCACACACCCTCTTCTTCCTTGGATATCAGCCGCCTTTGACTATGTATTGCTCCAACTTTCCATTGTTAATGTTGTATCTCTTTATTCAATATTTGATTCAATTCAAAACAGTTTTTGAAATACAAGGATGTTCATGCATATAGAATAACACAAGTGTGGGTGGGCAGTGGGGTGTTGTTGTTGAAATGCCTGTTCAGAGATCAGTAAAGTCAAGGGGAGTCTTCTGGAGTCACTAGAGCTGGGTGTTGGAGAGGGCTGAGTAAAGATTGGGAGCCTGCTGCGCCATGGGAAAATGAGAGGAATAGGTTGGGAACTCCATTCACACTAGCATAGCGGCGAACCCTGGAATCCCAGCATTTGGGAGGCTGAGGCAGGAGGATTGCTGCAAGTTCAAGTCCTGACTGGGCTACAGAGTGTCACAAACAAACAACAAACAAGAAGAAAATCCCACACCATGCACAAAGGTCGAAGGACTCCTGAGGCTGAGGAACAGGTGAAGTTTAATTAGCCTCGTCGGTCCCATGACCCAGGTTAGACCAATCACTGTATGTACTAGCCCTTTCCTAGCATACCATCAAGCTCCCACGCTCCTCAGGGAAGGTAACAGTGAGTGGAATAATGGAAAATGGATGGTAATACTGCCACAGGTGTGTGCTGGCCCAGGACTACTCAGTCTCCGGGTTGGTGACAGGTCTCCAGGTTTCCTCATTGTCGGGGGCCAGGCAGAGCTGATAGCTCTCAGCACGCAGTGGTTTATGTGTAACCTATATTTTTATTTTGAACTGACATTGTACATTTACAGGGTGCAGTGTGGCCCTTCAATGTGTAATGTCAGGTCAGGGTCCCTGGCTGTCACCTCAGACATGTTATTTCTTTGTGCAGGGGAGATTCCATTTCTTCATCGCAAGCTGTTTTGAAACATTCAGTGAATTGTTGCCAGTTTTCATTCTCCTATGGCGCTTGTCAACTGAAGTTACCTTCCTTGACTCACCAACCATCCCCTCTCCCAGCCTCCGGGAACAAACACTGTTCTGTTCCACTTCTACGGGGTCACTGTTTTGCCTTCACACAAAGCTGAGAACATGTGGCATTTGACTTTCTATCCCTGGCTTATTTTACCTAACACATTGTCCTCTGATTCTCTCCACATTTCTCAGAATTTTATTCTTTTTATGGATGCATAATATTCTATTATGTATACGTACCACATTAAAAAAAAATCTGCCTATCCACCATGGACACATGGGGTTATTTCCACATCTGGCTATCATGGCTTCCGTAACTGTCTTTCCGACATACTGACTTCAGCTCGGTGGCTCTATATACTATAGCAAGATTTCTGGGTCGTATGGTAGTTCTTTTTCAAGTTGATTGAGGAGGGTCCTTGCGATTTCCTGGAATGGCCGTACTAGTTTACATTCTGACCGGTATAGTATGACCCGTTCTTTTCTCCACCCCTTTGCCAGTGTTATTTGCTCTCTGCCTCTGGCAGCGGTCATACCAGGTGCCATGGTTTGGACTTGTGTTTCTCTGATGATTAATAGGGCTGGGCCTTTCCCCACACACTCCCTGGCCATTTATGCACCCTCTTTTGGAGAAGCACCTATTCAGTGATTTCTCTTTTGTCTTTTTGCTGTTAACTTTAATTCCTTATGTATTCTGGAGCCGAGGTCATTGTCACACGCTCAGCTGGCAACACTGCTTGGCGCGCGGCGGCTGCCTCCGCCTTTGGTGGATTTCTCTTTTGCTGTGCAGAAGCACATTCGTTGGCTGCATCCCTGTTTGTCCCATTTCGATGTGTTGTCTGGGAGCCTCTCTAAGGCTTCTCTCGCCAGCCGATGTCCTGAAGTGTTTCCTCCAGTGGTTTCATCCGGCGGGGCCATGGCTCTGGCTTCTGAAGACTGGAGGAGAGGAGAGAGTGGCTGCCCTCCTCCCACGGGGGCTGCGGGGGCCAAGCTCTGTTGGAGCCTCCTCTAGACGGCTGCATCAGAAGACTCTGGAGCTGGGCGTGGAGTGGAAACACAGACACACAGTTAATTACAGCAGCACACTTGGCGCCACCCTAATTAAGGCTGGTCCCCATAGAAGCCAAGATTTCAAGTTCTCTCTTTTACAGTGCTTGACAGTGTCCCCTACATCCGCTGGATCTCCTTCAGTTTGGAGGGTGAGTGGCGGGAAGCACTTGAGGAGAGCTGTCACTAATCCTTTGGAGGAATGTAGCCACCCTTCCAGGACTGGGAACAGGGCAGTTTGAGGGCGGAAATGTCAGCCCTGGACCTTCTTACTGGAAGGTGGTGGGTAGAGCAGTAGAGTCTCATTCTAAGAGAAGGGTTGGGATTGGCTTGGTTTGGGGACCCTTCAGAGAGTGAGAAATGGCTCTCAGAAAGAGACACAAACGACCCAGCTGGCCTAATGTCCTGTATCTTCAGCCACGTTCCCAGTATCCTTGGAGGCCACCACACCTTGGCCTATGCTGATGCAAATAGGATATGGGCAACATATTTACAGCTGAAAAATATATTTAACACCAAGAGAATTTCCCTTGATATCAGTAGTCTGCAATATAGACTGGTCCACTTCTGTATCCTACAGTTCGGTTAAGGGTCCAATGGATCAGAGCAGCAGGAACATAAAATAATTTCATATTACAGGTGAAAAAAAATTGAGGCCAAGAGAGAAGAGAATTCCTAAGATCCCAGAGCATGTTAGATCAATGTAATTAAAAACTGGCAAGGGGCTCTGCCCTGGAGTGTCATTGCCGAGTGAATGCACTGCTCAGGCTGACTGAATGGGAGGTGGTTCTGAGGTCTTTATCATGCTCGGTGGAGAACAGGCACTCCATGGATCAGCAGTGTTTGCCAAGGCACTGGAGGACACATGGTGGTACGTGTGCCAGGACTTTGTTATCCACAAATAGATGTCAGGGGAGCCCGCGGAAAGCAGGTGATTTGGGGAGGTTTGGGATGGCTGAAGAAATAAAAGTCAGTGCAAGCTTTGGGAGAGAGGCAAGAAATCCAGGGTTCCTCAATGAGCTGCTGTTGGGTTCCTTCAGGGTGACAGATAGAATGGGAATTCAGGAGGATTTTCACGTTAAGCGCTTTTCTGATGTGCTGGCTGGGTGTGCTAGCTAGTCTTATGCCAAATTGATACACAAACTAGAGTTGTCTCAAAGGAGGGAGACTTAATTGAGAAAATGCCTCCACGAGTTCCAGCTGTAAGGCATTTTCTTAGTGATTGATGGGGCAGGGCTCAGCCCATGGTGGATGGTGCAATTCCTGGGCTGGTGGTCCTGGGTTCTATAAGAAGGGTAAGCAAACCGGGTGGTGGTGGTGGTGGCAGCGGCGGCAGCGGCGGCGGCGGCGGCGGCGGCGGCGGCGGTGGTGGCTGCACACCTTTAATCCAACACTCGGGAGGCAGAGCCAGGCGGATCTCTGTGAGTTCAAGGCCAGCCTGGGCTACTGAGTGAGTTCCAGGAAAGGCACCAAAGCTACACAGAGAAACCATGTCTTGAAAAACAAAAACAAAAAAACCCAAAACAACAACAACAACAACAACAACAACAAAGGCTGGGGAGCAAGCCATGGGGAGCAAGCCAGTAAGCAGCACTCCTCCTTGGCTTCTGCTTCAGCTCCTGCCTCGAGGTTCCTGCCCTGTTTGAGTTCCTGTCCTGACTTTCTTTAGTGATGAACAGCAATGCTGAAGTGTAAGCCAAACAAACCCTTTCCTCCCCAACTTGCTCTTTGGTCATGGTGTTCTGGATGCAGCAATAGAATTCCTAACTAAGATGCTGGGGTTGTGTCTCGGTTGCTTTTCCCAGCCCCCAGATCTGTGAGGTCCCCAACCTGTCATCCTTAGGGCTTGGGTTGATGGTTCTGGTGACAGATCCGATAACCCTGCGAAGAGCTGGACATGTGAGCAGAAGGTGTGACTGTGGGTCCCAAGTGCTCGAGATGAAAGGTCACTGTTGGAGGCCTGAGTGTGAGGCATCGGATTCCTTTCCGGTCTCTGCCATCATGGTTCCTCCTTCGATGAGTCCCACCACACAATGACCTCAGGGTCTACAAGCTTTCTCACTTTAGCCACCCCATTCAGTTTTTTACAAGTTGTGGTAAATTATACTTCTCATAAAACTGAATATTTCAGGCAGGTGTGGTGGTCTATCCTGGAATCCCAGCACTCATGAGGTTCAAGAATTGAAGGCTAAGTAGCAAAACCAATACACATAAACATAATAATAGTTTAACCTTTTTTTTCCATTTAATCTTTTCAAGACAGGGTCTTTAGCCCAAGATAGCCTTCATATCCAAGGATGGCCTTGAACCTCATGCATACTGGGCTTATGGGTGAACACCATCTGCCTGGTTCCTGTGGTGCTAGGGATCCAACCTAGGTCTTGTGCATTGTAGGCAAGCACTCTGTCACCTGAACCACGGCCCCAGCTCCCATTTAACCATGTGAAAGCCTGTAACTGTGGTATAAATGAGTTCACACTGTTGTGAGATCACCACCATCCAGTCCAGAACTATTCTTCTTCCCTAATTAAAACTCTTTACTCACTAGACAATGACCACTCCAGTCCCAGATAACCACTGCTGTGGTGTAATTCATGAGCCTCATGGGGAGTTACCCCTCCCCATGGGTTCTTTAAGGGGTCCCTCCAACATGACCACAGAAACTACAGTCAGAGACGCGTAATGGTGATAAAGAGTCTATTGTACTTACAGGTCCTAGAGAGTGAGAGGTGGCACTCCCCTTGGGGGCTGTGCCGAAGAAGAGGTGACAGGAAGCAGGTTTGACTAAACAGGTGCATGGGAGGGTAGGCATCGAGGGTAGAGAGAGAGAAAATGGTCCTGGGCGAGCCGGGCGGTGGTGGTGGTGGTGGTGGTGGTGGTGGTGGTGGTGGTGGTGGTGGTGGTGGTGGTGGTGGTGCACGCCTTTAATCCCAGCACTCAGGAGGCAGAGGCAAGCGGATCTCTGTGAATTCGAGGCCAGCCTGGGCTACAGAGTGAGTTCCAGGAAAGGCGCAAAGCTACATAGAGAAACCCTGTCTCGAAAAACCAAAAAAAAAAAAAAAAAAAATGGTCCTGGGCAAGGACTTCATGGGGCTCAGGGAGGGGACACTGACAAAGGGCGTGAGAGGAAGCCACTGTTGTATGTGAATGGCACTAGTCCCCAGTCAGAGGAGACGAAGGGGAACCATGGCAGGGTCCAGCTTTACCACACTGTGTACCTGGCCACCTTGGTGAGATGCTCGCTGTTAGCGGTGGGAACATTGCATACAAAGGTATTAGAGTTTATTATAGAGTCTTTTGACTTTCTGTCACTGAGAGTGGTCACTCGGGGTACTGTATGTAGGCAGAATCCTACGACATTTGTCCTTTCCTGTCTGGCTTATTTCACTCAGCATAATGTCCTCAACATTGATCCGCTTGTAGCTTGTGTTGGAATTTCAACACAAGTGCTCTAGCTCAGACTACCTTTAACTCCCTACATAGTGGAAGATGACGGGGTGACCAGGGCTTCCTCCCATGAGTGGTTCCCCAAGTGTTTTCCCACTCATGGTAGGTGGGCCACAGCCACCACCCCCCTTTGTGCCCTGTGGATATTGATACTGTAAGCGTGGGCATGGCCATGTCTGATTCAGTCTCTGCTTTCATTTCTTCAGATGTCTGGAATGGCGGCATCACCTTACGGACCCGTCTCATCCTTGATGAATCTCTGTGGTGTCTCTCATAGCTCCTGCCCGACTGTGTTCTCAGTGACAGCGGCTCCTCACCAACACTGGTGTTTGGTGTTGGACAGTAGCCGCCTTCATGAGGGGGATGCGATTCTCATGGTTTCGGTTTGCATTTCGCTCATGATGATTGACAGTGGCATCTTTCCACGTGTCTATTGAACATGTGTGTATTGACTCATGTCCTTTGTCCACTTTAAGACCACCTTTCATTTCTTTCTTGACAATTTCACACGTGTATACAATGTGCCTTGATCATATCCGCCCTGCTACCTGCTCCCCCAGCCCAATTAGTGCTGCCTGCTCAAGTGTTGACTGGTCTCGTCGGCTTGATCGTGTCCAGGTAACCACAGCTGCTGTGATCTCATGAGTACAATGGCCATGCCCTGTCCAGAAGACTACATTTCCCAGCACTCCTTGCCAGCCTCCAGGTCTTACATGCCTTCACCTCCACTGTTGAGATGGCCCCTGCGCCACGGGATTGGGGGTGTTAACATAAATGTTTTGTTTATGGCTGAGCACCCCATGGTAACTTATTCTCATGACTTCAACCAGTTGTGGGTCTCTATGAACTGCTGCTGCCTGCTGCAGAAGGAGCTTCTCTGGCCAAGGCTGAGAACAGCAGTCATCTACAGTACAAACATAAATATTTAGGAGACAGTCTGACCACAGGTCCGTTCACTCCCCTTTCCCCACGTGCTCACCAGCATTTGTTGTGTGCCCCCCCCCTCGTGACAGCCACTCTCATTGGAATGGGATGGAACCTCAAAGCAGTTTTCATTTCCGTTTCTCTGATGGCTAATGGTGTTGAACACTTTTTAAAAATATTTTTAAAAGACTTATTAGCCGATGTATTTCTTCTTCTGAGAACTCTCTGTTCCCGTTCTATGGCCTGTGGTTTTTTGTTTTGTTTTTGTTTGTTTTCTCTATGTTTAATGTCCTGAATTCTTTGTATATTCTAGAGGCTAATCCTCTGTCAGACACATAGCTGGAGAAGATTTCCTTTCATTCTATAGGATGCCTCTTCACTTGATTGGGTTTCCTTTGCTGGGCAAAACCTTTTCAGTCTAACGAAATCTCATTTCTTGGTTATTTGCCTTATTTCCTGAGTAATCAGAGTCCTATTAAAAATCTTTACCTGTGCTTATTAACTTTAAAAATACATTGTTATTTTTATTTTATTGATGTGTAAGTGAATCCTGTTACCCATAGAAACCAGAAGGAGGCATTGGATCCCTTGAAGCTGGAGTTGCAGGCATTTGTGATTCCCTGACGAGGGCGCTGGGATCTGAACTCAGGTCCTCTGATAGAGCAGTAAGCCCTCTTAACCACTGAGCCATCTCTCCAGCCCCACTGATATCTACATTTTGGAGTGTACTCATACTTTTTCCTCCAGCAGCTTCAGAGTTTAGCGTCTTATGCTGAAGCCTTTGATCTATTTGGAGTTGACTTATAGGGGGCAAGAGACAAGGATCTAGTTTAATTTTTCTAAATGTAGATGTCCAGCTTTCCTGGCAGTACTTATTGATGATGCTGTCTTTTCTCCAATGTGTATTTTTGGCATCATTGTCAAAAACCAGGTAGCTGTAATTGGATGGCTTTTCCTATTCCACTGGCTGGTCTTTGTGTCTGTTTTTATGCCAGGCATGTGCTATTTTCATTATTTTGGTTCTGTGGTATAACTTGAAATCAGGCATGGAAACACCTTTGGAAGTATTCTCTTTGCTCAGGATAGCTTTGGATATCTGGGGTCTCTTGTGCTTCCCTATGAATTTTAAGATTTTTTTTCTATTTCTATAAAGAAACTCTAATGTTTCTATAAAGAGGTTTCTAATATTTCTATGAAGAAACCCTAATGTTTCTTTATAGAGATCTATAGATGATCTTCACACACACACACACCACCACCACCACCACCACCACCACCACCACCACCACCACCACCCTTGGAATAAACCTAACGAAGAATGTGAAAAATCTCTATAATGAAAATTTCAATACACTGAAAAAAGAGATGGAAGGAGACATTAGAAGATGCACATAAGCTCACATGCAGGCTCCACACACCGCTAGGCCAGCTCCATTCTGGCAGGAGATCTTTGTGCCATGATATTATGGATGCCTGGCTAGCCTATGTTAGGGCTCCTTTTCATCAGGTGACTGGCCCTTTTATTTTGTTCTTGGAGACAGTGTTCCACTCCACATCACAGGCTGGCCTTGAAGCTGCCACACTTCCATCTCAGCTTCCCAAGCGCTGGCAGTACAGATGTGCTCCACACCTGGCAGGGTTGACTGACACTTGATTGTCAAAGATTAGATGGAACAGGCATTAGCTACCTGGGCTTCAAGGATAGATTGTCACCTCTTCCTTCAGCAGGAAATTGACCTCTCAGGACTGATGCGTCCCATGTCCCTGGAGGGCCTACTCTTTGATGGACATTCTACTAGGCACTTTGGTTTGGATGTTTTGCTCCCCAATATTCTTGTGCTGGAAGCTTGGTCCCCGTGTGGCAGTGTTGTAGTGTTGATTGATATGGCAGAACCTTCGGGAGGTGGGGCCTCTTAAGGAGAGCTTAGGTTGATTGGGAATTGATTTTTTTTTTTCAAGACAGGGTCTCTCTGTGTAGCCCTGGCTGTCTTGGAACTCACTCTGTAGCCCAGGCTGCCTTGGAACTCACAGAGATCTGCCTGCTTCTGCCTCCCAAGTGCTGGGATTAAAGGCGTGTGCCACCACCGCTCTTAATTAATGCTGATCTCTTGAGGTTAGCTCCTGCAAGAATAGGTTGCTATTAAGCAAGCTTGGCTTTCTTGGCTCGCTGTCTTGCTCCTTAGTGGATGTGTGACCCCCTCTCTCTTATGCATTTCTACCATAATACCATCCTCCATGCTGTTCTGGAGCCAGATGACCTCACCAGAGCCAAGCAGATGCCTCCCCCAAAGTGAACTAAGTTAACCCTTTCACTACACCCATTACCCAGTACTAGGTATTTTGTTATAGCGACAGAAAACAGACTAAGGCACTGGGTATGGGGCATGGTTGGACCAAATTGTCTGTCCAATGAGGCACCATCTCTTCTTAAGGATTTTGCAGGGGAATTCTACCAGTAATGGAAGCAAACACTCTCAGTGGCTTCCCCATCAGCCAGTCCTGCTCACCCTTACATCTCAGAAAGTGAATTTTGAATGCTCTAAGGCCATTCTGGTGGCTAACAATTGAGTCTGGGCACAAGATGCAGTGTGTTCCTTCATCTTAAGTAGAAGCCTCAATCTCTGACTGGGAAAAGATTCCCAGAGGAAATGGTTCATGTGGAACTATACGTGGTCATCTGAAAATCCTGCACACATAGTGTGACATTTTTGTCCCAGGCCCACAGAAGTAGCTTACCCATGTTGGCTTTGTCTGAGGTACTTAACAGTCTTGCTCTGTAGCACGTAGGAAAGGGGTCTCTGAAGGCCTTATGTTATGGTTTGGACCTAACATAACTCTGAAGGCTCACTTGCTAAGGGCTACTTATCATCTATGGCACTACTGGTGAATGATGAAACTTGAGGAGGTGGGGCCTATCGGGAAGAAGTCAGGTTATTGTGAGTGTGTCCTTGCAGGGGATGTTGGGGCCCTGGCCCCTCCCTCTTTCTCTCTCTTTGCTTCCTGGTACCATGAAGTGAGCAACTTTTTCCTCTATGGGATTCTACTGTGATGTCCTGGGCCTTCACTGGCCCTGAGAAATGTGACCAGGTGACCATGGACTGAAAGCTCTTAAACTGTGAGCCGGATGAAATCTTTCCTCCCTTTAGGTGGGCTATCTCAGGTGACTTGTCACAGGGGTAGAAAGCTGACTAACACTTTACTAGCTTTGTGGTGCAACCTCCCATAGAATGGATGCAAAACAAGACCCACTTCATAAGGGTTCTGTGAGGCAAATGCCTGTTATCTACACAACAGCACATTCCAGTGCCCAGCACTCAGGAATGATGGGTAAGTGTTGGCAGTTACTTAGTCTCCCTTTAGAAGGACCACTGCTCCGTTAATTAAGATAACAAACCCCTGTGAGCCTGTTGCTCGACTGAAGAGTTCACCGGTGTCAATGGCAAAGACGAACCTGGCCAAGCCCTTCCTCTGCACCGTCCTCATCCTTAAACACTGTTTATCCTTACTGTGTGTGGGTATGCACGTGGTCTTATCACACATAAATGTTCATCTGAACAACACACTGCTTTGTTTTGCCTGCCTTTGAGCTTTATGAAACACACACATGCTGCATGGGCTTCTGGGAAGTTCCTTTGTGCACACACACTGCTCAGGTTCCCTGGTGCTCACACATGAAGGCAATCCTCACAGTGATCTCACAGTGCATTCGTGAGAGGAGGGAGGGAGGGAGGGCACTGTCCACAGACGAGAAACGCACATTAGCCCTTTCTCTTTTGCTCAGTTCTTGGGCTCTCTTCGGGAGTTGTACTAGCCTTTCCAACTGCTTCCAGAAACACCTTTGTGTGGAGGGGCTTCATGCCTTCTGGCCTGACTGCCCTCCTGGGCACAGTGGTCAGGTACAAGGACCCAGGAAATGTAACCACTGAGAGCCTGGCCCGTGAAAAGAAGCTGTAGCCCCTGTGGAATTTTTCTGATGCTTTTGAATCCCCACTGAGAGGCATTTTTCCTTTTCCATCCCAAATATGGGCTGGTGCTCTGGGTAGCATGGGAGAAGGAGTCTGAGGATAATGTAAACACTTCCATGCCAGCAGAGCCCTGGCCAGCAGGAATTCCAAGCCATCTAAGAGTTCTGCCAACCTGGAGTTGGTCTTTAGCTGGGGCACTCGGTGGAGCTACTTTTAGCTGGGAACATATTTTCCCAGGGTGGAAGGAGAGAGCCCCACACTGCGCAGGGGCATCTCTGCACTGAGCTGGCTGATTGGTCACATGCTGCTTCTCTTCTTTTTCTGGGGTGCTGGAACCTGTCTACCTGTAAAGACAGAACTCCTATTGATTTAGACCAATGGCCTAGGCATCCCATTCAGTTTCTCATCTGGAATAATGAGAAATAGTAACAGCCACCTCTTAGGCTGTGATAAACTTTAAATAAAAGTTCTTGTACAATAGAGACTCACGATTAGTCAAATTACTGAGAATGAGTGGCTGATGAATGTCCAGCTATAATGTGACATCTGTATTATGCCCTCCAAGGCTCAGGGAAACCTTATAAAATAAGGAGTGAGGGCTGGCTAGACAAGTCAGTAGGTGACAGGTCAGTAGGTGAAAGGTGCTTACTGTCAAGTCTAGAGGCTTAGTTAGGATTTCTATTGCTGCAATGAGACACATGACCAAAAGCAAATTGGGGAAGAAAGGGTTTTGTCTCAGTTCAGGTTTTCTATTGCTGTGAAGAGACACCATGACCATGGCAATTCTTCATGGAACTCACTCTGTAGCTAATCTTGAACTCACAGCGATCCACCTGCCTCTGCCTTCTGAGTGCTGGGATTAAAGGCGTGCGCCACCAATGTCTAGACTATTTCTTTTTCTTTTTTTTTTTAAGAAGCTTTGGAAGAATGAGCTAGAGAAGGGGGAAGTGGTGTGGAACACTGGCCATGACATGGCTGCTGCGCCCTTGAACCCACAACATCTGTGGTTCTCAGCACGCGACTGGTCCATTAACACTCCGTCATGAAAGGAGGAAGGCCTCAGGAGACCCTGTCACACTCTAAAGGCACCTAATGGTTAATGGGGAGAAGAAACACACACACACACACACACACACACACACACACACACACACACACACACACAAGAGAGAGAGAGAGAGAGACAGAGACAGAGAGAGACAGAGAGAGACAGAGACAGAGAGACAGACAGACAGACAGAGAGACAAACAGAGAGACAGAGAGAGTTAGTGAGAGAGATCCTTCAATGGTCTAGCCACTAGTAAAATGCTTATGCTCATATCAACAAACCTTCACCATGCTCATGTAAGCAACCCTGATGAAATTCACAGGGCCCCAAAAAATAAATAAGTAAGTAAATAATAAATAAATAAATAAAGAAAGAAAGAAAGAAAGGAAGGAAGAAAGAAAGAAAAAGGAAAAGGAAAATAAGGAAGGGAGGGGGATGGAACGATAATCTCAGTGGTTAAGAGCGCTTGCTGCTCTTCCTGAGGACCTGGGTTCAATGCCCAGCACCCACATAGTGGTTCACAAGCATCTGTAACCCCAGCCCTAGGGCATCTGACCTTCTGGCATCCACAGGGATCAGGCACATACGTGGTGCACAGACATACATGCAGGCAAAAGTTGCACATAAAATGCAATAAAAAGTTAAAAAAAGAAAAAGAAAACAGAAGGGAGGGAGACTAGTTGAAAAGAGATTAGTGGGAGGGAGAGGGTAATGGGGGTGAATATGATCAAAATATACTATGAAATGTCATATATGATTACTATATGATGATAAAAACAGGTTTAAAAGGGAAGATAAGAATGAATGGATTCAACAACCATAAAAAAAGTTCTTGCACAAGACAGTGTTTGCATCATCCAGTCCAGCTAAGGCTATATAAACCACAGTAACAAACATCCCTCAGGCTCAACACAACAGAAATGTAATTTTACTTCGAATTTGATACATGACCAAACCTCTCCTCAGGCAGCTTTTCTTCGGGAATGATGATGGCCCAGAAGATTGAATTCTGGCTTCATTTCAACACAAGGTCCCCACACTCAATGTGGCAGGTGAAATAAACCAAGGAATTTACCAGAATGCTTCAGAACACTTCTGCTCTCAATGAACTGGCCCACACCAGACCCATGGCTGTACTGAAGACCAAGGGTGAGTCTTCATGTTCTAGGAGGAACAAGAGAGTCCAGGTATTGGGGAGCCCACGTAATATCTGCCACAATGTTCAGTAAACACTCACTTACTGCTTCTGTTTACTGCGCTCAAACAGCTGGGGAGCTATTCAAGGTGATGCAACATCTACAGATAAAACGACCAGCATGTTTTTAAACTCCTTAGAAGCAGGGCATCCTCTGTACCCTACAACAGTTTTTGGGTCACGCCATGGCTCTCTGGCGAATGCGTCTCCTGTTCAAGCCCAGGATGGCAGGATGGCTGTAGGGAATCCAGGGCTGGGGTTGAGTCAGCTGGCAGGCACTCGTGAACCCGCTGTCTCCTTAGGACTCTCTTAGCAGTCCTTTAGGGACAGACAGATAGACGGTGATAGCCTCCTGTCTGTGGAGTGCTTCTGATGGACCAGGCATTGGCCGAGTCCTTCGTGCTGTCCATTATGTAGCCATCATCAACACCCAGCTAAATCAGAGAGGGCACCGGTTCGGAGCCGAGTTAATCCGCCGAAGTTGTGGGCAATGACGGGGAAAGGGATTGAGCCATTTCTGTCTCAAAGAATGGGTCAGGAGTACAGATCTTTCCTCCACCTTTCTGCTCCTGGTACAGCTGAAAAGTAAAGCAGAGGGAGTTACTGGCAAATACCACATGGGACAACATACCGTAGGCCTTTGCAAAATCCATGGTGCCTGTAGCAATTTCTCAAGAATGAAAAAAATAAGATTTTGCTTCCACAGTGGGAACAGCTGTTTTTTGTTTGTTTGTTTGTTTGTTTGTTTTTTTCTCCTGCTGTGCTGAGGATGATATTCAGGGTCCCAATCCCAGTTGCCAAGCAAGTTTACCCCCAGGCTCCCCCTCCTGGACCTAAGAGAGTTGGGAAGGGAGGAGGACAGAGGATGAATCCTCCACATGGGCATCTTAGGTCAACCAGGGTCAGGACCCAAGTCCTTGCACGGTGGGACGTTGAGATCTGGAAAAAAGGAAAAGTTTGTTCACGGTTCCACGATCAGAGAGTGGCCCGTGTAGGAGAGAACCATTTCCTCACACACCCTCAGTCATTCACTGTTGCCTCTGGAGCAGAGTGGGAGCCTGTGTGCTCAAGTCAACAGCAGCTCCCACGAGCTCTGGGTGTGGAGGGTGGCTTTATATTGGTGGGCGACTGTCCCCATCCTAATGGCCTGGAACAACAGGGAAGGAAGGAGGGAAGTGACCCCCACAGCACTTCAGTTTCCCAAAACGTCTCACTGCCATAAAGGTGATGCTGAATACGTTGTCACAGCATTTTCTAAAATTGTCAGATTAAAAGCAAAAATCAGGACCAACACTCATCCGAACAAGGCAGACCAACGGGGGTCCCTTGGTAAGCAGCTCCTCTCTGACCCTCTCCTGACATCACGTTAGTCCTCCTCCTTGTGCTTAGCATGGGGTGATCTGCTAGCCCAGCTCAGCCCTTCCTTCTGTAGAAACTGGGGTTTGTAATTTCAAACCCCAATGGGCAGGTGCAAGTGGAGGCAGGGACAGGCTCCCAACTCTGGATGCACGCACACTGAGGGTGGCACGGCCAGGGAGGACGTGGGGTGTCTCCTCATGCTCAGGATGCTCTCTGCTCCCCCCAGGACCTGCTCCAGGATCAGACTAGCCTGAGCCCCACCCACATCTGAATTCTTTTAACGGTGGTGACTTCCACGACCTCCGGCTTCTGCTTGGATTTGACCAACAGGGGGCACCAATGGAAGACCAGGTCTAATGTCCCTTTCAATGCCAGACCATAGCTGGCTGCTGAGTCCCCCACTGCCCCAAGTCTCTGCTCTCCAAAGGCCACCTGCTCTGGGTCCAGTACCTGCTTGGCTCTGCCTCTCGTTTCTCAGGCGTTGGGATGCTGACGGCTTTCCAAGCAGTGCTGATCCCCTGTGTCCTCCACTAGCCTGCCATTAAGTTCTCCTCAGTCACCTTTGGGACCCTCTGTTTCTTGCCTGCTGGACTCATACAAAGAGGAAACCTTAGACGTTGACTTCCTGGATCTAGCCTTTCCAAGACGCCAGGATTCAGGGATCTCTGTGGACACCTGGCTGTCCTGGTGCTGCCGCCAGCCTGTTCCCTCTGCGTGCCCGGCCCGCGCCAAGCTCCCACCAGTCTTATTTATTTATTGAACAACATGCAAGCACAGTTTCCTTTTGTGTTTAATGTGTCAGCGTTTCAGTGGGTTCGGACTTCAAGGCTTGGATTTTGTTGACAATAATGAGATCACCCAGACAATTATCGTTTGATTTTTCAGTTTGCTGGAAGATTAAAGAAAGTTAAGAAGCTCTGGTTGTTTCCTGTTACCCATTTGCTGGGGGGGGGGGGGGGAGGACAGGGACGGGGTGAGGGACTGGGAGGAACAGACCTTACTGCTTCCACTCTCCATATCAGGCACTGCTGCTGGAGCATGCGCAGCTTCCTGTGCGCCCAAAGGTGCCTATGTAGAGGACCTTCATGCACCTCAACGTCCAGGTGGGGCTGAAAGTGAGTCTGCCCCAGCATCCGAGGCTTCAGCTGACGACACGGAGGGAGAGATGATGACTGACATCCAAGACGGCTGTCATTAGGGTTATTGCTGTTTTCACCCACCATGGATTTGTTGACGTGGGAAGGCGTCTCTCTTTGGGTCTCAGTTTCCCCAACTGCAAAGTGAGGGATGAATGAGTCAGATGATCCCACTGCTCTTGGTCCTGATGTCTAGATCCACCTTAATGTGCAGGGTTGGATTTCTGAGATGGGGTGGGGTACAGACAAGGTGATGCTTAAAGGGTGCTGAGGAAAGGAGATGCCAGAGGCAAACTCAGGTGCCAGAGCCCCTCGTCTCCTGCCATACACCCACCGGGACAGGCCAGTGGTGGAATCCTCCAGGGCCCCAGGGGAGAAGCAGAGGCGCAAGGGGGCAGAGGGATGTGGAAGCCCAGAAGAAGCATCCAGAAGCCATGTGGCTTTGGGGATGTGTCCTTGCTACCACTGCTTACCTCATGTTGCGTCTAAGCCATTGTAGAACTCTTCCCCAGCCGGGACCGGCCACTGACCTCTCCTCTCTGCTTAGACCCACCTGCCCTTCTCCCATCCTGGTTCCCGACTCCCCTGCTTCTCCTAGGTTGTCACCTTGTTCTCTGTCTTGGTGTTAGTGCTGCCCCCACACCTGCAGGGTACAGAAGTGAAATGTGACTGAGAAGGCAAAGCTGTCTGTACTGGGGGGAAAAATGAGAAAGGGCAAAGAGACCCAGAAATTTCAAGCAACAGAAAGCTAGACAAATGAGGAGATGGAGGGGCTTGGAAGAGGGCTCAGTCAATAAGCCCTGTGCTGGGGAAGCAGAGTCAGCTGGACTCACAGTGCCTGCTGGGGAGCCAGCATGGCCGAATGGGTGAGCTCCAGGCTCAGTGAGAGACCCTGTCTCAAAACTAAGGTGAAGGGTGACCAAGAAACACATCCAACATGAACCTTTGGCCTACATGCACGCACACACACACACACACACACACACACACACACACACACACACACTCCTTCATCTACACATGCACACACACACACACACATACATATACATATAGATCGCATATACACACATACAGAGGAAACTGAAGCCCTGAGAGAGGAGAGACTGGCGCCTCCAAGCCTGGCTTGAGCTGCCTGCTACCTCAGAGCTTTCAGCTTTTGCTGAAGAACGTGTTTGAAGGCAGAAAGCTGAGGTTTGCAAATGCTTTTATTCCACGAGGCAGACTTTCCTGTTCTGGGTGTTCGAATGGCCATGCTTCTGTGAAATCCTGGTAATAACTGACAGTTGCCAACTTCCTTTTTAAATGGCTTGGCATAAAACACACATTTAAAAAAACTGTCAGTCTCACACCGATAAACCAAGTGTGGGAGGTTTGGTCATGCCATGTGGAAACCTCTGCCACCAGGTGATTTGCACCACGGACTAGCCCTGGCTAAACCTTCATGGGGATCCCTGTCGCTTTGGGATGCAGTTCTGGTGATCAAAGGCCAGGCAGGCCCCATGCGTGGTTCCCACGCTGGTTCTCGGGCCCAATCCCTGAGTTTCTTTCTGTCTTACACCAGTCACGTCAGGTCAGAAGAAGACAAGTCCACTCTTTACTGCCAGAGCAGTGACTAAGGGTGGACTCGCACCTTCTCCACTGATTCCTTCTTCTTCTTCTTCTTCTTCTTCTTCTTCTTCTTCTTCTTCTTCTTCTTCTTCTTCTTCTTCTTCTTCTTCTTCTTCTTCTTCTTCTTCTCCTTCTCCTTCTCCTCCTCCTCCTTCTCCTTCTCCTTCTTCTTCTCTTCCTCCTCCTCCTTCTCCTCCTACTTCCTCCTCCCCCTTCCTTCCTTCTCCTTCTCCTCCTCCTCCTTCTCCTCCTCCTTCTCCTTCTCCTCCTCCTTCCCTTCTTCTCCTCCTCCTTCCTTCCTTCTCCTCCTCCTCCTTCTCCTTCTTTTTTTGGCTATCGTCTGGTTTCTGCTCTTTTTGTTTTTGAGAAAGGGTCTTACAAAGTAGCCTTGTTTGTCCAGAACTTGCCATGTGGATTAGGCTCTAACTCACAGACATCGCCAACCTCTACCTCCCGAGTGCCAGGATCAAAGGTGTTCACTACCACACTTGGCTCTTCTTTTGTTTGTCTTGTATGATGAGAATAACTCTTAAAACTTCCTCTAATAAATCATCTCCTTAGCAGACAATTGACCAGCCTGAGACCTCTGCTTTCCAGTGTCAAAGGAGCCACTCACTGCTCATCAGGCAAAGAGGGGTGCCCAGGAAAGAGCAAGGATGCCTCTATGCTGTCTAGTGTTACGTCGACCTCACACAAACTAGACTCTTGATTGGGAAACTGTCTGCGTAAGATTGGCCCATAGGCAAGCCTGTGGTCAATGATTGACATGGGATGATGGTCCAGCTCACTCTGGGCAGTGCCACACTGGGCAGGTGGTCCTGGATTATATGGGAAAGCAGGCTGAGGAAGCCACGGGGAGGGAGCAAGCCACCAAGCAGCCTTCCTCTATGACCTCTGCTTCAGGTCTTGTCTCCAGTTTCCTGCCCTGATTCCCCTCGGTGATGAAAGTGAACAGAGATAAACCCTTTCCTTCCCGAGTTGCTTTTGGTCATGGTGTTCTATCACAGCAACAGAGACCCTGACTCAGACAGTCTCCTTCCCAGAAGGAAAGGGCGGGTAGCACTTCCGCGGATCTTTCCCTCAGTGTTCGGGTCACTCTGAGGCACAGTTGCTGCGATAAGGACAAGCTTTTCATAGCACCGATGCCAGATGCTGAGGCTTTGAGAAAGCAGTTCCTTCATTAGAGACCAAATCTGCACTCTCAGGGTTCCCCCCTCTCTTCCTAGTGGCTTACCCATGCGCTCATCAGCCTCCCTTAATACTGCTACTAGCCCAGTCGCAGTTTCCTGCATGAATGTTTGTGGAGCGAATGACAGTGGACTGGAAGATCTGCCCCGTGGACACGAGGTGTGTGCATCAGGCCCGGAGGATGCTGCTCAGCCCTTCCGCAGCCTGGCCTTCTTTCTTTATTCTGTTTGGCTCTAAACAGAGATGAGACTCCTCACTGTCTCCAATGACCTGAAATGGTTTCCTAAGCAACCTGGACAGCCCCCGGGGTCCACAGGGCATTCAGGGGCCCTGGGCCTCTGGGGCTGGAGGCCTGCCTGCCTTGCCTGGGCTGTCACAGATTCCAGAAGGACAGCAGATGCCTGATGCTCAGTGCTGGGGGGGGGTGTATCAGCGTGGGGGAGGGCTGGGCAGGAAGCAAGGGGCCCTCCTGGCCCAGGGTATTGTCTGTAGGGGCAGGGAGGAGGAAGAGGCCTCTGTAGCTCTGGACAGCGATGAACAGACAGAATGGGGTCATTCTTCCAGAAAGCGGAATGCTCAGATCTGGGGTACCTCCCTGGGGCTGGTGGCCTGGGGACAGTGCCAGCGCCCAGCTGAGGGCTCCCTACAGAGCAGAAGGGGTGCCTGTGTTGAGGATCCATGGAGTTCTAGGGTTTGGGACTTTAAGGCCTAGAGGCTGGCCAGTGATCCTCAAGCTGGGGAGACAGAGGGCCAGAGAGGACCATGAGCTTTCCTGAGCTCCTTTAGTGGGTGAGTGGCCGGGCTGGGACCTTAATGCAGGTAACTGTGGAGACACAGGCTTTGAGTCTGCATTAGTCTTTGAGGATAGTGGGACCACGGCTTCTTGAGTTGAAAAAAAACACGGAGTACATTTGTCATTGTTTTGTTACTGTAGTGAGATGCCAGAGCCAAGTCACCCTGTGAGAGATGAGGTTTACTTAGCACACAATTTCGGAGACTGGAAGGCAGTTCCTGGTGAGGGTCCCCTTTGTCTGAGAAGCACTATGGCAGGAACATGTGTGTGTTTCTCTCTGGGTGGTGTCTCTCCCTCACCTTATGAAGTTCCCCGGGCTCAATCAAAGGCCTCTCTCCTAGTGGCCTAATCTAATCTAATCACTCTGTAAATGTCCCATCTCTAAACATCATGGGGATTAAGTTTCTACCCTCTTAATCCATTAAGATAAGACTTTGGGGATAAGCTTCCGCATGAGGTTTTTTTGGAGGGTGGATAAATAGCATGGAGAGGAAATGGCCTAAGGAGCTGATATTGGAGGTAGGCTCAGTCTAATGCAGCAAAGGCCTTGTTAGCATGTATACAGCTGCCTCCTGAGACTAGGTTACCACGCCTGGCACTTGACAATCATGTTTGCTTCAAAAAAACCCTATAATGCTAATGGTACCATGTTCCCATTTCGAGGGAGGAATTTGGTCCAACATTGCCGTACCTGCTTCATTTAGGAGCTACTGCATTAGCCTAGCTTGAGTCTCCAGGCCTGGGGCCTGCCCTGCCCAGTCACCTAGACTGTATGGCTCAGAGGCAGCGCCTGGGTGCCCTCTCCCAGAGGGCTGGGCAGGTGTTTACATTTGGCTGTCCCTGGTCTGTGGCCTCATGGGGGAAGGGTCCTGGAGGGCTGGGTGTTTTACACATTGGGGGGATTTGGAGAGCAGAATGAGGAGGTCTTGTTTGTGAGAAGCTTTCCTACTGGCATAGACAATTCCCTCCAGACTCCTTACACAGCCTCCGGCTTGAAGACACCTTCTGTGGCTGGAGGGAAATAAACCAGACTCAGAAAGACGAATGTCTTGTTTTCTTCTCATATGTAGAATGACACAGAGTCAAGCAGAAGGGAGACCGTGGGAGACCGTGGGAGACTGTGGGAGACTGTGGGAGACTATGGGAGACTGTGGGACGGGACCTGACCTGAGTGGGAAAAGAAGCAGCCGACATTGCAAATGCTGTCCTGTGCAGACCCTGGGTCTAAACAAATGTGTATGTAAATACATATTATTTATCATCGTGGACATGGATGACAAGGAAGGGGAAGAAGGACTGTTTGGGGAGAGGGTGGGGTCCCCTGAGAGGAGGGGGGGACAAGAGAAGTACACACGAGCTCACTGCAATGATACACGTGCATTATTTTGTACACTTAATGAAAGCCTTCAAAATAAATTACAATGAAAAGAAAAGAAGACGTTAATACATTAGGGGAGCCATTTTGCACTCTGGCCACCACTGTGAGGGTTCTAGGCGGCCCACCTACTTGTTGGCACTTGTTCCCATCCTGCTTTCTTGGTCCTTGTGGTCACGTGGTGTCATCCTGTCATTTCTGTCACCTTTCTCTGACGGTTAGTCACACTGAGGATCTGTGTGCTGGCCTCATCCTCCATACACGGCTTCACTTCTGAATTTGCTGGTGTGCATTAAGATTGATTCTGGATCTTGGCTGCGGTGGAAGTTGCATCAAGGAGCACAGCAGTGTAGAGGTCTCCGTGAGATGTGGATCTGATAGTTTCTGTTGTTTTCTGTTCCAGCTGGGTCATTTCCGTTCAGATTTGTTAATATTTCCTTTCTCTCATAACCTTGGCTTCCGTTTCTTCTTTTAATAGTTCCTTAAGGTACAGAATAGGTTGTCTGAGGCTTTTTCCCTTTTCTTTTTCTCTTTTTGGTTTTTCAAGACAGGCTTCTTCTCTTTAATAGCCTTGGCTGTCCTGAAACTCACTCTGTAGACCAGGCTGGCCTCGAACGCACAGAGATCCGTCTGTCTCCCACGTGCTGGGATTAAAGGTATGTGCCACCATTGCCAGGCACCTTTACTTTTTCTTAATGGAAGTGCTTGTCATTATAAATAGCACCTTTGAAACTTTCCTTCCATTCTATAGGATACATAGTGTTTACATTTTAATTTATCTCAAGATTTTTTTTTCTTTTTTTGCAGTTTGATATTTTTCTTCCACCTACTGGTTAGGAATGTGTTTGTTAATTTCCATGTTTATATGAATTTTCCAAGCTTTTCTTTGTTATCGATTTATAGTTTCATAGCATTGTGGTTTGAAAAGATATTCTATATGATTTTGAGCTTGCTAAAAATCTGAAGATTCATTTCATGGGTTAACATGACCTATAATTGTTCTGCATGCTTGAAAAGAACGTGTCCTCTGAAACTGTCAGTTGGAATCTGTTGCTTGTCAGGGTTTTTTGAGTCTGTGATTCTTTGTTAGTGTTCCATGTCAATGATGTTGGTGAGAATGGGGGTACTAGCTGGGTGTGGTGGCACACGCCTTTAATCCCAGCACTCAGGAGACACAGGCACTCAGATCTCTGTGAGTTCAAGGCCAGCCTGGTCTACAGAGGGAGTTTCAGGACAACCAGGGCTACCCAGAGAAACTCTGTCATGAACAACAACAACAACAAAAAAGACAAAAAAAAAATGGGGACATTAAACCCCCTTGCTCATAAAGTTACTTTCACCCTAAGTTTTACCGATTTTATTTATTTATTTATTTATTTATTTATTTATTTCTTTATTTCTTTATTTCTTTCTTTCTTTCTTTCTTTCTTTCTGTATATATGTAGGTGCTCCTCCATTGGGTACATACACATTTGTAACTGCTACGTCCTTTTCATGAAGTTGTATAATAAACATGATTCAATGGACTCTGCTTCTTAAGACGCTTTTGACTTAAACTCTTCTGTCTGATGGAAGTGCAGATGCCCTAGTAGTTCCTTTTCCCCTTGCTCTGACACAATGCCTGAGGAAAGCAACTTAAGAAGAAAGGTTGATTTTGGCCATAGTGCAAAGGCTTGCCCATCACGGCAGGGAAGGCATGGAGACGGGAGTGAGGGACAGCTGGGCATATCACCATATTTCAACAGGAAGCAGAAGGCCTTAGGGTTTCTGTTGCTGTGAAGAAACACCATGACCATGGCAACTCTTATAAAGGAAAACATTTAATTGGGAGGCTTGCAGGTTCAGAGGTTTAGTCCATTATTGTTATGATGCAACATGGTGGCATGCAGGCAGACATGGTGATGTGCAGGCAGACATGGTGCTGGAGAAGGAGCTGAGAGTCCTACATCTTGACTCAAGGCAGCAGGAAGTGGTCTGAGACACTGGGTGTGGTTTGAGCATATATGAGACCTCAAAGCCTGTCGCCATGTGCCACACTTCCTCCAACAAGGGTAAACCAACCAATAGTGCCACTCCCTGTGAGCTTATGGGGGCCATTATATTCAAACTAACACACACACACACACACACACACACACACACACACACACACACGCTCAGAGAGGGGGAGGGAAATTCCTGTGCTTCTTTTTTCCTGTTTATTCAGTTTGGAACTCTAGATTGGTGCAGCTCTTAGTTAACCCAAGTCTAGAAACTCTCCCTCAGACACAGCCTGAGGTTTATCTCTTAGGTGAGTCTGGGTCCCGTCAAGTTGACAGTCAGTATTAACCATCACAAGTCTACCCCTAGTCAAAGTGACACCCAAAGAGAGCACATTTAAAAATTATTTTTAATTTTTTAATTATGTGTGCGTGCGTGCGTGCGTGCGTGCGTGTGTGTGTGTGTGTGTGTGTGTGTGTGTATGTGTGTGTGTGTGTATGTGTGTGTGTCTGTGCGTGCGCGTACATTTGTGAGTGAATATAGGTGTGTGCATGTAGTCCAGAAGAGGGTGATGGATCCCCTGGACTTCAAGTCCATTGTGAGCCATACAACATGGGTTCTGGGACCCAAACTCCAGTCCTCTGTAAGAACAATATACACTCTTAACCATTGAGCCATCTCTCTAGCCCACGCCCACCCCCAGCCCCCAATATATTACTTTTAAGCCATAACTTTCCACCTCTTGTCCCCATAGACTCACAGCCACCTCAAAATACAAATTCCTTTACTGCACCCTCAAAAGCCTCCAGAGTTTTTCACAGGTCAGACACTGTTTAAGAAGCCCAAAGTCCAAGAGTCTTCTGAGAGAGTGCCTATAAAATAAAATAAAATAAAATAAAATAAAATAAAATAAAATAAAATAAAATAAAATAAAATAAAATAAAATAAAATAAAATAAAATAAAACAAGTTACATACTTCCAGTATACCGTGACCCGGAAGAAACATTCCCATTTCAACAGAAAAGACTGGGGACCCAGCAAGGAAATATCAGATCAAAGTAAGAACGAAACCTTGACTTGGGGATTGTGACTGGGAAACGTGAACAGGTCCGAGACAGCCTCTTCCTAGGGTCTGCTGTGTGCCGCCTAAGTACTGAATCTGGTGCCGGGCTCCCTGGTGCCAGGGAAGACATTTTCACGTGGGCACTGATGTTGGGACTGTGCTCCTGCGAGGCGAGGGATCCTGAAACTGCTCCCCTCTTGTTGACAAAAGCAGTATGACTTAAAAACCTGAACACTTAGGCAAGCTGTTCAGCCTCCGTTTCCCCATGTCCAAAGCAAAAGTATAAATTTCTACCTCAGAGGCCTTTGGGGGAAATCTAGAATATGTGTATAACCGAAGACCCTTGGCTGTGGCGCCCAAGGCCTCTCTGCTTCAGCAGGTTTCAGGGAGCAACTCTGTGTTCACAACTGCAGAAGTCTGACCCACAGCAAAAGCAGTCTGCACAACTTCAGAACTGGACGGTGGAGTCGGAGGATGACAGGACAGTTGGTTTGTGGTCATCTGCAAGTGGGCAGACAGTGGTGCCTTAGCTCACCACCAGCTCTGCTGACCGTCGAAGTATTTTTTTTTATTATTATTTATTTTGTGAGTGTGAGCGTTTTGCCTGAATGTGTGTATGTGTATCACCAGGTGTCTGGTGCCTGAGGTGGTCAGAGGAGGGAGTCAGATCCCCTGGAACCAGAGCTGGTTGTAAGCCACCATGCGGATTCTGACCCTGAGCAACAAGCGCTCTAACGGCTGAACCATCTCTTCAGGCCCCACTAAAGCGTTTACGTTGTAACAGTGGCATTAGTGATGGAAACTGTGGCCAGATGTTGAGGCCCTGCTGTGTCACACACTGTGCCCAAGGGTCTACGGTTATATGGGTATTTTGGTTTCCCGAAAGTCTTATGAGGTAGGAATTGATAATCTTGCTTTGGACATGTAGGAACTGATGTGAAATGACCTGCCTAAGAGTGTTATTGCAGCCAGCGGTGCTGGCACACGCCTTTAATCCCAGCACTCGGGAGGCAGAGCCAGGCGGATCTCTGTGAGTTGGAGGCCAGCCTGGTCTACAGGGGGAGATCCAGGAAAGGCACCAAAACTACACAGAAACCCTGTCTCGAAAACCAAAACCAAACCAAACCAAACCAAACCAAACCAAACCAAACCAAACCAAACCAAAACAAAACAAAACAAAACAAAACAAAACAAAACAAAACAAAACAAAAGAAGAGTGCATTGCAAGGGCGAAATCAGGTTTTGAATCCAAGTCTGTCTGGTGTGTTCACGTGGAGCCCAGTGCAATGCTGAGAGCTCAAGGTCTCTCAAACTACCACACATCATTGGCAGTACAGGGGAGTGTCTGAGTCACTGTTCTGTTGCTGTGAAGGGACACCATGACCACAGCAACTCCTATAAAGGAAAGTATTTTATTGAGGCTGGCTTACAGTTCAGAGCTTTAGGCCATTATCGTCATGGTGGGAAGCATGGCAGTACACAGTACACAGGCAGGCATGGTCCTGGAGAGGAGCTGAGAGTTCTACATCTGGATTTGTATGGAGCAAGGAGAGAGAGAGAGAGAGAGAGAGAGAGAGAGAGAGAGAGAGAGAGAGAGAGAGAGAGAGCCTCTGGGCCTGGCTTGAGCACTTGAACCCCAAAGCCCGCCTCCAGTGACACACTTCCTCCAACAAGGCCACGCCCCCAATCCCTCTCAAGTAGTGCTACTCCCTAATGAGCAAGCATTCAAATCTATGAGCCTGTGGGGGCCGTTCTTATTCTAACCACCACAGCGGCATCAAAGGAAAGGGCTGGTCTTCGTGATGCATTCTAGGAGTCCTGACCAGGTTCATTTTCTCTGCCAGTTAAAGGATTAGAAGGCAGGAAAAATCACAGCTCAAGCATCACAGACAGAATCAGCAGTTGAGGGAAGGTGTTGATTGAGGGTGAGGAAACACACACACACACACACACACACACACACACACACACACACACACACAATGGACAACACAGAGAAAAAGACCCTCCGCAAAGCAGAGGGGGGACCCGGAAAGCCAAAAATGACAAGCCTCTCCTTGAGGACTGGAGGTTTTGAAGCCTCTGAAGAGTCTTCCTCCCCTACGTCAGGGTTGGTCAGTTTGAAGACAGGTAAGATGGTTAAATAGCCCACAACTGTTGTGTCCTGATCCCTCCTTGAACTTGTTGAGCCAGTCCATCATCAGGGGTCTGGACTGGGAGACAACAGCTGAGGGTGAGGAAGAAGATGGCCATCTTGGAAATCCACCATCTTTATTTCTTAGCTGTGATCCTCTCTCTATTGTCTACCTAACCGGAAGTCTAACTCCTGGTCTGTCATTCAGGAAGCTCTGACTAGGAGTGGAGACCTCTATCCTTGACAACCCCAGAGCCTATTTACTTTGTGCATCATCTTCGTGGCCAATGATTTATCATCCCATTTGCCTGGTGCGGGTCTGGCCACCCTGCACCCTGTGGCTGAATGCAGTTGGACACTAAACTCCCGAGGAAGAAGGACTGGCCAAGCTTGGCCTGTGTGTCTACCACCGGTCCAAGCGGTAGGAGAAGGGATGATACATAAGCCTGGAGGGCTGATGTCAAGCACACCAGAGACTCCGAGAAGCCCTCTGTGTAAGATCTGCCCGGCTCAGCACGGACCCAGTACAGAGCCACCAGTGAGGGTTTGGAGCCAACCAGAATTGGTTCACTGTGTTACCTTCTGCTGGTTCCGTGTCTATGGCCTTGAGTGTCTCTATTGTATAATGTAAATTAAGGGGCGACGTCTATCCAGCCCCTCACATTTAGTACCTTCAGTGTGAACACCAAGGTTCCCGGGGTCCCAGAAGCAGTTCTGAGCCTTTCTTTTTCAAGCTAGTGTGATTGACTGTTCTATCAAACTACAAAAGACAAACAAACCCTAATGGCTTCTGCCTTGCACTTCTTGCTCTGAGTCCATCATTAACCTCTGTGTGATCTAAGGTCAATTATCTGAGTGTTACGGGGCTTCGGTTTTCCTCTCTGCAGAAGGACGCACTCGTCATCTCCGGCATGGAGGAGTAGTTAGGGTGGGGGGCTGTGGGGTGGGGCTGGGGAGGGTACCAAAGAAAGGCCTTCCGGAGAATCGACAGTTTACAGCCACAGTCAAAAAAGCAAGCCAACGAGCCCTCATCCATGGTAAAGTTAAATGCTCTAAAGACTAAGAAAAGACCTCACAAAACTGCTCCCTCGTTCTATCTGGACTGGTCCAGCATTGCAGATATGTTGATTCAAAAGAGAAATTTAAAAGGAAGTGCTCTATTTCTTTTTTGTTTTTGTTTTTGTTTTTGTTTTTTCGAGACAGGGTTTCTCTGTGTAGCTTTGCGCCTTTCCTGGAGCTCACTTGGTAGCCCAGGCTGGCCTTGAACTCACAAAGATCCGCCTGGCTCTGCCTCCCGAGTGCTGGGATTAAAGGCGTGCGCCACCACGCCCGGCTGTGCTCTATTTCTTTAAGAAACAGTTAAGTATCTGACACATTTTCTCAACCTTTCAAAAATGTTCTAATATGTGAATTTATTATTTAAATAAAAAGTTATTATGGGGTCAAATAAGATGTACCCTGCGGCCACCAGGCTAAGACCTGTCCCCAGATGCATCAGAGAAGTTAGGGGCCTCACTCTAAAAGCTGTCACCCTTCTCAGTCTGGTCCAAGCCTCAGACCAGGCCACAGAATTCCTGTCCCTGCACACACCCCCCCCACCCCTGCCTGGTGCCAGGGATGACTTCAGCTGAGAGACAAAGGGGCCTTCATGTTCAAAGGCCGGCAAGACGTTCATCCTCCATTCTCCACAAACAAACGGGGCGGCTTTGATCTGAGTGGGGGTGGAGGCGGGTGCTCCAATTAGGAGATCAGCCCGTGACTGGGCTAAAGAATGTTTGCAATAAAATAAAAGATCTAAGTGGTCGTAATGAAGGGTAATAGAAAAACAGTGTCATTCTGGATTCCCTCTGAGTTGCCCCATTTGAAGCAGATTAACCAATTGGTGTGGGAGAAGGGACAGGGCCAGCATCCAGAGCCCTCCTAGTTCCTCCGCTCTGGGACGAGCTGCTGCCCTGGGTGCACACCGAGGGGCCGCCAGAAAAGACAGCAGTGCCATTTGCTGCAGCATGACCCCTCACGTTTGCAGACGTGGCCACCTGTGCCAGAGTGGCCCCCCTTCATCTGGGGCAGGGTGTCCCCAGAGCTTTTCCTCTGGAAGATGCCTGTTCACTTCTCTGACTTGTCGTCCTAGATCTCCTGTGACCTTTGCAGTTTCCCTTTCGGGGTCTGGGTCTGCAGAATAGGAGACCGGGCCTACTTCCTGCTGGAACTGTTAGGAGGATGGGGGGGGGTCTTCCGCATGCTGGTTGCTTTATGATCTTCAGGGCTGCTTCGTAGGGCTGCTGAATTGCATAATCACAGGAAGTGTCGTAGACAGCCCAGGGAATGGTTCTTCCCATGCTGCCTTTTTTTTCTTCATGATAAGCCTATCAGACAGCCATTTTGGTTTCCAAATGAGAAAACTGGGGCCCTAGGAGGGTCAGGCGACATCAGCCAAACAAGCTGCTTGTATTGGGGGAAGCAAAGCTTCCTAGGCACGTCCCTCGGTGTCACCAGCTCAGGACACAGCACCGCCAAGATGTTTAGTACCAAGGGAGGATCCAGCAGGCACCTAGGGCGTTGCGGACCTTGCCGCCCAGTCTTTGCACATCCTACAGGTGCCGTTACAGGTACCATCACCTGCTTGATGTGCAGTCGATGAGGCCCGGGCACACTTGGTAAGCAGAGCTGTGCATCTCTAAGCTTGAATGGCTGGGCCCCCAAAGTCCACCGTGTCTACCAAGCATCTGTCACCATCCCTCATCTCCACTCCCTGGTCTGATAGGCCTTCACCATCTATAAACTGGTGACTCTGTTCCCCCGAGAAAGCCTGCAAAGACAGTTTTTCTCTCTCAGGTCACATTAGACCCACCTAAGTGGACAGGAACCTCTCAGCAGGAACTTGCTGGGGCAGTAGGTCCTTCCTTCTGGTATCACAATTGTGTGGCACGTCTCTTCCTGGGCGGTGGCGGGGGTGGGGGGGTGGGGGGGGGACCTGCAGTGTGTGTGTTGGGAGACTTGGTTCCAGGGATATCAAGTACCCTTCCACTTTCTACTTTTTCTTTCTTCCTTCGAGGGGCCCGGCTTCTGGGGCATCTGCCCATCAGTGTTGAGGGAGTACTGGTCACAGAGGAAGCAGGACTGTGCTTCCTTTGGCACAGGACTCTAAGTTTTCTGAGGGTGAGTTTCTGCCTGTTTCACGTGCTCCCCCGCCTGTGGCTTCTGACTTGGGCTGACCAGAACTAGCAGCGGCACTAGCTCTGCTTCTGTGTGTTCCTTAACACGAGAAAGAACTTGTGTTATTTTGAGATGGAGTCTCATTAATTAGCCCAGGCTGGCCTTGAGCTCCTGATCCTCTTGCCTCAGCCTCCTAAGTTCTAGGATTACAAGCGTGCATCACAACAGCTAACTGAGAAATAACGTTTATTTTTTACTTATTTATTTTTCTTGTTTTTTTGAGACAGGGTTTCTTTGTGTAGCATTGGTTGTCCTGGAACTTGCTCTGTAGACCAGGCTGGCCTCAAATGCATAGATATCTGCCTGCCTCTGCCTCTCCAGTGCTGGGATTAAAGGCATGAGCCATCACTGCCTGGCTAACAACTTTTATTTTTTAAGAGAGAAAGACATCCAACAACCATTGTCTTAGGGTTTCTATTGCTGTGATGAAACACCATGACCAAAAAGTAAGTTAGGAAAGGGTTTATTCAGCTTATACTTTCACATTGTCGTCTATCACTGAAAGAAGCCAGACAGAAACCCAAACAAGGTAGGAACCTAGAGGCAGGAGCTGATGAAGAGGCCATGGAGGGGTGCTGTTTACTGGCTTGCTCATCATGGCTTGCTCAACCTGCTTTCTTATAGAACCCAGGACCTCCAGCCCTGGGATGGCACCACCCACAATGGGTTGGGCCCTCCTCCACTGATCACTAATTAAAAAAATGCCCTACAGCTGGAACTTTTGGACACGTCTTCTCCATTGAGGTCCCCTCCTTTCAGATGACCCTAGTTTGTGTCAAGTTGACATAGAACTAGCCAACTCAACCATGTTGCACCCTCCAAGCATCTGGAGAAGGTGGGGTCTGTGGGAGGTGGTTCTGACACTGGGGCTCTCTCATTCAGTCCTTTGAACAAACACCGATCTCACTCATCACAGATTGGGAAATCAACAGTTCTTTTCTGAGCAAAGACAAGTAAATCTAGTAGACCATCTTGGGGACAAATACACACACACACACACACACACACACACACACACACACACACACACACACACCTTTTTACTGCCACAGACTTCTAAAAGCCATAATGGCTGGCTTTGAGACCAGACCTCAGAGTTTGGTCTTTATGACTGTCTCCAAGAACAGTGGATGTGTGAGATGGTGAGCAGAGGGCTGAGGAAGGTAGGCACTGGTGAGGGGATAGTGTGTGAGTGTGAGATTTGGGTGTGTGTCACCAAACATCAAGGGGCATGTCTGAATGCTAACGATGTGGTCCCTCTAATGTGACTTGAGTCACAGAGTCTGCACTGGGCCTGTGAGCAACCATGTGATAGTTAATGAATGAACCCATTTCTAGGCTCTTAGAGTGGCGCCACCCACTTCAGCCTCAGCCTATTCCTAGTAAACCTCACATTCTAGCAGGTGAGTCTGCCCCATCACTCCGGGGAGACTGGGGAGGGGCGTCCAAGCCCTCCTGTGGGTCAGTACCCTGCCTAGGGGGCCAGTAGGCTCAGCTGGGCCATTTCCAGCTGTGTGTCCTTCTGGTGCTCAGCCCCTCAGGCAAAGTTTCTCTCTTCTGCACAAGGAGAGGCATGCCAGGCTGGCTGGAGGCTGTTTCCAAACACTGGCCTTCCACGCCAACATCTGCCCCTGGCCTTGGCAAACTAGAAGCCTGAGGACAATGTGGAGTTGTTTGTGATACCAAATGAACTTATTTTAAAGGCTGTCCTTTCTTCTGAGATGACGTCCTTCTGCTTTTTGATATTCAAATACCACTTTAAAAATCCAATGAGTGAAATTCTGTTTATGCATGTGTGCGTGTGCGTGTGCGTGCTGGTGACAAAAGGCAGCATAGAGATGGCCACACTTACGAAATGTGGCCTGGAGGAGCCCAGAGCCCTTTCAGGGGTCTCTAAAGTCCAGGTTTTTTCCTACCACAGTGAGATGTTATCGGTCCTCTTCAGCAGCTGGCATTTGCATGGATGGTGATGAACGGCAGCAGGCACCCTTGCCAGTGTGTGGGGTACCTATCAGGCGGAGATGCATTTGTGGTCGCACAAAAATCAGTTGAGGAGACAGAATCACTTGCCATGTCCCCAAAGGAGGAGCACTTGTTTATTTGGTTTTTTTCTCTGCCCTCGAGGACAGTCTGTTTTAACATTCAATGCAACCAAGCAGAAATGCGCATCCTGTGTTCTTCCTGCATCTGAAGCTGGATTGTCACAAGCAAATCATTAGTGCAGTTGAAATGCGAGCTGACATCCCCAGCGCCATTTTACCTGAGGTGACGGGGAAGGATTGATAGGAATCATGGTTTTCAGACCTGAGCAGATGTTTTCTCAAAAGTGAACAAAGTAACTGTCACTTCAAGAAAAATAATGGGCATGTCTGCTTCTGATGATGACATGGTAGCTTTTAAGTTGGCAGTTCTAAATGACTGAAGTGGAGAGGGGTGTCTGGCGACTGCTCTCTTTCCGGTTCTCTCCTTGTCTCCCCTATTGTCTACTTGGTGCAGGTTGGCCTTTTGGTTTTGTAGGGAAGGCATTTGAGAACAGGGCATGAGGTGGGTGAGGAGGCAGCTTCTGGGGACGGGTAAGCTGCTGCTATGGAGAAAGTCCCCTGCACGTGACGGAGACAAAAGAGGAGGTTGTCTTGTATGAAGCTCCAGGTGAGGAGCCAGGAGGGCGATAGGAGTCCATACTGTGGGCTGAGGACTTCAGAGCTCCCGCCTTGTTGTCTGGCCAGCCCGGGGTTGGAGCTGGGGTTTACTCTCTACAATACAGCGGAAGGCAGACACAGCTCACGCTGCTCAGGCCCATTTGCACAGTGCGTTGGTTATTTTTCTGTTGCTGTGCTAAAACACCATGACCAAGGGGACTTGTAGAAGAAAGAGTTTATTTGGACTTATGGCCAGTCCCGAGGATTAGCATCTGTAATGGTGGCCAGCATGGCAGCAGGCAGTGCACAGAGCAGCAGGAACAGGAAGCAGACCGCCAACATCATGAACCGCAAACCCAAAGCAGAGAGTGAATCATTAGTGGCGGGACTGACCTGGCTCTAAAACCCACCTCCAGCAACACACTTCCTTCAGCAAAGCTGCACCTCCTGCACCTCCCCAAGCAGTCTCACCAACTGGGGACCAGGTATTCAAATGTGGGGAGACAGCAGGGGACATTCTCATTCCCTCACCACTGCTCGGGAGACCAAAAAGTGTGATCTTGCTATGGGGCCAACCATTACTAGACAAGATCAAGAGAAGACTGGTGTTAGCGACACCCCTCCTCCAGGATCTTAAGGAACTAGAAGGACAAGAACATGGCACCCATAGGCTCTCAAATCTCAACAATGTTCCCAGGCTGGCAGCCACCTGGACCTTCCCATCCAGCCAGTGTATAGTGATGTAGGCCAGGCAGGGGTCCTCAGGGTTTCTCAAACAACCAAACCTGTGAGAGCTAGATGGCTTTAGTGGGTCTTCACTCCCACCCAGTGGATGCAGGAAATTCAGGGTGTAGTGGGTGTAGTGGGTAGAGCTGTTCCAGCTTTGACCTTGAAACGCTGTTCCTAGAGTGACAGCAGGTAACTGCCACACCTGCCTATGACCTCCCCCTGGGGCTGACCTGCCCCTGGGGCATGGCTGAGAGGGAGGCCCTTAAGACTTAAGGTGCGTACGTGTTTGGCCCTTCTGGATTCCTCGTGATCCTGGAAGCTGGATGGGACAGCAAGCCAGAGTTCTCCGCTAGATGGTACCATCTCTCCCGAATCCTGTAACCAACCCCTATTGGCTGTAAGTTATCCCCAAAATAAACTCTTCTTGATTACCAGATAAATTACGTGGAATTGCCTCATTAATTACAGTAATATCAGGGTACAGCTAGAGCCCAGGTCTCCCTCCCCTCCCCCAGGCTCCAGCTTCCTGCCACATTGTCTAGTTGTCTCTGTGATGATGTATAAGGCCAATTTTTATCTGGAAGACTCAGGTGAAGCCCCACCTGATCGGGTGAACTTGACAGGTGCCAGCACACTTTAAACAGCAAAGGTCATGCTTGCATCACCAGAAGTAGCAGAGGACTGTGGCTTCCAGAAGGCTATCTAGCCCTCTCCATTCCTATGTCCCTCATGAACCGTTTGGCCACTCCAGGTACCAGCTTGTCCGTCACTGATGCTGTCTAGTCAACAGCTGCAGTACGGGCTGGGGAAAATCTGAGCCCTTTGGGCTTTTGTTAGAATGAACCCAAAAATGGAGGAAGGGCTGAGGAGTCAGATCTGGAGGCTCATGCCAGAGAATGACAAGGCCAGGGCAAAGTGTTCCTTCCGCCTTCCACTCTGAGAATCCCGGAGAAGTCACATTCAGTCTCCAAGTCTCTGTTCCAGTATTGGGCGTGGGGGAGAATGTCCGATTGCATGCTTATCCTATTGGATTGGAAAAGCAAATCAGCTCGGGCTGGGGTGGGGTCGGGTACAACAAGTGAGGTCAGTTCCCATGCCTGGGATCCCCAGGCTATTATTCAGGCCTGTTTAGTAGTTAGATTTGGGGTTGCCTTTTTTTATCTGCTGCCTACTGGGGACTGGACCCAGGGCATCTTACATACTAAGCAAGTGCTCTACCACTGAGCTCCCTAGCCAGCAGACGGAATTTTATTTGTTTGCTTGTTTGTTATTGCCTTTATGCTCATGTGTGGGTTTGTGTGCCAGGGCATGCGACTAGAGATGAGAGGACACCTTCGTCCAGTTGGTTCTCAGCTGCCTTTCCACGAGCTCTGAGGGTTGAACTCACATCGCCAGTCTTCACAGCAAGCCATTTTACTCGCTGAGTCATCTTGTTGGCCCTGGGTTGTGGTTTTTATCCCGCGTTTTAACTCAGAAAAATGTGGATCGGCCTCCTTGGTGATGTGTTCCTAGTGGGAGGTGGTGCATACAGTCTCACCTCAATAGCCATTAACCACGTTGCCTCGAGCAAGCATCTTAGCTTCTCAGAGACTGTTTCCTCATCGTTTAAGTTGGATCAAGACCCCTTATAGGGTGGATGAGCTAATAAAGCAACAAGTACGGAAAGGATCTAGGAGCCCAGTGAGCTTTGCAGCCAGCACGGGGATTTTTATTTATCTATGTTTTTCCCCCTTTCCCTCTCTTAGGCTAAGTTCCAGAGAGGAGATGTACAGCGGGTGAGAAGGTGTGGCCGGAAGAGGTCTAGCACAGTCCCACAAAGGGTAAAAGTCACAGCTTGGGGTTGCATGAGCAGGGAACAAGTGACCTGGACCGAGGTCCCTGGAAAGCCGAGGCAGCCTGTTGACGATGGGAAGCAAGGCACTCTGGAGACATGGCTGCGGCACCCGACTCTGTCACCTCTACAGATCTGAAGTGAAGGGAAAGACTTTCATGACGGAGTTAGGGCTACGGAGTCACAGAAGTGCAGCTAGGCAGCCTTGCCCCTGTGGCCAGAACTCACCCACTCAGGCTCCGGGGTGCCCTCCTCAGAGTGGCTCATTTGCAAAGCACTTCTGAACAGAAGGGTTAGAAACCCAGGTCCTATGGGCTAAGCTCAAAACCAGAATGTTGAAATCCCAGTCCAAGAGGGGTGGTGGTGGTGGTGGTGGTGGTGGTGGTGGTGGTGGTGGTGATGCACACCTTTAATCACAACACTAGGGAGACAGATGCAGGAGAATTTCTGTGAGTTTGAAGCCAACCTGGTCTACTATCGAGTTCTAGGACATCCAAGGCTATATAGAGAAACCCTGCTTCCCCACCCCACCCCACCCAAAAAAAAAGAGAAAGAAAGAAATCTCAGCCCAAAGCTGGCATGGTGGTGTATGCCTGTAATCCCAGCACTCAAAAGATGAGGCAGGAGGATTATGAGTTCCAGGCCACCCTGGGTTCCGTAGTGATACTTTAAAAAGAAGGAGAATAACCAGTGGGGGACCTTTTCCGTGGGGAAGAATATTCCTCCACCGTTAGCATTCCTTAGTTGCTCTTTGTCTGGGGTTTGGGACCCCTGGAACCTACCCCTCCGTGTTAGCATGTCTGTTGGCACTGTCCTTGTTCGGGTCTTGTTTAGGCAGCAGCCATGTTGATGAGACGTCATGGGTGTAGCTTCTGACGTTTCTAGGAGACACAGTCTCACAGCAAACTTCCTGTTCCTCTGGCTCTTAAAATCTCTCTGCCCTCTCTTCTGCTATGGTCCCTGAGCCTTAGGTGGAGGAGATGTGTTGTGGACGTATCAGCTGGGGCTGGGCTCCACAGACTCACTTGTTCTCTGTAGTAATCCGCTGTGGTTTTCTGCAGTGGTCTCCATGGGTTGCGAAGAGCCATTTCTTAGACCAGGGATGAGAACTCCACTTACCAGTGGGTAGAAGGAGAAATATTTAGAATGTAGTTAGGGATTGTGCTGGTTTGGTAAAGTGATGGTGGTAGTTTCTCCTCCAAGACCCATCACTAGCCCTGGGTAGTTGGCTGCTCCCTAAGTAGTCTCCCTGAAATCATATAATACAAGTAATATTATATGGACTGAGCAGACTGCAGTTCTACAAAAAGAAGCCATGAATTTGAGAGAAAGCAAGGTGGGCACACAGAAGGAATGAGGGAGGAAAGGAAAGGTCGAAATGATGTCATTATATTTTAATTTTAGAAATTAAAATATTAAAAAAAAAAGAAAGGAGGAGGGCTACATATTTAGTTCCAGGCCCAGGATCTCTGTGTTTCATTTATTTATTGTAACATTTACTCATGAAGCATCCACATGAGTGATTACTTATTCAAGGACTTCTGCTTTGTACATACAAATACAGTTGTTACTTGTACACGGTGTGAACGAGGGGCACTTGTGGGGATTTGGTCTGCCCAGTGTGTGCCTCTCTGTTAGGAGTTGTATATATGTTTTCTTACCGCATAATAGCAAAGGTATAATAGAGTTGATGGGAGGTGTAGTAGATAGTTTCACCTCAACTTGACCCAAGCTAAAGTCATCTGAGAGGAGGGAGCCTCAATTAGGAAAATGCCTCCTTAAAACCCATAAGACTGGGTTGTAGGCAAGCCTGTAGGGCATTTTCTTAATTAGTGATTGACAGGGGAGGGCCCAGCCCATTGTGGGTGGTGGTATCCCTGGGCTGCTGGTCCTGGGTTCTATAAGAAAGCAGGCTGAGCAAGACAGTAAGGAGCATCCATCCCTCCATGGCCTCTGAATTAGCTCCTGCCTCCAGGTTCCTGCCCTATTTGGGTTCCTGTCCTGACTTCCTTCAGTGATGAACAACAGTGCTCAAGTGTGAGCCGAATAAGCCCTGCCCTGCCCAGCTTGCTTTTTGATCATGCTGTTTCATCACAGTAATAGAAACCCTGACTAAGACAGGAAGAGCTGGTCCTTGTAAGCAGTAGCTTCAGGACCCAGTGGTGGGCTCCACTCCAACATGCCTGTGGCCTCTGGACCCCAGCTGCCTGACTTTTCTGTTTTTTTTTTTTTTTTTGTTTGTTTGTTTGTTTGGCTTGGTTTGGTCTTGGAATTTTTTTGTATTTTTTTTTTCAGTCTAATTTTGTAGCTACTACTGATTCCTTTCTGGTAGGATTAATCATGGTTGAATTTGACTTTGGCACCAAAACTATAGTTGATTTGGGGAGCTGGGAGATGAGGCTAGATAAACACAGGAGCTAGACTGAGGAAGAGATGCAGGTTTTGGTCTAATGGTTCTTCATTAGGGATGCACTCCAGAATCCCTCATTGTATCAGTCAGCACTGACTACAGCAATGGTTCATAACAAGTGACCCTTCTCAGGACATGCAGTGAGACGTCTTTTATTTTTCTCTTTACAGATCTTCAAATCAGCTGAGGTAACAAATGAACTTGACCAGAACTGGTGGAGCAGGGGTCTAGGGTGGGGGCTGGGTTTGGAGTTTTTCTGGATGGTTTTCATTTTGGGTGCCTGAGCAAAGCCTTTCGTGAGAAACAGCAAGAACACAAGAGGAAGATGTAGAAGTCTGTGTTGCCTCTTCAGCCCTTGGCTTGGAACTGGCACCATATCGTTTCTGCTTGTATTCATTTGAGCAAATGAATCACACGAGTGAGTCAAACACACTGGTGTAGACTCTGCCCACCTGGAGTCATGGTACAGGTAGAGGAGAAATGCCTCATCTGCCACAAAGGGTGTTTGCTGCAGCATGGTGCCCGGTCACAAGCCTCTGAGCAGTTGCCTGCTTTCTACAAGCTGCCCTGGTGATTTTGATCTGCATTCCCACACCCAAGAAGACTGTGCTGAGACCATGAGGGGCCACAGGAGGCTTCCGGCGGAAGAATGACATGACCAGTATTGGACTTGCAAGATGGCTGGGAAGTAGGTGTCTGTGGAGACTAAGAACTTGAACCTGGTGTTCTTCATCTCCAGCTATGGGACAAACTTCCATAAAATTTGGTGGCTGAAGACACCAACTGATTGCCTCTACTGACCTCAGGCACGAGTCATTCAGTGGGGCAGCTGTGTACCAAGAGATGTTCTCTCGGACGTAGTCACCTCTCCAGGTGACTCACTGGTGCTCAAAATCCAAGGTGACAGACAGATACCCAGGGTGAGTAGATGCTGCTGGCTGGCAGAGGGGCCTCAGCTGGAGCTAAGGGACGATACCCATGCATGACACCTTTAGTGTCCTCATAAAGGACGGACACTGAGCGTTCGTGGAAGGAGAAAACAAAAGCGGCTCATCTTCTAGCAGGCTGGACCCAGGCTTTTGCCCAGCCTCATTCCCACCACTTCTTCCTCAGCAGCTTCCCTGGTCAGAAACAAGGCAGTAGGTGAAGGGACCTCAACTTTCCCCTTAATCCACTTCCGCCTGCTTTATGCCTAAGCCCATCCAACTTAGCAATCCCTCAATCCCAACTTGGCTTAATCACCAATAAAATACTCATTTTTCTCTTTCTTTCTTTCTTTCTTTCTTTCTTTCTTTCTTTCTTTCTTTCTTTCTTTCTTTCTTTCTTTCTTTCTTTCTTTCTTTCTTTCTTCTCTCTCTCTCTCTCTCTCTCTCTCTCTCTCTCTCTCTCTCTCTCTTTCTTTGCTTTTGAGATGAGCTAGAATCTTCAAACTGCTTGTGTGACATCCTCTGTCTCCCAGGTCTTCCTTCCTGGATTCTGCGCTCACAGGGTCATCACTGGTCCAAGGGATTCCTGGGCAGCGATGGGTCATTTACTTTAGCTGTTTCAATCAGCCACACCTGGGCAATGCAGTGCAGAGGGGGTGGCTGCAGCCTCAGGGGAGATTTAGTCAGGAAAGACATAGTCATTATTATGATTGGATCTTAAATATCTCCCTAGAATAGTGGTTCTCAACCTTCCTAATCCTATGACCCTTTAATACAGTTCCTTGTGTTGTTGTGCCCCCCCACCATAAGATTATTTTGTTGCTATTTCATAACTGTAATTTGCCACTGTTACAAATGGAAATGTAAATATCTGATATGCAGGATATCTGATATGTGATTCCAAAGGGGTCTCGGCTCACTGCCCTAGAGCTTGTGTGTTAAAGGCTTGGTCCTAACACGTGGTGCTACTGGGAGGAGGTGAAACTTCGGAGCCGATGTCTACTGGGAGGACTGGGCCACAAGATGTATCCTTCCAAGGCATGCTCCTGTAACAGGTCTTTCTTTGGACCACCAGCTCCCGAATAATGACACAGACATCTTATTAATTATGAAAGCTCGGCCTTAGCTCAGGCTTGTTTCCAACTACCTCTTAAAACTTAAATTAACCCATTTATATTAATCTACGTTCTGCTACATGGCTTGATACCTCTCCTCCATACTGTATGTTCAACTTTCTCCATGTCTTGCTGGTGAATCCCCTGAGAATCTGTTTCTTCCCAGAGTTCCTATTTCTGCCCAGAAGTCCTGCCTATCCTCTCCTGCCTAGTTATTGGCTGTTCAGCTCTTTATTAAACCAATCTGAAGGTGCCTTAGGCAGGCAAGGAAGGACAGAGACACATCTTCACACACTATGATCAAATATCCCCAGCATGCTCTCGTGGTCTACTTCTTCCACTTAGGTGCCTAGCTCCGAAACTCCCCAGAGGGGGGATATTGGGAGACTGGCTCCTCCTTTCTCTTTGCTTCCTGGCCACTATGAAGTGAGCAAGTAGTTTCCTTCACCACAGGCTTCTACTAGGATGCTCTGTCTCACCATAGGCCTAAAGATAAGAGAGCCAAGTGACCGACCGGAGCCTCTGGAACCACGAGCCCCAATACATCGTTTCTTATTGAAGGTTGATACATGTTTTGTTACACCAAGGGAGAGTTAGGAAGGGAGCAGTGGGGATGCCCGTGAGTCTCACTCTGATGGTTTCCAGGACAGCCACTTCTGTGAGTTAGCTGTGGAGTTCCAATGTGGCCCCTCAGTTTGTGTTCTGTGTGCGCTTTCCCTTGGAGGGAAAGGTGGCTCACAGTCACGCTAGGGACATCAGCTCACCAGAGGAGCTGTGTTCCTCATTCAACACTCAGGAGGGGGACAGAGGATTGAAAATGTTGGTGACAAGGAGGAAAACTCCAGGCTGTTCCTAGAGAAGAAGGCTTCAGAGGAAGAGCGAGACGGGATGTGAACAGTCAAGGGGATGTGTAGGGAAGGGCATCCATGACCCCCAGACCGTATGCTACCAAAGCTTAAATCACTCTGGGACATGCCTTGAAGGTACCACCTCTTCAAGGTTCCCTTCAGTTTTGAGAGACCCCAGGCCATGAGCTCACATGGTTCTGTTCACAGGGACAGAATCCCAAAGCTGCCTTGCCGAGGCACCTTGCAGGGCAGTCACAGTGTCATACATATGGCTCTACTTTTGGGGGTTGAAGTGATCACTGTCTTACTAAGCTGGCTTCCTATTGTCACTGTTTCCTGTAGGGTGACTAAAGCCTGGCTTCACAGGGACTGGCAGGGACAGTCAGTGGCATGTGTGGGAAAGTCTGCAGCAGCTCAGGCCGTCCTTCTCCCCTCAGAAGAGCAGCTCTGGGGAATAGATGGAAGCCAACACTTCTAGACTAAGTTCCAAGGTCACCATTATGCCACATGACCATGGACAAGCTACTCAGAAGCTTCCAGACTCACTTTCCCTATCTGTAAAGTGGGCCGAGAGTCAAGTTGTGGGGATATCCCCCTACATTCTCCATGCTGCCCCTTCTCTTGGGCCACTTGTTCCTTCCCATCTTGTGCTTGGCTGAGGTGAGGCTGCCCATCAGTCTGATCGTAGGGCTGGGCATCTGGCTCGAGCTGGACCAACCAGACTCCTATTGTGATTGGTTTAGGAATGAGTACACAATTCAAGCTAGACCAGTGTTCTTTTCCATGGTTTTCTCACAGAGGCTGGGGAAGAATAGTTCTCTTATGCCCAGCGTGGTGGTGCACGCCTGGAATCCCAACTCTCAGGGAACAGAGGTGGGGAGGATTTGTAGTTCGAGGCTAACCTAGGCTCCAGGAGACCCCACCTCAAAAACAGACAAACAAACAACCCCAAAACTCTCTTTTTACACTCTTCCCCAGGTTGTTAGTTTGAAGCTGTCCATCACCTGCCACCCAACACTTGGGTCATGTGATCCCATGAAGTTCCTTTTTGCTTGGGCTTGTCTCAGTTCACTCAAATCGTTTACCTTGCAACCAAAAATTCTCAAAGAAAACATTATTTTTTGATGCTAAATGTGATAATAAAGGGATAACAGCCACTTCTGCTGCAGGCCTGCTGTTTACCTGGCTCTGTGCCAAGTGCTGGCAGACACTGGCTCCTGATATCAATCCATCTTTCATGTGTGTGCATAGTGGCACCCCCTTGCACCCTATCTCCTTGAGGTTGGGTTTATCTTGGCATTGTTTGGTGAACCTCTGGGTGCCTGTAGAAGAAGCATGATACCTAATGGCAGCCCCTCAGTGAGCCACCTTAGAGTGAAGCGTGTGGCATCTATTGTGAACTGAGTGGGGTGTCAGTGCAGGACTACACCCCTATTACTTGTACCCGTTATTCTTTAAATGTTTAAAAAGCTTTGTTTATGTGCATGGGCATTTTGACTGCATGCTTGTGCACCACCTATGTGCAGCGGCTGTAGAGACAGAAGAGGATTTAGGAGCTCCTGGAAGTGGAATTACAGATGGTTGTGAGCTGCCACGTAGATGGTAAGAATTGAACTCATGACCTCTGGAAGGGCAGCCAGTGCTCTTAACTGCAGGGTCATCTCTCCAGTCCCTAATGTCCATCTTAACAAAAATTTTACATTGCATTTTTATTATTTGTTGTGTGTGTGTTGGGGTGGGGGCACGGGTATGCCTTAGTGCTTGTGGAGGTCAGAGGGCAACATTCTGGAATCAGTTCTCCTTTTCTACCACATAGGTCTTGGTGACTGAGTTCAGGTGGTCATGCTCAGCCAAGCACCTTCACCCACTGAGCCATCCCACCTACAACTATTATTATTCTTGTCGCTAGCTCCAGAGTCCCTCCCCAGCTATGGAGGGAGGGAGGGAGTGATGGGGAGCTTCCTGCTGCTGCTGAGACCCCTGGAGTGCTGGTGAGGCCTCCTCTGGGATCCAACTGGCTCGTGCAGGAAGAGGGGACAGGTATGCCCAAGGATGGCCAGGAGTCTCAGGAGTTGACGAAGCTGAGGAAGAATGGCGGAGAAAAAACTCAGACTCAGGAGCCAGGTGCTGGCCAGAGGGAGATTCTAGCCCATCTCAAAAAAAATCACTCAAACAAACAAATAAATGAGAAAACAGAAAACGAGTATTTTTGTTTTGTTTTGTTTTTCGAGACAAAGTTTCTCTGTGTAGCTTTGCGCCTTTCTGGAAATCCCTTTGGAGACCAGGCTGGCCTCGAACTCACAGAGATCCGCCTGCCTCTGCCTCCCAAGTGCTGGGATTAAAGGCATGTGCCACCACCACCCAGCAAAAATGAGTATTTTTATTGGAGGTTAAGCAAAGTTGGGATCGAGGGGCTGAGAGTAGCCTGGTTGGATGAGTGTCTGCCTAAGCAAGCCTCAAGCAGGTAGAGGTGGATTAAGATAAAGTTGAGGCGCCTTTACCTACTGCCTGGTTTCTGATCAGGGAAGTTGCTGAGGGAGAGGTGGCCTCTTCACACACATCATTCAAGGTTGTCAGGTTGGCCTCTTGGATAAGGGGACTGGCCTCAGAGAGCAGGAGAGATGAAGTGGGGATGGGACTGGAAACTCCTGCTACTCACCCTCAAAGTCGTCAAAGATGCTACTGGACACTCTAGAATTGCAGGGGCACAAGAGGCCCTGGGGACATGTGAGGACAGTGAAGCTCAGCAGAGGCCCCTGGGAAGGACTTCATACCACGGAGAGTTGCAGTCCAGAAATGCCCGTGCTCCAGCATTCAGCTCAGGGCTTTGGGTCTTGAGACATTATGTCAACCAGTGATTTCTAGTCCGGGAGAAGAGAATTTCAGTTCTGACATTTTTTTTTTTAACAGTGTCTTGTGAAGCCCAGGCTAACCTTAAACTTACTGTGTAGATGAAGATGACCTTAGACGTCTGATTCCCCCTCGCCCCCCCACTTCCTATGTGCTGAGATTACAGGTGTGTGCCACCACACTCAGTTTGTGTGGCACTGACAACCTTGGCTGACGCGTGTGGCGAGGCCACTTTTCTCTGGTCAGAAACCGGGCAGTAGATGAAGGAGCCCCAGACTATAGCTCTTATTCCATGTCCCCCTGCTCAAGGTCTAGCAGCCAGCAGGCAGTGTGAGCCCATCTCATGTCCTGTTGTCTAGGAGTCCGCCACTTTGCTTCTGTATCACAAATGCTACCACAAAGGTCGGCCATGCTGCCAGTGAGCTCTGGAAGAAGCTGGCCCGATGCCTGAAGAAAGGGAGAGTTATGGGGGGCGGTATGGAGGAGATGGGCTTGGCTCCACTGTAAGTCATGGAATTAGAACGACGAGCCGACAGTCATGGTTGCTAGCTCCTACTGCGGCCTGCTGAGCAGGTGGTGGATGATGTGATAAAGTGAGTGAGGCTCACAGTTGTCCACACACAGCTGGGGGGCGAGGACAGGCGTGGGCAGCAGCCCTCTGTGCAGCCTAGCATCACTCTCCAGTAGTTCCAGGGACGCTTGGGGCATAGCCTCCAGTAAGTCTGTGAGGATGACTGAAGCTTTCCATTTACAGGTGAGAAGACGGAGGGCCAATGAATCAATGATCTGCAAGTGCTGTTGTCTCTCAGCTTCTCTGCTTCTAACATCCATGGCAGGAGAAGGTCCGGGCAAATGAGGAATATGTTTTCTGTACTAGGAAGAGGGATTGGGGCGGGGGGCACTTCTCCTTTCTGGGCTAAGCCCAGGCTTTGTGCTTACCTTGATGAATGCTTAATTTGTTGTAATCTGTCTGTTCTGCCACAGGGCTGGCAGCTCGAGTGGTATGGAGCACATCCTGCACAATTCCAGGAGTTACATGCCATAAACCTGGCTGTGCTAATTAGCTCTTACATCATTCTTGAGAAATAAGAATTAAAGCGGGAGATTCATTTGGCTCATGATTCAAAAGGCTTGGATCTATGATGACTTGGCTCTGTCGTCTCTGAGCCTGCTGTGAACCAGGACACCATGGTGCAGAGGGTGTGGAAGACAAGAGGAACTCCAGTTCTGGTGGCCGGGCAGAGGGCATGGTAGAGAGACCCCAAGGACACAGCTTTGGTGACCCACCTCCAGTGGTTAGGTACCTTGCCTTCAACATATGAGCCTTGTGGGTAGCACTGCACATGCTAATCAGAACACTGGGTACCTGGCCTTGCAGCCTAGGACAGTAGACAGTGGCGGCCAGCCACAGGCTTGGCCAGCTAACAGTGGGATTGAAGTCTGCTCTTGGCTACTTTGCTCAGAAATCCCATCATTTATCCCTCACCTATTTCCTCATCCACCAAGCAGAGACAGTGACTGTCTGTCATCCCATCTCTCCCGGGATTTCCTCAAGCACAATCCATGTACAGACCCTGTACAGAACGTCCAGGCATGGCAAAGTCAGCTTCCCATACTCCATCTCCATATCTAACTCATTATCCTCCATGTCCAGCTCTGCCTGGCACATGGGACTGACCAGGTGGCGTCTGCCAAGGGTCCACTAGGGTCATCTTGAGGCCAGCGAGGACCCCTGGGAGATGGGTAGCAGGCAGTGCTTTCTTTCCTCTGTGGCTTTCTGCCTCGATCCCTCCTAGGCCTCATGCTTTTCCTCTGGGAGGAGCTGGTGATCACGGGCCATGCAGCAGGCTATGGGGATCATTGTCTCTTTTCCACTGCTTCATACTCCCTTCTTTTTTTCTTTTGAGATCGGTTTTACTCTACACTCCAGGCTGGTCTTGAATTTATGATCCCCCTAACTTAGCCTCCCAAGGGCTTGATTACATGCACCACCATACCTGGTCACATTTTTAAAAAATTTAGTTGCCAAAATTTTTTTAATTTGCAGATTGTGCCTGGAAAGTGTGGCAGTGCCACCCGCTTTTGCTGGGCATGACACTTAGTTGCCCCCAAGTCTACTTGGCCCTTCCCCTAGGGTGGACCCAGGATAGGCCTGCTGATGGCTGCCTCACTGGCTGGGCAGTTTATGACTGCGCCAGAGTGCCTCCCCCCCCATATGCACACTGGGGTACCATCTCCAGACTTGCTCTTCCTAGCTTCCCCAGCCAGCCAGGCTGCTGCCTTGCTTTGGGACGCAAACATACACGTTATTAGAAGCCCAGATCAAAGGCGGCACCCCACTGCCTGCCTCTCAATGGACCCTTTGTGCAGAAGGAAGCCAGTGAGAGTTAGGATCCAAGGAGACAGGGAGGGTGGAGGGGCTCTGCACAAAGATACTTGTCACTCGGAGAAGTCTTCGGAAGATGATGTTAAAAAGGCGCCAGGTGGAGGCCGGGCGGCTTGCTGCTGGGAGGTGCAGATGGACAGTCCTTGCCTCTGGTCCCTTAGGGTTTCCCAGGCGAGAGATGACAGTGCTCTGGAGCAGGAGCATCAGCCTCCATCTGCTCTCCTGCCCTCTCTGAGGTGCTGTGATAAAGATAACAGTACAGGCTACTGGGAGTTGCAGGATGGCACAGTCAGATGAAGCGGAATGGTGGTGGGGGAGCCTGGAGATGCTGAGGGGCAAAGATGCGTGGTGTCATCTCTGGCCAGATGGGCCTTTTCTTTCTGCCATTTATTCTATGGCAAGCCTACTATGTGCCAGGCCAGACGTCTTGTGAGGTGGGCCCAGAGGGGATGAAGTTGGATCAGGACCCCAATGGCAGTGGGATGCCGGGCATTACAGGGAGCTGCCCTCCTCCCCACCTGCCCCTTGCCAGATGCTGAGGTCACACACAGGTTCTCTCATCTATCTCTACGGAGGGCAGAACAAAGCACTGCTTTGAGAGCTCAGCTCTTCTTAGAACTTGCTTGCCAAGGGTGCGGAGGAGGGCCGGGATGGAGGGCAGGTATGGGAAGGGTCACCAGGAGTGGACTCATAAGGATTGAGTGGGGGCCGAGAAGCTGCTCTGGTTGGCACTCTGGGGCTGGGAGAATAGATGAGAGGGTGAGCAGTGATTTGCAGCCCCAGGCTCTGTGCCTGGCTGTCTTCTCTCTGTCGCTGCCCACCCAGTCCCCCAGGGATCTTTCCAGACTTGGGTCTTGCTTTACGACACCTGCTGGCAGCAGGCAAGGTGTCCTAACCACTTTGTGGTTCCAGCTGTTGGTCTCTTGATCCCTGGATTCAGACACCTACTAGTTCACTCGGAATAGTTTGCTCCCAGCAGACCCCGCCGCCGCAGTCTGAGCCTGCCGCCAGCTCCACTGTGCGCATCCCATCGCTCACTGGCAACCCCGTTCATCCAGTTGCTCAGTCTCTAACTTTTAATCTTCCCTAATACTTTTCTCTTCTTTGTCTCTCCCCAGGTCCTTTATGTTAGTTGATCTAGTGGCCTCTCACTTCCCAGAATATTTAGCCTCCAACTCCTTTCATCTCCTCCACAGCGATCACTCTGGTCTCAGCTACCATCATCTTGGGCCTGACCTCTTGCTGTCCCGCTTGAGCGAAGCTGAAGTCCTTGCTGTGGCCCCTAAAAGTCTCATGATCTCCCCCCCCCCCCCCCGCCCCGTCACCTTCAATGCCGTATTCTCTACTTCAGAGCCTGTGCCCTCTGGGTTGTTCCCAAGTGTCCACAGTTTGTTGTGACCTCAGGGCCTTGGTACGTGTTGAAATCTGCTTTCTCCATCTCTTGTTCTTCTCTTGAGCACAAGATTAGAGGAAACAAAGTGATGCCTATAGGGAGGGCTTAGGGTAAGCCAGGAGATGCCATGGGGGTGGAGGGCAGTGTCATCTTTGAGCATTTTGAAGGTTTAAACATGTATTTATTCATTATTATTCTGTGGGATCATCAGGTCTGTGTGACCAGTGTTTTACTCAAGTTATCTCACTGGCCCAAGACTTTGAATTTTTTTTTTGTCCACTCTGGCCTGTCTATATAAAATCATGAGGCATGTCCTGGTGTGCCCTTCTTCCTTTCTCTCACTTGATTTTTTTTTTTTTTCACTTTATATTTCACTGACTTTCCTGGGATGCCCTTCCTCATTAGCCAGTGAGCTTCACGAAGAGACATTTTTATCCATGTTGTACATTTGCAACTCTGGTAGAATTGAGACATCTCGTCATCTTCATTGCACAATGGCATTAATGAAAGAGAAGCACATGTGACTCTTGGTCCCTCTTGTCACAGTCCTGGCTGCCTGCCCCGCTTCCAGTCATATAAAGGCATGGTGTGTAGCCTCAGTAGACGGCTCACCTTTGGGGAGCCTCACACTCATCTGGGGTCTGTTATAGGCACGCTCTTCAGTCCCCATTGGCAGAGCATCTTAGCAAGGCCCCGAGGCTGAGAGTACATGTCCCATACAAGAAGATTCAGTGAATGACGTCAGTCCAGCAAAGAATGACTGACAGGCTCTTAGGGGTTTAAGATCAGAACACAGGCGAGATCATGGACCATGACAGTCATCTCTCTGCGAGTCTGTCTCTACATGTCTCCATCTATCTTGGCCAGCCTCTGGTCACTGTGGCAAAATATTGGACATAAGCAACTTAAAATGAGGAAAGATTTATTTTGTCTCATGGTTTCTGAGATTTTAGTTTCATGGTGATTCGGCTTATGGGAGGCAGAAGGCATGGTAGGGAAAGCTGCTTACCTTGTGCCACCCAGAAGCAGAAAAAAGCCAATTCCTTCAAAGGCAAGCCACCAATGACCACCCTCGGCCTTCCTCACATCTTCCAACTAGGCCCTACTTCTCAATAGCCACCCAGCTATGAATGCATCTATGCATCTAATCACTTCTTTTTTTTTTTTTTTTTTTTTTTTTTTTTTTTTTTTTTTTTTTTGGGGTTTTTCGAGACAGGGTTTCTCTGTGTAGCTTTGCGCCTTTCATGGGACTCACTTGGTAGCCCAGGCTGGCCTCGAACTCACAGAGATCCGCCTGGCTCTGCCTCCCGAGTGCTGGGATTAAAGGCGTGCGCCACCACCGCCCGGCCGCATCTAATCACTTCTTGAGAGCACCACCAGAGACCAAGCCTGCGACATGTGAGAGCCTTTTAGGGGGGCACATCATAGCTAAACTCCAATATCATCTCTGTTCCTATCCCTGCTTCCTCTCCATGCTGTTTCCCAGTCACTCGGTCTACATGGTACCCAGACAGTGGCTGTTGCCCCTGAGCTTTTCTATTCAGATGCTGCAAAAAGATCTCCATTGGTCAGGTTCATGGGTGAAGCATCCAATCAGCTATATCCAAGGAATGAAGAGTTAGATGGTGTCAATATGGGGGCAGGGGCCACGCAAGCCCCTGTTTGTGGGAGGGAAGGATTCTGAGCCAGGAGGGGGAGCTGGTGGTTCAGGCCAATTGCTGGTGATCTCCGCAGTGAGAACTACCCATGGTGGTCTGAATGCGAATACCCCCACGCCCCATAGACTTATAAGTTTGAATACTTGGTCCCAAGTTGGTGGAACTGTTTGAGAAGGATTAAGAGGTATGTCACTAGGAGTGGGCCTCCCTCTTTCTCCAGTATGCTTTCTGTGCTGGCTCTGACTCTAGTAATCTTCCCTGCATTCCCAGTTTAGCCCGGGATGTGGAACCTGGAAGGAGAGCTAGAACTTACCATGTCCAGCACAATCCAGGAATGCTTTTTGACACTGGTACTTCTCAGAGGGCTCCTTAGTCTTGGTCTGGCAAGTTCAAGACACTCTGTTGATGAGGCCTTTCTCTTAGGGAACCGCAAAACTCAGCTGCTTGTTGAAGGCCCTGGCAAGTCCTGCAGGAAAAAAAACAAACAAAAAACAAAAAACTTGGGGAGCTGGAGAGGTAGCTCAGTTGGTAATGTGCTTCCTAAGTAAGAACGAGGACATATTTTAGCTCCAGAAACTATGCTTAAAAAAAAAAAAAAAAAGCAAAACAACAAAAAACAAACCCCCAAACCACCACCACCACCAAAACAGGTACAAAGATAGGCACTCCTGTAATTCCAAAGCCGAGGAGGAGGAGCCAGGTGGGGCTCTGGGGCTTGTAGACCACATAATAGTCTAGGAGAACTGATGAGCACCAGGTTCACTGAGGGATCCCGTCTCAAAAATAAAGTGAAGAGTGATTGAAGAAGACACCTGCATTGATCACTGCCCATCCCCATGCATGAGTACACATACACATGTACATCCCCTACCAATCACACACACACACACACACACACACACACACACACAAACTATTGACCTGTCCTGTCCTTCCTTCCAGTTTATGGACAGGGAGACTAGTTGTGGGGTTTGAACCTATGTTGGTTGCATTTAATGGAAAATGAACAAACTGCAAAGACCTTTTCTTTCTTGTAAAAGAATGACTGGAGAGCTTCTTTGAGGGACAAGGGATGCCTGTACCCTGAGCTTGGGACAACATTCTAGATGGGGAGGGAGTTCCTAGCATAAAAGTTCCATTCAGCCAGGATTTGGAGGAGATGAGTACCTGCCTTCTGGCTTCTTTCTTTTAAGGTCCAAATACAGAGGGAACCTCTGCTTGTTCTGGGGAGCCCATTTTCTTCCACTGCATTTCCCAGAGCCAATGCTGGGGCTTTGTGGCCCCTGGCTGCCTTTTTCCCAGTCTTTCTGTCAGCCAAGTGGCTCCCTGGATTATACCTGCGGTAGGGTCCCATGGACGAGCTGTCACTGGCTCAGGGATGTGGTGAGAGCTCACCCAGGGTCCAGAACAGTGGAGAGAGGCTACAGCACAGGTCCAAGCAAGTGACAGCTGCCGACTGCACTCTAGACTGGACTAGCTACCCCCCACCACCACCACTTCCCTGGATGTTCATCTTTGTTGGGCCTCCAATTACCATTCTTGTTTCAGCTTCTTACTCTGGAGATCTCCATCCTTCCTCCTGGGTTCCACCCCCCACCTCACAACTAGGTTTCCTGACCCCAGCAGTCCTAGCTCCCCAGGGAACATAGAAATTCCACCAAGTCAGGGGCTTGCAAGGAATCAGGGGCAACTGGGAGTTAATTTTTTCCCCTGATCATAGTCTCATTCTGTAGTCCAGGTTGTTTCCAACTCACAATGCCCCTGCCTTACCCTCCCGAGTGATGGAATTTCAAGCCTGAGTCCCAGATCATAGTTCTACTTCTTATGGGCTATAACTCACCCCAGGGCTGAGGCTCCATATTGTGGATGGAGCTATGTTAGGGACTACACCAGGAGATGTAGGGCAGTGGGAAGCCTGTCCTCAAGCAGTCACAGGAGGGAAAACAGGCTCCTTAGAAAAAACAAAGGAGTACCAACTGGATGCAGAGGGGTAGGTGCTTGGCTGTTTAGAGAGTGTGCCTTGAGTATGAAAGGCCCAGGAGGGTTTCTATCCCAGGAAGTGGCGTTTGACAGGAGCCAGATCAGATAGCTTAACTTGGGAAATGGGCAGCCAACCAGGGTGATGGGGTTTTTGAAAAAAAAAATCTTGCCCTTCATCTGACAGATTTCTCCAAATCAGCCTCATGAAATCTGCAGCCCCATGCAGGCGGTGGTTCTAACCTCTTCCTCTTATCTCTTCATGGCCTTCTTCTCCTGTTCTCCTCCCCCAAAGGATGGTAAATCTTCAAAGAAAGAGATGTGTCACTGTAAGTATACAGCCCAAGAAAATGGGCCAGATAAATTATTAAAACAGAAAAAGACAGCAAGTGACGGGATGGGGAGCCCACAGAGGGCAAAGAGCCACTCCAGGTAGATGGTGCCTGGTGGCAGCTAGGGAGTTCATCCTCTGAGTCCTGGACGGGTGATCCTGGCCCCACGGGGCCCACCTTCTGGCTTCTCATGCCAGGGTCAGGGGAATGCATGGGCGGAAGTGGTGGGGGTCCGGCGGCAGCGAAGTCCCAGGCGCCTGGTGGGGCCCTGTGTCTGGCCAGACACTTGGGATTTACTTCCCCTAAGACTCAAGCTGGTAACTACAGAGTTTTAGTCCTTGCTTTTATCTCTTTTTGAACTGCAAAGAGACGTTCCCAAGGGGCAGAGGGGATACTGTTTTCTCATGAAAGAAGAAAGCCATGACAGGTTTAAGGAAGTAACCAACGTTCTAAGCTCTGTGAGAAAGAGTTTTGCTTTGATTTCGAAGCCCCTGGCACTGGTGTGGGTGTGGGTGAGAAAGACAAGCAGGGACCCCACAGGAACTCCACTTCTGTAGCAGGGGCTCTACGGGATGTTCCCTGTCAGTTCAGGACCTATGACCCGGGCCACTCTGGAGGGTCACACAGCTCTGGGTTCTTTTGTCCTTTGAGACAGGTAGATGCTCAGAGTTGTGCTTCATAGTACAGACGCCACTGGCCACATGCAAAGGTCACTTGCAGTGTGGCTCTTCTGCTTGAGATGCGCTCCAAGGGTAAAATGCACATCAGACTTTAAAGACAGTGCAAAACAAGGAACTTATAAAGTATTGATGTTATTTTGGCTATAGTGGGTCAAACTAATTTCACCTGTTTCTCTCTTAACTTTTAAATTACATTTATTTATTTAGTAAGTGAGTATGTATGTGGATACTGGAGTGCCACAGCACTCATGTAGAGGTCAGAGGACAATTTTGCAGCAGATGGACCTCTCCTGTGACCACGTGGTCTCTGGGATTGGGACAGATCCCCAGGCTTGGGGGCAAGCACCTTTACCAGCTGAGCCATCTGGCTGAAACACCTGTTTCTTTGAACTTTTCAAAAATTGTGGCGTCTAAGGTTGAAGGCATAGCTCAGTTGCTGAGTGCTTGCTTGCAGTCTGAGTCCCAGGGCCCCTCCCACAAAGGGCCTCCTACGAAGTGTCTAAAATGTCAAACGTAGCTCATCTGTTTCTATTGAGTAGCGCTGCACAGGGAATAGGCAAAAAAAAAAATAAAATAAATAAATAAATAAATAAAAAATAAAAAGGTAGAATTAAGTATCCATCGTACAGATCATAAAACTGAGGCTAGCAGCAGAGACTAGCTGTAAGAGCAGAACTGATTCTTTCCCACGCTCAGGCTGCCAGATACCAGGATGAGCTTAGCGCAGGACCCCGGTGTGGCCAGCAGAGACAGCATTCTGAGGACCACAAAGGTAGGGTGGAAGCCTTCAAGTGGCCCTCCCCTTTGCAGAGACCTCCCCAGACAAAACAAACAGGCCCTTGGGGTCTGGAGAACTGCAGGGGGGAGGGGGGAACGGAAACTAAGAAAGATCAAAGACCCGGCGGTTCACCGCTCCCGGCCTCACAGCTTGGCAGCTCGCCCCGACCCCAGTTTGGGCACTCACGAGCCCATGGGCGAAGAGTTGCTAGCGACTGGGGGACAGCTCGGGGCATCTGGACACTTGTCGTTAACAGGAGTGGGCTGAACCCGCACTGGCCTACGAGGTGTCCTGGTGATTTCTACTGGACTCTCAAATGAAAAAACAAAAACAAAAAAAACGCTTTAAAACCTAGAGGAGTCAAAGAAAAGGGCGTGAGGCTGGAAACAAGGGACCAATTTCTGCAGAAGGCTGGGCACGGGAAGTCTGGGAAGGTTCAACACCGCGGGAGAGCAGAGGACGCGTGCGACCAGGCAGCTGAGGTCACCGGTGGCAACCTCAGTTTCCCCACCTGTGAACTCGAGCCAATCGAGTATCACTCTGACGGCTCCGAGGAAGTGCAGAGAAGAGGGAAGTCGCAGTACCACCAGCGAGGGCAGCGCTGCTCCACTGCCGGGCGGCCAGAGCCTCCGCCCGGTCCCCATTCCCGCCCCTAGGTCCGCGCGGGGGGCTTGGGGCCCAGCACACGCAAAGCCCCTCCCCACCAAGGCCCCGCCCCTGTCCCCGCCCACAGACCACGCCCTCTAAGGGCCCGCCCCTCGGCAGGCCCCTTACCCGCAGGCCCCGCCTCTACCCGCCCCGCAGCGTCCGCCTCGCCTTTGATGGGCCGCTGCCGGCCAATGGGCGCTTGGGGAGGCGCGGGGCCGCGGCGGCGGGCAGGGGGCTCGGCGCGCCCGGGCGTCAGTCCGGCCGCGGCGACGGCGGCAGGAGCGCGTCCCGGCGCCGCCTGGGGCTGCGCTCGGCGCGCGGACTGTGAGGAGGAGGCGAGCGAGGCTGGCGCGGGGTCGGCGGCCGGACGCATGGCTTAGGACGCCCCGCCGCCGCGCCCCAGCATGGGGAAACTTCACTCGAAGCCGGGTCAGTGTCCCCGCCCGCTCGCCCGCCGCGGCCCCGCGTCCTCCCGCCGGTGCTAACTCTCCCTCTCCTTTCTTTCCGGCTCCCGCCGCCGCCGCCGCCGCCGCCGCCGCGCGCGATGTTCCCGCAGCCGCCGTGTGCAAGCGCAGGGAGAGCCCGGAAGGTAGGAGCGCGGGCCACCGGCCGGGGTGGGGGGGCGCGAAGGAGGCGGCGCGGCCGGCCCAGCCGCTGGATCTCATTACCAGGGCTGCCCCAGCCCCCAGCCCCGCCCTGGAAGCGCTCTTTGGGGCCCCTCTGTCCCTCCTACCCGTTCCCCGCAGCCTAGTGCTCCCACTGCTGACCCTAACCCTATCCACTTTGGCGGCGTCTTCCCTTCAGACCCCCAAGATACTGTGCCTTCCTTCTGGCCACCAGCCCCTTCTCAGGAGAACTTGGCCTCTGCGCCCACTGCACCCCCTCTCCTGACCCTCAGCTCTTTCCTCCACAGTCCCTGACTCCCGCGCTCCTTCCTCGGATTCCCTAACTCCTTCAGTCAGGATACTGCCTACTCGCTTTCACCCTTTGAATCCTTGTTGCACTTAGGATCTCGGCCGAGCCCCCTTTTTGGCTACCTCCCTCTTTTGGATTCTGCTCGGTCCGGCGGCGCTTGACCCTCTTGCCAAGCCTTTACTCGCTGTACCGCTCTGTCTCCCTCTTCATTTTCAGGTAACTTTTTGCCAGCTGGGAGGGGGGGACCCAGACTCAAGGTCTTCGTGTTCTTCCCGCCTCAGGTGACAGCTTTGCTGTGAGCGCTGCTTGGGCAAGGAAAGGCATCGAGGAGTGGATCGGGAGGCAGCGCTGTCCAGGCAGCGTCTCAGGACCCCGACAGCTGAGATTGGCAGGCACTGTTGGTCGAGGCACCCGGGTATGGTCCCCACTCTGTTCCACCCTTTCAGCTTTGGAGAGGGTCTGCGGTCCCCCCCCCTTAGCATCCTGTTGGCACATTGTCTAGGTCCCCAAATCCCTTCTCAGTGTGCCCCACCAGCCTTACTTGTGCCCCATGCTTTGGAGGACCCTTGTCGATCAAGCTGGCACCCATCTCCTGCCCAGCTGGGCACAGAGGGTTGCTTGGGGAGGAAGTGCCAGGGAGGAGGTGATACAGGTCCAGTGGGTAGGGAAGCTGTGCTTTGTTGTGTGTGTGTGTGTGGGGGGGGTGGCCTCCTCTGCTTTGCTTTTGTGGCCAGCTTTTCCACAGGGAGGGGTTAGGACTAGAGGCAGGCAGGAGTGTCTGGGTAGAGGGCAGAGCTGTGCTGGCCCGGGATCTGTGGCCACCTCCAACTGTGTCTGTGGCATTCATCAGTGCCATCTGCCACCCAAGTGTAGGGTTTGGAGGCACTGAGACCTGGCTGTCCCCTTAGTGTGGCCCTTGGAGGTGGGGGTTGGGGGGGGTCTGTACAGTGGTCTGGGTACACCCTCTTTCTTCACCCAGGGGGTTCTTAAGGCTAGAGTGGTTCTGCAGGAGCAAGTGGATGGGGGAGTGAGTGAGTCCAGCCCCTGTGTCTGGCCTGGGACTGGTGTTCACAGATGTCCTGTGAGCTCCAGAACTCTGCACAGGGCTTTCAGATGGTCTGCGTGGAACTCTTGCAAGCTGAGGATCAAAGGATGAATCAACTTTTTGATGTGACATTTAATTTTTTTTTTTTTTAAACTTAGAGGGGGAACAGACCGAGCCTCAGGTCTGGTTAGTTCTTTGGTCTTGTTCTTTGGGTGAGGCTGGTGGAGTCTTCAGATGTGTGTGTGTGTGTGTGTGTGTGTGTGTGTGTGTGTGTGTGTACCATTGCAGGGAGGTGGTGTGTGTGGGTGTGTGTGGTGTGTTAAATGTACTCTCTCTCTGGGATAAGCTCCCCTCTCTACTATGTGGCTCAGGCTGTCTCTTCCCTGGCCCTCCAGTTTGCTGGCTGGCTGGAACTGGGGCCACTACCCTAGCAGAAGGGTCAGAACTGGGCCCAGGGGGCGGAGGCAGGGCATTTGGAGCCTTTTAACAGAACCACAAACTTCCCCTTCCCCCACCATTCCTAGTTTTTGATGTACTTATTTATTTAAGGACCAACGAAAACAATCCAATTTAGACATATGAACAGATGCATTTGCAGCTCAATACAGGCCAACAGAGAGGATTTCCATTAATCAAGTTTTGTTTTTTTTTTCAGCCTGTTTATTTTCATAAAGTATTCCTGCAGAATGACATTTATTTAGGCTCTGTCTCTCTCCTCTTTCTCTCTCTCCTCTCTCTAAACTGCCAGGCAGCTTTTACTCCATGCTAGAGGGGAAACTTGAAATACAGCGAGGGCTTGCTTCAATTGACTTTTATCTTCAAAGCCATAACAAATGTTCCCCGCATGTTTTTGGTGGGTCTCCTTGGCATCCAGGCTGGGAGGATGGGAGGGAGGGGGGAGGAGGAGAGGAAAACAAAAGTCTGTCGTTTTTAATTAAATAGTAGTGTTCCCAGCAAGAGGAATGCAAGCCAGTAAAAGTTGCCATTGGGGGAAATGAAGGGGGAGGGGGCCCCTGCTTAAGCCTGTGGCTTTGCTGAAGTCACGGAATTTCGTTGCCTGGTTTCTTCCCCCAGCTGAGGACAGCATGGGATGGATGGTGCTTGCCTTCCTGCCTCACCCCCCTCTCTGAAAAGGAGGGGTCATTAATATTTGTTCAAAGTCCTTTTGAAGATGTGAGGCGTAGAGCCATCAGCGTGACATGTGTTGGGTAGTTGAGGGGGTGGACCAGCCATCAAAGACGTTGAGTGGGGGGAGGGGGCTCTGCTTCCTTGAGAGTGGATCCGAACAGATCTGGATGCCTGGGTTCCAACCTGCGGTGGTCACAGTAGTGGGGCCTCGCATCGACCCTAGGAGAGGACCAGGCTGAGCCCAAGTGTGGGGCTGCACTGGTGGTGGCCCGTGGAGCAATTCAGGTGGTCTTTAGAGGGAATGTCTTTAATCTTTATAGGTCTCTATCTTTTTTAATCAGAGAAAAATAACTGGGACATCAAACACATGATTTCACGGATGTTATCACTTAGGATGAATCAAAGTTGAAAGAGGTAGGTGAGTTCAAAGTCAATACAGGGAAAAATACTGGGTTCAAGTGGTCGTAGTTGGGAATGTAAGAACGAGTGCTGAAATGGTGGGGACACTGAGGGTGCTGGACAGGCCACTGGTGAGCACATTTCAGTCCTGTCATTTCCCTGAATCCCACTGGCATGGGAGGGGTGGCTGGCAGGTCCTTCCATGATATCATCAGGATGTAGATGGGTGTGGACTCTAGCAGTCTGCTAGCTTCCAGGGCTGGCAGCTTCCTGTAGCCAGTACCAGGCCTATCTTGGTGAAGGCTTCTGTGTCCACGTCTCTACCTGTCCCGTCACCAAAGTGGCTGGGGACACATTACTGGCTTATCCAATTGACAACGTTATTATTGCTGTGAAATCTAGCATTGCCTGAGTGCCTGTGTGTGCCAAGCACATTGCTTCTATTACTTTAATCTCCCCATAACCCTCTGGAGTTGCAGCCAGCTGGTGTAGACTACGCTGTCTCCCTTTCTAGAGTCTGTGTGTGTGTGAAGCCCAGCATTGCTTGGCTCCCAGAGAGGGGCTCCCAGACAGTTGCCACCATGTCCACAGGAGCTAGTTGCTGGGGAGGAAGAAGCAAGAAGCCCTACCTGCTCTGTGTCTGTGGCAGGATCCAAATTGCATGCATCGCCCGGGGATGAGCATTCCCCCGCCCCCCCCAGGCTCTCAACTCAGCCTACCCCTCAACATACAGAAGTGCATGAGGTCAGGCTCTGCACAGTAGCTTGTCACCTCGTGCAAGTCACTTTAACTTTATGTATCTTGATAAGCACATCTGTAAAATGGGCACAGTAATGTTCTCATCTGTAGCTCAAATTCTAATTGGTCTTAATAATAAAAACCCAGAGTCAGATATTGGGGTAAATGCTGAAAGATCAGAGAAGTCAGGAACAGCCAAAGTCACCGCTTACCTCCACAACTCCTCAGACCAAAAAGGACTGAGCTCCTGTTTCCTCTTGCCTTGTATTCCTGTCTCCAACTCCCTAGTGCTGGGATTAAAGGCATGCACCACCACCACCTGGCTCTGTTTCTCCTTTAGACTGGATCAGTCTCCTGTAGCACAGGGTGGCCTTGAACTCCTGATCTTCCTGCCTCCTCCCAAATGCTGGGATTAAAGGTGTGTGCTACCACTGCCTGGCCTCTATGGCTAACTAGTGGCTATCTCCATCCTCTGATCTTCAGGCGAGCTTTATTTGTCAGAACACAAACTATCACCACACTCATCCATGTCAGAGCTGAGGTAGATTAATCTTGAAAAAGAGTAGAACCTGGGCTGAGAGGGTGATATTTATGTAGGGACCCTGATGTTTGTGTTCTTCCCCCTACACCCTTCCACTGTAGGCTCACCTGGCAGGACCCAGGCGAAGGTCTGGGCTTTTGCCTTTCCATGGATGCTTGATGAGGTTCAAGGGAATATGAGCTCAGAGGAGAAAAGTGATGAATGATAGGAGACATCAGAGCACTGTGAGTGAAGGACAGTAGACCGAGCCAAGTACGTGCCCGAGACACACGTCCTGAGCAGAATTAGAGGCTGAAATACACTCACCTCCAAGAGAAAGTAGAGACAGCGCAGCAGGCAGCCAGAGACAGCCCAGTGGCAGTGCGGGGTGAGCAGTGGCTGAACGGTGAAGCTCCTAGGTAGGCAGAGCAACTGAGTGGACTCAGACACCAGCGGGGACGACTTGCCACGGCCACGCTGTGAGCGTGTGTGGATGTGTGTAACCAGATTCAAAACAACCTTTGCTCCGTGCACTGTGATCCTTTTGTTCTTTTATAGCAAAACTGCTTGCAGAAATAGGTTGGGGGCTTGGGGGCAAGCAAGCCCCCCTGTAGATCAAAGGCGGCTGCCAGGCACTTTGGTAATTTGATTAGGGGGCACCTAGCACATTTTGATATTTGGGGAAGATTAGGAGGGTGCAGGCATGCTGCATGGAGTCGGGTGGGGCTGGGTGATGAGATTGGGGGCTGATCCAGCTGCTGCCTGCATTCTGGATTCCAGGGGAATTACCCTTGAATGATACCAGTTGGCACAATTAAAAGGCCCCATGTCTTCACCATATGGAAAGTGTTAGACTTCCTTACGTGGTTTCAAAGCTATGTATTGGGAGGTGGGCTTGACTTGGTGTTTAAAAATTAAAAGATGATTTGCTTTGAGGCTGGTGGGGTTTCAGGGTAGAGGCATGGTGCATGCCTTCAGTCACAGGCATCTTTGAGTGGCCTAGGGAGGGTCTCCTTGGCTGATGGCACTCAGGCTCAGCTTCACAGTCCTGAGAACTACCTGTGCCTGGGAGCCAGCAAGGAGTGTCCTGGAAAGCCTGAGCTGTGCCAGATGCCAGACATCACTGCTGGTTGCTCCTGGTCTTGCCAAGTGGTGTTATCAGCGGCGGCTGCTGTGACACATCAGTGTGACTTCTTGGAGGCACTTTAACTAGTACATTTTCTCCCATTAGAACTTCTTTAAGAAGGAGACTGGGTTTCCTTGAGCCAGGCCATATGTGCTGTCTGTTTCCTGCAAGCCAGGGGTGTGCATCTCCATTCACAATCCAGACAGCGTAGCTTGCCTGTGGCTAGGAGTAGAACCATGGGCTGTTACTTCCTTGCCTAGTGGGAGGAGGAGAGGGGATGGGGTGGTGAGAGTGTACTGGGAAGCTCACCTCCCCATCAGTGACCACCTGTCTTCTTGGACACTTAAAATGGTCAAAGTTGAACTGTCAACAACAAAAGAGCCAGCTACAAAATGCAACTGTTTTCTTGAGGTGCAGAGTGGGCACTCATTGTGTGTGAACGAAGAGAGAAATTTCGGTCACCATTTTGGCCCTTGCTGCCTCCTTCCCTCTTGCCAGCTTCTTAAACCCTTTATTCCTGCTGCCAGGATTCATCTCTTCCAAGGCCACTGTCCTTAGTGGAATTGTAGAACCAAGCCTTTCTTATAGGCAGGCACTTAGTTGATTAATCACTATTAACAATTTATTGTTAATATTTCCCACTGTATCATGCATTGGGAAACAGTGGAAAGAAGCCTGGTCCTTGCCCTTGGCTAACTTCCAGATTAATGAAGGAAGCAAAAGTCAGCAAGTGAACAGGCAGAGGGCTAGAAGACTACCAGGATGTACAGGGGAAGGGATGGCCTGCTCTGTAAGATGTTTTCACTGGAAGATGGGTTAGAGTGTGGTGGGAAGGCCAGGTGGTTGTGAAGGGAGTGGCTTGGTGGCTGATGGGGACTGGAAGTGTCCCTGGAACTGAGTCTTGGAAAGCCCTGCAGGTGAACAGCTCTTGGTGTGCTTGAACACCTGTCCAGGGACAGGTGCATGAGCCTGCTATGTATTCTTTGGAACTGATCTAGGATGGGACATTACCCAGCAGTCAAATGGGTTGGTAGCCCCCTAGAGCCAGGTTGTAGGTGGAAGTCAGCTTAAGGGTCAGAAACTCAGTTGTGTGGGTGGCAAACTAAGGGATGTGAGGCAGAGAAGGTCAGTTCAAGGGCTTGGGGCAAAAAAGCTGCTGAGAGCCAACCCCAGAGCAAGTGCGCTGTGCCATGAAGTACAGTGAGGCTGAGCTGTGGGAAGAACTTCCTTGCCCAGGCTTTCCAGATTCAACTAAAGGCCTATGCAAAGGGACCCTGGAATCAGGGGTGGAGCCCATGATGGAGTCATAAGGAGTCAGGTGCCCAGGGCTGTGAATTCACACTCTGCTTAGCTGTAGAAACTTTGGGAATTTTTTGGCTGCGCATTGGATCCAGGCACTTCCTGTAGCTGCCTCCAGGCTCCCCTCTCTTTCTGGCTCCCAGATTCCTCTTGCAGCTCTTGTCTCTCACATTCTCCTCTTGTTTTCTTACCCTTACTTCTTCCCTCTCTTCCTCTTCACGAGAAAGGAAAGAATCCAGTTCCTCACAAACCAAACATCTACCCTGTTAGAAAGAGGTGAGGCAGGAGCCCAGAACACCCTTGACGAAAGGCCAGGGAGAGCTGAAGGCTTCACTTGTTGGATCTGGAAGCTGGGCTTTGATGTCACCCTGCTCCGTTTATCCTGGGAAGCTGCCTGCCTCCTTGTGGCCTCAGCCTCTCTGCTGGACAGGGGCAAGCTCTCAGGCTGGAGCAGAGGCAAGGCATGCCCACTCCATGAAGGGTAGCCATCTATAAAGGGTAGCCCAAGAGTCCGGCCAGGCCGCACCCTGCCAAGCCCAGGTGGGTGGAGAGCCTTTTCTAAACACGCACTTCCAGGGGTATAAGTAATTCTTTGATAGATGCCTGGGCAAGCTGAGAGGGATGTTTATCCATGTGGGCACCAGCCACAAGGCTCAGGAGGAAAGCTGTAGGCCCCTCCGCTGAAGTCATCCTTAGCTTCAGCAGGGCACGCGGGAACCCTGGCCAGCCAGTGTGACTCTGTCCGAGGGGCCTGTCCAGGGCCATGTTTGCTTAGTAGGCCCTGAGGAATTAGTTTGGGCGTCACTGTTCTGGCTTGCTGAGCCACATGGGCGATGGCATGTGACCCTGTGTGTGGCTGATGGCTGTTAGAGGGCTCCAGGGTAGGGTGGGCTTTGCTGTAGCATGCCATCAACTAAAGGGCCTTTCCCTCTTCTCCTGCTGAGGAGTGAGATGACGTCACTCTAATGTCGTATGTGTCGCGTGCCTCCGTCCCACTAATTGTGTATCTGTAGTGGAATGTGCATCCGCTCTGTGCACTGACCAAAAGCCGTTGTCAGGAGGCTTACAGCCTGGTAGAACACAAATGTTTTAAGATGCAAATAATAGAATATAAGTTGGACATGTGCTTCAGCAACAGAGTGCCTTGAGGCCCAGAACTTGTATGGGTGGTTGTTCATTCCACACCCTGACAATTCCTTCTGCTTAGGCTGCTGTGGAAACTGAGGCCCAGCTTGTCCTTACCTCAGAACTGAGAGTGTTCCCTGAGTTCTATTGGGTAACAGCAAGATGTCATGTGTGCTGTTTGTTTAGCTAGAGTAAGTTGCTTCCATTCCTGGCTCTCTAAGATTTATTAAATTAGGAATAATCATTCAGTTTTATCAAATGCTATGAGCGCATTGTTGGGATGGATCATTTACTGGTGTGGTGTATGATTTGGGTTTCTGGTGTTCTTCCATGACAGGATCTTCCTGTGTAGGCTAGACTGACCTGGAAATCAGCATCCTTCTGCCTCAGTGTCTTGATTGCTGAGATTACAGTGAGCGCCACCACCCCTGGCTGATGTATTATTTGTATAGTAATCCACACTGCTAAATTCCCTAGTGTTCAACTTCTTTGTACTTCTGAAGTAAGTCCGTTTTTTGTGACATATTATCGAGTCCACTGTCCATATGTGGGCCCTGCATCCATGGACTCAGCCAACTGAAAACTGAAAATATTTGAAAATGATGCATCCAAGCTGATCAGGCTTTGCTTCTTGTCATCCTTCTCTGAACAAGAAAGACACCCTGATGACTACATAGCATTTTATTATGTTAGGTCTGTTGGTCATGTTTCTATTGCTGTGATAAGATACCATGACCAAGGCAACTTGTAATTTGGGCTGAGGTTTCAGAGGGCTAGAGTCCATGATGGTGGAGCAAGGGCATGGCAGCATTATCAGCTGAGAGCTCACACCTTGATCCACAAGTAGGAGGCAGAGAGAACTAACTCAAAACACCTCCTCCAACAAGGCCACACCTCCTAATCCTTCCCAAACAGCTCCACCAACTGGGGACCAAACATTCAACCCCAGGAGCCTATGGGGGCCATTCTCATTCAAACCACCAATTAGGAATTATAAGCAATGTGGACTTGATATAAGTATACCACACATGTACCATACATGCACATACTATACATGTACCATACATGTATGGTCCCTTGTTATGTAAGGGACTTGAGCATTGTAAATTTTGGTGTTCATGAGTGAGGATAAGGGAGATGGGAGTGCTCTATACTTGTCCCCTGTAATACTAAATGCTGTACTGTGGGCTTTTGAAAATGCATTTTCTCTGCAGATGCTGTACACTAGGTCTTCGCATGGGCGTTTCTAAGTTAGATTGGCTCACATATGGAAGGTAGTTGTTGATCGGTGAAGATATTAAAGGAAGGTTGGGGGACACCCTGGAGGCCCTGAGTCTAGAACAGGAACCACTGGGATATGAGATAAGCACCAGAGGTGGGCTGGGGACGGGAGCAGAGAGGGAATGTCACAGTGGTTGCGTGTTTGCTGAGTGTCAGGTGGGAAGCCACAGAGCACTGGACAGTTTGTTGGAGCTGTGGATGGAGGTCATGGCTGGCCTGGTTACCTTCTGGGTATACTAGCTTGGCCTCACACTCACAGAGATCTACCTGCTGAGTGCTGGGATTTAAAGCACAAGCCATCGTACCCACTCCTGGCTACTGTCTCACTGCGTTATGGGATAAGGTCTTTGTTCAGAGGGGAAACATGAGGTAACCTTGTGTGAGGTCAGTGTGTTGAAAGGAGTCTGTGACCTGTCCTGTGGAGGGGGAGAATGTGAGGATAGGCTCTGTGATCTGTTCTGTGGAGGGGGAGAATGTGAGGATGGGCTCTGTGATCTGTTCTGTGGAGGGGGAGAATGTGAGGATGGGCTCTGTGACCTGTTCTGTGGAGGGGGGAGAATGTGAGGATGGGCTGTGTGATCTGTTCTGTGGAGGGGGAGAATGTGAGGATGGGCTCTGTGATCTGTTCTGTGGAGGGGAGATGTGAGGATGGGCTCTGTGATCTGTTCTGTGGAGGGGGAGAATGTGAGGATGGGCTCTGTGATCTGTTCTGTGGAGGGGGAGAATGTGAGGATGGGCTCTGTGATCTGTTCTGTGGAGGGGGGGAATGTGAGGATGGGCTCTGTGATCTGTCCTGTGGAGGGGGAGAATGTGACTGCTGTAAAAATACTCTGCAAGGTGAAGAGGAATCAAGTGTCAGAACACCCCATGAGCTCTGTGAGGATCCACAGGTCTGCACTGGAATAGCTACAACACTTGGTTCTCTGGAGGCCATCCAGGGGACCCTTGATGAGGCTGCAGGCAGGCAAGGGGCCGGGAGAAATAGAATAGACTGTGAGATGAGCAGGAGCTGGGGAGGCCCACAGTCTGGGTTCTAATTCCGCCTGCACGCTATTTCATTGAGACTTTGGGTTCTAAGCCAGGCCTCTGGGCCAACCAGTGAAATGTGGTGGGAAACAGATGCACTGTAGATAGTTTAAATGAGAAGATTCCTGAGGTCCCAGAGTTGCGGCGAGCAAGGATGGGAGAGACCTGCCGGCTGTTGAAACAGATGGGGTCTGGTACCAGCTGCTGCTAAGGCACAGGTAATGGGTGGCCAGGAGAGGTTGTAGGAGGCATGGTGATTAGCTGAGGTCAGCGCCATAGTGTCGGGGTGGCAAAGGGTGGGAAGAACTATTTCACTTTCTCTCTGCCTTCCAGGTCCTTCTCTTGGCTGAATTCAGAGGGAACTAGTGCCCAGGGGTTGGTTGGCTTCCCTAGGGTGCCATAGAGAAGGTAGGGAGTGTGTGAACATGCTATGGCAGAAGAGTAAGCATCTTTGGGCCTCAGTTTTCACACCTGGGAACTGGGGTGGAGGTACTATTTGCCTCCTAGCATGGTTAAGAAGAATGCCATTGTATATAGGGCTCTTTAAGGTATAACCCATGGACAAGGGTAGGACTGACTGGAAGTGCGGTTGGAGGAGGAGCCACATGGAGGGGGCTTTGTGGAATGCTGATACTGAGTTCTCAGGGACCACAGAGCCTGAGAAGTCGTAATAGTAGGTGCAGCAGGCTGGGTGGAAGGTGTCGGTGATTGGTCACACACCCCACCTCAAGAGGGCAGTGCCATGTAGGGCCAGCCAACCCTTAGCCTCTGGGGAACATGGTCCTGAAGTTGTCATCTGGTGGTTTAGAGAACCTAATATCTGGATTTTTATGCAGAACCTTCTGAATTTAAGACATGGTGGGCATGGTGGCACCCATCTGTGATGCCAGCACCCAGGAGGCTGAGACAGGAGGATTACAAGCTTGAGGTCATCTTGGGCATATGAGAGCTTGTTTCTAAAAAACAAGTCAACTAAAGAAAGTTTTAGGGAACACTTCCTGTGGATGAGCAGGTAGCTGGATTTGGCCTGTGCACCGTGCTTGTGATTCCAGATCAGCCCCGTGGATACAGGGAGTTAGTGATCAGACACTGTGCAGGCTGGATGGAGTGTGGAGCTGAATGCACCCATCACCTTGTGAGATTCGCCCCCTGAAGACACTTTCATCGTGTGGACCAGGGACCTACTTCTAAGTGAAAACCGCTGGTCTGACCGGAAAAGCTGGGTCTGGCTGCAAACGGAACAGAGCAGGTGGAGCCCTCTGAGCTGGGTAGCCCTCTGAGCTGGGTAGCCCTCTGAGCTGGGTAGCCCTCTGAGCTGGGTAGCCCTCTGAGCTGGGTAGCCCCCTGAGCTGGGAGGCCACAGCTTGTTTCTGTGGCAGGACAGCGGGAGGGCAGGAGAGATGTGGATTGGCTGTTGTTGCTGAGGGCCGGTGTATGTGTCTGCTGTAGAGGTAGGACTGTGGTTTGTGGAGTCTGACATCTTAGGCCTACGTCCCAGGTGTGCTTCCTGATGGGTGGCCTGGGCCCAGCAATGGCTCATCTCAGCTCCTCCGTCTTCACATCTGGGGCATGTGTAAGGGAACTGTTCCCACCACCTGGAGTTCTCCGAGGGTGAGATAAGTTCATGTCAGCAAGTGGGGGAAATGGAACAGATACCCTTCCTCTCAAAGCTTTCTGGAGTGTCCGCTCATGATCAAAGAGATACGTGCCAAGAGCATGGGCATCCCAGTGTGCTGCAGGACAGGGTGTGAAGGAAAGTGAGGGGCTAATGCTTCAGGTTAGGGGGTGATGCCGAAGCTACTGAGCCCCAAAGAACGAGCAGGAGATGGCCAGGCAACGAGGGCTTGGCGCAAACCTTCCAGGCACAGGGCGGGAGATGCAGAAGCACAAAGCTTAGCCTCCTCCTGGAGTCTGAGTCTGGTCTCCCAGACGTCAGTCAGGTCAGGAGTGTGAACCAGCAGAGGGTGGGCCATGCCTGCTGGAGTGGGTGGTGGTGATGGGTGCCACTTCCTGTGGGAAGATCAGGTGTCTGCTGCAGACCTTCCTGACTCCAGCTGCTGCTCTTCCTGGCCCTGTGGAGGATCAGGGGGAAGAATCTCACTACAGCCCTCCTGACTCCTCTTTCTGTGGCTGTCTGAGCATCTACTCTTGACTTAGGCACGGCGAAGAGTTAGTCTGCTCTTCGGCTGTGGAAGAGAGGCAGACCCACAGCCATCCAGAGGGCCTCTCCTTTTCCTACTTCAGAAGGTTGGGCAGGGTGCCTCTCTCAGAGGCCTGTTTTCTAGTGGGTCTGAGGTGTTGGTTAGGGATCCACACCTGTGCCCCACACCTGTGCCCCACCTGGCCTCCACAGGGTGTCTTGTTACAGGGCTGGTTTTGACCTCAGATTTTTGTTGTTTTGCCCTCTTTCTCCCTGTGATTTAGACAGATCACAAGCATGAAAGAGGACTTAAGGAAACTTGGGTTACCTGGGAGCACAGTTGCCATGTCTGTGGGTGCTGGGGTCCTCTTCCGGCCCTCTGCCTGTGGTAGGCGGTGTCTGCGGTAGTCCTGAGCACAAGCCTCTTCTGATGTCTCGTGGCTGCTGCCAGTGTGCACAGCCTCACTGGAAAGCCTGGGTGCCCACCAAGAGGGGGTGCTTGCAGGAAAGCCTCAGCCTCCAGAGCGCTGAGGATGCCAGGCCTTGGGCCATGGCATCCTTGCCCGCACTGCTCGGTTCTCTCAGCATCCTGATGGGGTGGGCAGTGCTGGTTCCCCCGTATTAGTCACTTTTCTTGTCGTGGTGACAAAATGCTAGAGGAAGACGACAAGGGAGGAGGGGTCTCAGGGCTGGAGGCTGAGGGGCAGAGTAGCTCATGTGGGACAGGAAGCAGAGGCAGGAGTCAGAGACAAGATCTCCCCCAAGACTTTCCCCTTCAGGACCTGCTCCCAGCTGGACCCTTCTCCCTTAACATTTCAGTGCCTTCCCAAGATTGTGCCACTACCTAGGGGCCCAGACTTTAGTTCTTGAGCCGTTGGGGACAGCATCTCGTATTTGAACAGTTCTAGTCCCTCTTCATTTGGTACGGCTGTTCTCAACCTGTGGGTCACGACCCCTTTGGGGGTCACATATCAGACATCCCGCATATCAGATATTTACATTATGATTCATAACAGTAGCAAAATTACAGTTATGAAGTAACAACGAAGTAACTTTATGGTTGGGGGTCACCACATGAGGAACTGTGTTCAAGGGCCATAGCGTCAGGAAGGTGGAGAGCCACTGACCTGTAGGACCTCCCTGGAGCAAGACTGAGAATCAGCCTGCTAAACTGTAGAGTCGTCTTAGAGACGTGCCAGGGGGTTCAAAATGATGTCACAACTCCACTCCTGAGATCAACTGGGGGCCAGAAAAATGAAACAGAAAATTTTAAAAAGAAAACAAAATATCGTTTACAGTAAGACTGCTGGTTTGTGTTACTTTTGTATTAGTTTAGGTATGTGTGTTCATGCCCATGCTCGTATACACAGAAGCCCTTACTGTAGATCATGATCCCAGTGTTAGAAAAACACTGGTGTTTGGTCATTGCTCTAGATTCTGAGCAGAATACCTGGGTTCAAGCCCCAGCTCAGCTCTTATAAGCTGTGTAGCCGTGGGCAGGTTTCCTGACTCTGTGCCTCTAGTTTCTTTCTTGGCTTCAGAGCCTTTGACTTGGTGGGTGCTTTTTTTGTCCAAGCTCCCAGGCATTGGGTGAGAGCTTTCTTGTCGACCCCATTCTATTTTCACTGGAGATGCAGAGAACAAGGAAGCCTATGGCCTTGCACTTAGGGGTCACCGTCCGAGCCTAAAGACAGGGCTGAGCAGCCCTGGTCTGCCCAGGGGGAGCCAGCCCCCTGTTACTTAGCAGCCACGGTATCCACTGGCAATTAATTTGACTTCCCCGAGAGTGTCCTGCCGGTCCTCTTAAGCTCAGGCCTAGAGCTGATGGTCCCACATCCTGTTGGGTACAACAGGTCACAGCTCTAGCCCAGAGTTTAGGGAAAGGACCGTGGGGACCTAAATACTGGAACTGAGATCTCGATTAGGGAGCATTGGAGCCTACCATAGAGTGTGTTAGAAGGAAAGCTATTGATGGGCACAACTTTTTAGAGAAGTATGTGTCGGGGAGCGGGGACAGTGTCTGTGAGGTGTAGTGGGGGGGCAGTGTCCGTGAGGTGTAGTGGGGGACAGTGTCCGTGAGGTGTAGTGGGGGGGGCAGTGTCCGTGAGGTGTAGTGGGGGGCAGTGTCCGTGAGGTGTAGTGGGGGGGGCAGTGTCCGTGAGGTGTAGTGGGGGGCAGTGTCCATGAGGTGTAGCGGGGGGCAGTGTCCGTGAGGTGTAGTGGGGGACAGTGTCCGTGAGGTGTAGTGGGGGGCAGTGTCCGTGAGGTGTAGGTGTGGTGGGATTGTTAGAGTTGTCACAGTTGAATTTCACAGGTGCTGACTTGTGAAGAGACATCAAAGGCAGTACCCAGAGGGTCACAACAGAACTGAGGGGGTGCCTGAACAGGACACATGTTCAGAGATGTGCGTGGGATGAGAGAGACTGGTGACACCTCGCATGTTAATCACCGGTTAGTCCATGTGGTGTGGCCATTTCACTGTTCTGTCCCAGGTGGAAGCAGAGTGAGAGCCCTTGTGACGAAGGGTGTGGACATTGCCAGGTTTCTGTGTCCATGCAGGGGAGTCCTAAAGCCAGTCTCCATATTGGGGGACAGCTATGCACGAATGTCTGTCCAGGCCTGTCTCAGAGTGTATTTAGATATGTAGAGAAAGATCTGGAAGGCTCCACCGTCACACTGAGGGGTAGAGAATTTTACTTTCACACTGTTCTCTTCTGTATTTGACTTTTGAGGGGAATGAGTTTGTAGGGCTCATACTTTTTGGAAGAAGGAACAGAGAGGTGAGGAATTGGCACCTGGGGAAGCTTCTCTGGAAGGCTCGGGGGGTACCAGAAGGGGCTGAGGGTTGGGATGACTCTCCTGGGATGATTAAAGCAGAGTCCAGTGGTGTGGCTCACAGGGTGCACATGGTAGGCTGAGGCAGGAGGATCACAAGTTCAGAGCTGGCCTGGCCAAGACCAGCTGAGGAGAGTGGCAGGTGAGGGACCAGTGGGTGGTCCTGTGGGGCTCTGACTGGTATCAAGCTCTCGGGTGATGGGTCTGTCTCCCTCTTTCTGCTCCTGTGGCAGTGGCTGTCTGAACTTCCTTGAGGACTTAGCTTTCCTCTGACCGTTTTGATACTTGGCAACTCTTTAAAGGGCAGCTAGGCCTCTGAGCTGGGGGCGGGGGACGGGGAGAGAAACACGATGATGAAGGGATATTCAAAGGGTAAGTAGGCAGTGTCGTCCAGTCTGATGGTTTTCCTTGTGATTAGAGTGCTCTAGGTTATGTGTGCTGTGTGGGGGCGCGGGCCAGCGACTGAGTTGTAGTAAGACAGGCTTGATCTGAGGGAATTGACATGCAAATTTAAAGAGCCCCCAGAAGCTAATGGCAGCTGCCTGCATTGCTCAGCTCTGATCTGAGGGGCAAGACCTGGGCTGTGGGGTGTCTGACTAAACTTGACCTTGCATCTGTCTCTGTCTCTGTCTCTGTCTCTGTCTCTGTCTCTGTCTCTGTCTCTGTCTCTGTCTCTCTCTCTCTCTGTGTAAGATATATTTGTTGTGGGAGGTGGTGGAAAGAAAGTTCTCTACACTTTTGAAAGGGAGCCCCAGTCCGCCCTTCCCTGTGGACCATCAGAGACAGGGGCATGGATGTGTGGTAGCAGGAGAAGCCAGCCTCATTGGCCACTGACAGCTGTAGTCGTGGTTTTCCGTGATCCTGGGCTTCCTTCTAGAAGAGTAGAAGGGAGCACTGTGCCCTACATCACAAATGCCTGACTCCGGAGCTCCTGCAGCTACTTCTTGTGCAGCTCGGAGGGGAGGCTTCTTCCAGGTATGGACTGGGTGGGCACCTGACACACTCCGCTGTAGGTGCCGGAAGACAAAGCCCTGTCTGGGCTGGAGAAGCAAACCCCAACTGGGCGGGCACTTACCGAAGGTTAAGCAGAGGCTTTCCGGTTCCCAAAGCCTTGCTCTCCGTGGTCTGTTAATGGGCCAGGATTATTTGCATGGAGAAACTGAGCTCCTACTTCAGATTCCTTGGGGCATTCTCTGTGGGCTGGGCACCGCTTGGCAGGTGCGGGATGCTGCTATCTGAGGCTCGGAGGGTCCCAGTAGTTTGGAGAGAGGGTCGCAGGTGTGCAGGAGGCTAGGATTCAGGCTCTGTGCCTTTCAGTACCAGTTTCTGTCCTGGGTCTTCACAGAGGGCTTTGGCTTGCTTCTCTGTTGCCCTGTGAGCAGGGCCTCACCTTTCTCCTAAATCATGTCTGTGACTAAATAAAATACAAATAAAAAATGAGAAGAAAGAAGGCCAAACTCACAGAAAGTTGCTCATCTGGAGTTCAGATTACCTGTCCCAGGGCAGGATGGCAGCATTTATCTCTGCCTACTGTGGGTTGGCTTCATTAGTAGGCAGTCTCTCTCTGGTCAGTGTGGATTTCCTTCTCAGCAGTTCAAGCTTCTGTCTTCAGCTGAAAGTTCCAGGAAATTCCAGGCTAGGCTTCCACTGTTTTGACCTGGGCCATCTACTTTTCTGCAGAGTTGAGTCATGATAAACCTCTGTCTCAGCTGAGCACCTTGGGTGTATCCATAAGAGAAATCACCCATGGGAAGGCTACACATCCTGGCGAGTGGGTAGAGCCAAGACTGTGCATGCGTAGTTCCCTGGGCAGAGGACTCACCAAACAAAGAGATGGCTAGCAGCTGGGGACGGGTTATCAGGTAAAGTAGCTGAGCTTTGAGGAGAAATATGGCTGGCCATTGGGTTTCAGAAAAGCCTGGGTGGGCCGAGCGGTGGTGGCGCACGCCTTTAACCCCAGCACTCGGGAGGCAGAGCCAGGTGGATCTCTGTGAGTTTGAGGCCAGCCTGGGCTACCAAGTGAGTTCCAGGAAAGGCGCAAAGCTACACAGAGAAACCTTGTCTTGAAAAACAAAAAAAAGAAAAAGAAAAAAAGAAAAAAAAAGAAAAGCCTGGGTGGTTTGCCATTTCCTCTACACAGCCACAGGAGCCTCCTTCCTCCCAGCTCTCTGCTTCTCCATGGGAACACCAGGGAATTCCTCCCGCCCTAAGTACTGATAGCAACCCTCCAAAGTCTCTTCATCTTGACTGTAGTACCAGTGTAGCCAAAGTTCTCAGGTCAAAGACTCTGCCTTGATTTGCACTGAATCTGAAAGGTCCAGGATGTATCTTCGTGGTAGAGGGCTTGCCCAGTGTGTGCTAGTCTTGGATTCGATTCCCAGCACAGCAAACAACACACCCAAGCAACAAGTGATTTTAACCGTGACATTTTCATGCGTGCATTTCAAAATTTTTGAGCCAGGCATGGTAGCACATGCCTTTAATCCCAGCACTTGGGAGGCCAAGGTAGGTGGATCTGTGAGTTGGAGGCCAGTCTGGTCTACATAACAAGTTCCAGGCCAGCCAAGGCTACATAGTGAGACCCTGTCTAAACAAGTGAATAAAAATAAAATAATAATAATAAAATAATGTTTTGATCATTCCTCTCATTACCCTCTCCACACACACACACACATACACACACACACACACACACACACACACCACACACAGACACACACCACACACACACCACACACACACACACACACCACACACACACACCACACACACACCACACACACCACACACACCACACACACACACCCCATTATGTCATTTAAACCTTGCCCCCTCTATGTGGATCTGCCCGTTAAGGATGATATAGAGCTTTGAGTGCATGCAGCTTTGGATTGGGGTTTACGCCGTTTCTTCTGGGGAGTGGGAGCAGCCTCCTTTTTGTTTCTGGGATTCAGTTAGGTAATATCTACGTCCACATGTACTGGAAAATTTCCAGTAAGCTCGTCTCTACCTGTATGGGTCTAACACAGCACTTGCAAGGGTCTTGATTACTGTGTAGTGGGTGCAGAGGCTGAGAGGGCTCTGGGGTCTGTTTCTCTAGAGTGAGTCTTCCACATTGTGCTCCATGCCTTCCCTCGTGTCTTGGAGTGAGTTAGGTTAAGCGCTTTTATACTGACTTAAGAACCCCTAACTTATTTTATAAAGTCCACTGCCTCCGTGACGAAGGCCGGGCCACAGAGGTCGACTCGCCTGTGTATGATGGCTGCCTCAGGGGTTCTCTGCTCTCCAGAATCCTTGCAGGCCCCTGAGCCCAGGCATGGCTCTGCTGCCCACTTGGCTTGTCCCTGTTCTGGGGTGGTGGGTATTGTTCCGGCAGAAATGTGAACTGGTGTTTTGCTTTGAGTGTATTAAGACACAAAGTCCCTGTGGTTAACAGCAAATTAATCACTGTGCCCAGGAGGACTGCCTGGGGTAGACATGACTTCATGAGCTTGTCATAACGTCTGCCTTGGCTGTATTTCACTCTCCAAGGTTTCTGACTTTCAGAAAAGGAGCCGCAGATAGAGTTACCAAGTTTTACAGAAATATTTGTACTGGGCAGAGGATTGCTTTATGGTGAGAGCCAGTGATTTCAGGAGACGAGCAAAGAGCCCTTTATTCTCACGTTCTGTGGGAGGAAAATATTATGTTGGAAAGCTTGCCTCTTGGATGGGCCACTGAGGAGGCTAGGCTGCATTTCTAGAGTGGGAGTGGGTGCCAGGAGATGGCATGGGCTGTGGCGGGGGGGAGAAGGTGAGCATGCACCCGTGTTCTCTTTTCCTTCTGGGGCATTTAGGGTTGTGCAACGTAAGGGTGTTGGGCTGGGATAGAGATGGGCAGACCTGGAAGATGGAGCCAGAAACTGGGGGCGGGTACACCAGTAAGTAGGGAGGCCCCAGCTGAGATCTGGAGGCCTGGCCGGAGCTGGTGCTGCCATGGACTCTGGCCTATCTGTCATCTGGAGACAGCAGCTGTGCCTGCCTTGTGGTGCGTCCTCAGGGCTGAGTGTGGCCATCCTTGTGGGTTGCTTTCTCCTTTATTCCACCCATGATGCTGAGGGCAATGGTTGGGAGGCAGGGGCTGACATCGTCTACCCACGCTACTGAGTCAGCTGACCTCGCCTCTTTGCATTGCTGGGGCCCAAGCAGTGGGAGATTTGAACTCTGGGCTAGCCACACCTGGAGTTCACAGGTCTCATTTTGTTGCTCAAGCTACAGTTGGTGCCCTGGTTCCCAGAAGGAGCCCTTCTCTTTCAGAAATTCGGGGGAAGGTCAGCCTGCTCTGTACTCAGGACGGCGCTGAGCCTATGTACGAGGACGGCTTGCTTCCCTTCTGATGCGGAAGGAGGGTGCCTGCCAAAAGTTTGTTTGTGTCTGGAGCGGCCTTGTGCCTGATAAGGACATGGCATCTTTGCTCCCTCCTTGCACTGGACCATAATGCCTTTTAAGTTGGGCGGTGGGGAGGCTTGATTTATTTCCTTCTCCTCCCCACCTCCTTCTCGTTAGTTAGAATGCGAGGGAGAGTTTATCTGCTTTTCCGGGCGATCTGTGTCTTCAGCTCTGGAATCACATCCAAGTTTACAGAATGGAGTCTGTGCCCAGAGCCTTCTGGTAAATATTTTGGGAAGTTGGATTCAGCTGGCATTAGGGCCTCGGAGTGGGCAGTGGGTGCTGTTTGGGACTAGGTGGTTGAATTTGGACCCTTTTCCCACAGTGCCTGTGTATAGGCGTCTGTCTCAGCTCCAGAACTCCTGCCTCTGCCTAGCTCCGAGGACCCTGTACTTATATCAGACACGCCTGGTCCGTGTTTCCTGAACATGTGTGCCCTGCCTTATCCTGGGGACCTGCTTCCTCCTCCTTCCAGGCCACTGGTGTGCCATGTTCCTCCCCTTTCTGGAAGCTTTCCCTCAGCTGCCCTCCCCCCTCCAGGGAGCTTTCACAGTGCTTTGCTGATGTGTTCCTGGGTTGTCTGAGTCGGAGGGGTACGGGTGAGATGCATGCCCTCCCAGCCCTTGGTTTCCCAATCAGGAAAATGAATAGTCGTCAGAACTCATCTCCTAATAGTGAGGATAAAAAAAGAAAAGGGGAGCGGGAAACTTTAGGGCCTGGGGATCGGTAGCTTTTAGTAAATAAACTTCCTGTGGTGTTGGTCCCTGGGCGTCTCCTCAAGTCCCTTATACAAAATGACAAGATGTGCATGTAACTTAGGCACACCCTCCTATTCTTTGACCAACCCTGATGATTTGTTATACCCAAGACAAAGGAAATGCCTGAAGCAGCTGTTGCACTGTGTTTAGGGAATGACGGTAAAAACCAGTGTGTACATGCTCTCACGGAAGCAGCTTCCCCAGCATCTTCCGGGGTTGACCTCTGGCTGCGTTGCACTTTATCTCTTCCCTGCAGACTGACACTGCGTAGCAGAGGTGCCCTGCATTCTGTGCGTCTCCCCAAGATGCTCCTCCTGTCTCTCCCACAGCGGGTGCTAAGGGCTAGAGCAGAACGTGCCGATTGGGGTTGGTGGAGACTCTGTCCAGGGTTCTTGGGGGGCAAAGGTTCCTTAGAGCCGGACTGTGGAGAGTTCTGGGGAAGACACAGCCTAGCTTCAGCAGAGTGGCTGGAGCCTGCTGGCCCTGCCCACCACGCTTGCCTCCCTTGTCTCCTATGAGCTGACGGGCACGGAAGAGCGGCTGGCATGGGGTGCAGAGGCACAGGGTGTCCCAAAGCTTTTGTGTGGGGAAAGGAAAGATGAGGGTTCCCGGGAACCATTTTACAAAGATTTATTTTGAATGTTTTTAATTGTGTGTGTGTTCGTATGAAGGTGGATGTTCCTGGAGACCGGTGGCTTCGGAGGGTGCTGGGAACTGAACTCAGGTCCTCTGCAAGGGTTGTGTGTGTCCTTAACTACTGAGCCTTCTCTCTAGCCCCTCTCTTGCAGTGACATTTTTTAAAAATCATTTTTTATATATAGTAACGCTTTTGAAATGTAAACATTTGCATACACTGGCTTTGATAACAGTCAGGATTAGTTTCATTTTAAAAAACTGTAGTTTTTAGGAATTTGAACTTCCATCCCTTGTGTTTTATTGGTCAGCATTGCTCTCTGCTCTCGACTACTCTGAGAGGCTAGCTACTGTCCCCGGAGCCGTGGAGGCCGATTCTTTAGACTTTAAAATCTTCGTCTCTCAAGCTGTAAGCTCAGCCATACATGCCATTCCTAAACAAATAGGCTGTCCGTGACATTGACGTTTTGTGGACGGCGAGGATCTGAGTGGGCCTTGCATGGAGGACAGTGAAAAGCACAGCTTCCACAGCCAGGCCCGAGGCTGGAGCCACACCACCACTCACTCCCTGGCTGTGTGACTCGGGTGAATGCTCTCTCATCTCTAGCTCTTTTCTTACCTGTAAACTGGGTGAGCACGGAACTCTGGTGTAGAGAGCTGAGGACCCCCCCCCCCCCCAAAAAAAAAAAAAGCTGACAACTCCAGGCAGCAGTGTTACTCATAATGTACATCACAGGTATGAAGGAAGGACTCTGCTTCTATTGTGACCACATCTGTTAGCGTCTATGTTCTCGTCTGGGAAATGGGTTGCTGGGAGGATTTGTGGGAAGGTTCTGCACATTGCTGGGATGGTTCTAGAGATTTCCACACTTGGCTCAGACAGAGCCTCCTGGCTGTGTTCCACCCAGCTCTCTGGGCCAGGCTGTCTTGGCAGTTCTCCCCGGGGTGACCTTCAATGGGAGGACTGTGAAGGCAATGCGGCAGGAGGGGCCCGTTGACTGTTCTGCCCAGAAGTTGGATTAAAGGTCCCCATCAAGGCTTTGGTGGTGACTTGGACCATGCCCTGGAAATGCAGAGGCAGCCTCACAGTGTCCACTGGACATATGCCGCCGTCACCTGCAAGAGGCCCGGGCTGTGCCTCCGGTGGCCGCATGACCTGGAGGCAGCCAGTCACAGCATATCCAGGAGGGCACCACAGCCTGGTGGGAGGAAGCAGGGCACACGTGCATGTCAGGCTTGCAGGTGGGTGCGCTCAGTGATCTGCAGACCTCCTCCCCCCATGTTGCTCACGCACATGAACCCAGCCTGTCTGAGGCACCCCTCTGTCCGTCTCAGAGGCCTGTCTAGGCTCAGACCTGGTACTGTTTCTGGTTGAGCAGCCAACAGACGGCCACCAGCATGGCCCTGGAGGGCTCCTCTGCCTGTCTGCTTTCCAGCCAGGCCACATTTACAGTACAGAAAGGCATCCCTCCTTCCTGTCACTTGGATCTCTTTGGTGACTCCTGTGACTTTGGGGCGAAGAGATGGAGCGGCGAGTGCCTGCTGCTGTTTTGCCCCTCCCCCGCAGCTCTGCCCCAGCCATCCTGGTCCCACCTCTGGGGCTTTGCACATGCTCGTGTATTCTTGAGACACCTCTGATTCCCTCACCCTGGCTTTTCTTTAATCATCCTCCGTGGTTCAGCAAGAGCAGCGTTCTCCAAAGCCCGGGAGACAGAGTTCCTCCTCACTGGATCCTTACCACACTCGTTTCTCTACTTCTGTGTGATCGCGATCACTGGCCGCCGGTGGCTTCTTCACGTGACAGCTGGGTTGCTGCCCACCTGCAGGACGGTCTGCCCTGGTGCTGTCAGGTTCTTGCCACAAGGGGCCAGGAGAATGCTGAGTGTGTACCAGGCATGGCTTTGTACTTAGGGAATGAACTTGATTTGCTGTGTGTCTTAGGTAAGTGCCATTCCCTCTCTGTGTTCCTGACCATGAAATGCGGTGGTAGTAGATTTTGGTATTTCTGTGGAATGCTCCTGGGGCTGGCTGTCAGCTGAATGGGGAATTGTTTCCCACATCCCATCCTTTGTGCTCTAGCTGAGTAGGAGGTGGGTGTCAAGGATCAGTTGGTTGACCCAGGGAGATGGAGACATTTGGAGGGCACCCATGAGCCTACCCTCAAAAGAGCCCATGGCTCTTCACTGGCTTGGATGTATTAGAACCAGGCTCTGCTACTGGGGGGGAAGGGGGAAAGATGCTGACCTACCCACACAGAAGAAGCAGAGAGAGGACTCTACACATGCATATATTTAAACCCAGAGCTTGCTGCCTGCTAATAGTGCAAGCTTAGGCAGCTTTGTGCAATGGGGCTGTCAGTGAACCTCCCCTTGGACAGTGGTATGTAAAGTTACTCATGGCCATGTAAACCCCAGGTTCTCAGTCAAGAGCCTTTACCCTCGAAAGGCTCTTGTTGGCTCAGAAAGATTGATTTTGATTCATGGCATTATCCTGCGCTTTGTAGGGTCACACCAGAACTCTGCTGGTCTCTGCCCCTGAGCCCTCCTTGACAGCTCCACATGGACCCAAGCAGGGTTAGGGCCCATCCTGAGAGGCTTTACAGATGGGCAGTGTCCTGGGCATTCAAGGTGGAGTTCAGTTCATGGTAGTTGGAGGGTGTGGAGGGGACTATTCACATCAGCACAGACAAAGAGGAGGAAATAGGCAGGAACCAGAGTGGTATAATCTGCAAAGGCCTGGCCCAGTGACCTACTTTCCCCATTCAGGCTCCACCTCCTCAGGGTCCCACAGTCTCCTCAAAAGTGCCACCAGCTGAGGAACACGTGTTTGAAGCATGAGCCTGTAGAGGAACATTTCAGATTCAAGTCATGACACTTCTTCTGGAGGTTCAGGGAAGGGGGAGTAGTGGTCCTGGCTCCTTCCTGTCCTCTGCTGCTCTGTGGGGGTTTGCAGGAAAGGGGGACCACCCAGAGGGACAGCAGGGCACTGTTGCCACCAGGTGGGGTAGGCCGAGTGGCCACAAGCAATGGCTGCATGTGCTGAATGTCTGGAGAAGACCTGGGAGGCAACCTTAGAGCACATAGACACACAGCTGCACAAACACAGGTATAAAAAGCGTGTGTGTATGTGTGTGTGTGTGTGTGTGGCTGGCGGGGGGGGGGGGGCGGGGGGGGGGGCCTGGTCAGTAACATGCTTGCAGCCCACATTTAGATCCTCAGCACCCGTGTAGAACAACAAAAGTCTAGGCCTGTAACACTAGCTCTGGGGAGGCAGAGAAAGGAGACTTCCAGGAGCCTTGCTAAATTGGCGAGGCTGTCTAAAAATAAAGTGGGACACAATAGAGTGAGACACTGGAACTCAGGCCTACACATGCATGTGCACACATGTGTACCATCCCCACAAGCATACACACAGCACACGAACAAAGAAACAAAAGGCGTCTATGTACACACACCCTAACTACCGCGTTGTGTCTTTTCACACTGTTCTGAAGTAGGCATTCCCACTCCGACCTGGCAGACAACAAAACAGGCCCTACATGGCAGAGCGCCTTCTTCCTGGTCGCGTGGGGAGTCAGTGGGAGCCCCTGGTCAGGTGTGAACTCTGGGCTGCTGTTCTGTCTGCCTGCTGCTACTCTGGGGTCTCAGCTTTCTCAGCTAGCGAGTGGGCAGACTTGCCCTCCAGGACCGCACCTGGAGAAGAAAGAGGGAGGCTAGGAAAGTGGTGGGAGTCACCTGCAAGTCACGGCTGGGGCTGGAGTGTCCTGGGAGCTGTTTGGGTTGGTTGACTTCTCTGGGCCTCCCTAGCTGGGCACACATAGCCATCTTTCCCCAGAGACTAAATTTAGGATTCCTTGGGGCCTGGCAGCCCTTGTCTTGTTTTTAGAAAGGCTCCATTTTGTTCCTGTTGCCGCCGCTGCCGTCGCTGCTGGTGCTGCTGGTGGTGGTGGTGGTGGTGGCCGCCGTAGCTCAGTGATAGCCTGGTCTCTGCTCCCCAGAACTGGCCTCAGTTGATCTTGTCAGAGCTAATTAGTATCTGGCCTCGCAGGCCTGGCCTTCCCTGGATGGGAGCAGCTTTGAGAGGTGTGCCAGGAGCCCCCCACATCTCTGCCTCACTGCTCCTCGGCAGAGGCCCTTGGAGGGAGGCGCTAAGGTTTTCTTTGGCACTTAGAGAGCAAATGGCTCCATCTCCCTCTTCTTCTGAGCCCTGTAAAAATAAAAAGTTAAAAGACCTAAAGTTTGAACTGTAAAACCAAATACATGAAACCAAGCTGTTTCCATGCGGGAGCCACGGACTGCGAACACCCAAGTTTGAAACTTCCTCTCCTCAGGATTTATGGAGGCCTCGGAAACTTTTCCCTTTTTCCTTTAAACATCAGATCGGCTCAGGGTGCGCTTGAAAAGCGTAACCCGGCGTGTCTCACAGCTTGATTTGATGCAGCTGGGTACTGTAAGGACTTCTGAGGGCCGAGCTTCAGAGGCCTGCAAAGCTGTTCCACCACTCCGTGAGTGTGGGGTGGGGTGTGTGTGTGTGTGTGTGTGTGTGTGTGTGTGTGTGTTCCTTAGCCAAGAAGCATATTCTGAGGTGTATTAAACTCTCCACTGCCTCCCCACTAGTAACCCAGATTCAGAGTCTGCAGCTTGGAGGGGAGGAGAAGGGTCTTCCTGGAGGAGGCCTGTCCACATCAAAAACGTTCATGTGCCGTGGGCCAGTATCAGCTGCTCCGTCGAGTGGCACTGGCCCATGCCTGCTGTGGGACATCAGCAGGAGCTGGTCATAGTGGGGGAGAAGGCGGGAAGGGGAGGAGTTGGCTCTGGACATCTGGGCCTGGGCTCCTGGGAGGTGGTGCAGGAGGAGGGTTGGCAGGCAGATGGGGATGGCATCCCAGAAGTGACTGGGATTCTCACCTGCCCGTCTTTGCTGTGTTCAGGTCTCACATACCATGGGGCTTCTTCCTGGGCTGTGGGTCACAGTGCGGCCCTTCAGGAAATTAGAGACTTGATGTTGGGAGGTAGGTACTGTTTTCCCTGGTGGACCCAGCGGAGACCTGATGGAGATGGCAGATAGTGACATGACTGTGTGTTTCGTGCCTCTGACTACATAAAATAATTTCACTGGGTTTGGAGTAGAATGCGCTCTGTGGTAAAGGTGAAGGTCTAGCTTGTGAGGACCTATATTCTATCCCTAGCACCAAAAAAGTGAACTTAACTAGTTGCCTGGATTTGAAAATGGAGAGAAACCAACAGGTTTAGGTTTTGGCCTGACCTGAGTATCAGTCTTTGTGCTCATTTTAGCAGGGTTCTCAGGGAGGGCCATTGGCTAGTGCTCTCTGTCCTGTCTGGATGGAGTACCCTGAATCTAGAGGGCAGAGGGAAGGATGTTCTCCAGTATCGTACAGTACCAAAGATAGCCCTCCATAACAGAATGCTTTGGTGCCTAATTTCAGTAAGGCCAAGATTGAGATGAGAAGCCGCCTCTAGGGTGTACACAGCCTCCACTTGGCCTCAGAGCCTACCCACCATGTCCACCCCCTGGGCTTCAGAATGTTCTCAAAGATTCTGAATGCCTGCGATTAGTTGCTCAGCTCTTGGCCTTTAGCTGCCTTTTATTTAAAATTGGAATTATATACTGATTTGGCCTCACTCCCCCCAGGGTCTTCCTACCATTGTCTTGAACAAGATAGGGACGGGTGGGTTCTTGGTAACCGGCAGAGGTGTGTATTGCTCAAGTGAGCCAGTAACAGAACTGGAGGAGCCGCTCTCCTTGTGGCCAAGTTCAGTGATGTGAAGGCATTCGGTCACTTCCCCCCAGGTGACAAAGGAGATGAAAGGCTCCAGCCATGAGGATCACTGGTTTAAACATTAGTTGAGGACGAGTGAGAGTGTAAAGCCTTTGTGAAATTGCTGAGATCATGTTGTGATAAATCAGGAGAGTAGTCCTGTCTGTACTGCTCAGGGCTACATTTGGGGTGTGAGCCCCCGTATATTCAAAAGACACCTACATTATCCCAGCATAAGGAGCTGGATGGTGCATTTTCCCTGCAGAAAGCTCAGGAAGCTTTAAGGTTTTGATACAATGTTGTTAGCTGTGTTAGTTTTTGATACACAATTGTATACAATTTTGATACAATATTGTTACAATGTAATAGCTCTCCTCAATCATCCTGGCCCTTCCTCTGACAGCCACCGTTCTCCTTTCAGCTTCTGTGAGATTGGTATCTGTGTCTCACTTAGGAAAAGGCCTCCTCACCATTTCTCTGTAAGTCACTCTTGTGTTGGTGTGTGTGTGTGTGTGTGTGTGTGTGTGTGTGTGTGTGTGTGTGTGTTGAAGCCAGAGGCCAACCTCGGGTATTGTCCTGAGGTGCCATCTACCTTGGTTCTGTTTTGTTTTAGAAAAGCTCTCTCTCTGGGAACCAGGGCTTTCTTCTTAGGCGAGGCTACTGGCCAGTGAGCCCCAGGAATCCACCTGTCTGCGCTTCACTAGAGCAGGGTCGCGTGCCTCTGCCACAGTGCTCACTTTTTACGTGGCTGCTCGGGGTTGAATTTGGGTCCCTGTGCTTGTGCGGCAGAGGCTTTACCAACTTGAGCCGTCTCCCCAGCTCCTCGAACTCACTTCTGATCAAGGCAGGCAGAGCTGAGTCCTGGAGTTTGGGAGCTGACCTTTTCTCTGGGAGGGCTGCATGGAGGAGGCGGGGCTGATCCTATCCAGCAGATTTTTCCTTTGCTGCTTTTAGCCTTGTGCTCTTCTCTCCTACTGAGGACTTGTCTCTTCACCCATGATATTTTTCTTTCCTTTTGCTCCTGTTTCAGATGAACCAACCCTAGCACAAATAAACTTTGGCACTGTATTTGACCCAATACGTTGGAATTTCATCATGCACCAGCCCTAAGAAAGTCTATGATTAGAAGGTAGCTCTTGGCCTCAAGGTGATTTGGTGGCCCAGGTGACTTCCATCTTGTGGCTCATTCTGCCTGCTTTTAGCTAAGTTCTCTCATCTGCTGGAATTGCTGGCTGCCGGGTACAAGTCCCACTTCTTCCCAGGTTCCCTTAGTGGGAATTAATACCAGCCCCACTTTGACCCAAGAGCTTTTGGGAGATGGCCCATCTGAGCTTTCATCTCACATGAGGGAGCAGTGATCTTGGGGCTGCAGTAGTTTCTCCTTAAGACCCAGCTTGGTACTTTTTCCTTTGTGGCTCCCTCAGGTTCCTGTGTGTAGCTCTACATTGTAAAAGCTCTTGCCTCTTTTACCACATGGAGCGGCATTGCCACTGAGGCCTGCCGATGCTTTTCTGTGGGACCCACACTTAACGCTGTGGACACCCTCACTGGGCACACTGTTAGCACTGTGTCAGAGCCCGCAATACCCTAGCTATAGCATCGCTGTTAGTTTGGGCCATTACTTTGGTGATGCCTCATCTTGTGAGGAGCCCTGTTGATCTCTGGAAATGCAGCTCCCACTGTGACTCCCTGGGGAATTACTTTCTATCCATGGCCTTGTATTTAAGATGAGATAGCTGGGCATGGCAGCACGTGTCTGTAATCCCCGCAGTACGAAGACTGAGACAGGAGGATGGAGAGTTTGATGCTGACCTGAGCAACGTGGTGAGACCCTGTCTCAGAATGGGATGGGATGGAGTAGGGTATTCTAAACCCTGGCTGTCAGAACACTGACCCTGGAGAGGTCCTCCCATGTCCTCCCTGTGCATTGTACTTCTGCTGCCCAACCACCTGACTATGGGACGGATGTGTGGGTGGTGTTGCCATCCATGGGCTCTCTGGGTTTTGTCTGCGTTGAGTTTGAGAACAAATCCTGTTTCTGAAAGGTACCTCAGGAGTGTGACGGTGACACCATGATAGGTCCCTGTGATGTACTGGCCATCTATGTGCCACTCTCCTGGCTTACCCCTTCCCGTGTGTGCCAAGAGAGAACATGGTACTGGGATCACCTGCTTAGAGACAGCTGTGTCTGTGGGAGGCACTCGTGTATGTGACATTGAAGGAGGGTGGCTGTGCACAGGCATGTTGTAGCAGCTGAGGGCAGCATGGTCTGGCTCAGCAGCACTGTTTCCTAGGGAATCCCCTGGCCAGCTGACTTTGATGAAAGCACCCATTAATGAGCATCACTGTGTCCTGTGTGGCAGAGCTTGCAACCTGGTGATTTTTACTGTTCCCATGAAGGTTTCGTTTGATCCACATTTTAGGTTTATTTTATGTGTGAGTGTTGCCTACATGCATGTCTGTGCTTCTTGTGCATGCCTGGTACCCACAGAGGTCAGAAGAGGGCATCAGATCCCCTGGAGCTCGAGTTATGGATGGTTGTATGTGGCCAATCATAATCTGGTCCTCTGCGACAAATGCTCTTAGCCACTGAGCCACCTCTCCAGCCCCTTGGCCCACATTTTAAAATGTGGAGTTTTACTTGGAAGTCTGGATTTTGGACTTTCCTATAAAAATGGGGAAGCCGGTGTCTCTGGCCTTAACAACTCAACAGCTTTTCTTCCCTCTCCTTCGTGCCGCCATGCTTGGACAGACACAGAGCCTGTCATGCTCGGCAAGTGCTCTGTCACTGGGCTGTGTCCCCAGCCTTAGGTGTCCACCATGTAGCCCAGGTTGGCCTTGACTGGTGACTCTTCTACTTCCGCCTCCTCAGTTTGCACCACATGCTTTCATTTCTTAGCCTGGTTAGAGTTAATTGGAGCTTAGGGCAGCCATGCCTCTGGACAAGCCTGTGTCCCCAGAGCCCATGCAGACAGCCCTGTGTCCCCAGAGCCCACATGGACAGCCCTGTGTCCCCAGAGCCCATGTGGACAGGCCTGTGTCCCCAGAGCCCACGTGGACAGCCCTGTGTCCCCAGAGCCCACATGGACAGCCCTGTGTCCCCAGAGCCCGTGTGGACAGGCCTGTGTCCCCAGAGCCCACATGGACAGCCCTGTGTCCCCAGAGCCCGTGTGGACAGGCCTGTGTCCCCAGAGCCCACATGGACAGCCCTGTGTCCCCAGAGCCCGTGTGGACAGGCCTGTGTCCCCAGAGACCATGTGGACAGGCCTGTGTCCCCAGAGCCCATGTGGACAGGCCTGTGTCCCCAGAGCCCATGTGGACAGTAGCACTATTACTTGTTTCTCACTATTCGCTTTCTTTATTTTCCTTCCTCATTTTTTTTTTTTTTTTTTTTAATAGTGATGATCCACACTGGTTCTTTGTTTTCAGAGAAATGAGAATGTCTTTCTTCGTGGAGCTGAAGAATGCTCTCATGTGCTTCCTGTGCAGACATTAAAGCTCCCACTTTACGTGCTTGAGCAACCCGGTCCTGTAGGGTTCATGTGGAACTTGCCTCACCTGCCCTGCTTCCTAGACAGTCTTCCCAAATACATGACCCCATTCGATTCTGGGAAAAGCAGATTCTGTGTGAAATTAAGTTCGGAAAGATTAGCTACAACGATCCATTAAATTTCCTACTGCAGGACTTCTCAGGGCCTTTACTGTGTCAGTGTGTGTTCTGAATCTCACTTGGGAGCTTTGCTTCAGCTCAGGGTTGCTCTCATTTAAATGACCCGTTTCTGCGCTTGTCTGGCCTGAGACCCCTGCAGTAGTACTTCAGGGTCTACCTTCTCTCCCTTGGCTACTGCGCTCCCTCGGCAGACACTGTGTCCTCGGGAGTGCAGCTGCTGTGTCCCCCGATGCACGGAGGGCTTGCACCAGATTCGCCTCTGCCGGGCTTTGCCTTCTGCCAGCTTGCAACTGAGGTTTCTGGTTCTTCTTGCCTTTGGGGGTCTCTGCCACCAACCCAGAGCAATTGGATTGAGAGAGCTGGTCAGGCAGCAAGTACCTGCCCTCTGAGTTTGTGACTGGGTGCTAGTGGGCTACCCAGAGCTGGGGAGTCCTTTTCTATTTTTTAAAAAAATATTTATTGTGCATGAATGTTTGATTGTATGTATATGCACCATGTGCCCGTGGAAGTCAGAAGAAGGTGTTGACCCCCCTGGAACTGCCATGTGGATGCTGGAAATTGAACTCAGGTCCTCTGCAAGATCAACCAGTGCCCTTAACCACTAAGCCATCTCTCCAGTTGGATGAGTCATTTTCTACTTCATGAGGATGTAATGGCTCTTAGTGCCTGTGAGCCTTATAGGGGCAAATTGGGACCGGGGGAGACAGAATCATTATGTATAGGTGTGAACTCCTTACCCCAACCACATTAATTTGGAGAAGACTGGGTGGAGCAGGAGGCAGGAGGCATGCCTCTCACTTCCCAGCACTCAGATGCTGTAGGACCAATGCTCAGGGTGGCGGTGGTAGTGGCGGCGGCAAGGTTGCCTGGTGATTATGCCAGAGAGCAACATATCTGCCCAGATGAGTGGCTGAATCCCAGCCTTGATGTGCAGAGCTCCCTGATACGTTTCTGGAAGGCCAGAGTGCATTGCCTGCCCAAGGATGCCTCAGCTAATTAGCCATTAGAGCTGATGGGCCTCAGATCTCACACTTGGAGCCGTCTGCTAATTATGCCTTGATTGTGATTATAGTTAACTGATGGTGAGCCTTCCAGGCTGCTCGGTGTGGCCATTCTCAGCTGTGTCCAGAGCCCAGCCAATAGGCAAGTCATTTTTGTCCTGGGAGAGAGAGCCTCACCTTAGATTCCCAAGCAGTCTAACCTCGAAGTACCCATTTCTAAATTGAGCACTCTGTGCAAGGAGCCCAGAGGCACATTGTCTTTAGACACCTGTGTGTGCTGGGGTGGGGCCTCACTGCTCTTCAATGGTCTTCGCCTATATTCGTTCTGGAGGGTTCCGGCAGCTATTCTGAGGGGCCGAGGCCACTGCCTTCATCCTGGGTCAGATGGAAAGGTACCAGTTGCTCACTGAATTGACTATGCTCTGGACTTGAGGCAAGCTTGCTGCCTGGGGAAGATCAGGGGACAGAATGTCCCCCTACTGTGTCTCGGGACCCAGGCTGCAACGGCTTGGGGCTAGGCTGCGTGCCCAGGTCAGAGGTTGTGCTTGATGAACTTGCTGTGCTTGGGAGAGTGTCCTCGCTTACTTTGAACTATTTTAACCAACAGCAGGCAGTGGAAAGGGACTCAAGGGGAGGCTGGGTAGCGCTCTCTTTAGTGCTCCCGAGGGCCATGGGAGAAGCTGAGCCATCTTGCTAGAAAAGCCATGTGGAGGGACTCCAAGGCTGAATGCACCAGAGATTTGAAGCCAAATTATCTCAGCCTTTTAGCTTTCTCAGTAGTGTGCCAGAAACAGAATGGACCACTTTGGGGTGCCAGTCAGGCTGAGCTCCCAATGACTCGCTGTAACCTGCAGAATTCCTCAGCAGAGCCCAGTAACCTGAAGCATCCAGAGATGGCTCCAGGGTCAGGGTAAGTGTGAGGTGGCCATTGAATAACAGATCCAAAGAGAGGGTGGCTTCATGTCAGCTGGGCATGGAAGAAGTGTGCCCTGTCACCTCTACAACATTGCCTCACGAGTAACTGAGAGGGCAAAGGTAATCCATAGGGCTGTACACGTGTGATGGGCAAACAGATGTGTGCCAGGGTTAAAGGTCACCCTTTCTCATGGTTTATGTATAGCCAGGATGCAAAGCCCCCTGTGATTTTATGAGCTTATCTTTCAAGTAGGAAATGGCTCCAGCATCTGTAATCTGAAGATCTGAAATTAAAAATGCTTCAAAATCTAAAACTGTGTGTGTGTGTGTGTGTGTGTGTGTGTGTGTGTTTCTGTGCATTGGGTGGGGGGAGACAGAGGTGGGGGGAGAAAGAGAGTAGGCCAGAGGTTAACTTCAAGGGCTAGTCCTTGAGTACTATCCAGGTTCATTTGTTTATTTATTTATTCCTATCTATCTGTCTGTCTGTCTGTCTGTCTATCTACTTATTTTTAGACAGCACGTTTCATTGGTCTGGAGCTGGCCAAGCAAGTCTGAGCAGTAAGCTTCAGGGCCTCTGCCTGTCTCCCCCTCCTCCAAACTGGGATTGCAGATGTGATCCACCATTCCTGGCTTTTCTTTTTTAGTGTGGGTTTTAGGGTTGAACTTGGTTTTCATATTTGTGGGACAAGTAATTTACAAACCAAACTTTCTCCTCATCCCTAAAACTTTTCGAGTACCAACACGATGCCACAATGGAAAATTTCACACTATGTAGGCAGGTTGTACTAAAAACATGGGTACACTGAGAATATTGAATTATATTCCCTTTAGACTATGTATAGAGCGTGTATGAGACAAATGAGCTTTGTGTTCAGATGTGGGCCTCCTTCCCAGAATACCTACCTACATGGATGTAAATATTCCAAAATAAAGAAATAAAGGATTTTTAAAAGAAAGTCTCTTTGAGCTGGAGAGATGCCCAGCGATTAAGTTGCTCAACTGCTTGTTGCCATTCTTCTGGATTCGGGGTCCCAGCACCCACACTGAGCCCCTTAAACCACCATGATTCCAGCTCCAGGGAATCCTCTTCTGGCCTCTTGGGGCGCGCGCGCGCGCACACACACACACACAGACACACACACAGACACACACACACACACAGACACACACACACACACAGACACACACACACACACACACACACACACACACACACATTAAAAATAAGAATAAAAAAGTCTCCAACATGCTGGGTCCACTCATTTCAAGTAGGGGGCGCTCATTCTGTAGTGACTGTCCTCTGTCTTTTGGGAAAGGTTTTCCATTGCTCCTTGGCTTTTGGCTAAGATCGACTGCAAGGTTTTTCTCCTATGTCAAAAGAGAATGGTCACTATGGTTGGTTTAGTTCTTAATTGTTGTTATGTAATGAATTATCCCAACATTTAGTGTTTTAACAACTACTTGTTTTCCCTCATGTACAAACTGGTCGGGGCAGTATCATTGATCTAGGTTGTACTGATGTGGGCTGGTCTGGATGGGGCAGATCTGATCTAAACTGAGATGAACTGATGTAGATTGGTCTAAATTAAGCTAGGCTGATCTGAATTGGGCTAAGCTGATTTGGGTTGATTTGGGTTGATTTGGGCTAAGCTGATCTAGCCTGGGCTGTACTAGTTGATCTGGTTTGGACTAAACTGGGTTGGTTAGTTCTGGGTTGAACTAATCTGAGCTGGGTTGGTTAGGTCTGTGTTGAACTAATCTGAACTGGGTTGGTTAGGTTTGAGTTGAACTGGTCTGAACTGGGTTGGTTAAGTCTGGGTTGAACCAATCTGAGCTGGGTTGGTTAGGCCTGGGTTGAACCAATCTGAGCAGGGCTGACCATGCTTAGGATGCTCTGAGCTGAACTAGATTGGATTTATGTCGCTTCTGAGGACAGTGGATAGGTTGGCTAGCTGCTAGCTGAGTTAGAACAGAACTGACCTAGACAAGTTGTTCTTCTTCCCATGTGTTTCATAGTCATTTCTCATCATAGTGAGGTCCCAGGTTCTGTATCGGGTTTTGTATTACTTTTATTCCTGTCGCATTGGCAGGTCATGTGGCTAAGCCCTCAAGACCCAGATGTGGGGACACTGCAAAGAAAGTGGAGTCAGGATGGGAACAAATAAGGCCACTGACATAGTAGTCACCCCAGCTGGGGTCAGAGGTCTTTTACCTGCCCCCAGGCCCTGGCATTGGGCAGAATCTTGTTTTGGTAACCATCCAAATGTGGCTTTGGAAGTTTATCTGGGTCTCAGTTTTCTTCTCTATAAAACTGGTAGTCACTTGAGAGATGAGAGATAGCTCTGCATTTAGGAGCGCATGTTGCTCTTCCAAAGGATCAGGGTTTGATTCCCAGCACCTGCATGGCGGCTCACAACCATCTGTAACTCCAGTTCCAGGGGATCCAGTGCCCTCTTCTGGTCTCCATGAACACCAGACATGCATGTGGTACACAGATATATATGCAAGGCAAAACATTCATACATATAACATTTAAAACAAAGCAAAAAAACCAAACTGGTGTAGTCATAGAATCCAGGATGTCGCAAGGGTTTCAAAAGAAGGCAGGGGTAAGGCATGCAGCAGTGTCTGGCCAGATGGTAACAATTATTCCAACACCAGCCATCAGAGAAGCCATTGAAGGTCACAGGCACATGGATACATGATCTCCACTGGGGCTGTTTGGTGTCTTTTTTTTTTTTTTTTTGCCTTCATGGATAAGCAAAGATCTGTACTGTCTTTAGGTGACTCTGCTGAGTCCTCTGTGAGGGACAGCAAGGGCCATCAGTATCTTCTCTTCCGAACACATCCTGTCATACCCAAGAATCCGAGGGCTCGGTGCTAGTACACATAGCTGGTCCTGAGCCCCCAAAGCCTCGGGACACAGATGAACTCAGATGTCCTCCCTTCACAGGATTCCTTTTCAGGCCTTGGAGAGAGTCCCAGTGGGTAGATGGCGAGACCAGTCACCAGTCGGATTTCACCAGTGACACTAAGGACCAGTAAGAGTCACTGAAGTCCAGGCATTGGCACTGAATATTGGGCAGTGCTCAGGTTGTCTGCTCAGGACCTGTGTGGAGGATGGGAAGAGGAAGGAGTGGTACTCAGCAGCTGGGGTCTGTCAGCGTAGATAGCTGGCCAAAGAATTCTGGCCCCGCCTGAGAAGAAGCTGCCTTGGAAGTATATCCAGGCCTGGAAGGAACTAAGAGCTCTGGCCGGCAGGCCTGCCCGGGGACTTGGGGCTGGAATGCTGGGAATGGAAAGCTGGCCTGACTTCTGAGACTGCGGAGCTGGCTCTCTGGAGGCCTCCCTGCCTCCAGAATCCAGCAGCCAAACGTTTACACAGCCAGGCCTGCCCCTTGCCCTCAAGCGCACACCCTGGGCTCTGTGCTCAGCTGGACTCGGACACTGGGCTTTGTGATTTAGCCCAGTCTTGATGCTGGATGTTTGGCTCTGCAGCTCTGCCAGGCCTGGAAGTTTTCTTTTTCCGTGTGTGTGTGTGTGTGTGTGTGTGTGTGTGTGTGTGTGTGTGTGTGTGTGTGTGTGTGTGTCTTGTTTATGAGACAGGGTCTCACCATGTCCAGGCTGGCCTGGAACCTCCCCCACCCCCATGCTGAGGGTCCAGGCATGTGCTATCTATCATTCTGGCCTGACAGTATTGCTTCCTCTCCATTTAGAACCGGTAGTTACAGGAGGAGGAACAGTGATGGCAGCTGCCATCAAGGAGAGACTTGCTTGTGCAGCAGACCTTAACCGTCCATATCTCCATTCGAGCAGATACCGCTGTTCGAAGCCACCCATTGGCCCCTTCCAGCTTGACAGGGATGGGGCTCTTACAGATTGGCACAACTCCAGCCACATCCCTACAGTGATGCGGGTCATCTTTGGCTGGACCGAAGCTGAGGCTAACAGGCTACTCCATGGACCTGGGCTCACCTGCGGCTGGCCCCGCCCCAGCCCTGCTTTGGCCATGCACGCCTCACACTTGTGTAGTGTCTCCCTGATTCTGGTCTCTTAGAAGACAGGCTCCTGTTGGAGTGCCGGCACTGGAGTATATTGCTGAAGATGCCAGCGAGTGGGGGCTGCTCAAAGTTTAAGAGTAGCAGGCACCTGAACCACAGGCCTGTGCACCTGCTGCGCCCCATATCAGGGATGTGGATGGTGTCTGGGCTGAAGTGTTAAAGACAGACCCCATCATCTGCTGAGACTTCTCAGGCCCTGGATGCTCTTGAGGGCTGTCACTGTTTATAGCCATCTTTTAGTTACCTTTGTATTGCCTCTGGCTTCATCTCAGTGATACAGAAAGAATTTTCCTGGCTTTGGATTGGAGAGGAAAGACCTACTCCTTGATGAGCGGAATCGTTTCCCATGTCCCCCAAACAGAAGGCCCCCCAGCCTTTGCTTGACTACCTCTGGGGCAGAGCTCACTCCTTGACCGTTCCTCCCCTTGTTACACTGGCCTGGTTCCTAGAGCGAGGGATGGAGAATTTGGGTCCTCCCTCCCACTAATCTTGCTTTGCCTCAAGAGACATTGAGTTGACCATCTTCCTTTCCAGAGGGGTCATCCTGCCCTGTGGGGAGGCAGACTGCTGGCTGTTTCTGCTCTCCATTCATTGGGTTGTCCAGCTGCTCCCTGGGTCCCCATCTTTATCTCTCTGCCAGCTTGGTCCTGGAGGGAGATACTTAGCCTCCCTGACTCTTTGCTTCTTCATCTATGAGATAGAGATGGCAGCTGGGCTTGATGACATCACTTGTAATCGCAACAGTGGAGAGGCCGAGGTAGGCAGGAGGATCAGGGGTTTGAAGCCAGCCTCTGCTGCTTAGTTTGGGGCAGCCTGGGCTACATGAAACACTGTTTCAGACAATATTGAATGAATGAGAGAAATGGAGATAGCTATCATTCCAACCCCACAGTTTTTGTGACTGTCACATGGGCTAAGACATGTAAAGTACTTTCATACATTAAGACTGGCACATGCTAAGTGTAAGAAGACCAGCTCTTCCCTAGACCAGGGCTTCTCAAGTTAGAATGTGCTTATGAGTTACAGGAGGGTCCTGAAAAGGGATTTTGACTTGGTAAGTCAGGTGGAGGCCTGACAGGTTCCTTGCCTGTGGAGACTGCTAGGCCTCATCCCACACTTTGAAGAGAACAGTGTGTCTGTGTGTCTTTCTTTGGTATGACATTTCACTCTCCAGGTGAGGTCTCTAATCTCATGGTAGTAGAATCATCACCTCCCATGGTATTGCTGTGATACTGTGTGTGTGTGTGTGTGTGTGTGTGTGTGTGTGTGTGTGTGTGTGTGCTCATGAATGTGTGTATGCACCATCACATGCACATGGGTGGTTGTGTGTGTAGATGTGCATATATATGTTGGCATGTGCATGTGGAGGCCCGAAGTTGACAATAGGTGTTTGCCCAAATTGCTCTTTATTTATTGAGGATCTTGCTGAACCCAGAGCTTACTATACTTATTTCAATACAGCTTAGAGTATATTGCTTAAGGGACTAATTATTGATACTAAGGTAATTTTCATCTTTTCTGAGTTGGAAGCACTTGTGGACAATTTATTCTGCAGTTTGCATGTCTTGATGGATCTGAAAGAGACTCTCTGTAGTGAGAGACATCTTACGACTTTTCCTGAATAATCTTAATTGTCAACTTGATACAACCTAGTCATCTGAGGGGGAGGCCTCAACTGAGGAGTCACCTACCTCAGCTGGTCTGTGGGGGATTGTCTTGTTTTTAATTAATGTGAGGGGGCAGCTTACTGTAGGCAGGCACCATCCTGGGGCAAGTGGTCCTGGGCTGCCTAAGAAAATCTAGTTCAGCATAAGCCAGAGAGCAGCATTTCTCCGTGGTTTCTGCTTCCAACTCCTTCCTCAGGTGTTTACCCTTCCTTTCCTCAGTGATGGATTGTGACCTGGAAGTGTAAATCAAATAAACCTTTGCCTTCCAGTTTGCTTTTGGCCATGGTGTTCGATCAGAGCAACAGAATCAAACTAGAACTGTTTCCTTCCGCAGGACCTGGGATGAGTCCTGTGACAAACACACATGGAATCCCAAGGGTCCTGAAGGCTGGTACACTGTCTCAGGGATGGTCTATGTGAGTGGCCAGTGGATGAACCAGCCTGTGACATGTGGGCTGTGGGGACCCTGGTGTCCCATGTGGTCCTGCAGCTGCTTTCTCAGGAAGGAAGAAATTCTTGTGAGTGGATAGGCTGAGCACTCCAGCACAGGCTGGGGGAGGCAGTCTAACAGCAGGGTTGGCCAGACCGCCAGGGTGCCCTGTTCCAGTGCTGACCCCAGCTTCCCAGTGTGTCTGGGGCCGTGGGGCTGCTTTAGCTGCACTGGTGCTCAGGTTCCAGGGCACCCGGAGCACAGCCCCAGAGGAGCACTGTGACGCTGCCGCTGCCGAGTCACTGGCTTGGGTGTTTTAGCTGCTCCGTCTCGGGTTTCTCAGGTAATAGTGCCTGCTTCTGGTATCCATGGCAGAGCTCAGCACAGATCCCATTAATGCCTACAATGTTTGAGCCTTTCCTCATGTGCTGTGGCCTCACTGCTGAAAGGAAATCTAAAACTGGGTGTCAGGTAAAGGCCTGTCACTCCAGCCACTCAGGAAGCTGAGACAGAGGAATTGTGAGTTCAGAGCCAGCCTGGGGAACTCTGACCTCAAGCATTTTGGAAGCAGGATTCTCAACCATGTCCACTCTACTCTTCAATCTGCAAAGCAATGCAGGGGTCCTGCCAGTGTAGAGAGGAATATCCACCTGACCTCGGCTAGGAGCAAGGAGCTGGCCTCAGGCTGTAGCCCTCCCAAACCTGGAAACAGCTAGAGGCTAGCCCAAAGTGGTCCCTTGAAGGACCAGGCCCTAGGGATAACCACTTCCCTGGGAATGGAATCTAGGCTTGGGGTGCTGGTCTCCACATGGGGTGCTGCTGGCCATCAGTGTCCTCGGCACCTGTCTTGTCTGTGTTCTGAGCAGTGACTTGGCTGCCACAGGGAACTGAGCGCTGGAGGCTGGTGGCATCACCAGTAGCTCTGGCCTGTGTTTTGAATAGGAGCCAGGGTTAGAGACTGGCAGAGGCCAGCTGGTCCCTGTCTCTGGCCTCAGGTCAGCGAAAGCTTTTGGAGGGCCAGTGTCTCACCTCTGCTGCCCTCCCCTACTGCACCTACCCTGACTCATGATATCTGGTCCCCAATCTTCGCCTCTGTCTAGCAGGTCACCTAGGATGGTTTCCACAACACACGGAGAAAATTCAGTCTTCCTGAAGGAAGCAACGGCTGCTGTTGCTGCTGCCTGCTGTGTGTATGTGTGCATATGTGTGCACGTGCATGGTGTGCCAGGCCTGTGAGTCTGCAGGGCTTCAGGCGTGGGCAGGGAGTGCATCAGGAGACAGGGTGTCTCAGAACAGAGGGCTTCAGGGGGACCACGCCACATCTCCAGGATGGCTTCTCTGGAGGTCTGCAGGAATGAATCGGGATGGCGAGGAGAGGAAGGAGGCATTTGCACAGAGGGCCGTGATGGAAGTGAGGACAGGCAAAGGAGGCGGCGGTGCCAGCTGAGGGAAGGGCAGAAAGTGGTGGGCAGCACAGCCCCAGGTCAGTCACCCTGAGTGCCGGTGCGGTGGCTGTTGTGTTCCTAGCTTTGTTCATGCCAGCTTCCACTCTTGAAGGTGTTCTGCTTAGGGCAGTGTAATCATTAGGGCCCCTGGCGTGGCTGGGATGAGTGTGAAGGCCCATGTGTTGAAGGCTCGGTCCCCCGGAGTTTGAGAACCTGAAGGTCATCGGGAACTATGCTCTAGGAGGGAACCTCGGGACCTTAGCCCCCTCCCCCACAATCTCATGGGGCCAGTAGTTTGTTCTCCACTGTGACCAGCTGCACCTTCCAGTAGCTTCAGAATGACGTGGCCCCTCACCGTATCCTGGACTCTGTAGCTTCAGAATGACGTGGCCCCTCACCGTAGCCTGGACTCTGTAGCTTCAGAATGATGTGGCCCTTCACCGTAGCCTGGACTCTGTAGCTTCAGAATGACGTGGCCCCTCACCGTATCCTGGACTCTGTAGCTTCAGAATGACGTGGCCCCTCACCATAATCTGGACTCTGTAGCTTCAGAATGACGTGGCCCCTCACCGTATCCTGGACTCTGTAGCTTCAGAATGACGTGGCCCCTCACCGTATCCTGGACTCTGTAGCTTCAGAATGACGTGGCCCCTCACTGTATCCTGGACTCTGTAGCTTCAGAATGACGTGGCCCCTCACTGTATCCTGGACTCTGTAGCTTCAGAATGACGTGGCCCCTCACTGTATCCTGGACTCTGTAGCTTCAGAATGATGTGGCCCCTCACTGTATCCTGGACTCTGTGGCTTCAGAATGACGTGGCCCCTCACCATAGTCTGGACTCGCTAGCAGACGTGTCCTACCTACATGATGCCATTAACAAAGTTCATGCTCAAGAACTTGTCAATCAAGTATGCCCCCCCCCCTGAAAAATTGCAAAAAGGTTGATAATGTTTTAAGAGTTTATAACTTTGCGTTAGGTACATTTGTGGCTACTCTTGGCTGAATGTGGTCATGGGCAATGATCTGGATGCACCTACAAGCCATGGATCCAAATAAGCATCTTCCCTTTGTCCTGGTTGTTGTGACAGTGGTGGGAGGTGATGGGTGTGCGTGTTCACAGCAGTGAAGGCCAAGGCCGAGGCTTCAGGCCCTGGAGTGAGGATGGCCAGGGCTGGATGGGAGCTGAGCCCTTCTGACTGGAAAGCTGAGGCATTCCTGCCACCCATGGTGAAGGGTAAACTTGGGAGTTCGGGGACATACATTCCGGGCCTGGCAATGTGCTGGTGATAAAAGGAGGGTACAAAAACAGGGCTCAGCAGCTATGATGGAAAACAAGCTCAAATTGGTTTAAACAGGAAGAGGGAGATTTAGCGGTTCACGTCATTGAAATGTCTGAGGGGACCTAGCTTCAGGCATGGTTTGATCTAGGGCTCAGATGGTGTTGGGACCTGTTTTTTCTTGCTTCACTGAACCCTGGTTTCCTGTGTTCGCTTTTTACTCAGTTAGAATCTTCCTGTAAGGAAGCAAATGTTTCCAGCAGTTGCCAATTCCAAGCTCAGTATCACAGATGTCCTGAGAATACACTGGGTCTCCTTGGCCTGGCTTGGGACACTGCACAGTTCTTATTGGTTAGGACACATCCTGTGCCTGTCATCATGGTTAGGGGAAGAAGTCAACCCTGACCACCAGGTGGATGTGGGGGTGACTGGGATGATTTCCCCATTCTACTGGAATTCCAGTTAGAGACTTTTTTTTTTTAATCTTAAATCTGTTCAAATCTTGCACAGGAGAGCCACACACTAAGCAGTTATGTAGTTACGTGTCATGTCTGAGATGCCCAGCACACTGGGTGGAGGCCATCAGTAACTAGAGGGGCGGGTCCAGACACTGGGAGGGGCTGGACAGGAGCTTCCGACTCAGATGCTACAACACGCGTAGTCAGAAAGAGGGACAGAGCTAGCCTTCAGTCTTGGATCCCCCAGAGAGTGGTCTGAAGTCCACCCCGGAGTTGCAGATGGATGATCTGAGAGAGGAGCCCTGGGAATGACGCACTCAGAAAGGGCTGGCTGTGTTTAAATGAGCTCCCTAAAGGCCAAGAGAGGAAATGTTTCTTCCCATCTGCTAGCAAAGGCAGGCCTGGTGAAGACTCTGGCCTTGCTGTGATTTCTGGGCCTAGACCCATGCTCTGTATGGTTTGTACAAGCCCAGGCAGCTGGCCTTCCAAGGGCCTGTCCACTGCCTGGGAGGTCACCACTTGGGGGTTGGAGCTCCCCAACTCACAGATAATTCAATGGGAACCCATCTTAGGTCAGGCACCACAGAAGCAGAGTCTGAGGATTGTGTCTCTGGTTTCTTAAGGATATCCCGGGACAGTCAAGTGAAGGAGGAGGCAAAGGTGCTGTTTCTGGGCTCTGTAAGGACCTCTAGATCGTGACTTTGCTTTAGAGTTTGTCCAGACTCACCATGGGCTGTAGCTTCCTGTGCCTTTCTCAGGACCACCCAGTTCCAAGCCTTCAGACCAGGTGCCAGGGTGGGTCCCAAGGAAACCTCACAGGGGTGGCCGCTGGGAGACCTCAGGGAGCCCATGTGCCAAGAAAGGCTCTCAAGGTCCTAATGCAGATATCAGTAAAGGTGTGAGAGGTTCCACACGGGGACCCCTGGATTCTTTATGTGGTCTTTCTGTTGGCTGGGGCTGAACTGGATGCACACAGAACCTGCTCCTGGCTGCGGATAAGTTGGCGAACTCCTGAGCTGGTGATGAACATCAGGTGACCTGCATGCCAGCTGGCACAGCCTCAGAGAGCATTTTTGGTGCCATCTCTGTAACCTTGATGTATGGGAACATGTGGATAATTTTAGCAGAGGCAATCACATTCTCTGGGCTCTTCGGCCACTGCTTTTTTTTTTCTTGGGAGAAAATGCAGGGAATGTTTTCTCAGTCTGTAAATAGAGAGCCGCCTTGGTTGCTCAGCACGTGCCTGCTGCATGCCTCCTGGGGGGCCTGGTATAGTGTTACAGAGGGTGGTGAGTCCCAGAGAAGACTGAGGCAGGGAGTGAGTGCATGCCATGGGAGGGGCTGCATTTTAAAATAGACTTAACAGTGAAGCCCTGAAGGAGAGAGGGCCTTGCTAGAGAACGAGCAGGCCAGGCAGAGGATGCTGTAGGTGCAGAGGCCTGAGCAGGCCATGTGCCAAACCCCACACTAGCAAGGAGTGGGGTCGAACGTGACTGCGGCAGACAGCGATCGGGAAGCCGTGGATGATGTGCAGTGGGTGGGGCCTGGTGAGGCAGTGGTGGGGAGCAGAGTGCAGGGAATAATCACCGTTGTCCCTGTGTCAGTGCTGGGACACGTGGGGATGGGAAGGAGGTAAGAGTGTGCAGTGCCAGCCTGTGGCTCGAGGGTGGAGCCAACAGGACGTGGGGACGGAAGGAAGGAAATGTTGCAGGAGAAGCATCAGCTCACTCCTGTGGTCTGGCCTGGGCTGCAGTGGAGACGGCTATATTTGAACCCAGGGAAGACCCAGGGGAGATGGGCTTGGAGAAGCTGTGGGTGGTGGGGGATGCATGGGCTTCAGGTGAATCTGACAGAAGCCACATCTTTGTTTGAAGGTTGAAAACGATCAACAATTTAGTGCAAAGGCAGTGCGTGACCAGAGAGTGGGGTGAGCAGTAACCGTTTCACAGTAGAGACGTGGAGATGGCTGCAGGGGCACCAGGTGCTCCTGTCTGCTGCGTCCCCAGGCAGTGGGAACTTTATGTGGTCTCTGCTGCCCACTCACCCCATAGCAGGAAGGGCTCCAGACCGGTCATGTGGGCCCCTGGCAGCCGGTCTCTCATAGCTGCCTCTGCGGGAGCCTCGTGCACCTGTGCATCAGGGGGCGTAGGCTCCGGGGTTCAGATCCGTCCCCTGGCTGAAACTTGATTCTGCCCAAACAGGGGGTGGGTGGGGAAGTGTGGTAAATGCCCCCCACTAGTGCAGGGAGGTGTGAGACTACCCTTATGAAGGACAGAGGGCTCCGGGTCTGACAGCACAGATGGGCTGCACTCATTGGCCTGTGGGAGAGCAACAAGAAGCTTCCCTCCCACCCCTTTTATTTTTGAGACAAGGTTTCTCTACATAGTCCTGGCTGTCCTGGAACTCACTATGTAGACCAGGCTGGCACCGAACTCATAGAGATCTGTCTGCTTCTGCCTCCATGCCCTGACTGACAAGCCTTCAATGCTGGGTTGTAGAACAGGATGGGGGCAGCTGGAAGGGGAGGCGGGAAGTGACCTCTGCAGGTGGTTTACCCAGAGCTCTTTAGGGTTAGATAGATACCACCCTCCCCACCCCGTGTGTGTGTGTGTGTGTGTGTGTGTGTGTGTGTGTGTGTGTGTGTGTCTGTCTGTCTGTCTGTCTGTCTGTCTGTCTGTCTGTGTCTGTGTGTCTGCCTGTCTGTGTGTCTGTGTCCTTTAGGGCTAGATAGAGCACCACTCCCCCTCCACCCCGTATGTGTGTGTGTGTGTGTGTGTGTGTGTGTGTGTGTGTGTGTGTGTGTGTGTGTGTATGTGTGTGTGTACAGACAAGAGTATCCTAGAGTCTGGCCAAGACATTTGTTTGCCTGCCCTCTCCAGATGTTCCTGCATGGTGAGGACAGAAAGAAAAATTCTTGCTCATATGTGCATTTGTTTAACAAAGCTAGAAGCCCAGTACCTCACTTCTGAGGCTGAGTGAGGAAACTCGCTTCTGATCCCCCTTCTCCCAGCTCCTGGCCTGACTGCCTGTTGTCCTGGGCCAGAACACACATCCTTCCCCTCAGCAAGGTAGCTGCTGTTAGGTCAACAGATGAGAGTGGCCGCCTGCCGCGAGTGGCCGCCTGCCGCGAGTGGCCTGGCGCACAGCCGCCCTGCTCCACGAGGCGCATGGGCTATAGCCTGGCAGCAGACTGGAGTCACCACAGCCCTCGCACAGCTGCAGGCCGGTCAGATGTGCTCAAGTGCTCTTGCTCACCCCTGTCATCAGATCTAGGCCGTGGCTGGGCAGGTGAGCAGTGTGACAGGCCGCGGCCTGGCAGTGTTAGTGGAACATAGCGGTAGGGAAGGCAGCAGCCTGACCATGTGCCTTTGGGGACAGCGTAGATGTCTGATCCCTAAAGACCTCAGAGAGGAGAGGGCAGTGGGGTGACAGTGAAGGTCCCAGCCAGGGAACTGAGGATGACAGTTCCTGCTCCAGGTGTGAGCTCACTGTTGGTTGTATGCACAATTTATTTCCCTGTTACAGCAGTTGGGGACACCGATGAACAGACAGAACCTCAGTGTCTACAGGGCTCATGTTGGGACAGCAGCAGGCCTCAGACCCTGCGCTGTGGAAGGCTTAACTAGAGAGGTACTGGACTGAGCATAGCACTGGACAGCTATTACACTCAGTGTATGTTAGTTACTGTGATCACTGTGTCTTTGGTCTTTATGGCCCTAGTACCCCCATGCCCCAGTGAGCTCCTGGGCTCTACTGTAGAGGTGTATCTGAACTTTGGCTAGGCCCGTGCCCTGGCTGTTCTGGACAGCCTCTCCTGCCCCAGAATTCCTGCTTCAAACTCTGAGATTCAACACAAGAAAGCATAGCACGTTCTGTTGGTTTGGGCTTATTTTCCCTTCAGCCTTCTTTTCTCCATCCATAGAAATCACATTCTAAATGTAGCTGCTATCCTGTGGGAAGAGCCTGGGAGTCCCTGGTGTCTGCCTTGCCCTGTGTGTCATCCCCCCCCCACCCCCATTTTAGAGTGAACCTTGCCACAGAGCAGGGCTGCACCATGGTGCTTTTACCATTCTCAAAGCCTGGGCATCATTCTTCTGCGGGGGTGGACTTGAGATGGTAAGTAATGGACATCTGGCATTTTAATGACTGTATCTGTTTAATGTGAAACATCCCTCAGAAGCCTCAAATATAATGAGGACTCATAGCCAGTCTTTCACCGATCTCATTGACTGAGGGAGGAGACGGGGGAGAGAATGAGGATATTTAGCATACTTAGAGAAGTTGAATATTAGCCAGCTGCACACCTGTAATCCCAGCTACTCAGTAGCCAAGGCGGGGGATCACAAGTTTAAGGGTAGCCTGGCAATCGAGACTGTCTCAAAATAAAAAAATATAAATATAAAAAGAAGGCTGGGGCGCTCAGTGGTAGAGTGCTTGGTAGAAACCCTAGGTTCCATCCCTCAGTACTCCAGTGCTCTAGTGGCTGGGGGAGGGGGGGAGAAACACTAAGTAGCTTAGGTAGGAACTGTCTTGAAGGAAGTTGTGTGGTGTTTTTGGCATATAGATGCCACACAGATGTCCACAGCTTACAGAATGACAGTCTGGGCAGTATGCTTTGTTGATCTGTGGCTGGCTGATGCCAGAAATGTGCAAGGCCATCTCTGGGGATCATTTGTGTCCCGTGGGGTCCTTCCAGATGTCTGATGTCCATCTCCCTAGCAGCAGACTAGGCATCCAGGCTGCATGCTTAGCTGTGGGGGCCCAGCTGGGGGTGCCGCAAGGAGCCCTCTGATTACATCCTCGGCAGATAAAAATAGGAGCAATGCAAGGAATTTTAATCACTGCTCCGTGTCTTTGGAGCCACGCAGGCTGTTCTTGTGAGCCTAGGCAGAAGGCCAGACCTGCCAGTGCCTGAGAGCTACCTCCCTCCTCTGAGCATCACGGTTGGGCCAGCTGGGGAAATGAAGGGCCATGGGCAAGGGTGGCACAAGCAAGCCTCCCACCGCTCCTGGACATGGCAAGAATCTCGGATCCCAGCTGTAGTAGGCTGTGGCTTGGTCCTGGGTCCATAAGAGTCAGGAGTGTATAGCAAGAGACAAGTTTAACCCGAGTTGCTGTTGCAAGAGAAGAGGTTAATGGGCTGGAGAGATGGCTCAAAGGTTAAGAGCACCGACTGCTGGTCCTGAGTTCAATTCCCAGCACCCACATGGTGGCTCACAACCATCTGTAATGAGATCTGGTACCCGCTTCCGTATACATAATAAATAAATAAATCTTTAAAAAGAGAGAGAGAGAGAGAGAGAGAGAGAGAGAGAGAGAGAGAGAGAGAGAGAGAGAGAGAGAGAGAGAGAGAAGAGGTTAACACGATGGCAGTTGTCACCCTCCCAGGCTGCATCGCCTGCAGGATAGGTAGGGCAGTGTCCCTGGTGCCAAAATCCATCCAGAAGACATTTGTCGCACTTGTCCAGCACCTAACAGATGTGTCCAGCCCATGGCCCACAAGTCGTAGGCACCCCAGGAAGCTATGAATGCAACTTAACACAAAATGGTAAACTTACTTAGAACACCTAGTTTTTGCAAGATTTTTGTTAGTACTGTGTCAAAATGTTCAAAGGTTGGACACCCACATAATGAATGTGTCAGGTGCTATTCCAAGACAAAATCAGCTAGGCCCCATCGTGTGGAGCCTGCTTTCAGAGATGGTGGTCCATAGCCTTTTATTCTCCCTGACCTGCATTTGGGCTGAATCAGGAGCTGGAGCTGAGGCAAGATGCAGCCAGAGAGATAGGTGTCTTTACCTTCTCCTGAGAGACCCAGGATCCATTGCTGGTGACCCGAGGCTGGCAGACTGGTAGATGAGTTGAGGGCTGTGCCTTACGGTCTTGTGTACTTGAGGAGAGAAGCTGCCCGTCTTTGGGAGCAGCCTGCTGAGATCTTGGTTTTGATACTGTTCTGGGGCAGAATGAGCTTGTGTTCTTCTTGCCCCTGGAGAGGGGGTGCCCCAACTTCCTGTCATGGGAGCCAGTGCTTCTGGGAGCCTTGTCCATCTCCTTAGCCCTTGGATGGCGACTGGGTTGTATTCTGGACTTGCATGTTGCTCATTGTTGGCCTGGGTGGGCAGTTCCCAGCGCCTACAGCCTATGGTGCTCATGAGCAGAATGGACTCTCAGGCTAGAGAAGCCTGAGAAGCTGAGAGGGCGGAGGTCCAGGTTCATGGTGTGTACTAGACACAGCGAGAAAGGCCCAGGTGGTGAGAAGCCTTGGTTCCCCATCTCTTGTTCCCTGGGTGTACTGCAGAAAAGCAATCGACTGCTGGTGATGTTGGTGGCTGGGCACCCCAGAAGTCCAGAAACTAGGAAATCATAGCCTCCTGGGCCTAGAGGACCCCAGCCTTCTCTGCTACCTTTTCTCTGTGATCTCTTGGACCCTTCTCTCCATCTGTCTGAACTCCAGGTCCCTCTTCTGTGAAGTGGGTAGTCATCTACAGTCTTGTTAAGTCAGGATTTCCTTATCCAGGTGGATGTGCAGCCGGCCCTCTGTGTCTGTGGGTTCCACACCCACCCATTCATCCCATGGAAGATACACATGGAAAAAACAACCTTTGTATTGAACAAGCATGGACTATTTTCTTGGCTGTCATTCTCTAAACAGAGCAGTGTGACAGCTGCTTACACAGCTGCCTTGTCGGAAGTAAGCGTCATCCAGAGATGGCTTAAAGACTTTGAGGGAGGTGGCTAGGCTCTGCAGATACTGCGTTGCTTTATCTAAGAGCCCCCAGAGTCCTAAGATTTGGACATCTTTGGAATCAGCCCCCATGGAGCCCCAGGGACCACTGTCCTCATCTCTGAGCACTAGAAGGATTCTGAGAAGGCTGGTTTCTGACTGAGGTTGTGTCTCTTTCCCTTCCCAGTGGGTGACCAGGGCATCCATTCCATACACTCTCTGGCCTCTTGTGTGCCTCATGGTCCCTTATACAGCCACTGTTTCCTAGGTGCACAGTGGTGGCATCACATCCTCCGCATGTATTCCCTCCCTCCTCCCTTGGACATGCTCTGTGGCAGGCAGAGGAGTCCACCACCCCACAGTGAAGAACCACACGGTATCTTTTGGTGGCTTTGGGGAGATCTCTTAGCCCTAGATGTCAGTGAACTTAAATGGCCTTTCAGAGGGGGCGGAGCTGCTGGGAACTAGGTGATTGATTATCAGGATGGACCATGAGGACATTTGAGAGCTTGAGAGGAGGCTATGGCAGAAGAATGGGAGAATCTGACATTTCGGCTCTTGACTTTGTAACAGAGTCCACCTGGACATTTTGACCCCACCTTTTCCTTGGCTCCTCTGACATAAAAACATCTCCATTTTACAGAGGAGGAAAATAGGGGTAGACAAGTTTAGTGACACTTTTATTGTCACTCAGCTGTGGAGAGGGGCTGAGCCCGAGCTGGGCCCACCTGGGCACTGGAACATGGGCCGGCCCTGTCCTGCCTCTGGCAACAGAAGATGGAGCGTGCTGTTAGTGAGGCTGGGCTGTGTCTGCAGAGTTCATGGAAGAAAGAGTTTGCTATGCATTCATCTCAGGGGCTAACTAGGACAGGCTGCTTGATTCTGAGGGTTCTGGGGTGGCCTGGGCTGTGCCCCCTCTTCCCAGAATGTCTCAGTCCTGTGCATTCCTGAGTCTGCATGGTACCGTGTTCTGTGGGCACCAAGAGTTTGCTTGGAAAATGTGTGGCACCCACATCTGTTACCTCTTAGAGAACAGAAAGATTGACAGAGACCTGCTGGGGCCTTGCGTGGGGGAGACTGAGTTCAGGAGTATGAGGTCCCAACGACCAAGAGGAAAATCCCTAGCCTGCGCCAACACTCCCCAAGGCCTCACTTTGATGTGGTTTTCCGTCCCGGAGGCCTTATAAGGCAGTGTGCCTGTGCCTCTTAGCTCAGGCCTGGGCCGGCTGCACACCAGTGACCAGAGAAGCTGCTCTTCCTGGGGCCCAGTGAGGGGTGGAGGCTGGACTCCAGGGCAGCAGAGGGACAGCACCAGGACTTCAGAGGCACATGTAGGCCACATGGCCTGACAGAACACCAAGTCAGGCCTCTTGTCTTAGTAAGTCTGAGGCCCACAGTCCTAGAAGCCAGAGGAGGTGGGGCCTAGAAGGGTCTTAGGAATGAGATAGTCCTCTGTCTAAGTTCCAGACTCAGGCCTCTTACAAGAGAGTACAGTGGTAAGGGTCAGGCTCTCTGGTGTGTTAGAACTATAGCATCGGCAAGTCATAAGACTGCTCTGCCTTGGTTTTCTCATCTATAGAGTGGGTATAATAGCAGCATACCCCACAGTGATTGCCACTGGAGGCTAGCTAAGGCCGGTCAGTTCCAGCCCTTCCAGCATGTACTGATAGTGTCTGATGGTGAATACAGAGGAAGCGATGAGCAGTAACTGCTGGTTGATCTTCCAGCATGGAGGTGGAACACTCCCTTGTCCTCAGAGTCACCCTGAAATAGTGTGCTGTGGCCCTATGTGTGGAGGGGGAACCAGGGCACATGGGAGGTCGAGCTGTGCCTTCTAGACTTAGCTTGCCGGTGAGCTGTGTTTGGACCACCCGTGACTGCCTGAGCCCATTTCTGTGCTCTGTGCTGCAGGCCCCATGGGGCTCATCGCAGCTATGAGGTCTGAGTGCGCAGTTCCAGCAGCACCTGCCTTCCTGTAGGAGGTGGCTACAGGCCTGTGGCTGTGTGGAATGGGCTTATGGCCAGGCTGGAGCCACGACCAAGCCTACACCACAGAGAAGAAGGAGCTAGCTGTACTTGCTGCTCTGAGTCCCACTGGATAGACTGGGAGTGCTTAGCCTCTGAGCCACCAGAGCTCATGGCTGGACCCCATTTCATGCATTGTTTGTCTGAGGTAAGGTGTAGCCCAGGCTGGCCTCAAGTGCATAATAGAGAGGGTTCCATTCCCTTCCTTTCTCCTCCTTTCCAATCCCCTCCCTTTTTGCTATGCTGTGAGTGGGACCCGGGGCCTTGCACATGCTGGACATGCTGCCCGAGTGCGCTGAGTACTCTCTCGTGTCTTGAGAGGTGGACAGAGCAGGACTATTGTGATGGCCAGAGGAGGCTCTTTAACACGAATCAGCACCGCCTGCTGTTCAGGGAGTGTCTGGGGAGTGTTAGCTCTCTTACAGTAGTGTGGCTCATACTGGGGCCACGGTACAGGTAAGTCCGCCAGAGTCCAAATGCCAGGAGAGCCCAGAAGCCAGGGCATGACCCAGGGTTGGCTCACCACACCGCATTTCCCTGGGTCTAGAGACCATGAACACTTTATGCCGAGACCCTGGGGTGGCCCAGGGAGCACTACAGTGTGTTACCGAGCACACTTTGTGTGAGCTCAGTCCTCTGCAGGCGTGCGGCATCTGTCATTCGCAGCAATGATAGTGAGTGCAGCAGCAGTAGACGGCTTCCTTGGCCGCGCTGTTGGGGTGCTATGGCAGTGATGCCAATAGAAAGTCACAGGACCTCAAAGGCTCCTCATGGCCAGCCTCCTTGCTGGGGTGCTGTCAGGGCTGCTGAGGTCAGCGTGAAGGGCCTTTGTCCCCTTAAAGCCTGCTGCTGCTCCTGTCGCAAACACTGCCCGCTGGCCTTTCAGGGCTGAGGAGATGGCAGCAGTCTTTGTGGCATGAAAGTTGGGCTTTAATTGGCTGCTGGGGTGTGCCTGCCATCTGATGATGCCACCTGTGTGTGTACCTTTCCTGTCGCTGTCTCCAGATCCCCTGTCAACTCTGGCTCTGTTAACACAAACAGCCAGGTTACAAGCCTGGGAAATGCTCAGTGATTATGGTAATTGGCAAGCAGGGGAGTGAAGAAAACCACCAGGGTTTGAAGTAAATGGGACACCAGAGCAGAAACAGTCATGTTTCAACCACCTTGAAGAAGGAGTGCCTACAATGATCTAGGCTGCAGGCTAACAGAGGACTGTTTGTCTCCAGAACAGAAGTTGAGATTAGAAACCACCCTGTGGCTCTAACTAGTGAGCCACCCACTGTGTGCAGCATCCTTTGCTCTGCCAACCCCAGGGCCGCCTGGGTATTCTTTAAGCGCCTGAAGTGCCACGTTTGGATGGTTTATATTCTGTGAAAATTTTGCCAAGGCAAAGGTTTTTGTGGTCACAGCGAGGCATTGGTTGCAGCTGGTGTGTTTGGGCTTTTTAGTGCTTACCATTTTCTGGGACTTAGAAGCGCCATCAGACCAGCTGTTGTGATGTTAGGAGAGGGCATATGGCATACCCTCCCTGGCCTCCTCCTTCCCAAGAGAGGAGTATGTTCCAAACTGGGTCCTTGGGATGTGCGTCCTGCACTGCACTATATATCACCAGAGATTCACACGTTGATAACCATAGTGAAGGCCCTGAGAAGTCTTATATTAAAAGGTCTTGTTTAACTTTATCTAAATAATCCTAGGTTTCAGAATTCCTGTCTGAGTACCTATAAATAGAGAAGTCATTTTGCAAGATACAGTCTGGTCTTTCTGTATCTCTAGTCCGCTGGGGTGAGTCAGACAGTTGGGGCTTCAGTCTCTTGACATCTCAGGCGTTCCCTAGCCTGGAGGACGGCAAAATTCCCTTTGCCAATATGACAGTATCCGAATGGATGGCAGCTTGACAAGGCTGCTAAGGAAGGACCCCTGCCACGCTGGTTCTAAACAGCACTGGCTCATGGAGAGGACAGATCAGGCATGTGCCTAGACCAGGCTAGTGGGGAAATGGGCCATGGGCAAGACGTGGAGGCTCTAGCGAGGACCACTGGAGTCAGAGCGTACAGGCCCAGGGTGTTAGCCAGTGTGTTGGTGCTACATTTGGCCTCGAGGGCAGTAGGGATTTACCAGAGAAGAGAGCATCGAGGGCCCCACTTGGTTTGGAGGAAAAATCTAGACTGAGGTCTTTCCTTGGTGCCTTCTGAGGCTGTGGCTGTGAAGTCGGCTGGACAGGAGGGGTAAGGGACACTGATCTTACCTGGCATTCCAGTGGGGGACTGGACTTGGTCTCTAGGAGATGTGGGTCCTAGGTGGATCTTGGGAAGTTTTTCCCAGGGTGCTGTGCACTGAGAAATCACTTGCACTTGGTCAAGAAGCCCATGACTAGGCCCATCCTGTCAGCTTGGTGCTTTGTGCTCAATGTCACCTGTCCGTCTAGCCAGGTGGGTTCCTGCTGGGTCCTACTGTCTTGTGACCATTGCCCTGTCTTCCCCAGGAGCTCGTGGGTGACACTTCCAGAGAGGCGCTCGGTGAGGAGGACGAGGACGACTTCCAGCTAGAAGGTATGTGGGTCTTAGTAGCTCTGCCTATGGCACTAGGTTGGGGAAAGGCCCACAGAGCTCTGAAGGGGTTGGCGGGGATGTGAAGCCCTTCACAGTACTCAGGGTGACACACCACACCTGCTCAGGAGCTACCAGACTTCAGGCAGGCCATCACAGGGCTACCCTCCTGTGGTGGGATCAATGATAATGAGTGTCCGGCTGGATTCTGAACACGATTGCTTTTCCCCCCAAGTCCATCGATGCAGTGCCCTAGCTAAGCATACTGGTACAGCCTGCCTCTGGCCTCTCTGCTTTTGATCTGTCATGCAAGACCCCTCCTTTCTGCAGCCGAAGTGCCATGCTGTAGAGCTAGTGACAGTGGCATGGACCTAGCCTCTAGCCTGCTGCTTTGTTTCTGGCAATGCCTGTGTCCCTGTCTGTAAGTGGGAACTAGTGCCTTTTGCTGTGCGGCTGCCCACGTGGCTCAGCTGACTTCTCATGACTGTGGCAGGCAATGGCTTTACTCTGCCTGTGACTCACTGTGGGAGGAGAGCCTGGCCAATGTTGAGCAGCCCAGGAAAGCAAGGACCCTGTCTGTTCTTTAAGACCCTTGGAAGAATCCTGGACCCATTGTCCACCTGGGGTTCCCCTGCTGCTCCTATTGTGGTAGCCCAAGCTCACCCACACGCGGGCAGGGAAATGGCTGGGCATGGCAGGCTGGCAAGGGCAGATGCCCCTGAGTCCTGGCCACACAGCCATACACCTGCTGGATATGGGGCTGTGGTATCCCTATGCTCCTGGCTAGGGGGGAAAACTGGTTCCTGAATGTCGTCTTTGTCTTTCTGTTGGCCAAGCTCATTGCCTCTTGGCTGCTAGAGAGCTGTTTAAGGGAGAAAAAGGGCCATGTGAGGCGTGAAGATGAAAAGGAGTCTCTGGCCATCCCAGGAGAGGAGGGCTTTGGCTCCTGGGTTGTTCTGTAAAGCTGCCCCTAATCCTGAGTCTTAGCCGCCTTAACTGGCCAGCTGGGAGCGAAGCAGGAGATTAAGGCTGGCTTGGTGTGCAGGGCTGTGAGCTCCTTTTGAACTTGGGAAAGAACAAAGTAAACATCAGAGGTTCCAAACTGACTGCAGGCCTGTGTGGCAGGGTGTGGAAAGGAGAGGGACCCTTCTTCTGAGGATCCAGCAGCAGCCAGGGACAGGAGGGGCAGCCCCTCACTCACTCCCAGCAATTATGTGGCCTCTCAGGCTTGTGCCCTAAGTGCAAGTCAGTACTGGCTTGGTAGGCAGACCCATGATACATCCAAGGGTGTTCTATCCATCCCCAGGTCTCCTTGTTGCCTCTCACCTGAAGCTGGCCCTACCCAACCCAGCCTCCTGACTCATTTCCATCTCAGGGCTCCAAGCAGCATTTCTACCAACCCCAGTGCCCACTTGGCACCTGCTGTAGAAAACTAGCTTTGCAGAACCTGGCAGTCCAGGTTCTATGAGGCTGCCAAGGCTACTGAAGTCTATGACCCCTCTCCTTGGGCCAGGTCCCCGCCAGGCTCCCAAAACAGAACCCACAGGAGCTTGGTGTCTGGGTAAGGACAAAGAGAAGCCTGGGACAGGTGATGGTGGTACACGCTTTAATCCCAGCACTGGGAGGCAGAGGCAGGTGGATCTCTGTGAGTTCAAGGCCAGCCTGGGCTATAGAGTGAGTTACAGGAAAGGCACAAAGCTATACAGAGAAACTGTCTCAAAAAAAAAAAAAAAAAAAAAACCTAGAGAAGCCTGGGTGGCAGTGAGAAATATTGGGTGCAGGGCACTTGGTTAGGGATGCCAAGTTGAAAACCCTGCTGGCCATCCAATGGAGGCGCTGAGGTGGTCAAGCCACCTGGCTGTGGGGACTGGAGTTAGAGGACAGTGAACCAGAAGATAAGGGTAAGTGCTTCTCAAGAAGTGGCCACGGGCAGTTCCACTCAGCACTCCAGGGCAGGTCCATCTTCAAGGCTGGCTGCCAGTGCCTGAAGTCTGAGGAGGCCTCTGGGAGCCGCAGGCAGCCACCCTGGCTCCCCTCCCTGCTTGGGCTTCCCTGTAGGCTCAGCAGTCCCACTCCAGTCCCCAGCACCTCTAAGCTGTTTCCACCGAGTGAACTTGACCTCATGTCTTCCCATCTGCTCTCCATGAAAGTGCAGCATGGGCAGTGGAGATTCTGCCTCGGCCATGCCAGGGAGGTTTAGCTGTATCCGTGGTGGCCAGGTTTGAAAGCTCATTTCCTTCCTGGGCCTTCACAGGGGCGAGGGATGACAGGCAGAACGGATGACGACAGCAGGCTCACACCACTCTCTTTGTCCAGGGTCACCACCGACACACACTCACGATGTCCCCCCAGCCCTGTTCAGATCTCCGAGCATGAAGACTGGGCAGTGTTTGCAGACAGTCGCCTCCTTTCCCCATGGCCTCTTTCCTCTCAGTCACAAGTGTCTCTAAAGCAGAACCAGTGCTGGGATCTGGGCCCAGTGGTGGCGTGTGGGAGGGGAGTTTGCACATTTGGAGGGAGGCCAGGGAGTGCTTGGGGGCTCTGCTGGGCAGATCACTGCTGCCTGGGAGGTGGTAGTGGTTCCCTGAAAAGCAGAGCCTCACAGCGAAGCTCCGCAATCCAGAACCAGAACTCTGGGCTCTTTGGAAAGCTCTACCAAGCTTGCTTGGACTTGAAGCTTTTGAAATTGAAAATTCCAGGGATAGGATTACCTAAAAAGCTAAGACATAAAAAGCTAAAAGCTGGACCTAGTATGAGCAGATGCATAGACACAGACACAGTCTCTCTCTCTCTCTCTCTCTCTCTCTCACACACACACACACACTCACACACACACACACTCACACTCACACACACACACACACACACACACACACACACACACACACACACACACACACAGTCTCTGTCTCTGTCTCTCTCCTCTTTTTCTGTCCTCGGTCCCTCAAAGTCCGAGATGGGTTTTTGGGGGAGCATCAGGAACATCTATCCATGAAAAGGTAGTTAGTGACACCCCCTGGCTTCTCTCCCCCAGTTCCTAAATTGTCCTGTCAGTTCACTTGGCTCAACTCCCCTCCCATCCAAACTTGAGCAATGACACAAAACTCCAGCTCTGAGCTCTCCACCCTGTGAATGTGGACTGTGCAGTGCTGTCTTGGGCAAGACATGGCTTCTGAGTCACGGGATGCTTTGCAGAAATTCTCCTCTCATATTCTTAACCAGGGAAGCTCCAGGTTTGTGAGATTTGACTCTAGAACCATGGCAGGGGTAGGGAGAGACCATTAAGAATACACTCTTTTTTTCTTTTCTTCTCTTCTCTTCTCTTTTCTTTTTTTCCTTTTCTTTCCTTCCCTCCCTCTCTCCTTTCCTTTCTTTTTTTAAATACAAAGTCCTGGTACAGTGGCCTGACGGTGTAGGGTTGGGCGACTCAAACTCACCATCCTGCCGTAGCCTCCTAAGACAGGCATGTGCCACCTTGCCCAGCTTTCGATTTTGCTTTTTAAGCTTCAGTCCCAATGTTATGAAATGCAAATGGTGACACTCCTACATTATGTTAGTAAGGACTTAATGAGACAACATGTGTACCTGCCAGCCTGACCGGCAGTGCCCAGCTGGCACATCTGTGCATCTCCAGAGCCTTTTCTCTCGTGAGGCCTGAGCCAGTCATCCAAGAAACCATTTGGTCTGGAATGCACACACGATCTTTCTCCTCACGGCCGCAGATTTACCCTCCTAATTATTTTTGGCATAGGCTAATATTAAAATCCATCTGCATTCCCCCTGACAGCTGCTGCTGGAGGTTTGGAGGCCCAGAAACATCCTGGCAAGCCACCCTGAGACCAGAATATTTGTCACAGATATCTTTGTGTGGACAATGGCAGGGGATCACGAGCATGTTAGGGCGCGTGTCCAAGCTTCAGCACAGAAGCCCCAGCTTGTGCTCAGTCTTCTATTGTGTCTGCTTGAAAATTGGTCGGCTACCCGGATGGAGAGACGTGTGCCACACTCTCGATGCCATTGCTGCTCTTTCCTTACTGAGGTTGCGTCTTTACTGCCGTGGTCATAACCCGGTTTCCAATTTGTCACTTTTATCCAAGCTTGCTCCTAACTAGGCTTTTGTGGACTGTGTTAAAATAGGCTGGCACTGGCTGCTGTCACCTCAGTTTGCATTTTCCCCCCTTTTTCAACGGTTTCCTCACACCAGACCTCCATGTTGCTCAAGCCAAGATTGACAGCATCTGTCTATCCTAGCTTACCTATGCCTGTGTGTGGGACATGGCACAGCTGGGCTCATGCCTATGAAAACTCCTACTCTGCATGGGTGCATAGGTGCACCACCTCCTGTGGGCAGTTCAGGGGCAGCAGCTACCAGGGACCAGCCTCTAGGTAGTTAGAGTTCTGTCGTGTAGACTCAGAGCCTGCTGTGAGGTCATCAGAGGGCCCCGGACATGGGACTGTGTAGAATGAATTGCCAGATTGAATGGGAGCAGACCACGCCCTGCCGGCTCAGACGCATTTGTACCAATTAAGAGACAGCACTCCGCGCTCCTCCTTCCACACCTGCCTGTCTCGCTTGAGAAATGCCGGAAGTAGTACATTTATGCACATCTCTGGTGTCGTGTTAATGACACTTCTGGAATTGACTAGTGCACAGCCTGCTTTTCAAAGCCTGTCTCCTAGCAACCCCAGACGACCCCAGGTGACCCTAGCCACAGGGCAAGAACCCTAGGTGAGCATGCCCCGTGCAGCTTAGGAGAGAGCTGCGGCACCAGGAGGGCCCGCTTGGTTTCCTAGCCCTCTCCTCCTCCTGCTGTTTGGGTGGCGCCAGCTGTCAGCACTCAGGCTGGGTGGGCTGTGCCAGGCTGCTCTCTGGGTCACTGCTGTTTGCCAGGGTAAACAGTCCCCAGAAAGTGATGGGGAACTCTCGCAGCATGTGATCCCAGAGATGCCTCCTATTGGCCCTGGGGAAGGATGAGGAGTCCAGGCCCTAATCACAGCTGCCACCTTCCCCTGGTTCCTAAGTCTCTTCCCTTTCTCTTCCTCCTCCTCCTCCTTCCCTTTTTTAAACTGGGGGAGGGGAGAGGGAAAGAGGCTGTCTTTGATCTCGGTGGAGGAAAGAAGTCTGTTCTGTTCAGGCTTTTGGCTAACACAACAAACAGTGTTTAAAATTTAACTTTGCTTAATTAATTAGTAATTCTGTTTAATGCTGTCTGATCTCCCTCCAAAAGGTATTTTGAAGCTTGAGAAGGGAACTTCAAAGGGAGCCGGGTGAAGATGGTCAAGTAATGCATTTAATCTGGCAGTTGCTGGGGGTGGAGTGCGGCCAGGCTGGAGCTGATGTGTACAGAGAACCATCATCTGCAAAATCAGCGAGCCAGCTCCAGTGGCCATGGCCTCCATGTGAGGAGGACAGAAAGTAGCTTGCAAAGAGAAGGAGCCCCACAAACAGCCCCCATGTCCATCTGGGCTGAGAAAGTAGAAAAGTCATTATTTTCTCTTCTGTAGCCACGATGAATGATTGAGCAGGTTGGGCACTGCACAGGGTTTCCATTGGCCAAACAGTAAGTCACAGTAACTCAGTGACTCCAAGCTGTGTCCTGTTTACCAAGCATATACCTGGAAGGGGTGGAGGGCTGCCTTTGCCTAAAGCAGCAATACCCAAAGTTCTGGAAGGACCAGACAGTTCCTATCTTAAGCTGTGGGGACCACGAGGACCCTTGTAATGACTTGCCTCAGCCCTCCTGTGTGCGGCAGAAGCAGCCAGAGACCAGTGAGTGTGGAATACCTCATTAAGCTTTACTTAGAAAGCCAGGCTGCGGGCCCAGAGGCTCCCAAGGCTCAGCTGACACCCTGCTCCGTATCACCCAAACATGCTTCTTGGGCAGTAGGACATGTTTTTGTCCTCCTTCCTTGACTCCTTTTCTCCTGCCACATTGGCAGTGTGCCCTGCTGTGGCTTTCCCTGGCAGTCTGAGCATGCTCAGAGAACCTCTGAGAGATGTTTCTGAGACTGGCAGCCAAGGAACAGGCAGGAACAAGGAGCGGAGAGAGGTCTTGGATACTGGAGTCCTTGGCAGCATAGTCTAGTTCCTGGGTATGTGACCTGGGCAGCCTGCAGTGAGCAGCTCCACTACCTGGCCCTGGTGCCAGTGGCCATAGGCAGGTGGAGGTGCGCTGCTTCGCTGCCTGGGCACAATGCTGTTTGCCTTGGTTTGGTTTCAGAGGGGTCATCTGTGAAGCCCGTGCCAGTTGCTAGAATCCCAGCCCCTCCCTCTGACCCTGGGCCTGCATGGCTTTCTGTGGGTTCTCTGCCACCTGTTCTGGCACTTGGTCAGGGGACAATAGAGATGAAAGTCTTCTTTGGTAGGGCATAAGGTATCAAGGAGTCTTATTCGGCTCCCAGCCCAGGGGCAGCATGTCTCTCAGGCCTGCGATTCATTTCTGCCCTGCCCAAGCTGGGAGGCTCTGCATGTTCACTGACGCGGCCACCTGGGGGTTCCTGGAGGCTTGGGGGGCTAGGACAGCATGAGGGACCTGCTTGGGAAGAGAGGACAGTGTAAGCCACTGCGGTCTCTAGAGAGGACACATGAGGATAAAGGGGGGTGCTTCCCACCTGAGGTGGGGAGAAGGGGGCGGGGGAGGTCCCGAAGGAAGACATGCTAGAGAGCATGGCAGCAAGGGCACTCCAGAGAGAACGGAACCGCGGCTCCTTGTCTTTGGGCTTATCAAGTGGAACATGAAAGGCAACAGTGAACCTGGAGGTGCTTGTCTGATAACTTCCCTTTGAACTTGAAGTCGGGTTCCGATAAGCCTGGCCAGCTCGCATCAGCAGGACCTCTGCAGAGCCAGGCAGTGGCTTTGAAGATGGAACTCGGCTTTGTTTTGCTTTCTGCTTCCTCCTCTCTCTCTGGGAGGGGGAAGGGAGGATTCTGCAGGCTGTGATGTCTCTATAGTTCCTACAAAGGGGCAGATTGGGGCAAAGGAGATTGTTCAGACCTGGGCTACCAGCTGGGACTAGGGCACAGTCAGCACTTAGTGCGCACTTGCTGAGTACCTACCGTGGTGTTGACCAGCAGCCTCCTCTGGTTCTCTCCTGGAGCTGTGAGGATGCTGTCTACGGAGAATCAGCATCCCTGTGAGGGAGACACCACCCTTCCTTCACTGTACAGACTTTTTTTTTTTCTTTTCTACTTTTCGAGACAGACTTTCTCTGTGTAGCTTGGCTGTCCTGGAGCTCACTCTGTAGACCAGGCTGACCTCGAACTCACAGAGATCCGCCTGCCTCTGCCTCCCGAGTGCTGGGATTAAAGGCGTGCACCACCACCACCCAGCTGTACAGACTTTCTTAAAGCTGCCTGGTCGGAAAAGTAGAAGCACCAAGTGCCACTCTACTGTGGGGCTCCTGTGCAGCCCCGCTGTGTCTGCTGGAGATGTAGGCGCGACTAAAGGCCTCAGCAGAGCACCCTGGTTCAAGAAGTAGCAGGAGGGCCTCCTGCCCCAGTGCCTGAAAGGCATGGCCATACCTTGTGTCCTGTCTGGACTCGTGGCCCAGTGGGCACTAGATAGATTGTGTAGTTGATGCTTGACTGTCTGAGTCCCTGGTGAGTCACCAGCCTGGCTGGCCTTCCTGGATTCAGGGTTGCCTGGGGGAGGATATCTGACCAATAGGATTGGGGTGGGACTGTTAAGGATAGGATCCAAAGTACCTGGGGCCCGTGGCCTGCCTGGCAGTGAGGGTGCCGGGCCCCGGGAGCCTTCTGAGGAGGGGGCCGTCTCGTGTGCTCCTTTCCTCTGCAGTAACAGGCCGTCCGTTCCACAGTCAGCAATCTTGATGGCATTCGGGAGCTGTTGCCTCAGTGGATACTAAGGGCTGGAGGCCCCTGTGGGGACTGGCTGTGCCGAGGCAGGGAGAGAGAAGAAAAAGGCTCCCAGGGAACAGAACCACTGCTGCAGGCCGGTTTGTGGCTGGCTGTGGTCTCTGAGAATCTGGAGTATTCTTATGCCTTGGTTCTCCTACCTAGAAAATGGAGCTAATAACAGTAACTGCCTCACAAGGTCCCGGTGAAGATAGAGTCAATGAATAGCAGTACTGAGAGCTGTGGGGTCTGGTTACTGTGTGAGCCTGTCACCCATGCTATGATCGCTGGTTCCAGGGTACCATGTGGACTGCTGCAAATAGACGCCAGGAAGAGAGCTCTGACTTGGAAAGTATGAACAAAGCAAGGGGGTGTGCGCCCCTCCCCCACTGCACCCCCTTCCCGCTGCTGCTCTTAGGGGCTCATTGCAGCACTGGGATATGTGCATTGAGTGGGGTGGGGACAGAGCCCCACTTTCCTGGCCTGTACCTCATTTTGCCAGGATCCTGACATCCCCAGAAGGTTCAACTGAGTCTAGCTGAGCCCGCGGGTAACCAAGCCTTCTTAGGTCAGGACCCACACTGTTTCCCTTCAAAATAGACAAAAAAAGTCGCTGCACCAGGGCATCAGGGAACTCTGGGAGGGTAAAGGTGGGAGCATCTTCTAGAAAAGTAAACTGAAGTCCCCTGTGTCACACGGGAAGGATCAAAGGCCTCCTATGGCGCGTTCTGTTACATGGTGAAACCTGTAGCCGGGTTCTGGGTCTAGGGTGATGGTGTTACCGCACTGGCACCTCCTGAACACAGGAAAACGGTACAAATTTCACCCCCCCCCCACCCCGCTCCTGAAAGTCAGACACATAGAGGACCACGCCCTTTGGCAGAGGGGAGGCCCCCAGGTGAGCAGAGGCCAAGGGCAAGGGTTAGGGAGCAGTCCCTGAAGAGCCATTGTGTGGTGCACGTTGTCCTTCAACACACACACACACACACACACACACACACACACACACACACACACACACACACACACACACACACCTTCCTCAGACTGTTAGCTCCGTTCCCATCCTTCCGCTCTGCCCATAGGCTGAGTGCATCAGCATCTTTGAAGATAGCACAGTTCGGTCGGTATAGGAGGCGGTGCAGACAGAAGGCTGTGGTCCCACAGCTTGTCCAGTCCCTTAACACCTTCTCTCCATGCCCAGCCCTGCTAAGTGCCTGGTTGTCTCGACAGGGCGGGCTGCTTATCCAGGCTGTGAAGTTGGGGCAAAGTAGGAGTCTGAGAGGCTACCGGGAAACCTGAGTAACTGGTGTGTCTACACCACAAAGGTTTACTCTGAGGCAGTCTGTGGCATCACCAGGGCCGAAGAATCAAAGGACATGGAACACAGCCAGCAGGCAGAGCAGGGGGGCCAGCACTCTTGGCCTGAGGAAATAGCACAGCCACCCTGAGCCTGACTTCCTCCTCTTCCCCATACCTCCCCACAGTGGCTCTACCACCCGAGAAGACCGACAGCCTGGTCAGTGGAGATGAGAAGAGAATGGAGAAACTGAGTGAGCCTGGCCCTGGCTCCAGGAAGCAGCTGAAGTTTGAAGTAAGTTTCCTCTGGAGGGTTGTGATTCACGGCGGTGCTCTAGAAGGGGGAAACTGAGGCCCATTTAAATGGGCCGACCTCTTATGTGGGAGAGCCCTCCTACTGCCTTCCAGACCCTAACACCTCAGCCATGGCCTCTCCACATGGCTGGTGGCCAGTCCACACTACCAGGACCCTACGGCAAAGTGTGGGTGTACACGGGGAGACAGGGCTCTGGTCCTTGGGCCTGCTGCCCTCTGATAGGATCCTCAGATTCCTCAAGCCTTCCCTTCACCCCCAGAGACCGACCTGGGACAGACGGGGGCCTCCTATGGTATGGAAGAAGCTAAGACCGGAGGTCCTGGGCAGAGCCTCAATTCTGTCTGGGCCCCCGTTTCCCAACCACACGGACAACACAGTGGCTGGGCCCTCCCAGAGCATACAGCTCATCTTGCTGCCCTCTGTGACCCCAGCAGTGGAGCAGAGTGGGTATCTGAGATCCTTCAGGCACCAAGCACAGAGCGAGGGCTGAGTGAGACCGAGTTCAGCGGAGGTTGCTGGCATCCCTCACCGCTTCCCTGCTTCCCTGTCCCTCCCTTCCCGAGACCACAGGGCACAGCTCTATTGTTGGCACAGAGCTGTGAGTTCAGGCCAAGTCCCTTCACATGGCAGCCTCCCTGGACTATGGGGTTAGCAAGTATCTGCGGGACTTCTGGAGGCACGTGGTGCTCCCACCCCAGAGTCTACACTGGGCCGCCTTGCTCAGAATACTGGGGCTTCCTTCTGCTTGCCAGGAGCCAGCAGTGAAATGGGGAGGGCTCCTGGTACCCGCAGCGTGGTCAAGGTGGCATAGCCAGTGAACCCAGTGTGTGGTGCATATGTGCAGGGGTGTGTGTGTGTGTGTGTGTGTGTGTGTGTGTGTGTGTGTGTGTGTGTGCACGCGCGCGCGTGCGTGTGCATGCACCATATATTGTATCACATCAAACACTTCCTCAAGAGTAGAGTGGGCACTTGGCAGGTGTCCGATTAGCATGTCATGGATGAGGGAAGGCTGGCTTTGAACTCAGCATGGCCCACTTCAGAACTAGAGGGAAGCAGCTTTAAGCTGCAGCAGCTGCAGGCAGGAACACCTTGCCTGCCACGCACACTCCAGTAAGCAGGTATTTCCCTTGTGGTGGGGAGGCCTGTCTCCATGCTCTCTGAGCCGGGTCATGGTGTCTGCACCGACTCCTGTCATGCTATTGATCGGGTCACCTCTGGGTCTTTGATGCCTAGCCCTGTAGGGCTGCCCTTGGCAGAGAAGCAGACCCTCGAGGTGGAATTCTGAGGACTGTCCCCATAGCTGCAGGGGAACGGGGAACTCTGAGCTGGTGGAGGGCCCCGTGGCAGGGGACGTAATGTCCTGACAACCTTACAGGACAGAGGATAGGATCATTTTCTGTATTTGATATGAAAGGAAAATGAAGCCCCAGAAACGCAGCGACCTGCCCAGGATGGTGCGCAGCTGGCGGGGCCGTGCCAGAAGTCCTTGCAGACGGTGGAGTTCCACCTTTTCATGTCCAGCCTGCTGCTGCCCAGTTCACTTGCCCATCCTGGGATCTTGCCTGCCTTCCCAGTCACTGGTCACTGTTGCCTTTCCAAAACGTCTCACCTTTGGTTGAGGTCTGGCCTTGGGAGGCCACAGTCTCCTGTCAGAGTCCATGTGTCTCCTTTGTCTTTGAACACTAGAGATTAGTGGTGCCCTGGGACCTGTATGCCCCGCTCTGGCTCTGGCCTCTTTCTCTGGCTGGTCACATCTTAGTCATTGTCCGTCTGCCTTTCCCAGCTTCGAGGGATAGCTGGGGTGCCCATGGCCTTACCCGGGCCCAGGGTAGTGCTCTAGTTGACGACTGTCTTTCTGTGCAGGAGCTTCAGTGCGATGTTTCTGTGGAGGAGGACAGCCGACAGGAATGGACTTTCACTCTGTATGACTTCGACAACAACGGCAAAGTCACCCGTGAGGTGGGTGTGCTCGCTGCCACACGGCAGCCCTCGGGCACAGGAGCTGGACTCAGCCTGAGTCTGCCGCCCCCTCCTCTGCCCGCTGGGGCCGGGGCTGTGGAAAGACTTGAGAAAGGCTGCTGGGAGCATCCTGAAGGGTGTGCCGGCACCTCTGGGTGGGGAGGAGGGACAATGAGTATAGCCAAGCACCTCACGCAGTCCAGGGTTGGGGGGGTACCCTTCTGGGGAGAGGTGGGAGACAGCGGCAAAGTCCAAGGCCTTCCCAGAGAGGGACCCCAGGTTCCAACAGTCTATCCCTACTTCCTTCTCCTTGTAGTCCCCAAGCGCTAGCAGCTACCCTTGGCGCTTCAGCGAGCCTCCAAGGCCACACAGAACAGGAGCAAGAAGTGGCTGTGTCTGTGTCTCCGCCCCTCTCCCCTTTCAGAGCCTCCTGCTGTCTTCCCAGGTTCCTCTCCATGCCTCTGTCTCTGCAGATGGGGCAGCCACTGGGTAGGGCTGAGCACTCATCAGGGGAGAAAGTCTCAGTTCTCCATGTGTTGCTCTGACAGCCTCAGGAGGCGGAAAACACCAGTGGGACAGAAGGGGCCGTGGGGCAGAGCAGCTTCTTGGAGGGACAGCCCAGTGCTAGGCTGGCTCAGCCCTGCAGCAGCACACTGGCCCGGGCATGTGCCTGCCTAGCTGATCTCCGGTCAAGAGCTGAAGGACACTGGCCTGTGGCCCCTTTGCAGACTAGATAGAGTGGGTCTTTAAGGCCCTGCAAGCAACCCAAATTCATCCCAGGTGCCAGGAAAGCCGAGGGCAGGCTCAGGCTCAGGCTCAGCATCCTTCCCTCTGCCTCCCCAGGCCTGCCTGCATTATAAGGAGGTCCTGCTAGAGGTGGTGCTTGGCACCTCTGTGGAGACAGAAGAACGGGTGGGTGGGCTTTGGACTCTCCTGGGGGCCAGCCTAGGGGCCTGCAGTGTCTCCAGAGGTGTGGATGCTCAGCTTCCAGATCTCCTTATCCCAGTCAGGTTGGGACAAGTATTAGCTTCTCCACAGCATGTGCAGGAAGTCACCTTTAAGCTCTCAGAGGGGGATGTGGCTTACAAAGCCTGCCTCTGTCCCAGAACCAGGTGGGAGGAAGAGACTAACTAATGTTTAACCATGCAAGACCCTGGCCTGTGACAGGATCCTAGCTCATCCTGTTGCAGCCGACAACAAAAGGAAAACATTGGCTCAGGCTCCTGAAGTTCAGTTCTGGGGGCTTCCTTCAAGAATGTGCAGGAGCAGGCCTTCCTCAAGGCTGTTCGCTCCAGGCTCCTCTTACTGGACAGACTCTCCATGGCCCTGAGTGCTAGCAGCCCTAGCCTGGACCCCTCCCTCTCAGAAATTCCTCCCATTCAGAATGTCCATACACAGCCCAGAGCCGGATCTCACTGGCCTCTCAGCCAAGCCAGCCTGGACACACAGGACCCGGGGCCATCCATGGCATCTTTGTCACACATACCACAGGGAAGATGGCTGGTTCCCGATGGCCGCCTTCTTCCTTTCTCCCTAGTGTAGACATGCCGAGGTATCTCCTGTGCATATCCCTACTGCAGAGGCCTTGCAAGAAGGACCAGGGACAGACGTCCTTTCTGTTTTCTCCCTCCCATCCTCGGTGATGAGAAGGAGCCCCAAGGAAGGCGGGTGGTCCAGCGTAGCCTGAAGCAAGCCTCTGAGCTGTGTTTTCTGAGATGCTAGGATGCTGGCTTTTGAGTTGAGGATCCTGCCCGGTGCTTTCCCTTATCTCTAGCTGCAAAGCTCCCCTGTAAGCCTGCTGTACATACCTCTCCCTCTCTTCTTCTTAGTGCAGTGCACGGATTTTGGTGTGCCTGGGCAGACAGCCTCCTGCCTCACTGCCTCTGCTGCCTGAGCCCGTGTCTAGACTGAACATGTGAACCTTTCAGGCTTTCAGCCATGTAGGAGCAGTTATGGTCACCTATGTCATCAGATTCTGTCACTGCCCCGCATACTGAGCTACTCAAAATGAGAGCGGGCTTGCTCAAGTCCACAGTCAGTTGGCTCTGTTGTTTGGGCCTGTGGCAAGGCAGCATATTCTGGCCGGTGTGCATGGCAAAACAGAACCGCTCACCTGGGGGCCTGGAATCAGGAGAGAGAAGGAAAGACCGCGTCCCACAGTCCTCTTTGGGAGCATGCCTCCAAATGGCCTAAAGATCCACCACAAGGTCTTATCCCCTAAAAGCTCCACTGGCTTCCCATATGTCACCCCGAGACCACACCTTTGCTATATTGACTTTAGAACCGAATGGTAGCAGCCTCTTCCTGTGTGCTGGACCCTGGTTTCTGAGATGGTAGCCAGCAGTTTCTTCAGCTTCGTGCTGAAGGCTCTGAGCAGGACCCCAGGCCCTCTGAGGCATGGGATACTTGAAGAATGTTGGCAGTGGCCCTCGGTTTCCTAGTTTGTCACCTCCGTCATGGGCTTTTGAAGATGATGTAGCTTGAGAGTGGGTGGTGCGGCTGTGTGGGGAGCCAGGGGAGGGACAAGAAGAGGAGTTCTGTGTGGCCTTGCCAGGGGAGCCAAGACAGCTGAGTATGCCAGGAGGGAGCAGTTGGCGGCTGAGTCTCAAATGGCGCCCCCCACAGTCTCACAGTCTGTCCTGCACATGTTCTGGTCTGGTCTGTCAGAGGCTTTTGTTAAAAATTAAATTAGTTGTCATGTTGATGATTTGGAATATTTCTCAGAAGATTCTGGATTTCTGGCTTCTCTGATGTAAAGTGGTCCCATCTTATAGAGTCAGCCTAGCGGAATGTCCACCATGTTTCGCAGATACGCCTGTGCCACGATGGCCCCTCCATGCTTTTTTCCCATCACACATCTGCCTGGCTACAGCATCACTAGGGCCATTCATCTCTGCTTCAGCCTAAGGAAAGACAGGGGAAGGCTACGTCTGTCAGAAGTCATAGAATTGCTGGGCAATAACTGAGTGTGCCTGGTGGGTAGTGTTTTTTTTTTTTAAGCAAATTAGCTGTCCCTCAGACAGCTGACCACAGATACCCAGAGCATAGGAGTCCTAGTAGGGGGTACTTATATCCCCTACTCGAGTCAGAAGTCTCTGAGATTCTCCCAGAACACTGCCGGACTCTGCATTCGGGTTTAATAGGTAACAGGCCAAAACTATTTGGTCAAGTTTCTCACAGATCAGTTTGTCTTCAGTGACACTTACCTCACAGCAGCATCTGCTCCCACACACCCCTCTCCCATCACCCATCACCCTCCTCATTCACTGCCATCCTCGCTGAGTCCAGCTACGTGGGTGGGGGCATAATCCAGTCCAGTGTAATGTATGTAGCATCCCTGGGTGCCTCTCACCTGGGAGGGTTGAGAGCTGGTTTTAAACTCTTCCCCTACCTGGATGAGGCTTCTCTGAGAGGTTCCACATGCTGCTGAGGGCCCCAGTTGCTCATGGTCAACAAGCCACTCTGAGTTCATGAATTCCCTTCCTTTGGCTCTCTTGCTCCTCATTCCCTGCTCCTGAGATTTTTTTAAACCACACTCACCATCACATTCTGCCTTAGTTCTCTTTGAAGGAGGCAGGGGACTTCAACACTGCGGCAGCCACCGACTCTGAGGTTGCTGGTGGCAGTGTTGTGGCTAAAGTGCATGGGGTGTCCGCTTCCTCCCAAACAGGACATCACCAGCTTGCTGCACACCATCTATGAGGTGGTTGACTCCTCTGTGAACCATTCGCCCACATCAAGCAAGACACTGCGGGTGAAGCTCACTGTGGCCCCTGATGGAAGCCAGAGCAAGAGGAGTGTGCTTTTCAACCATACTGGTGAGAGTTGACAGAATGGGGACCCACTTTGGGAAAGACAGGAAAGACCCAAGTCAGCCTGGGAGAGTGGGAGGAAACCCAGCTTCCATGGACAGTTGCTTTGTGTATTTAAGGCCTCAGCAGCCCCTCAAGGAGTAGACCTCTGGGCTGGGGTAGGGGTGGGTTGCATAAGGAAGGCCTTGTGTAAGCAAAGGCCTAGGGATGCGACTCGGGGCAGCACGAAGCTACAGGGACATACAGTGGAGAGGGTAGCAGGCCAGGCCTCGGAGGGCAGCTTGTGAATCTGGAGAGGTGAATGGCACAGGCAGCTGGTTTGGTCTTCACTGGGCAAGCCAGCCAAAGTTCACCACAAAGCTGTGGTGAACCTCGATGGGTGGTATTTGAGGGCACAGTGCCAGGCAGGCCCCGGCAGAGCAGGAGTAGGCACTGACTAGTGTTTCTTGGACATCTGGGACCCAGACCTGCAGAGCACGAGGCCCCGAGCGGACACCAAGCCTGCTGAGGAGCTTCGTGGCTGGGAGAAGAAGCAGAGAGCCTCTCTCAGGTATGGCATGCACAGGCAGAGGCAGCAGCCTCATGCCCGTGAACATATATTGAGCACCAGCTGAATACATACACCTGAAAGACTTTGAGCGGCAGCCTCTATTCTGGGTCCTTTGCAGGGGCCGTGGATTTATTTCAGAAGCACAGAGTTACAAATCAGACTCTAAAGTTAAAAACAAAACACGGGAAAAAAAAAAAAAAAAAACGACAAACAAAAAACCCTAGCCACAGCCCTTCCCCTTATTCCAAATAAAGGTCCTTCAGATTCTCTGCATGTGGCTTGGATTAGCATGGGTTGGTTGTTCCTGATGTGTTATGTACCATAGATGGGGTCCAGGCAGCACCTTAGGACCTAGCACTACTGGTATTTCTACCGGGGTCCGTGTGCACATGCCTTCACAGCAGAGAGGCACACCCCCACCTCACGTCCCTTCGGATGGCCTGGCCGGCTGTGGGCATGAGAACCTTCATTTGCAGGCTTCTTGCTCTCACAGTTGTAGGTGAGGGCTTGTAAACCTGCAGTTGTCTGTCCCTGTGTCACGTCTGCATAAGCAGAGGGACGGTGGGCTGGCTAGAGAAAAGCACAATATGATGGCCTCAGGGCAGCAGGCACGTGTGGGGATCTTTCACATCTGCCGCCAAAGGGCGTGGCTAGCGAAGCTCAGTCCTCGGTGTGAGCACGGAAAAGACCGAGCATCTAGGGCACTGCTGGGTGGGCAGTGGGCTGGGTGGAAGGCTCCAGGCTGCCTGGGGCTGGGTGGGGCTGGGGTACCTTCAGTACAGCATGGGGAGGTGGGACAGATGGGGGTGGGCACAGGGAAAAGGAGGCACAGGCTGAGAGGCTTCTGTGGGACCTCCTTCTCCCAAGTACCGAGAAGGAGTGATGAGCCGCGTGTTTGCCCCCGTGGCTTCCCAGAAGACTTCAGGGCCTGTGCCTTCCTGCTCGACATACTTTTTTTTTTTGTCACAGGTTCCAAGGTGACAGTCACCTGGAGCAGCCGGGCTGCTACCACCATTGTGTGGATGAGAACATCGAGAGGAGAAACCACTACCTGGACCTGGCGGGGATAGAGAACTACACATCTCAGTTTGGACCCGGTAAGGGACTGAGGGGGTTACACCAGAAACACAGTGCTGGGTAGTGGCCATTGTTCCCCGAGGGCTGGGGAGATGGGTAGCTTGTAACTGGACACGTCCAAGGCTCTTCACAGAGGAGGTAACATTAAAGATGTTTTCAGAACAAAAGTCATACTTGGACAAAGCCGAGCAAAGCTCAAGAGAACGGGAAGGGTTTAAATCCAGCTAAAGCAGTAGTCCCTCCCAGGCGTCCCAGCTCTGGCCTCACATCAGGCACAGCTCTGGGGCCACTTGGTCCACGAAAGTGCTGCGCTGCCAGCGTCTGTGCCCCGGGACCTTGTTTGCTCCCTCTTAGTTGAGTTCTCTCTGGTTTCCTCTGTGTCGTCTTTTATACACTTAGAACGCCCACCCACCTTGGTTCGTCCCATCCGCCAGCATCTTGCCTCGCCTCTCAGCACATGGGAAGGCTCCCTTTCCTGCAGGACAGCAAAGGACAGGAGAGGGTCGGTAGCTCAGATGGAGAGGTCATGGCACCTGGTAACCCAGGGCGGCCCAGTGCACACAGTGGGCACTCATGAAGTATCTGTTGGATTGGTTCCTAGGCTTCCCTTCAGTGGCCCAGAAGTCAGAGCCGCCCCCTCGAATCTCCAACCCTACTCGCTCTCGCTCCCATGAGCCAGAAGCCGCTCACATCCCACACCGGAGGCCCCAAGGTGTGGACCCCGGCTCCTTCCACCTCCTTGACACCCCATTTGCCAAGGCGTCAGAGCTCCAGCAACGGCTCCGGGGTACTCAGGATGGGAGCAAGCACTTTGTGAGGTCTCCCAAGGCCCAGGGCAAGAACATGGGAGTGGGCCACGTGGCCAGAGGTGCAAGAAGCAAGCCTCCGCTGGTGCCCACCACCCACACTGTGTCCCCCTCTGCCCACTTGGCCACCAGCCCAGCCCTCCTCCCCACCCTGGCACCCCTGGGCCACAAGAAGCACAAGCATCGAGCCAAGGAGAACCAGGCGAGCTGCCGGGGCCTGCAGGTCCCACTGGCTGCAGGCGGTACCACCGTCATGGGGCGGGAGCAGGTGAGGGAGCTGCCTGCTGTGGTGGTGTATGAGAGCCAGGCTGGGCAGGCTGTCCAGAGACACGAGCACCACCACCACCACGAACATCACCACCACTACCACCACTTCTACCAGCCCTAAAACCCACCAGGCCACCACATGAAGGACCCACCCCCACGCCTCAAGGCATTATTATTCTATTAATTATTGTTATTATGACAATTATTGTTATTAATAATTATTGTTACTCCACTAATATTTAGCTAGCCTTCATGTAGAAGATATATGGAAACACAGAACTAAACTTTTATTTATATGTTGTGGGGATTGTATAACTCACCCGAGAAGTGACTGGGTTTGGAAGGGTCCTTGGGCCACCCCAGCTGCAGGGCCCACGCAGATCTTCCAAACCGCAGGAGCCCTCAGCCCAGCTGCCCCACTCCAGCTCTTCCAGGAGAGCACCCTTGCCTGGCTCAGCTTCAGAGACCCTCAAGAGCTCCAGAGGACAACAGCTGCTACCTCTCAGTGTTATTCTGTTTTGACTTGGCCCTTACCTGACTGTAACGTGCCGCGGGGATCTCAGTGGACTGCCGCCGTCGTGACGATGCCTCCCTGCCCTCGTGTTTCCGCACCTCAGCCTAGACACCTTAGCTGTGCTTTCTGGAGTTACGGCCTCACCTTGGCCCAAGACAGTCCCGTCCTTTTGGGGGGGGGGCATGCACAATGTGGAAGCGCCCCCTCCTCCTCCTGTGCCCCCCCTTTGCTTTTGAAGGATGCGCCTGTGTTTAATGGTTGTCCTTGGAGCCGCCTTCTTCTTTGGGAAACTGCTCCAGAGAGAAGCAACCACATAAAGAAGCGTGGGTTCCCAAGATGGCACCATTGTATGACGGAGGGTGTGAAACCTGAGTTTGCCATCAGCTAATACACTTTGTGGCTCTCCAGCAGCCTTTGTATCTCTAGGTAGATGCTGCCTGTCCGTGTCTCTGTATCTTTCTAGAAATACACTCTCAGGTATCTTTGCTGGTGTGCAGAAATCACTGCGCTGCTCTGTGGAAGCTCCTGCAACCCAGATGGACCCCATGTGTCACGCGAGGGCCGCCTGTCCGTCAGACGCAAGCAGCCACCTCCCTCTTATCAGAGGTGATGTCTTGGGGTTTGAAGTCTGCAGTTTTGGAGAGATTGCTTGGGTATAGAAACTTGGAGTGGAATGGGAGGGCACCTGAGACCCTGGGACAGGGTATTAGTGGACAAGGGCCTAGGGAGACCAGAAAAAGACCATTGTCACATAGTTGGGGCCCCTTTGTAAAACAGATTGCAATCCCAGGTTGAGTAACTTGAGGGCTAGACAAGGTCAACACTGTCCACACTGGAGCAAAGGTAAAGAGACAGCAGAGCCCAGACCAGCACTAAGCTACCCCTGTACCTGAAAGGTGAGGATCGGAAGGCACCTACGAGCTGAGACCTCCATTCAGGGAATGTAGCTGGTTGTGTGGGACCCCCAGGGGTGGATGTCCTGGCTCCCTCCCCTGCCTCTTCCCCATCCTTCTGTAGTGGCATCTGCTGAAGGTCTTGGGAGGGAGTAGCGGTTGCAAGGGCTTTTATTCTCGAGGGCCTGGAGAGAGTGACCCCAGAAGGAGATGATCGCAGCTGTCCGTCTGCCCCTCTGTCTCCTGTGGTTAGCATGGTTGGTAAGCATGTACTTCTGAAGGTAGTGAGCATTGGCTGTTTTTATGGTGTTGATTTTCCTGGTTGCTTGGGACTGGTTGATGCAATCCTCAAGACGGCACTATGAGGCAACAGGAAGTAGAAATCCAAGGACTGCATCTGAGGCCCAGAGTGGCCAAGAACCCACTGGACACACACACACACACACACACACACACACACACACACACACACACACACACACACACACACACACACACGGTAGGTGGCAGTGCCGGGTCCTCGTTGTCAGGATCCCTAACACTATGAAGGACTTGAGCCCTGGCTTTTCCTCACATGAAGCTCTCCGTTTCTGTTTGACTAGAATCCAGCTCACAGGAGGTGACTGTAAGCAAACCAAATGGGCAAGGCATTGTGGGAGCTGGCTTCGAGATGACAGGATCCAGTATGAACAGAACAGTTTTCGTCCCTGGGTCGCCCGTGTCAGCAGGCCTGAGCTACTGGCATTCTGGGTCCAGGACCAGGAGGAAAGGACTTTCTAGGAGACAAAAGCCCGGTGGTGGTGGTGGTGGTGGTGGTGGGTGGACTGGGTTTGGACACACCACCTGGTGTGCGCCCACTTGCCGCAGGAGGCAGGGTCAGCACTGAGGACAGTGGGGGTGGGGTAGGGGTGTAGCAAACAACAAAACAAACCCGATGGCCTCGATGGCCTCCGGGCCCAGAGCTGCCACAAGCAGTGATGCCCAGGGGGTGGGAGCTGGCTGTATGACAGGACGCGGCCTGGGGAAGGAGGTCCCCTGCTGCCCCAGGATTTTCTCACTTCTTGCTAACTTTTCAAAGTCGCTTACAAAAATAGTACCGTGTTCACCCGTAAAAGCCCTTGGAAGCTTAGAGTAACAGGTAACTCAGCAGGCTCCATCCCAGCATCCATGTCCAGATGCCCTCCAGGACCATGGGTGCAGTGTGGTGGTTGGGACATAGGCTGGTGCCAGGCTGCAGGGACTCGAGGCCTGACTCCCTTTCCTCCCAGCATGTACTACTGCAAGTGAAATGCTATGCCTTGGTTCCTCCCTTGTGAGCACTATCCAGATGCTAGCTGTTTTCATGACTAGAATAAATGCATTTTATAGAATATCTCCCATTTAAATTTTGTTAATTTAGAAGATTTTCCAACAGGGTTTGAAACAGTTGTGTAACAGTAACCTTGAACTCACCACCCAGAAGTTTCAAACACTGACATTCTGCACTGTTTCTTTCTGATCTATTTTTAAGAGAGAAAACCCGGCAGTTATGCTCAGTCCCCTCCCCACCTTGTTCTTTTATTTTTATCCAAGGAGCAGCATAGTGTTCATTCTTAGGCTGTCTTCTCTGCAGCCCGGTGTACTTGGGGACCTCCCCCAGAGTCACTGAACTCTGTCCCCCCGAACAGCTGCTCAGCCCTCTTGCTCAGAGGCACTGTCACCTCCCTGCAGGCCGGTGGGTCGTCTCTCATCCTTCGCCGTGACACACTGCATAAGAGGGTCCTTGTACGTAACTTGTCTCGCTGTCTACTCCGGAGACAGAAAGTGACAGAAGGCGTCAACTTAGAGCCGCTAGTTTCCAGATCAAGTGTGGTTTCCATTTTGAAGCTATTGTAAGTGACCTCTTAAAAGCGGTTAGAGCAAATAATTAGGAGGAAAGAAGAGAGAGAGGAAGGCAGAGGAGACAAAGTTGGATCCTGTGTGTAGATGTGACCCAGTTCCCGGGCACAGCTGCTGCTTCCCTGGCCCCTGAGCTCTGAGCACCCAATGTCCCTGGAGCCTGGAGAAGTACCTGGGTATTTTTCAGATTAAAGGCATCATGGCCTTGCAGCTTTGGGGCACTAGCTGCTTGGTGATGGGATGGGGGGACATGGTGGATATCCACTTTGCTCTCACCTCCCCTGTCTGGGGAGCATCACACACCCAACCATGCCAGGTAGACATTTTGGCAAAGGGCATAGCCAGGACCTCTTTGACTTTCTCCTTTGCCCAGTATTCATATCTCAGATTGCTACTGGTCCTGAGGATCAAGAGCCAGAGAGGTGGGAAGTGTGGACTACCTAGCCAAAGTCCTGCTAATCAGCAGCCCCTGTGACTGATGACCTAGGCTATGGATACCACCCAACACCTTCAGCTCTGTGTGAAGGTCAGGGCTGCCAGCCACACTACTGGCACTAGGGGATTGCCCATTCCAAGTTCTCCAAAGCAACCTTACCCTTTGCCCAGGCTCACTCTAGCAACCTGTCTCCTGGCGCTGGCCTTGGATTCCTACCGTTCCCACTCTGGCAGGGCTGTGTCTGTAGAGACAGTGGAGATGAATCAGCTACCTGTCTTACTGGTACTAGACACAGGCACAGGTCACCCTCCCCATCATTAAAACTCCGCCCACCCCAAATTTCTCCTTTATTTGGGGCTCTGGTCTGCTCTGAGCCAGTAGAACCTGGAAGCCAGACCCTCTTCTCAGGAGCTGATGCTCCAGGATGTCTTTCCTGCCCTGATAATATCTTCCTTTGGAGGGCTCCCAATGCCCAGGATCTGGTCCCAGGAAGTGGCGGAGTTTAGCTTGGACACCCTGCTTCCAGCTGACCCAGTGAGCAGTTTGCTCTCCCCCAGCCTTCCAAGCAGTAGAGAAAGTAATCCTGCTCCATGTAGCCCATCAGCCTGGCAGCCAAGAGTTACTCATTGCTGCCCAAGTCCCTCCTGATGTGACTTGGGAATAGGCCAGCCTGTCAGTGGGTGGAAACTGCATTCAGAATCACCTGGAGGAGGTTTTAGAGACCAGTCCTTTGGTCGTACTTCTGATGATGCTGATTTTGGAGTCTGGGAATTAGCCTAAGAGCTCAGGATTCCAGATGGTATCCTACACAGCCAAGGTGATACTCTAGAGCCTTGCAATGTCCCCTAGATAACTTCAGAAGACCCTTTGAGAGAAATACTTGAATTCTAGGACTGAAGAAGCATGTTAAATATAGACTCCCAGGCCCACCCCTGCATTAGGGGCTTAGGGTTAGGATACAGGGACAGTGGTTTTTAACAAGATCCCACCCCTGGACATGGTGGTGTACCTGGCCCACAGGCCATCCTGAGAATCCTGGGAGCCTGTGCTTTGGCCCTGCCTCAAGGAATATGTGTATTGAAATAGAAGAGAGACAAGGACACACACACACACACACACACACACACACACACACACACACACACACGGACACACAGACACACAGACACACACGGACACACCTGCTGTCACCGCCACTGCATACTAACAGGGCCCAGAAAACTTCATGGAGATGAGAACAAGTAACCATAACCCCAGGAGAGGACCAGGCTAGAGAGCTCAGTACCTCCATTTGTATAGGCCATGTTTCTCTCCTAGCTGTGCTGCCATTGGCTCTGAAGAGCCCGCCCACTCCATTACCACAAAACCACAAACATTCCAGAGAACTGGACTTATTGAGACCCAGTGGCTCCCAATTGGAGTGGTCCACATGACAGCGACATGGACATAGTCTTTGCCCTCCTTCACTTGAGATGAGATTTGGTGTTAATAAGATATGCATATACTCTTTAAAACCCCTCTTCCTGATTCCTGCACTTGGCCTTGGACCCCTGGGCCAAGGTTGACTTGGCAATATAGAACTCATTGCGGCCACCACTTTATTTCCAAGTCTATGGCTGCCAGGTCACTGTGAGAGCCAGCTTTGGGGATCATATTTGGGCAGACCCCTCTCCCCAGGAAGAAAGGTGGATGGGGAAGCCTTTTGGAGCTTAGTTCTTAGGGTGAGAAGCAGAGGTCAAAGACCATAAAGGCTCCCAGCATTGATAGGATTATTCCTTACATCCACCAGAGTTCTGATACCCTATGTTACTAACATCAGTACTCTTTTTCTCGATATTTCCAAAAGCAAATTCCGGGTGCCTTCATCAAAGCTGACCACCTAAGCAGTTCATCCTTTTCCAGCCAGGCTCTTCTTCCTGGAGCTTTAGCAAGTCCAGCAGAGGGCAGCAAGCAGGGTGTGCCTCGGAACCTGGTCCTGAGTGTCTCTGTCTTGTCCACAGCGCCTGAAGACGGGGTTTCTCCCAAAGTGGGGTTCCTCAAGGCCCAGGGTGCAGTTTTGGTTAGTAAACAGGAGAGTGAACGTAATGGGGAGGGAGACAAGGCACCCGCTGCAAGATGGGGCAAGTTCATGGCCTCATGTGAACCATGGCATCCTCCCGGATGGGGTCTTAGGGATGCAAGTGTGCACAGCAGTGGCATTGCTCTCTTTTGATTTTGTTTTGAAAACCATGCTTAAGCTGTAGCCCAGAGGTAGAGCTCTTGCATAGCCTGTGCAGAGCCTGGGGTTTGATTTTGAGAACAGCAGCAACAGCAGCAGCAGCAGCAGCAGCAGCAGCAGCAGCAGCAGCAGCAGCAACAACAACAACAAAGCCAATAGAACAAAACGACAAGAGCACCCATTTAGTTTATTTACAAAGAAACAACCCACCATTGTGTTGTTCTCATTTTGCTGGTTGGTTCCCACCTCCCCCAGAACCAGTGAAGATTTAGCCAAAAGTTCTTTGTGGTTTTGAACAAATGATTGTGATTGGGTGGGAAGGGTCTTTCCACCATAGATACAGGAGATGGGAGACGCCAGTAGGCAAACTTGTCTAGAAGCCAATCCCAGCTCCAGGGCTCTTTGCTACCTGAGGCACCCGATGTCTACACAAAGGCACATGTTTGTTGCAGATAGCCAGTATCTGGAACCTGGGGAGGGCCCTGGTCAGGACTTCACAGGCTAACGAAGTCCTGCTGGTGTTGACAAGGCCTAGCCACCAGCATCTCGGTGATGGCCAGGCCAGTTCAGTAGTAAGCCCTGGACCACATGCCCATGCCGTACATGGCAGAGGGTGGATTGAACAGGGATGAGCCACGTTTCCCAGAGCTCTGGCCCACCCTCCTCCTCCTACTCAACCTATTCAGCTCCTATGCTCACCTCCAACAGCTGGGGCAGACCTAGAAAGGTCCAATATACCATCCTTGACTCATTTCAGGACTTGGAATGAATGTCCAAAATCTAAAGTTTTTACTTAAAAAACAAGGCTTCTGACTTTTTTAAAAAATAATAATCAGAAAAATCGAAATCACATTCCTCCACACAGCAATCTCTAGGAGTTGAGTAGTGTCTGGCCCTTCAAGTAGTGCACAAGCCCCCCAGGACTTGGGGCCCAGCACCTAGCCCCAAGCCTTCCTAGCCTGGTCTAACTGCCTTAGAGCTCATAGCGTGTGTTTCCTCTGGCTGTGAGTTGAGCTGGATCCAGTTGAGTGGGGTGTTCCAGGAATGAGAAGACACTCACAGGAAGGTGTCAGGGAGTCCCCCGACCCTCACCACATAGCCCATTACTCAGGTGGACAAGCCTGGCCATGGCAAAGCCCTAGGGGTAAGATTGCCCCAAACCTTGATTGGTTTGTCAAGTAGCCTAAGGAGGTCTACTTAGCTTTAAGCCCCTGGGTCTTTGGAGATTTCAGCAAGATAGGAGATGGGAAAAGGCTGCCTTCCTATCATGGAGCTCCCTGGACAAATTCCACCGAGCTCTCCAGGAAGGGGAGCAGGAAGGCTGCTGGCTAGTCTGGAGAGCACAGCATGGACAGGGGAGCCCATGCTGCCTGTGCGGTTGCAGCAGCTTCTGCAGGTTCAGGAGGACTGCCCCAGGTGGCCTGGCTGGCAGAATGCTACTTACTTGCTGTGTGACACTGAACAAGTGACCTGACTACTCTGTACCTTGCTTTCCTGACTTACAATGGGCTCATTACAGTCCCCACCTGAAAAGATGAGATTAAATGGGCCCATGGGTGTGAAGCTTTAGCACAGGCCATTGCCTGTCATTAACGGCAGCTTCTGCGAGGGGAATACGGCCCCAGAAGACCATGGGAAAGTAGGTGCTGCCCTGCCTTCACCCCAACTGCAGAGGCTCTTCTGCCACATACTTGAGGTCGCCCTGCCTGGCCTGTTGCCTTTCCCGACCACATTCCATGGGGTCATTCTTTTCTTCCATACCTGGCTCGTGGTGGGGACTTGGAAACGCCGCTGTATAGCACAATGAGACTGCCCCAGCCCTGGTCCTAGGGAGAGACAGCTCTGGGCCCACGGTCGTGGATAGGACTGGGGACTGGCAGCCTGTGGGGCCCTTCTTCAGAGAAACAGTAGCCTTCTAAAGCTTGTGGCCAAATGGCCAGCGGGCATTGACTGAGACAAACCAGGACCACTCATTCTCCATGGGCCACCATCACGGTCCTCAATTCAGACAGCTGAAAGCGTTCTAGAGACTACAGGCTTACCAAGGGCCCAGAAGCTCATGTATCCTATGGTTCCTTCTTTCTCGGGGCCGATCATGCTTGTTGCTAGACTGTGCTCATTCACCTCTGCAGTTAGTCAAGTTGCCTTGAACACCCAATGTGTGAGTCCTCATCTGCTGTTTCTGGGAAAACTGAGGGAGAGGTTCCTGCCTGCCTGTCATGACATTGCCACCAGCTAGTCAGTGCACAAAGACACTTGTTTCCTGGATATTGATGCTCACATTGAGCTTGGCTATAGGACCACATCTCCAGCCTGGCATTTGCTCCTTGAGACAATCCCAGCTCCCCCATGCTTAGGAACCAGGCAGTCCTTCTGCTCTAGGCCCAGGGACTATTTTAAACAGTGAAATCCCCAGCACAGAGCAAAGCCCAGAAAGTAATTGTGACAAGGACATGTGTTTGTAAGACGAAAGCTGGAACCAGAGACCAGGGCATTACCCTGTTCATCCCAGCTGGGCATGAGCAGTCAGGCAACTCCATGAATGACCATGAAAATGCCACGGATAATAACTTTGGAGTTGCACGTGAAGTTACACAGGTTGCTAAAAGCACAGTATGGGCACCTGTCAAGGATGGAGCCCTCCGCTCAGACCTGTTTATGTCAATTATGTGGTTTCCACCAAATCTCTGTCTATTCGCCAGAGATCAAGGGCCCAGCTGAGTGCTAGTGAGAGTCCTGGAGAGCGACGACAGGATTCACACTTCTAGACTCTTGCACAGCCTCCAGCCAGACCCGGCATGTGGTCTGATACCAGCCAGAGAAGTGTCTTCGGTGACTGGCTTAGAAGAACAAATGGGGCGTGTCGTTGCTGTCACAGACCCCTGCTACCCGGCTCCTGTAGCATGCTTATTCTGTTCCCAGACCTTTGGCACAGGCTGAAGACTGGGGCTCTAGTGTGGGTGTTTTGGGGTGCAGATGAGAGGAACAGTGGCACTGATGTTATCTTGGGGGGGTCTTAGCGGGGTCTGTGTTACAAGGGCCCTGGGTGACCCTACCAAATCGTGTCCTGGGGTTGGAAGAGAGAGCCTGGCCATCCCACTGGGTCCCACGTCCCCTGACTGTGACCTCAGAGTGCAGCATCGGATTGTGATGTGGTTGGTCCTGAGATTCCTGGCCCAACCTTTCCAGTGAGGCTTCCTTCCTCCTCCTCCGCTGAGCATTGGCCCGTGCATGCCCCAAATGTCGTACTATAGTTTACTTATAACTCACCAGTCTGTGGTTACAAGGAGCTGCCAAACTTGCGCTTTTGAGAAGGATTTGGGCAGAACAAATAACTGGGCCTCACTGTTCAGAGATGACCATCTCAGACTCAGCAGGCCATTCCTTGGACCACACCCATACCATGTTTATCTCCAGAGTCCTCCGTCCATATATACTTTTCCAGTATACAGTGATCAACAACTGTGGCAGGAAGAGTGTTCATGTGATCAAAAATGCTCATGCGAACCAAGCAGACCCCATCTTGATGGGCTGTCACAGGGCTCCCAGGCTGGGGGGTGGGGGGAGCTGTCACACAGCTGCATTGCTCCAGGTGGGATGCCTTCTGTGGGGCCATAACAGCACATAACAGACTGAGGGTGCGAGGGGGTTGGAACCGTATGTAGGTGAGAGTTCAAGACTGATGGGGAATAATTAGCCAGGGAGAAAGCCAGCCAAGACCCTGACACAGAGGAAAAGGTGAGGCCCTGGGTGAATGGCTGGGGGCCAGCGTGGCTGAGTGCTGGCAAGGGGGCCAGCCAAGGCTGGCAGGCTATAGAAGAGGGCATGGCAAATGGTGTCCTCTAACCTAAGAGACATCAAAAAAATCGCAAGCTCGGCAGTGGGAGAAGCATATGCCACTGGCTGGGACATGGTGGAAGGATTGGAAAGTGTCCTGGACAGGACAAGGGATCCTCACCGTAAGGCACACGGGGACTCAACACCACCTAGTGTGGGTGTCTGTGACACGCTTCCCCACGAAGGTGCTCAGGTCCACTAGTCTGTCTCCATCCTGGACCAGCACTGCTGCTCCTGGTGTCGCACCGCATCTCTTTAAGTGCAGGAAGGAGCATAAGGATGTGGATGGGTCTAAGCAAGGATGGAGGCAGAAGGGGGGAGAGGAGGGGGGGTGGGAAGGTTAAGGAAAGCAGCAGTGCATGGGGAAGCTGATGAAAACCACTGTTTTGTAAGGTAATTGAAAATAAATCCTGAAAAAGGAGTTTGGACAGAGGTGCCGTGTGTGAGTGGAGAATGTCGCTCCTAGAAGCCGTAACTTATTAAATGAAGATCCCAGAGTCAGGTTTGAGATACCTTTATCCGTTGTTAGTCAGGGAGGCCCCAGAGATGCCCCCAATACAGCTGTTGCCATTGCTTTTGGTTGCCATCATAACTGGATAGTAAGCCCCTGCTGCTGAGGATAAGCATGCTTTAGATTAGAGAGAGAGAAGTCAAGCTAAAACTGACCTGAGAACTTCCTCCCTAACGACTAGCTTTCACAGTGCAGGGGGTGCTAGTCAGACTCCTGGGAGGGGGGGTCATCAGTATTACATAGTAGTGAACCCTTGGATGCGTCAGTAGTGACCTTCCAGGAAGATGTGCCCACTGATACAACAGTGGCCTGAAGTTACAGGGATAACCAACCATTTTCTGATTGCAACTGAGGCCTGCTCCACAGGAGGGAATTTATGCCTGGTACCGTACATCCAGTCAAAAGCCTGTGGCTGGGGAGTTCACAGCCCTGGGAAGCGGGGGGCGGGGAGGGGACCCTACGACTGTTGTCTTGCTAAATGGACATTCTATCAAACTACCATAGATCAGTGCTGCTCTCAACCCTGGTCAGAGAAGCTTCTTTCTGCAGTGGTCAGTAGTTAATGCAGACTCGTAACTGGTCTAAGGGCTGAAAAGTGACTGCTGAGTCCTCATCCCTAAATGGGACGTCTCCATCAAGTCCCTGCCCTCAAGGCTCAAGAAACATTTCAGAAGAGGGGACAGAAAAAAATGCTAAGAGCCAGAGGACGGGGGCAAGAGCCGTGAGATGCTGTCTCCTGGACATGACGTGGCCACTGTGCTCACAATCACAGAGAGGCTGTGGCTCTGTGCTTGAGAGTGAGCCCATTCACACGGGTGGGGCAGGGTAAAGGAAACCCCATGACCGTCTAAGGAGTGAGTGGAAGTTAATGATTGCTGGGGGAGGGGGCGTTCATTCTTCTTCAAGGACATACCAGGTGGTAAGTCGCCGTGGTCCAGTACACAGCCCATATCCACGCACCAATCCAGATCCGATTCAGTGGGTGATCGGGAAGAGTTGTGGGCAGAGTGGGAGAGGATAAGAGGATTGAGAGATGGAGTTGAGTTTGATCAAAATGCATTATGTACATATATGAAATTGTCAAAGAACAAACTCTTTTTAAAAGAAGGGGGTGGAGCAGGCAAGGATGGACATCTGGGGCCGGCATGTCCCCCTGGTAATTGCTGAACTGGTGGTAGGAGGCAATAAGGGAGAACGGATTTGCGCCCCTCTGCCAGCGAAGCGGGGGAGGGGGAGGTACAATATTGACTTTAACATGGGGGATTTTAAAAGCCCCGATGTTCCCACTTTGTGCTTTGCTTCTCACAGGCAACCCAGGACCTTTGAAGTCTGGCTGGCCCAGTGGGGAGCAGCTTCTGCAGAGAGAGATGCAGGAGGGGAGGGCTTCTGTGGAGCGGAGATGTGGGAGGGGCGGGGTCCAGCTTTTGTGGAAAGGAGATGCTGAGAAGGGCCAAGGGGCGGGCTTCTGTGAAGAAGAGATGCAGGGAGGAGCTGGGGGTGGGGTTCTGTGTGTGTGTGTGTGTGTGTGTGTGTGTGTGTGTGTGTGTGTGTGTGTGTGCAGGAGGGCTGAGGGGCGGGCGGGCTTCTATGGAGAAGCTATGCTCATGGGGGTGGGAAAGGGGCCAGGGGCGGCGGAAACTATTAGGCACGCTCCAGCAAAAAGGCCGCAAATCCAATGATAATGTACATCTGTTTCAGGACTTTATAAGCTTTGAACATTTTTTATGGGCAGATAAGTGGGTCGTTTTCTTACCATAACTTAGAACTTCAAAGAGGAATGTGTGGATGATGCAAATTGCTGAAATATGAGATTTTCCTACAAAGAAGCTTCCAAAAAAGACAGGAGGAAAGGATGGGAGGGACCGAAGGCTAATTGATGCCACAGCCTTTTATGTACACTGCAAAAATGGGACAGAAATTGATTTTTATGAAAAGTTGATGGGAGATGGGGGGGTGCTGTGCCCCTCCTGTGGGGTCTGGGGTGGCAGCCTGAGGCTGCCCAGGCTGAGGTCAGCCCTCTCGACATAGTCTCTGCTTCCAAGTGTCGTTGCGATGGGACACTAGGACCCTTCTAGGCCAGCCAAGGAGATGTCGACACAAGGCCTGGAACACTCAAGGGGCTCACAAGCCTGGAGGGTTTGGGGAGGCCTTGGAAGAGGCGCTTTGTGGGAGCAGCAGGATCCTGCACCCCACCCCTTCATACACAGTTCCCTGTGTTGTTTTGTCTGCATGCCCCCCCCACACACACACCCGGCTCTAGCGGTTAGCCAGGGGGCTCCAAAGAGAGGGCCTAGTGAACACTCCGTGCGTGCTCGGTGAATGAATGAATGAGATGAGAAAATGATGGAGCTTCTTGGCAAGGAGGGTCAACCAGCTGCCTTTTCATGATTTTCTGGACCCACCATGGACAATTCATTCTGGAAAAGCTGATATGTCTCGGTTTATAGTTGACCCCGACACCCTCTCCGTCTGTAAGTGATGCAGTCTAAACTAGCCTGGACAAAGCGATTGGTCTTGCCAGTGATTGGTTTGTGTAAGGTCATGTGGCTGGATTGTGGCCTCTGAGACGTAAAGGTGCAGCCCACGAGGTACTTGTAAAATGTTAAGGCTGTAGCCATCTGGCCAGCTGCCTGAGACTAGTAAGGTGTGGGGCCCAGAGGCCACCACCGAGTTACCGCTCTTGTAGTACCTGGCAGGCATCCAGTTATGTGGCTTTTCTCTGGAAAGGATTTCAAGACAGTAATTTGGATACATGTTTATTTTGAGGAAAAACACCAGGAGGGGAGGGAGGAAGCCAAGCAGAAGGGAGGGGGCCGCTGAGGGACACTCCGTCCTAGGAGTGTGGGGAGCTTCCGGTAGACACCCCCGCCCCTGCACTGCCCACCCTTACAGAGCCAAGACGCTGGGAGATTATCCACTCATTCCTGTCAGTCACTTGTTGAGGGCAGCTTAGCTCACCAGGCGCAGGGAGAGCCGTGGTGACACAGAGAGGCTTACACAGCGCGGCAGGTGTGGGCGGCGGAAAGGGTGGACAGTCAGATGATCCCTGCACAGGCAGAGCCTATGACTCAGGACTGCTGGAGGATCCCAGTCTTTGCTCTCTAGGGGGTGGTGGGGTGGGGGGCGGGGCGGCGCCTCAGAGGACCAGGTGAGGTCAGGTTAGACGTCTGTTTCCTGGGAGCCCATCCAGGTCTAGGGGAGGCATCATAACGACCCTGAGAAGGTTTAAGTGTCTTCAGCATAGCTGGAGTTGCTGGAGTGACTTGTCCCTCACCCCCTGACATCCCGTCGGCATCATGGGGTTTCTGACGTGCTCGGACCTCAGGTGTCAGTTTTGTGAGATACGCTTCCGCAAAGACTTTCCCTTTCTCACTCCTGTGGCCACCCACTCCTGGGCCCCACTCTGGATCCACCTCCAAAGAAGACAGGAAGTCCTCCGTCTCCCTCTGCTCCTGCTCGGTCCCCCCACTGCTACCCTGTGCTGGCCGCCCTCCTCTTCATCCGATTGCTGGCTGTCCTCTCCCGGAGTCTTTGGGATCTGCATTTACATTCTCTGCTGAAGAATTATTCTCACCTCCCCATCTTCATGACATCTGCCTGGAAAGAATAAGGCCCTCGGAGTCAAGGGCTCTCAGGTCCGATGGACAATGGTCATGGTCTCTGCCGTGCTGCTATGGACTTCCTTGTCTCTGAACCCATGAGACCTTTCTGTAGCAGGTTTCCTGGTCTCAGGGCAGTTTGTCAGGGTACAGACCACGGCTCCCCTTAACTCACCGTTTGCCCTTGGACCCCACAAAGTTGCCCGCCCGCTCCTTGTCTTCCCTCCCTCTTCCTTGGTCATGCAGCCTTTGGTTCTGAGTTCAAGAATACGGTAACTTCTCAGCCTGTCTCACAACCACGTTTTGTGACTAACTTCTGATCGATAGTGTAGCTCCTGGGACTCTTCCTTAGAGATGGCTTACTACACACTTATCGTTTCTTCTACCCTGCCTCTCTCCGTTTAGCTATATGGAAAGCAGGTGTGATGTCCATGATTTTAGCCACCAAAATGGATCATGAGGACAAAGACTATACCCTAGAGATGCTGGAGCGGCGGCAAGAAGGCTGTGTCCCTAAGGACTTGGAGGAGCAAGGTCTCTATGCCAGGCGTGGGTGTCTGTGCTTAGACTATTCTGTGAGAAGAAATCAAGCCCACTCACTCCTGTTTGAACACTCTCAAAGGCAGCCAAACCAAATCTCAACTGAAATTGCTTTCCTGAAATCATAGCTTGTTCCAATTCTTCCAGCCTGGGGTTTGTGGCATTCAGCTTTACCTAACCTTCCTTATAAAATGATGTCATACACGGGTGCATGGCACCTGTCTATGATATCTTTGCTGGTTGCTGTACGCATATAATTGTTTACAAATTAAAAAGCTATTAGAATAGTGATATCATTCGGACTTCAGTCCTGGCTCCCTTCTTTTCCCCACAGACTCCCTTACTGGGTCTCATCTACTCCATGGCTTCAGGGACCATCTTTAGGCTAACAGAGTTCTCGTGACATGAGCCTTGAACTCACTCTCTCGTCCTAAACCTCGTTCCCAATTTAGCAAATGACAAAGACAGTCCTCCCAGTAGCCTAGCCACAGCAACACCCTTGTCTCCCAGCCTGGGGACAGCAACTTTATGGGCTTGTTCCCTTCTGTTGGTTCCTTACGCCACAGACAAAAAGCATGCTTAGCACACCAATATGATCATGTTTCCCCACACAGACGCATCCCATGGCTCCGGGGGCAAGGGCTCAACTCCTCACATGGCAGGCTGGGCCGCAGAGTAACTCCCTCGTCCATTTCCCACCCCGTCTTTTCCATTTGCACTGTCTGGCTTCCTATGGTTCTGTTCATCCCGAGGTCCCTGGACATCAGGAGTTCTCCTGATTCTCCTCCCAGCACGTGATGCCGCTCCTTTTGGAGCTGCCTATTCGTGTCCCTCTTCTTCCTCCCCTGGTCTTAGCTTGGGATCCCCGAGATGTAGACTGAGCAGAGAGTGAGGTTGGAGGTGACCGGTCAGTGTGAGGGGGTGTTGCTGAGGACATTGCCCGGGGCAGGGGACCTCTCAGACAAGGACAAAGTGTTTCCGGGTGCTCCACTGCCAGAAGCATGGTGGTTGCAGGTACCTGCTGTTCTGGCCTGTGACTTGTATGCAGCTAGGGGTATGGACCCCTCATTTCCTGCCAGGAAGAAGGCCTTAGGATTATCAGGAAGATAAGACATGAGTTGGCCCAAGGAGAACATGTAAACTGTCAGCCACCACGACTCTATGGGTCTGGGGTACATTTTGTTCAACACTCAACTCTTCCGGGTCAACCCTGGCTCAAGCTCAGGCAGATGCGCTATTCCGGTCTTGTAGTAGGTAGACAGGCCCTTGATCCTGCTACTGGACCCTTTCTTGCTCTGGTGCCCAAAGCCTGCAGGAGGCAAAGCAGCCCTTGGGAAAACTTCTGCCATTAATCCTTAAAGGCGCTATGGTCGGCAGGCTTTCTATCATGCCCATTTTACAGGTGAGGAATGTGAGGCCGGGAGACTGTACTACCAGCCTACAGCCATTACCATCGGTTCAGAAGCTCATGCCCTGTGGTGTGTGCTTGCATTTGCTCCCACCCCAGCCTCCTTTCTCAGGCCTTCCTTCCCTTCTCTGAGTATCTCTTGACCACTTAGATGCAGGGCTGTTGTGCTCATTTCACTGGCTCCCATGTGTTTAGGTGAAGCAAGTCACATGACCCAGCCTACAGTGGTGGAAGTGAGGCGCGACTTCCCAAAGATCAATACCTTCTGCCTCCGTCTCCCATGCAGGCATGTGGCAGGTGATGGCCCACCCACATGGAGGACCCACATGGCCATCCATTTGCTCTGCAGCCCTGGGTGGATCGTTTTGTTTTGTTTTTTTTTTCTTCTGCAAATCTTAGCATACTCCTCTCTACCATGCAGTGGTGATAACCTGTAGGCCCTGGCCAGTGTGAGCAGGGAGGGCCATCCCCATACTGCCATCAGCAAGGACGGGGGTGTCCACAGTCCACACTGATGCAGAAGGCCATGCACATATTCTAACACACGCTGAGACCTAGATCCAGTTCTTTCTGACCTGGGGACCAGATTGACCTGGACCAGGCATGGAAGCTGCCAGCTCCTTTCCTAAGAAAGTAAGTGGGGAGAGGCAGGACAGAGCACCCTCGAAACAGTCTGCAGGCACCACATGCTAGCAGCTGCCAGCATCAGATATGGGGATTAGGAACTGAGCAACACAATATCCTGATAAAATAGAAGAGGCAATTAAGCTAATGAAGGATCACTTTGCTGATTTGCAAGCTGCGATTAATAAGCATTCATTGTCTATTTAGGAGTCGAGCATGACACAGGTTCAGGAGCCAGCGTGAAACGCAGTGACAGTCTAAGCACTGTCCAATAGCTGCCCAGATGTTGCTCAAAGCCCAGCAAGAGCCTGGTGAGGGACAGATGCTATAAGGAAAGACACCACTTGTTGCTCCGTTCATCCTTTTGAGACATTCCTTGGGAGATGACACCTGGTGTCCGTGCTTCCATTCTTGCTTCCATAGCATGCGGTCTGGTGGATGCAATCCCTCCTAGTTTTAACCAGCGACACAGCTCGGCTTTCTCATGGCGGCTATGGTTCCCTTGCTTGTCCTGTGGTAGGTTTTGCAACCACATCTGTGTATAGACAAACATCAGTGGTGCTTGGAGCTGACCCTCTCTGGGTCCTGGGATACAAGATTACTTAGGTGGCTCTCCTGGGACCACATGAATTGGGAGGGAGGGCCAGAGTTGCCTCCTTTGTCATTTACCCTGGCCGAAAGCAAGGCCCAGCTAAGCTTTGTGGCCTGGAGGCTGCTTGCTCATGGAAACATTCAAAGTCTGGAGGGGCTGGAGAGATGGCTCAGTGGTTAAGAGCACTGGCTGTTCTTCCAGAGGTCCTGAGTTCAATTCCCAGCACCTACTTGGTGGCTCACAACCATCTGTAATGAGATCTGGTGCCCTCTTATGACCTGTAGGTAGAATGTTGTGTACATAGTAAACAAGTAAATCTTAAAAAAGGAAAGCAAGAAAGTCTGAAGGAAGCACCACAAAGTTCACCTCTCCAGAAGTGGGGAGGAAGAGCCACGGTCTAGGCAAATGCCAGAGGTAGAGCTGGAGCACTAACTGCTCAGATCCCATGGCCCCCACCTACGTGAGGTTCTCTGTCTCGTCAGCGGCACTCTGTACGACTCTTACGGTCTCCATTGTACAGACAAAAGCACTGAGGCTATTTGTTTTGATGAGTGAGAGCTGGACATACGTGACAGGAAGAATGGAGGGGCTGTTAACAAGAAGAGTCAGCACAGAAACAGTGCCTGCCTGTGGCATCTCAATGAGGATCTGCTTGGTCCTCTCCCCTCCTCCTGGGAGTTCCTCAAGGATTGGGACCATGAGGTGCGGTGGCTCAGGCTTGTAATCCCAGCCCTTAGTAGGAGGCTGAGGCAAGAAGATCCAAGAGTTCAAGGCTAGCCTGGGCAACAGAGCCAGAGCCTGCTCCCCCGACCCCCTACAAGGCAAACACAAGCACACACAGGAGCAAAGGCCTTGGCTCCCCCAGATGATGGCCTGCATCCTATAATAAGCTGTAAGCTGAGCCCCTTTCCTCCCAGGAGCTGCTGTTGGTTAGTGCTTTGTCACAGCAACAGAGAAGCAGAACAGTCAGTGTCCATTAGGTCGTGGGCCCAGTTTTCAAATTACGGTGTCTCAGTTGATTCCAGACCCTGTCAAGCCGACAGCTAAGATTTTGCATCGTACCTGTTATAGCTGGTTTTGATGTCACAACCTGCCATACATGAGAATCACCTGAGTAGGAGCTACACCTGAAGAACTGTCCTGATTGCTTTAGCCGCTGTGGGAAGACACACACACACACACACACACACACACACACACACACACACACACACACACACACACACGTTGTGGGTGGCCCCTTCCGGTAGCAGTCCAGACAAAAAAGCAAAACCGAAGGAAGGGGCCGCCTTTTGCTAGCGGGGCCTCTCTCTTGCCCTGGAGCTGCTTCCATCGCTGATGTCAGAGCCACGGTTCCCACCCAGCGGCTCTCCAGGAAACTTCCAGGCTTCCAACAACAGATTGGGACCGCTGAGGCACCCAGCCTTATGGGCTGAGCAACTAACTGGTTGTCAGCCTCCCCAGTGAGTGACAGCCACTGTGGAACCCTGACACACCTCTGGATGGGTCTATGAGGAAAGGTGCAGGAAGGGTTATCTGAAGACACCCCCCCCCCCACACACACACCCCAGTGGCTGGCACCTTCCGACAGGTCACCTGGACAGAAGGGAGTCTGGAAAGAATGTAGTGTTGCCTGCCTTTACCTTCTGCTGAGAGAGTGTCACATGGTCACCGCCGCTCCTGAGACTGTTACCCTTTGCGGACATCAGAACTCAGAATGAAGGCCAGTGGCTCTCCAGGAGTCCTCCATATTTTCAGCATCATATTGGGGCTACGGAAGCAATCCAGTTTTGTGGGCAACTACCATGTTCTCAGCCTCTCCAGTGTGCAGATGGTTGTTGGACTTCCCAGACCCGATTCATGTAAGCCAAGCTAAGAGGTCCCTTTTGTTACATATACATTGAATTTAATGTTTATATGGTATTTAATGAAAATATATATCACATATGATATGTCTCTGTCCCTTCTCTCTCTCTCTCTCACACACACACACATATACACACAAACACACACATTCAGTTCTTTTCATCTAGGAACCCTTGCCTAAAATAGCAGGGGCATCAAATGTCTCTGCTACGTCTGTGTCTGCACCTGCAAAATGAGACTGTCAAGTTCAAGAGAGGCAAAAGCAGCCACTGGGCTTCAAGGACTTTGGGTCCACTCCCCTGGGTCTTATTCTGCGGGAAGACTTCAAGACTGAAACAATTGCGAAGATGTGGCCCCTGCCAGGAACTTTATATCCTGTGGCACCCAATGGAGCAGGCCTCAGTTTCCTTCTCTAGACATGCACCTGCTAGCAGAGATTTTTTTAAAATCGCTTGTGTTTATTTGTGTGTTTATGTGCACAGACACCCGCACACAAGCTGCAGCACTTGTGGAGGTCATAGGACGACCTACAGGGGTCGATTCTCTCTTTCTACCATGTGGAGCCTGGGGAATGAATGCAGGTTTTGAGCTTGGTCACACACATCCTTGCCTTCTGAGTTACCCTGATGGTCTTGGGGGGGGGGCAGGTCTTACTCTGTAGCCCAGGCTAGCCCTGAATGTGCAACTCTTCTGCTTTAGCCTTCCCTGTGATGGGATCACAGGCTTGTACCAACCACGTCTAGTTTCACAGGCTCTACTGTGTTGGTGTGTGATGACCCCAGAGGGGGTCTAGATGGTGTCTCAAAGTGTAGATAGATGGGTGGAGCTATTTGCTAAGATTTTAGGGAATTTACAGAAGGCAGATGCTGTTGGGGTGTGGTGTCTGGATGCTCATATGTGATAAAAGATTGTGAAATGGCTGTTGTTGTTTTACAACCACAAACAGGAAAAATCACAACAGTCTAAACAAACAAACAAACAAACAAACAGACAGAAGTCTACCAATCAGGTGCAGCTTGATCTAGGTGCTAAAATCAACTGAACTAATGCAGGGTCTGTTTCTCACTGTTTAGGGCTCTGTTTCCTTGGTTCTTCTTGGACAAGCTCCCTGGGAGCTCCAGTCCTGCCCTTCACACCAAGATCAGCAGAAAGAAGCATCCTCCAGTGGTCCATCTAAAAGAGCCCCAAAGCCACTTCTCTTTGGTTCTCATGGGGTCACATGCTCACTTCAGAATCCATCATTGTGGCCAGAAGTGCGCAATGACAGGCAGGTTCTGGATTGCACACAGCCCCGGCGCTGGGGTAGCCTTGAGGCTGTGTCACACACAACAAACTAAGATGCTTTGCCCAGAGGATGTAAAATGCTGGGAGTCCACCCTACTGATGTCACCTGCTGGAGCCTGCCAGGCTGGGGTACCCTTTTCTCTACCCGGGGCAGCCTCCGCCCTTACATCTGCACCATCCCCCAAGTCCTAAAAGCCACGCTAGTGTCTCTGCTCCAGGCAAAAGGAAAGGGGTGGTGCCCTGTTATCTCATTAGTCTCTTTGACATCTTTTGTCACCTATCAGGGGAACAAGCAACTCCTTTGATCATAGCAAAAGGAGAGAACATTTAAAACGCAGCCCAGGAAGATCCTCCTGGCAGAGGCTGCCAAGGCAGTCACTGGCAGGTCCTGGGTGGAAACATGATTTTGCAACTGCAGACTTGCTTATCTGAGCTCTGATACTGAGAGTGGGCCCCTCACCTGCCAGCCCTACAGCTCAACTGGTTAACCAGACTAGGGATGGAGTCTGTCTGGCCAAAGGGATTTCCATAATGACAGAAGTCACAGCCCTTGATGCATCATGGATCACAGCCCAGAAAGGCTGCATCCAGTGGGAATAGAACCCTGAGCTGGGAGTTGAAGGTCTTGTGTGCTGTGGAATAATCCTTCTGTACACTGTGAATCTGTATTACTCTCACTGGTTAATAAAGAAGCTGATTGGCCTATAGCAAGTCAGGATAAAGTTATGTGTGACAATCAAACTGAGGATACTGGGATGAAGAAGGACAGAGTTAGAGAGTCGCCAGCAGACAGAGAGAGCTAGATGGGCATGCCAGACTGAGAAAAGGTACCAAGCCACATGGCAAAGCATAGATAAAAATATGGGTTAATTGAAGTGTAAAAGTTAGCCAGTAACAAGCCTGAGCTATTGGCTGAGCATTTATAATTTATAATTGAATCTCCATGTTGGTTATTTAGGAGCAGGAGGTCACGACAGGAAAATTCTGCCTATACTCATGTGTCCACAAGCCAAGCCAAGCACAGATCCCTGTAGGACTGTAGATGTAAGATAGTGTGCTATACCACAAAGGGACCCCCAGATTATCTCCATGGGATATGGCTGTCAGTCAGCTTCCCATCACTATGACAGAACATCTGTGATAATCAACTTACAAGGAAGAAAATTTTATTTTGATTCACAATTTAGGGGTTACAGTCACCTACAGGGCAGATTCATTCCATTCAGTTGCTTTGGGGTCCAGTAGTCAAAGGTGGGGGAGCAAATGATGGGGGAAGCCATTCACAGCATGGCCAGGAAGCAGGAAAAAGAAAGTGGCTGGAGTCCCACAGTCCTCTTTGAGGACACATCCCCCTGTGGCCCCAGACCCCAGCTCTCGGAAGCTTCCACCACTTCCTAACAGATCGCTCTGGAGACCAAACCTTTACCACACAGACCTTTGGGGGACAGTCACGGGCTGATGGAAGCATGGCCTGGTAAAAAATAAATGGGTCTGGGTGGGGCGCAGCTCAGTGGCAGAGTGCGTGCCCAGCGTGGGTGGTGCCCTGGGCTCCATCCCAGCACAAGACAGAGTCAACCAGCAGGAAGAGGAGGACAGGTACTGGGAGGAAAGGGGTAAAAGCAAGGAGGCAGACGGGCATGGGGGCAGGGCTTGGCCAGAAGAGAGGAAGTCTTGACAAGGGCTTCTGAGGGCCAGACGCTGCATCTGGAAGCGTGCTGTGGAAAAAAAAATGCTGAGGATTGCTGGATGCCTGCAGAAGCTGGGTGAAGGCAGGGGATGGATTCTTTCCTGGCCTCAGAGGGAGCAGGGTCTTACTGAAGCTGGGTGCCAGACTTCAGCTCCCAAACCTGCCTCAAATCCTCTAAACTGTGGTCATTTGTTCTAGGGAAAGAATGCCCCCTACAAATGGAGACTGAGGTGGAATGAGCAGAGGCTGTGAGGACTGCAGGGTCCCTGCCCATCTGAAGAGCATGGTCTAGGACTCAGGGAAAGCTGTTTCCCTGGGGGGTGGAGGGTAGCCAGGTGCTAACTCCAGAAAGAGCTGGGCAGGCCACATCAGACACTTGCACATATCTTTTGGATGGAGGTACTTGCCTTGCCTCTCTACCTCTTCATTGACCCAAAGAACATTCCAGAAGCATCTTATCGCATCTGTAGACACATGCAGTCTCTTCACTCCAGGGGCAGGAACTCAAGAGGTCAAGCAAAACATTTGGAGGACCCAGCTGTGCAGGGCTGTGCAGGGAGGTGAGGCAGTAGAGCCAGCAGGTGACCCTGTGGAGAAAGGCGCAGGGGCCCAGTGGACCCCAAGCTAGACACAGTAGTGCTGTAAAGGAGGCCCTGGAGTGTGATGACCGATTGATTCCACCCACATGACAAGATAGAGACCGGCACCATTGTGAAAAAAATAAATGTCCAACCTCCATTTTGTTCCCCTTATGCGCTCAGAACAGAACATGCCCAGAGTGGGAGGCAACTGGAGATCTGAGCTGAGGTCGTGGCTCTTCTGTTCATGTCTTCTGTGACCTAAAGACTTCCTGTTAGCAGAGCTACAGGATGAGGCTGCCCTGGTGGTGGCGCCATGGTGGTGTGCCTGTCACACACTCAGCTTTGGCCTCTGTGTGTTGTATCACATCTCGTTTGAAGAGAAGACATTGGCTTTCAGAAGATTGCAAAATGTGCACTGAATGTCTCCTTCAAACCCCAAGGCTTTCTGTCAGCATGAACAATGTCATTAGCTGTTTAAAGCTTCCTTTCTTCTCATCTTCTGCAAAATGGCCTCTGGTTTCCCCACCGCCAAAGTCCAGACACCATGTCCGCAGTTCAGTCCCCATGCAGGGGATCTGGTGTCTCTGCAGAAAGGACGTGGCAATGGATCATCAGCAAACTTTAGTTCATTCAAGAATAAGAATAGGAGATGGAGGGATGGCTCAGTGGTTAAGAGCTCTGGCTGCTCTTCCAGAGGACCTGGGTTCAATTCCCAGCACCCATATGTCAGCTCATAACTGTCTGTAACTCCAGTTCCAGGGGACCTGACACCTTCACATCAATGCACATAACAAAGTTTTTTTTTCACTTTCTTTTTATTTATTCTTTGTATCAGTCACATTGTGCATCTTGAACCCATTTATTTCCCATCCCTGTGCCCTTGCAGCATACCCCCAATGAAATTTAAGAGAAAAGAAAAGAAAAAAAAGGGGGAGAAAATCTCGTCATGGGAGCTGTAGTGTGACACAGTGAGTCACAAAGTAAACCCTTGTATCCATCTATCTTTACTTGCAAGTGTTCATTGCAAAGAATCATTGGTTTGGTTTGGGTCTGCAGGTCAGGTCCCTTCACGTACTCCAGCAGATCACAGATGGGGTGGATGTTGGGGTGGGCCAACCCATGACCCTGGTTCTGGGCCTGGGTAGTTGCAGGGTTGGTCAGCCGGCCAGCTCTCCCTTGTGCTCACCACTGGAGTGAGCTCTCCTGCATTGCCTTGGAGTTCACCATTTGCAGCTCAGGGATGAGCAAGAGGTGGGGCCGATTCTGCTCTCCTGTCCTCAGGGTCCTATCTCCTGTCCTCAGGGTCCTATCTCCCACACCTACACCTACAGATCCACTGTGTTACCCAGGTATGGCTTAGGGGCCACTCTCCTGAGAGCTGCAGCAGATGAGGGGCAGGGCCAGCTCTCCTGTTCTTATGACCTCAGGGCTAGCTCTCTCACCTGCCTCAGGCATTGATGGGTGGGACACACACACACACACACACACACACACACACACACACCCACACACCTCTCAGATGATGGGTGAGTTATGGGGACAGCTCTTCCATGCTCACAGCATCATATCAGTTCTGGCTCACCCCAGCTCTGCCAGTGGGGTTGTCTCTATGGTGCTTCCCACACAAGGTGCAGGGCCTGTTCTCCCCAGCGTTGAGGCAGCTCTCCTGCCCTCCTGCCCTCAGGGCCAGCTCTCCCACCCGCTTCAGGCATTGATGGGAGTGTGGGGGGCAATCTCTCCCCCACCCATGCCTCCACATGACAGATGAGTAATGGGGACAGCATGCTCACAACTTCCGGGCTGGCTCACAGACACCTCTGCCAACAAGATTGGCTCTATTGTGCTGCGCAGGGGAGGTGCAGGCAGGGGCAGCTCTCCAGCCCTTCTGACCTCAGGGCCTTCTTCCGGTCTAAATGGAGTGGGCAATGTCTTGAGTGGGGCCTCGGAAGTCAGGTGTGCCTTCCTGGGAGCACAAACTCTTTTCTTTCCCCAGCGCTGACAGGGACCCCAGCGCCGCCATTATCTGGATCCCCATGAGGGTAGGGGGGGTACATCGGAGGAGGAGCCTGCGCCCAGTCCCTTCCTCTTGGAATGGGCATGAACAGACTCCTGGTTGTGGAATCAGGAAAAGGTCCTCTAACACAGGAAAACATCCTGTAGCTGCCGTTCTGTGGGAAGGCGCAGGTTCCCCTTGCAGGAGCGGGAAGATGGGGAACCGAAAGAGTTCTGAAGTCCTACATCACAAGTGGGGTTCACCTGGGGCACCCCAACAAACTCGGGGCATAATGACGGAGGCAGCGCAGCAACCTTTTTTTCTAGCATTGTCTGATCTGAAAGCGTTGCCAAGTCGCGTTTTCCTGGAGAAATGCGGCTTTTTCCTTGGGCTCTTTCAGCGCGGAGCACTGGGTGTTGAGCGCCCTCTGCTGGCCATCTGGTGAACGGCCGGATCAAGCCTGCGATCGCCCTAAAGCAGAGCCCTGGGAAGGAACATAGCTTGAACATAAGGCTAGCTTAGGACGACAGCGTTATCGACACGTATGAAGCAGTCAGAGGACGAGCTTTATCAGTATAACATGACAGTGCTATAGCAGGTACACGGAATAGGCAGCTCTCACGCATACGAGGTGGAAGATGGTTAGAGCTGCCTTTCTGAGGAGGAATGAAATAGGGGTATCAAAATCATTCCAAGTGTGGATGCTTCATAAACAGACAGCTTTGGTAAACGTAAAACAAAAGGCAATGTCTAAATTCTGGAGAAGTGTTTAGAAACCCAGAAACATCACTGTTGGAGAGCAATGGGAGGGGAGGGTGCGCCGGTGCAGAAAGATGTGCCCGGCTTAAGCCTCTACCAAAGGAAAGTGTGCCCTAGTGAGGGTGGTAAAATATGGCAGATACATCGGAACACAGTGAAACCGTGAAGGCCAGAGCGTAAGAATGTTATACACCATAGAGACAGGCTAGTTAAGAACCACTGTGCTTTACAAAGCGCATCACAAAACAGTATGCTCCAGAACGCTCTGCTCAAGCCTGCTCGGATGCCCACGCTAGCTGTGATTGTACACCATGTGTGAGGTGTCCCCTCTGGGTCCCTCAGGAAGGCACAGTGTATGCTTCCCACAGAGCCTACAGGGGAAGACCTCACAAGAAGCCTGCATGAGAGAGTCATCTGGGGTTGCCAAGAAAAGGGCATGTGATCTTGGAGAGTTTGCTGCCATCTTGTCTGAGAGCAGAGAAAGCAGGGCAGAGGAAGCAGACTAGAGCGTGTGTGTGTGTGTGTGTGTGTGTGTGTGTGTGTGTGTGTGTGTGTGCGTGCGCGCACGTGTTTGTGTGTGTGTGCTTGTGTGTATCTGTGAGTGTGTGTCTGTGTGTTTGTGTGTGTGTCTGTGTCTCTGTGGGTGTTTCTGTGTGTGCATGCACACGTGCTTGTGTGTGTATGCACATGTGTTTGTGTGTGCGTATGTGAGTGTGTGCATGCACACGTGTTTGTGTGTGTATGCGTGTGTGTATGTGCATGTGTTTGTCTGTATGTGCGTGTCTGTGTGCATGCGTGTGTGTGTGTGTGTGTGTGTGTGTGTGTGTGTGTGTGTGTGATCGGATCCAGTTCGGCTGGCAGCCAGTCAGTCCGTCCACTGCTGGGACTGTCAGCAGCTTCTTTCTCTGTCAGGTTAACTGTGGTTGTGTGTCTGTAAGAGACGGGATCCACATGCACCTACCACAAGCTCCTCAGCTCATGTTCTTTCATCACGCCAGTCACTAGAGATGGTTTTCTCTCTGCTGGTGCCTGATATCTAGGTTCTGGCCTGAGCATTGACATCCTGCTCTCCCTCCCTGGGGCTCCACAATGGTTTCTTTGCAGCCTTGGAGACGCAAGGCTTCCTCTGAGAAGGCTTTTCCAGCCACCTGGCTGAGGGACATCATCCTGTCGGAGCGTCTGCCTGTCCCAGCCATCAGATGCCATTCAGCTCTCAGGCTCCAAGACATTAAAGTGCCTTGACTTGCCCTGCTCGGAGAAGACATGTGCATAGGTACATGGCAGGCAGGAGGGTGTGTGTGGTCTGGTCTCTGTGGGGGAGGGTGCTTTTCTTCTTGTTTTTCCTCTCAGCATGGCTAGCTGCAGCCAAGACCTTCTTTCCAGGACACACTGCAGGGTCAGGCTTTGGCCAGCCGAGATCATGTCCTCCATGAGCAGGTGCTTTTTATCTGGAATCAGCTTGAAGTCAGGCACCAGAGCTTGAATACCAGCTCCTAATGGGACATCGAGGACCAAGGACATGCAGTCAAACTCAGAGCAGACACACGATTTGGGAGACAGACAGTGAACAGGGCTGAGACCAGTGCTCAGGGATGAACAGTGGGTAACCAATCTATGGTTTGCTTGGGCCAGTCCCCAGAGTCCATCAGCGCAGATGGGACTTATCAGTGGAGGCCTGCAACCTGCCTCAGGGCAAGGTCTGTCGGTCATAATGAGGGCGCCAGGTGTCACTGTGTTTCTTGTTAGAGTCACTTTCTAATTGGGGCAAGGGATTCTGACTTTCTACTTGGAGTTAGAGTTATATAGGAAGTTTCTTTTGCATAAGCAAAAGAAAAACAGCAGATAGCACATGGTAAGCCCTGCTGCGGCTTTGCAGGGCCCACGTGGAAAGGCTGAGTGGGGCAGTGGGTTGGCATAGCCCAGCTCTTGTTCAGGCCATTTCCAACAGGGACGGGCCTGCTGGAGTGCCGGGTCAGCATGGGGAACCGGCCTTAGCAGCTCCCAGGCAGAGAATCACAGGAGCTGAGAGCTGGGGATCACAGCTGAGCACACGCCACCCCACATCCATCATGGAGCCTACAGCCTGGAGCCCAGAAGTGAAGTGTCCATCTTGACCCTGCACCTTCCAAGTCCAGCTAGGTGACCACCCAGGGCATCTAGAATTTGAAACCAGGATTCCTCCATCTGCCTTGCCTTTTGGAGCGTGGCACCACACTATGGGCAGCCCAGGTCTGGTCCAGAGACCATGCAATGCACATGAGTGTTTTCCACATCTGTAAACAGATGGGTGGTACGGCCTTGAAAAGCTCTTCTGGGTGAGGGGTCCAGGAGCAAACACCCTCCATCCTCCAGCATCAGGCCCTGTGATGGAGGTGAGGACTTGGGTCCAAACAGCCTAAGCTTTACTTCCCGCTCTATGGAATGGGAGTCATGTGACCCTGAGAAAGTCACTTTAACACCTCAGGGTGTCTGTTCTCAGCTAGCTGTAAGTGACATGAGAGCGTGGTCTGGGCAGGGTGATGCTGGCAGTGCCAGGAGAGAAGCCTGGTACGTAGAATCCATGGACACAGGGTGTAATGGGGATGCCCATCTCTACCCAGAGGGCTCACGTGGGAGCCTGGTCCCCAGGCTTTGGGGGCTAAACCTCTAGAGAAAGTTCATGGGCATGGCTGTGAGCCTTTGTGCCTCAGCTGTTTGTCTCACTGATGAATACCCGAGAGAAACAAATTAAAGAAGAAAAAATTGGTTTCGGCTCGGGGTTTCAGAGACCAGAGTCTGTGTGTCTCTGTGGGTGAGGGTGGGCGTCCCATTGGGTCCTGTGTCCATGGAGGTTGTGTGGCAGGCCTCTCTCCTGGTACTGCCAGTCTATGGCAATCTGGCTCTATTTCTGGACTGTGGTAAAGATAGCACAGAGGAGGAGAGGAGAGGAGAGGAGAGGAGGGGAGGGGAGGGGAGGGGAGGGGAGGGGAGGGGAGGGGAGGGGAGGAGAGGAGGGGAGGGAAGGGGAGGGGAGGTGGGAGGGTGTGGTGGAGCCAAGCATTCCCTCATAGACTGCTGTGCCTTTCCTTGAGCACTGAGGGCAGGTGCCCCTCACCTGTGCTCGCTAAGTAAGCTCAATAAATGCATGGTTCACCAGATTGAACTTTGGTGGGATCAGACTCCATCTGGTGTGACAGATGTTTATTCGAATTTCTCCAAATGAAAAGTTCAGGCAAAAGGAGGGTAGCATAGGGCACCATTAGGAAGAGGTGAGCAGGGGTCCTGAAGGTGCCTTTTCCTCTCTCGGGTGAACAGGACAAGTCCTTCCCTGCACACTGTGTGGGACTGGTCCTTCCTCAGGGGCACTGAGGGGAACTCCCCTGCATGATGCTGTAGCTCTTCCCCGTATACAAACTGAATATGCCTCTACACTCACATCCATGCACCCACACCCATTTACTCACAGCCCATTCCGTTTGGAGATGCACATTTAGTGCCGAACACTTCTTTAGAATGAGATTAATTTTTATTTCCTCCACAGTGCCAAGGAGAGAGCACCTGAGCCCAGCATCCCTGCTTGAGCTATTTTGGACCAATCTAGGGTTAGCCAGCCCTCAGGTGTGGGTGAGTGCTGGCTAGCAGTCCAGAGATTCCCAGAGGTTTCCCACCTCAGTCACGTCGCCACTGGCCTCAGTTGCAGGGCGGAGTGTGTATGAGCCTTGGCCCTTTTTCTGTTCAGTATCCGGGTACCATGGGCTGCATAATTCATAAAGAACAGGGGTTTGTTCAGCTCTTGGTTCTGGAGGTCCAAAGTCAAGGGGCTGTTCCTGATATGGTGGGACCCTGTAGAGTTCCAGGGCTGTGCAGGAAATCACAAGGAAAAACAGGACAGGTAGGCTCCTTTGACAAGGTCACCAGAGCGATTGCAGGGCCCGTCCTCATGTGCTGGTCTAGTTCCAATTACTTCCCAAAGGTGCCACCTCCAGACATGATATTTGGATAAAATTAGCTCCCCCGCCACCACCCTGCCTTTATTTAGACACGTACCCCAGGATGGCCTGCAACTCAATGAACAGCCCAGACCATGGTGGAATTTGCTATATATCCCTGGAGCACACTACCCTCCTGCCTCGGCCTCCTGAGTGCTGGGATTACAGGTGTGGGCCACCACGTCAGTTTCTACCTCTTAATATTTAAAGTGGGGACATTCAAACCATGGCCGAAGTTTTGGCTCAGCCAATGTTGAGCCTTATGATGAGAATCCAGTTCTTTGGTTACTCAGCTTTGCTCTCTCTATAGGGCACTGTTTTCTTTCGTGTATTTTATTGAGTACCTTTTACAAACAGACACAGCTTTTATTTTGCCACTGAATTCTTTAATTTCCCTTAAGACCAGCTTTTCAAGAAAAGCCCACTATTTCCCACATGCAGTGTCTTCCTGGAAAAACTGCTTGAGGGAAGGCTTCCTTTTTGTGTCCTTCTCGCCTCTGAAGACCTTCATGGGACCATTATGGTAGTTGCCACTAGAGGTCGCTGTTGAACAAGGTTTGGTGCAGTTTCGTGACTCCCTACCTTGGAAGACTTAACTCTTCCTACACTTGATAACAGCACAGGCCCAAGTGGTGCCTTGGTCTCCTGGTTCACTCACTCCAAATTTAGCAGCTAGTTAAATCTCAAGCCAGACTGTACCATCAGCTCAGATCATTAATTCAGATCCCCCATTCACCATGAGGTCCAAGGCTGTCTTCTCCTGACAGTAGTTTTCATCAGGCGCACCCCAGTCTATCAGAGAGGTTCCGTGGGCAGTGGCTCTCCAAAGGGGAGCTGTTAAGGATTCCTCTACTTCCCCAAAGCCATCCCTTATCTCACACCACTTCCTTCTCTCTATGTATAAGCCCCAGGGAAGCTATTGAAGGTACAGCTGCCTTATGGGAGAAAATCCACCCCTGGGCAATGTGGCTGGACATCCCTACTGGCAACTTCATTTACAAATCCACCAGTGCCAAAGTGCCTTGGGCTAATGTGGCTTTCTGGGATGATTTTTTCTCTCTCTTCCTTCTTCTTTCTCTTTCTTTTGCTTTTTAAGACTCCCCCCCCCCCCCCGCCCCCACTCCCGCCTAGGCTGGTCTTAAACTTGTGATTCTCCTGCCTCAGACTCCCTACTTGAACTACCACATCCGACTCCCTAACATCCTTTTGTCCTTCAAAGAATCATCAGGCTTCTGGTTTCACTGAGTGGGTGATACTAATGGGAGGAGCTAGGACTCTGGACTAATTAGGGAGGTAACTCTTGCAACTGATGCTGGGGTGATGGGAGAAAGGGAAGATCTGGGCAGCAGGAGGAAGCAGCTTTGAGGAAGTGCATTGCACGGTTGTGCATGATGAGGCTGCAAATTTCTTCCCTGGCTGCTTACAAAAAACGGGCGCTTCTTTTTCTTTTATTGTAGTATTAGGGATCGAACCAAAGGCGTCTCACATGCTCGCCAAGCATTCTGCCATTGAACTACATCCTCAGACCTCTTTATTTCGAGACAGTCTCACCAAATTGCCTAGGCTGGCCTTGAACTCATTCTGTGTGGTAGGCAAGTCCTTCCCATTCCCAGATGGCAAGGTCCATAGTACTTGCAAAGGTTTGAAGCTAAGCTTGTGGGCTTATGGTTCAAAGAACCTTGTACCCAAGGGGCACAAGACGGCTCTTCCAGGGGTCGCAGGAATCCCTCGGCTTAGCAGACACAGCAAAGAGGAGCTTGTTCAAAGCTGCCCAGCAACACCCACTCGCGATGGCACCAAGCAGCCTGCCAGCGATGGTGATCCAGGTCTCTGTCCGCAGCCTGGATGCCAGGGCACCTGCCAGGCCGGCTCAGGACAGATACTCGCGCACCGTGAGCTCCTTCAGGGTGAAGCCCCTGTGCGTGGGCCTCCGGAGCTGGCTGTCATCCAGCCTGCCCTGCAGCGACGCGAAGTCCTTGCCCAGCGCGTAGGCCAGACGCACCATGGCGTCCAGCAGCGGCGCGTAGTAGCGGTGGCTCTCGCGGGCCCACAGGCGTTGCAGCGCGCGCTCGCCCACCGCGAAGGCCTCGGCCGGCCGCTCCAGGTCGCGCAGGCACACGAGCGTGGCGCAGAGCGCGGGCACGGCGGCGGTCGGACAGTGCGCCGTCAGCTTCTCCTGCAGCGGCACCACGCGGCCCAGCAGGTCGAGCGCGCGCGCGTACTGGCCGGCGCGCAGGCAGCCGAAGGCCTCGCGCAGCTCGGGCCGGGTGAGGAAGTCGGCGAACTCGCGGGAGCGGCGCACCGCTCGCACGGCGTAGAGCAGGCGCAGGTAGTCGCGGAGCTCCAGGCGGCGCTCGCAGATGGTCTCCGCAGACAGGTTCCCGGTCAGGCGCTTGCGCGGGAAGGCCACGTCCTCCAGCTCCGGCCCGAAGCGCTTCAGGAGGGCCTTCTGCAGCCTCTCGAAGTCCGAGTAGCGTCGTTCCACCACCGCCTTGTCGCTGTCGAAGCTGCCGGTCTGGACGATCACGACCTGATACATCTGCAGGCGGAACGGAGAGGCTAGACTCAGGACACCCCGAATGCACGCCGTGTGTGTAACCGAGGTGGTCAGCCTGAGAAGCAAGTGCTTCTACTGGCTGAGTCATCTGGTGGGCCCTCTGTCATTTTCGTGCATGCATATAACATACTTTGAGGATCGTCACACCCCCACCCCTACCCCCACCCCAACACCGTACACTTGGGCCTGATCCCCGTTGTACTAGCTAACAGTAAAGGTAGTTCCTGGCAAATGCTGGCCCTAGAATAACAGTGCTTAGAAGCAATCTTGGAAGAAAAGGAACTTGCTAGTGGAGCTGGGCTCTCTCTTGTTTTGTTTTTATCATAAAAAACAGGGCTCCGAGTTCCGGATTGGGAAGCGTGGGCTGGAACAGGGAGCGCTTGGTGGGACACCGGGACATTTATTTCAGGTATAACACATCTAGGCACGTTAGTCTTCGGTTGGTAATTTCACCTCTCGAGTTTCGGTTTCCCCATCCCTAACTCGAAGACAGGATTAGTTCCTGTTTTCTACTGAGGATTAAGTGAGTGAGTGAGAACTCCCTGATGGATGTGAGGGAGAGCTGGGCTCAGCACCCACCAGCAGCTACTGTAACTGTACTGGCCCCAGTGAGGAGGAGCCCTGGGGTACCCTGGTCCCAGTGGGGTGGGAATGGTTGGGGTTGGTGTGACTCCTCTGTCTTCCTAGAACAGGCTGATGCCCCCATCTCTCAAAGGTGGCAGCTCCCAGCAGGGCGCTTACCACAGCCACAGCAGCCGCCAGACTTCAACAGGAGTTCAGCTTGCTTTTGTGTTTACTTTTGTAACTGGTTTTTCTTAATGTCATGTGAAACTGATCTTTCACTGAAATGTAGTGGTTTTTTTTTTAAGTAATTTGAATAAAAACCAAGGAAGTAGTTTGGGTGATATCCGCAGACTCGGTGGGGAAGGGGTGCAGATGACAGACACCTGGCATCATGGGATCAGGAACGTGACCCACACATCTCTCATCTTCCTGGGACCCTGCATGTGGTACCATGAAACCTCCATTTCTTGGAAGACTATGGGTTAGTGTGTCGTGTCCTGGGTGGAAAGCTGAGGCCCCCCTGGACCTTCCCAGGAGCACGCAGGAGGTGACGACGGGGCTCCATCCCGTCTAAGCTCTGCTCACCACAAACTTGGAGACTCTCCTCTCCTCAATGCGGGCTGAGGCGATCTCAAAGAGCAGCTTGACATGACGCCAGCGGCTCTTCTCCTTCTGCCAGTGTTCCTGTAGCTCCTTCGTGGTCATGCTGGAGTTGGAGGTGGGGCTGTCTTGGGTTTCTGGAAGGACAGTGCCTTTAAGGAGTCTGCAATAGGCAGTGCTCTCTAGGCAAGGGATGGGGTGGGGGCAGATGACTGGGTCTGCTTGGGATGGGCTATCAGAGTTCTGGAAGAGCATGCCCTTCCTCCCACCCTCACCGTTGGGGCGGCAGCCAGGCCCCTGTGAGTCTACCTAGTGTGTTCACCACAAATAATGCAGCACTTGACTGCTTCTTGGTATGAAGTGTGGTGTGGAAGTGTTGCATCACCCACTTCCGGCCTGCTGATGGACCATTTTGTAACCATGTGCTCCTGGCAAACAGGGACCCGTCCATGTTTGCTTCTGTACTCCCTACAACATTGGTTCCAGGTTTGGCCATGGAGCCATGGAGCCCCTTAGTGGAGGAAGCCCCGAGGAGGTCATGTTTCAGCCTTAACTGGGGCGGTCCTTGCTATACTAACACTCGCGGGGTGCATCCGTCACCCTCTGCTTTTAAGTCAGTCCTCCTGTTTTCTTGCCGGGAAACCAAAAATATTCTGTATTTTTTGCTGTTGTTTTATTTTGAGACAGGATTTCTTTGTATAGCTCTGACTGTCCTGGAACTCTGTAGACCAGGCTGGCCTTGAACTCAGAGACCCGCCTGCCTCTGCCTCCCAAGTGCTGGGATTAAAGGCGTGCGCCACCACTGCCCAGCTGTCAACAGTGTTTCTTAAGCCTCACTTGAGCCCCACACCTTTCTGAGAATCAGTGTAGTTTTCTACAACACTATTGCATAAATAATTGTGCATTTATTGCAAGAAGTGAAGGTCTGGGAAATCCTTATCTTGTCCTACGTGACTCACATGTCATTCCTCCACCCACCCCTTGATACTGGGGTAAGTGCCTCGCATTTTGTTACAGTAGCCTTTCTGAGGTACTTCTAATTATTTTCAATGTCACCCTGCTGAGCTTGAAGGCCAGGAGATTATCAGTTTTACTTTCTGTGCTGGGGGCACGCCCCAGGCTTCTGCAGATCCGTCTTGAACGGGTGTAAAGAGAGATTACTCCAGGAGATGGCACTATTGCAGGTATTGTCAGTGCCAGGCTAGAACCCATTGGCAGCCATTGTTCTGGAATGTGCTATTGGCTTCTTAAGGGAGGCCCCTCGACTCAGGGCCCTGGGGCTTTTCTAGGGCCACAGCAGCATGCTCAGATGTCTCTTCAGCATTTACAGAAAGGGATGCTGGACAATCTCTGGCTTCTTTGTCCCTTGATTGCACAACTTTGTTATGTTCTTTACATCTACCCAGTCATGTGATCATCCACCCCCTACACCAGATGCTGCTCTTGTTTCCAATCTCTGATCTGCCTCCAAGGGTCATCTCCCACGTAAAGAGTCTGCACCAAATCCTTGTCTTGGGGCTGCTTAGGGGTGACCCCAGTTAAGACAGCTACCCAGCTACCTTGGTGCAGCCATGGAAGAGCTTTAAATGTCTTTGAACTAACTTCTACCCTCCCCCCCCCCCCCCCGCACTGAACCCCAAATCCTCAAGTTTACCTAAGTGTTCTTCTGGTCCGGGACATGGGAGGTCTGGTCTGGAGGGCAATACTTCTTGCCTGGTCCTTGGTGTGCGTTGGTTTATGAGTCCTGTCCAGCCAGGGCTCCCAGGATGCTCCGAACTTGCCATGCTCCAAGGATGCTAGAGGTACAAGAGGGAATAGTGAGAGCCAACTCACACTGGGGCTCCTGCAGGATCCTGGGGTGCTTGGGATTCTGGCTGTAATCTATGCTGGCAGGCATGGGGGAATGATAGTAATCACCTTGCTTGGTTCTGCGCTGCCCACCCAGCCAGATCAAACCTAGCCTGCCCCTCTGATGGGCAGACAGACCCTGAGTGATCCATGGAGTATACTGTTGCTCTGGACTTCACATGGAGTAGTATCAAGTAACAGCAATAACTGGAAATTACCCGGGAGAACGATGTGGGCTAGTGCAGATAAATGTCCCACCACCCAGTTTTATATTACAGTGCAGCGCCTGCCCTACCTATCTACCTTTAAGCAAATATTTAATATGCCTAGTTCATCTCATCTGGTTCTTCATACTTCCTTCGTTTGTTTTTTCAAGACAGAGTTTCTCTGCAAACTGGCTGTCCTGGAACTCGCTCTGTAGACCAGGCTGGCCTGGAACTCACAGAGATCCACCTGCCTCTGCCTCCTGAGTGCTGGGATTAAAGACATGTGCCACCACCACCCGGCTCACCTTTCCTTTTTAATAGAGCATGCACAAAACTTTGCCAAATAACAGATAAGGAAACAGGTCTAGCCCTAGGTCTTGTGGTTGGTGAGTGTACAAAGGGGCAAGGTGGAACATTCTCCAAGACAGACACTGTCTGTAAATTTGTCTTTGCATGTTCTCAATGCAACCACCCTCCTCTGCAGGGCTGTTTATATTTTCACTTTGTGGTGAGGCGCTGAGGCGCAGGGCTGCCCGACAGCAAGGGCTGAGGTGTGGATTGGGACAAGCCCCAGTTGGCTGACAACAGAATCTTTGCTCTTACTGACGTGGACAGGAGGCAGACAGCAGGTTTCCAGTGTCCAGTCTGTGCACAGAAGGAAACGGATGACTCGGTAGCTATCGGGCCACCTAGCTTCTCTGTGCCTCAGTGTCTTATAAAACGGGTACACTATCAGAACCCTCCTTCACAGGCTGGGGTGAGGATTAAGTCAGGCCTACCCCTCAAGCTTGGACTCAGGGCCCTTCACACACCAGGGGCTGCACAGTCCTTTCTGGTACTAGGATCTGACGTGCATTAGGCGTTTGAGAAACAGTAAGGAACAGCTCCAGTGTACGCTTTTACAGATAGCTGCAAATGAGAAGAGATATAAACACATCCTTTCAGATGAACAAATGGCTGGGCACCCTCCTAGACACAAGGGTTAGGTTTTCTTTTCATCACTGATGGAACAGCTAACACAAAAACAACGGAAGGAGAAAGGGATTATTGTGCCCAGTTTCCGGTTTCAGCTCATCATGGCAGGGAGAGCATGGGCAGAGTGCAGCAGCTCACCTCCAGGGGGCCAGGAAGCAGAGAGGAGGGAAAGGGGGAGAGGAAGGGAAAGGAGGAGAGGCTATGGCTACATTAACAGAGGCCTTTCCCACCTTCTTGATTTTTCTGACGTGTGTGTGTGTGTGTGTGTGTGTGTGTGTGTGTGTGTGTGCGTGTGCATACGCGCGCTTACACATGCCCCACAGCTCATGAAGAGTCTGGAGGTCTTATGGCAGCTCGCAGGAGAGGGCTCTCTCCTTCTACCGTATGAGTCATGGGGCTTGAACTCGCGTCATCAGGCTTAGTAGCAAACACCCTTACCTGCTAAGGCATCTCATTGAACCACACTTCCCTCTTTTCTTCCTAGCCTTTGGGATAGTGCTACCCACATTCAGGGTGGGTCTTCCCCTTTACTTAGTCATCTGTGGAAACACCCCACAGTCACGTCCAGAGGTATGTTTCTCTTGGCTCCCAGGGTATTGTAAATCCAGTTAAATTGGCAAGATTAACCACCATGGTACAGGAACTCAAAGGGGGAGTAAGGGTGTCATCACCTCCTCTCAGGACTTTCGGCTTGGCCTGGGGAGGCTAGTGGGCCTCGAGCCTATGCCTCAGGAGGCTGTTCTTGATATGACAGATAGAAGGACCCCTGAGCTGTTTTCTGAGTGACTTCTAAGCAGTAGTCCGATAACTACCTTCAGGGACCCTCCATCGAGCCTCACATTTATGGGTGGGTAAACTGAGGCACAGAGCCAGGGCCTGGGTGACCCAGTGCTGTAAATGCTTGGATACTCAACAGATTGTGTGCGTTGCCAACCCCTCAGCCCTGTGGAGGAGTCAGGAGACATGGCCTTCAGTCCGGCTGCGAACTTACGGCCCCTGGGAAAGTTATTTACTGTCTTCCGCTTTCCATTCCCCCCTTTGCCTCTGGGAAGGGTGGCTACGAGCCTTATTGCACTCATGCTGATGTGATGGGTCCCTCAAGTTCTGCTAAGCTAGTGGTTCTCAATCTCTGTGATGCTGTGACCCTTTAATACAGCTCCTCATGTTGCGGGGACCCCCAACCATAATATTAGTTCATTGCTACTTCATAACTGTAATTGCGCTACTGTTATGAATCGTGAAGTAAACATCTGATGCAGAATATGTGACCCACAGGTTGAGAACCCCTCTGCTAAGTGCTAAAGCAAGATAGTAGGTGGTCCATATGCTGTCATATTTAATGGAAGTTTTTGGAGACACTGCCACACTGTTTAGCCAAAGCCGCCTGGGACTCATAATCTTCCTGCCTCTGCCTCCCAAGTGCTGGGATTACAGGTGTGTGTCACCACACCTGACTTCTCTAATGGGGACTTAGTGTTTTCCGTGGGCACTGTGCGCTCTTCCTCTATCATTTTGTCTGTGAAGCCAATGGTGGCATGTGGAACTGGCCTTAGTGGTCCAGGCCTTTCCAGATCTGCTTTCTTGATTTGGGCATCTGGTGCCAGGGCAGAAGCAGGGAATACCTCCCATGGGGCCTTGGGAGACCTCAGAAATGTGCCTCCCACCCCACCGCAGCTCCTGGGCATGACAACCATTCTTTCCATCTTCTGGGTGCCTTGCTCCCCACTTCTAGGGCTCCTGCCCTCTTCAGTCCTCCTCCTGGGTACACAGGGCCACTTGCAGAGCCTAGGCCACCTTTTCTGGGGGCTTGCAGAGGGGATGAGCATCTAGTAGAATGTAGAAAAAGCCTTACTCTTCCCCGGAAGACAGAAGAATTGAGAGGCCCCCATTCAAAAAGAAGACGGGAGGAAATGCCAGTGGCGATTGAGTTTCACTCTAAACCCCTTTCTTTCTTGGGCAGGTTTCCCAGGTCTTCACTGGAGTGGAGTGCCATCTGAGGCATGCCCACCTGTCCTGCCAGGGGAGGGGGGGCAGCATGGGACCCCTGGGGCTTCCTTCTCAAGCCTGTTGCAGGAAGTGCTCTCAAACGTGGGTGTGCATCAGAATCCCCGTTGGGATGGGGGAGAGGAAGTGCCTGCCGGGGGTTCTAACAAAAGCAGGCTGTCTACCTCACAACACCCAGACAGCCTTGGGGTGGGCTCTGGATCCTGTGCTCTGTTTCGGGGTCATCAGTTCCACTCTCTGAGAAACACAAGTCTAGATCTGTTCCCAGGAACAGGAACGGTGCCTGGCATTTCCAAAGGAACCAGGACTAGAGGTGGAAGGGGGTATTCCCAGTTTGCCCCCAGTTTCTAAGGACTGCCCTACAGGTAGAGGCTCTTGCCAACCTTGATCCTCCCTGCTCTGTCCCCAGCACGTTCCCAGAGGGTCTCTCTAAGAGCTCACTGAGTCTCAGTGGGCAGAAGCCAGCTGAGCTTGGGGCCAAAGAGTGACTGACCTGGGATCTTCAGGCTTTGTGGGTCCAGGGGTCCAGGAGAGTCACATGTCCCACTCGGATCTCTGTTGTAAGGTCCAACAAGACGGTTGAGCGCCGTCGGCTGCTCTGCTGAGTTCTCTGTTTGAAAACAGGAAATAGGCTGAGTGATCTGCTTCAGAGGTCTCAGTTTATTGGCTGCTGAAGGATGTACACAGGAACTGCACAGAAAAATGTTTGCAGTGCATCAGACAGGCCATGTGGTACAAGGCCACCCACAGGAGGGCAGTTTGACCTCACTTCCTAGCAGCCCTCAGCAGCTCACTACTTACTAGATGCCTGAACAATCTCTGGCATTTGGAGAGTCGATCCCAAAGTCCTTTATTTTAGTCCTTTTCTGTGGCAATGCCAGAAGACCACAGACTGAAAAAATTCCACACAAAAAAGTTTAAAAAGCTAATAGGTCTGGATCTGGGACATCTAAGAGCACAGTGGCAGTGTCTGGTGAGGGCTCTCCTGCCACACGTGACATGACATGGCAGAAGGTGGACAGGAGATCTACCTATCTTATATACCCCAGTTCACAGTTACGGCATGAATCCCTTTATGAAGACTATCCTCATGAAGTCACCCCTCCGAAGGCGTCACCTCCATGGTGTTGGGGACCACAGTCTAACATAAGGATCTGGGGACACATCCTTTTAGTAGTTGTTGTCCTGGCTATGGGCTAGGCATCACGGGGACCTTCACGTTCTGTTGACAGATGGGCGAAGTGCAGTTTGGAACACTGAGTTGGTGGGATGCAGAGCCCGTGCCGGACACGGGACATAGGGTGGCCTCCACGCTCCCACTTGGAGGTAAGCAATGCCCATGATTAGTGACAGAAAGTTCCAGGGAAGGCAGACCACAGTGCAGGGATGTCACTTATGGCCACCAGTGTGTGTGGCCTCAGGAGAAAGAGTCTGGAGAAGGACAAAAATTAGAACCTTTCTGCCTCTCCCCGAAAGGCCTTTCGTGTGTCCTTCTAGCCACACCCTTCCCTCCTGGGCACAAGTGGCAGTGCTCCTTCTGTCCCTCCTTCATGAACTTGACACCTAGGAATATATTTGTGACACCCGACTTCATTTTACTCACTGTTGAAGTTTATATGCATCAATCCATTGTACAATACTTGAATTCTTTGGTGTCTCTTTCCGTCAGTATTTATGTGTGTAGGAGTTAATGGTGTGCTTAAGCATGTGTGTGCATGTACAGTGTGTTTGCTGCTGAGTTTTGTATTTTCCTATTGTCCCATTGTTACCTTATTTGAAAATGTCACTGCTCTCCCTTCCTGGAATTGTGATGTCCACCTGCACTGTTTCTAGAGTATCACCATAATTGCTGTGCTGGTTCAATTCTTAGGCATTTAACCACGTCCATGTGACTGTCTGAGGGGACTCTGTTGGGTCTTTGAGGAAGCGGGTCTCCAACTGGACGGGACTGGGCCAGGCCACTGCCTGGGGTGGCCATCTTGCACCTCCCCAGTTATTAATGAGCCAAGCCGTACCTTCTCTGTCCTTGACATGGTTAGTACTTCTTGTAGCCATACTACAGCGTGGGCAGTGGTGTCATCTCATAGCTCACATTGTGACTCCCAGAGATGAATTATGGTGGACACCTTTCCATGGGCCTCTTACCCACGTGTCTCCTCTCTGTTCGAGTCCATCGCTTGTCTTTTATTGAATTACTTTAATGGCTGTAGAGAGGCTGTACATGCTCCTTTGGGTACCTGGGCTTCTTAATTCCTCTCCCTCCTGAGGCTCACATTTGTACTTAATGGATCGTGTGATAAATAGGCATTGTCAACCATGCTCAACTAGATCAATCTTGCTCTTCACAGTCACAGAGGTTTCGCCCTTATTTGCATCTGCTTCAACCCATAGGCCCCCAGGAAGCTTAGGTTGAGTCAGGAGGTGCTGAATATTAGATGGTATCACGCTGAGTGTGTGAGCGCTGGCAAGTGATGTCATGCTAAACTCTTCATCGTTTGCCTTTCTTCTCGGGGCTCTGTACCTCAGCTGTTTACCTATTGGTCCTGTTTATGGAAATGTCACCCGATCCCGTCTCCCCACACCGGCATCACTGTCCCACCAAGAGCACCCATATCCAGAAGAATTTGTTTCTGGCATGGGCCAGAACTACTGTGTGTGCTGTGCCTCTGGCCTGCCAGTCCTGGCGGCCCCACTCATTTGCCTCTGCCTCCCATTGCGGAGAGGCCGTGTGACTCCGCCCCTCCTCTTCCCGCCATGCAGCTGGCCAGTTTCTTGCCCAATCTCTGCCCAGGCTTGAAATCTGTGAGAGGCCACAGCAGACTCTGCGTCCTTCTCCACACCCTATGAGCTCATCACAGCAGTTAGCGACCACAGGGCAACAGTGTGACAATCTCCGCTTCCTCTTTTGGGTCTGGGGCCCGTTTTTTGGAAACCACCTGACACGGAGGTGTGCTCAGATTCTGTTGGAGGAACACAACTAGGTCAGTGTGACCAGAAGACTTTGTCACCCGCCGGGGGTTGGCTGTTCTCTGCAGACTAGAGCCTGATGGGGGGCAGGGGGAGGCAGGCGAGGGCTATGTCATGTCCACTTGAACTGCTATAACAGAGTGCCCTGTGCTATGTGGTTTAACCAACCAATGTTTGTGTCCTACAGTTCTGGGGCCTGGGAAGTTTAATACCCTGTGATGGCAGATTCGGTGTTTGGTGAGAGGCAGTTTCCTGGTTTCTGGATGGCTATTTTTTTTTTTTGTTGTGACCACCCATGGTCAGCCGAGGGCTAGAGAGTCCTCAGGGGTCTCCTTTTTAAGGGACAGAGTCCCATAATGTCTTCATCCCATGACATGGTCGCCTCCCAAGATTCCACCTATTAGGGCCATCACATTAGGTGTTAGGATTTTAGTGCCAAAATCTGAAACATATTTGGTCTGTAACAGAGAAGAACAGGGTGGGCCAGGACAGAACAGGGGGCATCACTTGTGGCCATACCAAGGCCAGGGGTAGGGGGTACCATGGAGTCAAGGAGGGGAGATTTGGGCATCTTAGAGTCAGGTACCCTTTCTGGAATCCAAAGTCAGACTGTCTCCTTCTCTGATCTATCAGTGATGTCCCACCACATTCAGAGCCAATCCAGACTCCATCCTCTCTCCTCTCCTCCCAACCTCACTGCCATGTTCCCAGCATTCCTTGCTGCCCTCAGCAGAGCCACGATGGAGCATGGTGGAGGTGCGAAGACTCGCCTGTCCAGGAGTTTCCTTTTTGGAAATACCCTTCTTTAGGTTCTTTCCATGTGGGCTTTTTCTTCCCTTGGCTTGCAGCTTCCTGTCTGTCTCCCTGTTGCCTTTATAGGCAGCCTGCTCTTAACCTCATGCCACCTACCACCGTTGGCATATCTGTTTACTTCTTGTCTCGACCACCACACCGACAAGGAGCTAGGCCCAGGTTGGTGGTCTGTCCCCAGCACTCAGCACAGTGCCCACACTTACTGGTTGCTCAGTGGGTCACTGCTGTGTGACAGAGTACATGAGCAATCGGATGAATGGTGAGGACATGCAGAAAAGGAATTGGGCTGTGGCTCCGGCTCAGGCCCTGACTCAGTGTGCACCTGGGCCAGCCACCGCTCCTGTCTGAATGGCAAGGGGATTAAATCAGTCCTTTTTATGTGCAAGCGCTCTGCGTCGAGTAATAATTCAGCACCAGAAATCGCTGCTCACTCAGTCCCCAATGCCTCAAAAATAGAAGATGAATAAACACATTGCTGCCTGCCACCACTCCAGATAGCGAGCCTACTTGAGACTACAATACTGAAACTCTTTTCCGAGAAATTAAAAGGAGTTGGTGATCCCTGGGGGGGAATCTCTCCAGGTGTGCAAAGAAACCTGAGCTGGCCAGGTGTTTTGCAAGTGACCCCAAACCCGGTGATGTCACTTCTCATCTTTTTGCAGCTGTGCATGCACGATGGGCCTTTAAAAAAAGAGATTTCAAAGGTTATTAATTCTACAGGGCTTTTAAACTGGGGCCGCAGACCAAGTGTGCTGCTGGCTGATTTTGTGGCTGCGTTAAGATGCAGTGGGAAGGACCAGGGCGCTGGCCTCCTTTCTGCACCACAGGCTTAAAGAGCCCGCCGCTGTGCTGGGCCTCCTGGTCTCCGCTCAAGCTCAGGACCGTCAGGCTTCTGATCTATGTCAGGAATTGCTATGAAGTGGAGACAACGAGCTTTTCTCATCAGGCCTGTTATGTGATGACGTCATGATGAGTGCTTGGGGCGGGCAGGAGTGGGGTAAGATCCAGGCACTCTGCTGGTTTTCCAGGTCACACAGATACAAGGGCACCGCCTCCCACAGAGAGCTGTTCAAGGAAGAGGCCGAGGAACCATTTTTCTTTTCCTTTTTTCTTTTCTTTTCTTTCTTTCTTTTTTTATTTTTTATTTTTATTTTTGAGACAGGGTCTCACTATGTAGTCTTGACTGTCCTGGAATTGCTCAGTAGACCAGGCTGGTCTTGAACTCAAAGAGATCTGCCTGCCTCTGCCTCCCAAGTGCTGGGATTAAGTGTGTGCACTACCACACCTGACGAGGAACTGTTAGTTTGTTTCTTAACACTCTGTTGGGTGGTGGAATATTTATTTTATCAAAATGGAATTTGTAAACAGAGCAGATTCCAGGAGCATTATGGGACAATGAAGAAGGAGGAGGAGCCTCAACAAGGACCACTGGGAAAATGTGGATGGGAGAGCTGGCTTTTGTTTGTTAGTTGTCTGATGTCTGTTCTTGGGCCTGTTGCTATAACAAAGCACCACAAACCATCTGGCTTATGAGTGACAGAAGTTTATTCCTTATGGTTCTGGAGGCTGGGGAGTCTGAAGTCAGGAGTCCTGCAGACCAGGTGTCTGCCAAGGGCCTACAGCAGATGGTTGTGTTCCATGGCTATCTTGCCATCATGGGTTTCCTGGGTCTCCTTCATAGGGGCATTAATCCACTTCTGAGGCTCTGACCTCAAGACAGAACTGCATCCCCAACCTCCTAGGCCCTCGTGGGTTAGGATTTCACGGTGTAAAACTGGGGAGAATTCAGGCATTCAGACCAGATCACAGCTGCTCAGCAAGACCTTCCCAGTTCACTGATGAGTTTAGGAATGGCTTAGGACAGGAGGTGGGGTCCTGACAGGATGCTAGCTCTCATTCTTAGGTAGGAATGGGAGTGAGGACAGAGGCCATCCAGGGCACCCAGACATACTGGGCTCTCCAGGTTTGTGGCAGCTCAGTGGCAAGTGCCTGGATGACCTTTTCCACCTTTCAATAAGTCACTCAACAACAAGCTTGGGTCACACCTGGGCCAAAGGCGGAGGTCAGCAATGACCACTGGGTGCTTCGATCCTCCGGAACCCTCAGTCGAGTAGGAGAGGAAGACATGCGGGGAACATGATCTGGAATAGAAGGCCAGCTAGGCTGATGGTGCATGACATATGGGCAGCTGCTCCTCACAGCTTGGAGCACAAGGAGAGTCCCATGGAACTGTGGGGTGTGGCCACTGAAGGACAGGTAAGGCCCCGGATAAAGGGGCAGAGAAGGGTAGGGACTTGACCAGCGACTCCTGCTCTGGGTAGCTGGCCCACCGTAGGAAGATAGTAGCCTCTGGGAACCTCTGTTTCTTTACCTTAAGAGTTCCAGCCAGAGCAAGAGAACACAAAGGACTCGTCCCCATCGATCATCCGGCTGCTACGGTTCCACCCTAGTAGGCAATACTGCCCACATTTAGGGCAGGTCTTTCCCACTCACTTCACCAAATCTTCTCTGGAAACATCCTCATTAGACACCCAGAAATGTGCTTTGTCCATTTTCTGGATGGTCTCAGTTCAGTCAAGTTGACCGCTGACATTACCCATCACAGGGGTCAGAGAGAGCGGTTATAAGGACGCCGAGCATGTCGGCTGTTACTCTGCGTGCGATAAGCTCCTCATCTGAAGAGCAATACAATTTGACGCTCTGAAGGAGACTCACTAGGGCTGCTCTTTAAGGAAATGCTGCTGGAAATACGGAGCATGGTCAGCAATGCCTGCATAACCTAGGGGAGTGATGGAGATCTGGACTCAGGTGGCCATGGGGGCTCTCACTGGGTGACACTCTTTTGGGGGGAGATGTGAACAAACATCTCCTCACTCAGATAGGGAGTCAATGACAGAGCAGAGTAAGGACACCACCGAAGTTCAATTCGATGAACCAATAAATGTATGGGGGGGGTAACTTACGGAAATATGGGTGAGGGGTCACTTACAGCAGCAGAGATGACTCAAAGACAGCTGCGTCACCAAAGCCCACCCCAGCATGGGCGAGAGCTCGTGAAAGCCAGTGCAGAGGGGGAGGGCGGAGGATCCGGTCTTCAGATTCATTCTCGGTTTCAGCCACCTCCTGGTCCACCTGGGCTATATTAGACCCCGTCCCAAAACAGTGTAAGAAAAGTTGGGGTGGATGCGATGGCTAAGTGGCTAGAATTGCTTGCTGCCCAACCTGACAACCCGAGTTTGAGCCTCTGGAACCACATGGTAAAAAACAAGGTGCCCTGTGATCTCCATTTGTGCCAAGCATATGTGTGCACCCACATACATACTACTCACAGATGATGAATAAATAAATAAATATAAAAATTTTAAATAAAAACCCCACAAAAAAACCAAAACCAACCAGTCTCCATGCTAAGAAGTTTGTTATTGCTGCCTGTGTAGGCTCCCACCAGTATCGTGCTGAACAGCCCATAGTCAGCACAGCGTCACTGGGACCTCTCCCTTTCAAATGCAGCAGAGGCCACCTCAGCTGGCTGGAGACCACCTGCACAGGCACTTACCTGGAAGCAGTGCAAGGTAGTGGTTAGTGCACAGTCTTTGGTGCCTGCGGCCTGGGACACATCCTGAGGATGGACAGGGCAGGCTAATGAACTTTCCTGCGCTTCACTTCATGCAGAAGTCAGGGACAAGAATAGCACTCTGCGGGTGGGGTGACGGGAGTTACTGTGGGCAGAGGCCAGCACACGCTAAGTGTCAGGTTCAAAAGAAACTCCACACAAATGGCTGTCTGTGGTGCCTAGTAGATACCATGCTGGCCTCCAGGCTCACTCAGTAACTGTGTTCTCCTCACCCACCCCCTACCCTAAGCGTCTCCAGCTCATGGGCTCCCCTCCCCCAACTTCTCACTCCCCTATAACCCTGCCATTTCGGCCAGGCACTCTCTTGGCTCATTCTCTTCTGTCTTCCTCTCTCGGTCCCTTCTCTCTTGGTTGTCTCTTTCTCTTCCTCTCTCACTCCCCCACCCCCACCCCCAATGACCCAGTCTTGTCTGCTGGCCATGTTCAAGCTACTACTTTCTCTCCCTGCTCTGGACTCTTCCAGATGCCTCTGGCTGTACTCTTCCTCATAGCTACAATAATAACCTTCCCCTCAACCATACCTTGGAGCAGTCATGTCCTCACTTTGTACACAAAGCTCCATATCAATGTCAATTATTCTATTTATTATTTTTTATGAGGCTTCACATTCAAGTGTTTAAAAAATAACATTAAGAATAGGAAGTTATAAAATCAAATGAATGCAATAGAAACAAAACAATGCTATTGAATGCTGATTGGGATGGTGGCAGAGCCCAGCCTAGGAGGCTATGTGAGAAGACTGTGACCTCTCTCCTCAACTTGCACGCGACTGACCGCCAAAGGGGTAAAGAGTAACTTTAAATGCCCTAACAAGTCTCTGCCCAGCACAACCATTAAGACTGCAGCTGAGAGTTTACAGCTCCCTGGGAGGGTGCATCGGCTCCTTTGACAGCGAGGGCTTTCCTTGCTCTTGTTCCCGGGACCCTATGGTTCCCTCCTGATTGGAAGGTGGCCCAGAAAGCGGGCCACACAGGGGCAAGACACGCAGCACCGCAGGCTACGTGTCTCACGGGTCCCTAGAGAGAAACCAGGAGGGGCGTGGCCCCCTTCCGAGTCCGCCAGAGTGGGCGGGGTCTCCGGCTAAGTGGGTGGGGCAACGGGCGGGGCGAGATCCCTGAGGGAGTTCTAGTGGCTCCCCAGAGTCACCACCAGGCGGGCGGAGGAACCCCGCGCTGCAGCTGGCAGGTGAGTGCTTGCCTGCTGGTTTCTTCTGTGGTCTGCGGGTGCTGGGGGTGGGTGGGTGTATGAGAAGGAGGGTTTTCTCGGGGCAGACTGAGGGCTCCGGACGACTGCGCTCTGTGTGGTGGAGACCACGAGCGCCTAATGTCCCATCCTCCCGGACGCTGTTAACTGGCTCTGGAGCTGGCCTGGCTGCGCTTTTGGAACGGGCTCTGTTTCCCCTGGAAGCATCAGCAGAGTACAGAGGCCATAGAAGGAAAGGGGTGTCTCGAGGGGAGTCATGGCAGACTGCGGTCACTGGAGATGCAGAGGTCTAGGGCACGGAAATCACATCGAAGCCCCCAGGATCCTTTGAAGTCTGAAGGGAGGCTGCTATTTGGGGGTGGCTGGGAAAATGGAGGGAAAACTTGCAGAAGGAGGGAGTCCTACTTTGGGTCGCTGTAGGAGCGTTTCCCTGCTCGGTTGTCCCTTCTCTGTGGGCCTCAGTTTCTCTGTCTTTAGTCTTCAGCGATCACTCTCTCACCCCAGCTGCTGCTCTGTGATCCTTGCCGATATCTCCTGCCTGTCCTCACTCATTTGTGAGAGCTGGAGTCAAACTCTATTCCTCCCTGGAGAGACCCATGCCCACCTGCCCAATGCCAGCCCAGCACTCAGCCTTCAGGCTTGGTCCTCTCCTTTGCTTCTCAAGCCATTGGTGCCGTCGGTGTCTGGACAAGCTGGCCCCAAGCCCCTGAGTCGGTCTGTAGCTGGCTCAGAGCCTGCAGGGTCCTGGCCTGGGGCAGGGGTGTTAGCTTTCCTGTGGAGTGTGATCTCCCCCAGGGTCGGTGTTCTGCAGGGAGGGAAGCTGGCCCCATCAGTCACCTCTGCCCTCTTGGTGAAAAAGACCGAAGCGGTAGCTCTGTTGCCTCTCCTCGGTCAGTCTGTCGTGAGGCTATTGGAGCCCCTGCTTTCTTGGCCATTTAATGCCAGTTGGCTTCCACATGCGGCTCCAGGCTGGCCCTGGCTCCAACCCTCTTTCTCACCCATGTCAGCCTTCAGTGTGGCCCAGCAAGGTGGCTTCTGTGCCTGTTTGGCTGAACTCTGTGCTTTGCAATGGCTGCTGTCTGGCCCCACAGCTGCCTCCCCAAGCTGTGTGGACTAAACGCATTCTCATCCGTTCAACCCGGTGGATGCACTGGCCGGAGCACGGGGTCTAGAGAGGAGTTCCCGCAGCACATCATGCTGATGTGTGCCATCTTAGATGACAGGAAGGACTGTGGGGAGGAAAAGCTGGGGCAGGGCTTGGGGACTACGCTTTTGCATCGCATAGGAAGGCCCCTCTGCCAGACAGGGACCACTGAGTAGAGTCTTCAGGAGGTGATGGGCAAGTCACGTGACTGTCCGTGGGACAGAGAGTGCCCTGTGAAGAAAAGCTTAAGCAAAGGCAGGAGCATGGCAGACCTTGTTCTGAGAGTGAGGAGTCAGGCTAGGGCCTACAGCAGTGTGGGAAGGGGTAGATGGGGCTAGGAGGAAAGCGTGGGACCTGAGGTCTCTTGTATTGAGCTGAAGGTTGCTATAAAGGCCTTTGGCTTTCGTTTTTGACTGTGATGAGAGCCGCTGGTGGGCTGGGCTGTGAACAGATAAGGCCTCTGCTTTGACTTAGGGTCTGGCAGGTTCATCAGGTTATGAGGCTGATATTGGCCTACAGGGGGTCATGGGAGATGAAGGAACCGTGAGGGGGCTTTAGGACTTACATCATGGTATAGAGAGAGGTGGAGAGAGAATCTGTGGTTTTCAGATTTGGGGTCTGTTCAAGGTCAGGTGGGCAGTCTGTGACGCACTGAGATTGACGGAGTCAAGGATGACTCTGGGAGTTCCGGGCCACTTGCTTGAGAGGGAAGCTGTTACGAGGAAGGTCCCGTGATTGCCTTTGTATCTGTCTGTTTGGGGATGCCGGTAGGCACCACGTGATGTTGAATAGCTGTCCAGAGCTGGCAGTGACATTTCAGGCATCATTACCACACAGTTGGGAATTAAGCCTGTGGGCAGGTAGCCTTGTGTTGAGAAAGAATGACCCGGAGAAGTGGCAGTGATTCAGTTCTGGGGTGGGGGGGGGTACCAGCCTTGGAGGTAGAAAGGGTAGAAAGAGAAGCTAGTACCCGGAAAGGAAGATCAGAGAAATCCTCCATGGCCTCGAGAGAAGTGCTCCAGGGAGGAGGGTGAGCAGGTAGAACAAGTGCCCTTGACAGAAAAGAAGGCCAAGAACTGGAAGTCATTCTCACTGGTAATGGATGTGGGAGGGGGAGAAGGAGAAAGGGAGGACTTAGGGATGACCATTCAGGCCCGGACAAGGGAGGGCAGAATGAAGGATGAATTAGTCTGTCTGTTCTGTCATGGGAACTGGTCTCCTGGGGAGCAACTCAGAGAGGGTGAGGGAGAGAGGGGTTAGTGTCCCAGGGGAAGCTGGCCAGCCAGGACAGCTCAGAAGCCATATTCTGCTCTCCTCTGGGTATCTCCCATCCTTTCCTATCTGCAGCAGGCCTGGGGCACTGCAAGGAGATCTCAGCCCCTAGACAAAGTCCTCAGCTGGGAACTTGAGGAAAACCAGGCTAGCCCTGATCCTGGGAAGGAAGGAGTTGCCAGGGGACAGGCGTGTGGAGGAGGGACTTGGGGATGCGAGGGGCCTTTGTAGATACCCTTGAGCCTCTGCTGCAAAGGTACCCCCTTTGTTTTGGTTACATCTTTCAGAGCCTAAGCGTGACTGCAAGGCAGCTCTGGCTAGATAGAGAAGAAAAGGCAGGAAGACAGAGCAGTGTGTCTAACCTGGAGAGGGCGAGACTGACCGGGCAGGAAGGTACAAGAACGGGATTCCAGGACCAGCTTTTATGAATTAGGGGACAAGAGCATCTACCCTTTTGCTTTTCTCTTCCAATTGTAGCTGAACAAGATAGAGTGATGAAGGACCTCCTCTGCTGGCCAGGAGGACAGTATCCAACCTGGGTCTTCTTTTCCAGCTGCTTAAGATGAGATAGGAAGATGGCCCACTCAGAGGCAGAGGACTGGCAGAATTGGTCTTTGGGGCTATGCCTTGCTTTGTGGTCTGCAGGAGACTGGCAAGATGGGACTTTCCAGCTGTGAGTGGGAGGCAGAGCCCCAAGCCACAGGGCTTTCCTGCCTCACCCTGCCTGTGTCCACATGGCTGATGTCATTGCCTGGGTGTGTATGGTTTGGGTATCCAGCCGGCTCTTGGCATATCTGGAGATAGCTGCTGCTCTCTCCCAGTTGTTTCTCTGCGGGCAAGCACATTTATTGGAGACATCCCACATCCCCAGGGTCTTGGAGTGAAAGCCAGTGTAGCTGTTCTAGGCTTCGTGCCAGGACTGCCAAGAACTAGCAAGTTCTGGGTGCTGGCCTGCCAGCTCAGGCTTCCTGCTCGGCTTTTGGGATTTCCCCTAGGGTGGGTCAGCTGGACCAGAGACTGCCTGTGCGATGTCTCTGGGCCTTTCTGGCTCATACGCTTTGCAGAAGAGGGAAGCAGTAAGCGTTTTACCCAGTGTCCTGTAGGTAAAGTGAGCCAGGCCATCTATCTTAGCACTGTCCACCCTCCGTACTTCCTGGCTGCGCCTCAGGCCTCGGGCCAGAGTGCTGCCCTGGCCTCCATGCTGTTCTCTGAGTAGGAAGGGCCAGGGGTTGCTTTTCTCCCGACCTGGGCAGGGATGGTAGGGTAGCTGTGGCTGGTTTGTTTGCACAGTTGAGGAGCACTCCGTGTCTCGGCCCTCACTCACGCTGCCTGCTCCTTGCTGATGCCCCCTACTCCCCTATTCCTGGCTCCTCTCCTCAGACTGATCTCAGGGCACAGTGACCTGCTTGGCCAGTGGGAACTCTCAGCTCCCGGCTTACAGTAGCCTCCACTGTAGGGATACCCTCTCTCCTAAGCTGCCAGATGCTCAGGTAGCTCCCCTGCCTCACTTTCCCCATCTGGCCAGCCCCAGGCTGCTGGCCTGCATGCATGTTAGTAATGTGGTGCTGAGTTAGAGATTGAAGACAGCCCCGGAGCATCCAGCCCCTGTCAGCATCCCCAGGGCTTCTGCTGAGCCTTGTGCTGGGCAAAGCTTAGGGGTGTCAGAATGAGGGAGATCTAGCCTGCAGTGGGAGCCTGCCATAGAGGGAAGATAAATCTCTAATCTAGCAGGGAAGATCTAGACTCCCCAGACCATTTCCAGCTGTCCCCACTCCTGGGGCATCTTAGAATGTCCCGGATTTCGAAAGGAAGCCATTGTTCCTCTTCCTCCAAGCCTGTCCGCTTTCACTTTCATTTTCTCTGGGCACGGCCCCAGCTCTTATCTTGGACCGTGGCGATGACACTGGCCCACTGAAATTTTCTGATTTTTCTCTGCTGCTCTGGGATCTCCATGCCTGAAGCCCCTGATGGTCCCTTCCTTTCAGAGCCCCAGTGCTAGCTCCTGAGGACAGTGAGAGCAGGCAGCAAGCAGCGTGTGCTGCCTAATGCATAGGAAGGAACAAGGGGCTTAGGTATGTGTGTGTGTGTGTGTGTGTGTGTGTGTGTGTGTGTGTGTGTGTGTGTGGTGTTGCTGTAGGGGTGGTGTACCAGTAGGCTTCAAGCCAACTTTAAGTGCACCCTGACAAACCATTTCACCTAGATTGGCATCTTGGCGGCAAGCTCCAGCTCTACTCATGGGGTTATGTGCAGAGGGCAGGGCTGGGGCTCTGTGGGGACACCAAAGATAAGGGACAAAGGTTTGCATCAGGCAAGGAGTCCCACTGCTCGGGTTCCTGTCCGAGCCCCGTCTTTCTCAGCTCTGACAACTACTACAAGATCCCTTGCCTATGTGCCTCAGTTTCCCTCTCTGTAGATGGGACTGGCCACAGCACCTGCGTTCTAGAAGATGAGAGTGGGAAGTGGAATGTTTCAGGAAGGCCCTTAGGATGCACTTAATGGGATCCAGTGGTTCCAAAGCTGCATGGCTGTGAGTGTGGCCTGCGTAGGACCTACTTCTCCTGTCAGCTCTGCCTTGGGAAACTTCCTAAGATGGAGAGCAAGTATGGGTGTAGGAGCCCAGGGCCTTGAGGATTTAAATGTCTGGCTGCTTTAAACTCTTGGGAACTGCAGCTAGTTTCTTGATATCCTGGGGCCTCACTCTGGGGAAAACAGACTGGAGAATGCCTGAGCGCAACTGTGGCCCACTTGGACTTGGGGTAGGTGGCTCTCCACATAGCTTGGCTTCTAGAGAAATCCTTTCCTGACCTCTGGACCTCCTCTGCCCTCTTACAGGTTGTGACATGTGCTCACAGGAAGGCTTCCAGGCACAGAGGAGCCAGCTGGTGGCACTGTTGGTCTCAGAGTCCTTGGAGGGCTTTGAGAGCATCTTGGACTGGCTCCTGTCCTGGCAGGTGCTGTCCTGGGAGGATTATGAAGGCCTCAGCCTCCCCGGCCAACCTCTCTCCCATTCTGCCAGGCGCCTGCTGGACACAGTCTGGAACAAGGGTGACTGGGGCTGTCAGAAGCTCCTTGAAGCTGTCCAGGAGGCCCAGGCCGACCGTCACACCCTTGAACTTCATGGCTGCTGGGACACTCACTCCCTTCATCCAGCCAGAGACCTGCAGAGTCGCCGGCCAGCCATCGTCAGGGGACTCTACAACCACGTAGAAGCCGTGCTGGAGCGGGCGAGGGAGGGGGGATTCCTGAGCCAGTACGAATGTGATGAGATCAGGCTGCCAATCTTCACGTCGTCCCAGAGGGTAAGCTGTGGCCTGTGCCAGCCCAGTTCACAGGAGCAGGCTGCTTTGTCACAGAGACGGTTGCTCTGGTGGAGTCAGCCCCACGGAGTAGCGTGGCTGGTGGGATTTCCAAGCAAAGTTGGCCAGGCAGGTCAAAGTTGCTCTTGGTTGTGCCGGCAAATCCCTTTTGGTGGAGGCGGCTGTGGTGTGGCAGTGCATGGCTTGGACTCAGCAGCCAGAATGATGCGGGTTCAAGGCCAGCTCTTTGTGACCGGATGTTTCTGGGTAGAAGCTCTCCAGCTGTTCCTCCCACTCTTTTCTCTTCTTTTTCTTGTGTGCAGTGCTGGGGCCTTTCGCTCCCCCTCAGCCTTAGCCTCTACCCTTCGTTTCTCCCACCTTAGTCCCCTCATCCCCTGATGCTCAGGGTTTTGGGGAGAGCTCACTCAGTTGGAGACATGTCTGGGAGCCTGTTAACTCTGTCCCTGACTGCTGTCATTTCTGCTGAGTGGCTCTCTGTACTCGTAGACTTTTTATGGCTGCCTGCTTCAAGCCAACAGCTCAATGGAGAATAAATCTGCATTATATTAAATCTGAATTTAATAGTATCGCCCACTGTGTGCTAATATAGTTTAAATGCCCGCCTAGGATTTCAGAAATGAAATTGCATTAGGATTGGCAGGTAACTGCCCCTGAAATGCAAGGATTCAGCAGGAAGTACAGGGGCCGAAAAGTATCGCTGAGTTTTCCTGAAACTTCTATTTTCCTGTGAACGGCGGTTCTCGGGCTGCCTGGGAAGCGTGGGAAATAGTAATATTCTACTTTACAGTTTCGGGAAATCTGCAGCAGTGAAGGGGAGGTCAGTGGTGGACTTTGGCCTTGACTCGTTCATTCAGCCGGAATCTGTGAGGCTCACCATATGCCAGGCTTTCTGTGTTAAAGTTGGCTGTGTTGAGAGCTTTGCATGCGATAGGTGTTTGGCCAATGCTTGTTGATGAAATAAATAAGTTATTAGAACTACATTTCAGTGCAAGGACCGGCGAGCTGGACTTCAGGTGCGTCTGGGTGAGCAAAGGCTGAGGCGGATGAAGGGAGCGTCTCTGTTTGCAGTGTTGCTTTCAAGGTGGCTAAATCTTTACAGAACACGCATGACCTGGGCCTTCTCACTACTGCACATGGGGCCTGAAGGTATGCCCCAGTGTGCCTTCTGTTGGCATTCCCTTCTTGGTGCCTCCCGTGACCGTTCGTGAGGTCAGAATCAGCTCACGCAGAAGTTACCAGATTGGAGCTCGTCACCTTTGACCTAGTGTTCAGCGGTATATCCAGGGAGAGATTCTCTGAAGGGTTTGAAGAATGCCACCAGATGCTTAGGTCCTGTAGGAGATGGGAGCATGAATACCAGAAGTATCGAGATTGTTCAAGAAAAGAAAATGGGATAACTCACAGGCCAAAGAAGCAATCGATGGATGCCTGCAGATACCCAGGAAACAGAAAGGAGAGTATGATCTTACCAAATCTACAGGATGCAGCAGGACAGAGGGGCCTTTACTCTGCTGGAAAGGAGAAAGGCTGGATTTCAGTGAGCAAAGACCCCATCCCAAGAAAGAAGTGGGACCGGACACCTTTAATCCCAGCCCTCAGTGATTTTCAGGCCAGCTACAGCTATGTGGTGAGATCCTGTGTCCAAAGGAAGAAAGGAAGGAGGGACGCAGTGGATGGCAGAAGCCAACACTGACGATGAGGGAGTGAGCTGAGGGACGGGACACTGGATAGCAGGTCTGAGGATCTGGAGATGACAAAGGGGTCCCACAGGCTGAAGTTAAATGATTCAAATCTACTTTTCTTAGTTCCCTTCAGCTCTGGCTTTCCTGGATCTCTGGATTTCTTTCCCTCAGTGGCTCAATCTGACTCAGTGTAGGTGGCACTTACAGTATTTCCAGCTAACATGTCTCTAGCATTAACCTCTTAATTTCTTTCTAGAGGTGGCTAGCATTGGTTGAAGGTTGGGGACTGAAAACATGTTGTGGAATAAAGCAGAATGCAAGTTAAAGAGCCCCCTTTGTCCCTGTTTCCTGAGCAGGTGCAGGGAAGGTGTACACAGGGCGGGTGTGCACCGGGCGCTGGACCAGCCTTCTCTCTAGGAGCCCAGTTAAGCCCTGCTCCATCCTTCCAGTGACGAAGGCTGTGTCTGTTGAGAATGAAGAACAAATTGCCCACTTGGGCAGGGCCAGCTAGAAACTGAATCTAGGTCTGTGTCTTTCCAGGGAGTGTACACTTCCCTTTGTGTCAGAAGATGCGAAAGCGTCGTGTAGTTTTGCTCAGCTGGGGATAACAGTTGTTGGGAAACCTCAGGCTGGCAACGCCAACTGTGATACCAGCTGTCCGTGTGACTCATGCAGATGCTAAAGCCAGCAGGCCTGAGGTGACAGACTGAGCTCTAACTTACTTGCTCCTGTCATAGTATCAACTTAAACAGTTTCAAATTAGGAAATGTATCATGCCTATAAAATAGTGTATACCTTTCATATGTCTTCATTTCATATGCCCACATCCAGATTAAGAAACCGCATGTTATTGGTGCCCTGTCCTTCAGGTGCAACCGGTAGAGGCAACCAATGATCTGACTTGTCTGTTAATCATTCCTTCACTCTTCTTTATGGTTTCTGTGTCTTTTTGCTGGAAATTTCCAAACCGTACATTTTGTTTTAAAAAATGAAATAGCAAGCTAAACATAATTATGCCAGGGAGTAGCAACACTGCCTTTTCTTCTTAGTTGGAGGCTCCCAGGTCAAAGTGACTTACCAGGCTCTTGGGACATGATCTGTCTTCTCCTTCCTTGGGAGTCTATCAAGGACCCAGTGACAAGGTCATTGGTGAGTCTGGGGGAATCCTGCTTGTTCAAACTGGAGCATCAGGTAGAAAATATGTGAGGCATGTGGGAAGGATCACTGGGAATGTGGTCTGAGGAAGTGGGCTGTGCTGCCCAGACTGCTCTGAGCTCATTAAAGCCGCTTCTGACTCCCAGGAACAGGTCAGCACGTCTGTGGACAACACCATTGTCCTCAGTTGACTAGACTAGTTTACTCCATTTTGGTAGACCATATGTCCCCTAGTCTATTGTTTTTGTTTGTTTATTTTGACAGACAGTTTAGGAATTGAATTTTCTGAGTGTCTAAAGTTTCCCACATAGTTGATTGATAGTTTGACTAAGGATAAAGTCCTAATGGCACATCTGTAATCCCAGCTACTTGGGAGGCTGGGCAGGGGGAGAGCAAATGGAAGGACTGTGTGTGCTGCAGAGTGAGTAGGCTTAAGGATGATCTGGTCAATTTAGTGAGACCCTGTCTCAAAGTAAAAAGAGCTCTGGAGCTATACCTGAGTAGTAGAGAGCTAACGTGTGGTACCCCAGGTTTTTTCCCAGCACTGTAAACAAACAAACAAACATTCTGGCAGTCATTTTCCATTGGAATTTTGATGGCGTTACTCTGTTATCTTCCCTGTTTGGAGCTACCACGAAGACCTCAAAGATCGTTTTCTATCTCTTTCTGAAACTAGTCTAAGTTTCTTTTAGTCCATGATATGCTGAAATTTTGTAATCATCTATCTTGAGTGTTGGGCATTCAAGAGGCTGCTTGAATTCAGGAACTCACATCTTCGTATTTGAGAAATTCATCTAATGCGTCTACTGGTGATTATAACATATTGTTCCTCCTCTTTGCTCCTCCTTCCTCCTCCTCTCCCTTCTTCTTCTTCTTCTCCTCCTCCTCCTCCTCCTCCTCCTCCTCCTCCTTCTCTCTCTCTCTCTCTCTCTCTCTCTCTCTCTCTCTCTCTCTCTCTCTCTCTCTCTCGTTTTTCAAGACAGAGTTTCTCTGTGTAACAGTCCTGGCTGTCGTGGAACTTGATTTGTAGACCAGGCTGGCCTGGAACTCACTAAGATCCGCCTGCCTCTGCCCCCTGAGTGCTGGGATTAAAGGCGTGTGCCGCCGCCACCGCTGCCACCACCACCAGGCCTCCCTTGCTTCTCTCTTTATGGAACTGCAGCTGCTTGAACACTGGAATGTCTAGATGAATCCTCCAGTTTTCTTCCCTTTCCCATTGCTGTGCCCTTTTGTGGCTGTAGCCCAGGCTGGCCTGGAACTCTTATATAGCACAGATGGCCTCAGATTTGAGGCAATCCTTATTCTTTGGCATCCCAAGTACTGGGATTACAGGCAGGAGCCACCACAGCCAACTTTGTGCTGTTTTCTGCATGGTATTTTCAGCATCTCTGAACTCTTGAAGTTTCCATCTTTGCATTAACATTTGCAGTGTGTAAGGCTCTTTTTTTCTGCTCCTTTATTACAGTGTCTTGCTCTTATTTTAGGGATGAAATCTTTTGTGTAGACGGAATGATATTAATAGTTGGGGTTTTTGTTTGTATGGTTGGTGGGATTGTTTTATTCACACTACATACGTTTTCGTGTTAGGGATGGAACCCAGAGCTTTGCACATGCTAAGCAATTGCTCTACCGCTGTGTGACATCACTTGCTCCCTGCATAAACCTTTGAACCCTTCCCCACTAATTTGGCTCTGATCTCCCATATTTGGTGTTTTCTTTGGGCATGGGTAAGCCTTGCTTGTCTGTCTTAGTATTAAAATGACAGATTGTGAAACTCACTGAGCAAGCAGGTGAAACCTCTCTACTGCGACTTCTACAATAGATGGTCAGGAAATGGCAATGCTTCTATCCACAGACCTTCCCTCCTGGCTTTACCAGGTTCCTCAGATAGAAAGCCTCCTTCCAGGGGTAAAGGTGTGATTGTAAAGGGAACCTGGAGGATGAACGGCTTGGGTAGTGGCAAGGTAGCTTGGCACTTATTTTGCAGGTGGTTATTTAAACCCTGGCTTTGGGGTGTAGCGGCCACTCTTTAGTTGTGCCTGGGTTCTCCCAGTCCTGGGATCCTCTTTCATCCTTTCAGAATGCAGATCTCCAGACTGCCATGGCAGGCAGGGACAGCAGCTAGTGGTTTGGAGTGGGGAAGAAAGCCTGGTGATCCATGTCATGAAGTCTTTGACTTGTTTCTTGTCTTCACTCTCTCCTTGTGTTACAGACATACTTGATGCTGCCATGGCAGAGCTCTTGGCAGACTGTAGGATGCACATGATGTGCTTTTCAACAGCAACATTCTTGGTTTAGGACTTAGCCTTCAGGAGTCTTCTACCATCCACCCATGTATCCATCCATCCATCCACCCATCCATCCATCCATCCATCCATCCATCCATCCATCCATCCATCCATCCACATCCATCCATCCACACATCCACATCCATCCATCCATCCATCCATCCATCCATCCATCCACCCATCAATCCACATCCATCCACCTATCCATCCATCCATCCATCCACCCATCCATCCACATCCATCCACCTATCCATCCATCCATCCATCCATCCATCCATCCATCCATCCATCCATCCATCCATCCAATGAGTCCTTTCATACTGTCTCTGTCATGGGACTACCTCAGTGAACAAAACAGAAAACCTATTGTGGAGATGCTCACACTTCAGCTGGGGATAGACCAGAGTTTGGAAGGTGCCACATGCAATTAGTAAAGGAGTGGACCCTGTCTGTTAAGAGTTCCCAGGGTGGGGAATAGTGATTTTATTTTCCCATAGGGTTGTTAGAGCGTTCTCATTGAGAAGGTAGAATCTGAGGGAAGACTTAAGGTGGGCGAGGGAGTTAGACAGACACTGGTGGGTGTCAGCACTCTAGACAGAGATGCAGTCAGCAAGGGTCCTGAAGTAGAAACATACTGGACATGCTCATTAAATGGGAGGAAGACCAGTGCTAGGAAGAGCATTCAAGGGGAAGAAGAGGAGGCGGTCAGGAAGTGATGCAGTCTGGGTCCTCAGGGTCACAGGCAAGGATGCTGGTCTGCTTTGGATCTTGAGGGCTTACCACTGGACTTGGGCCTCTACTAGTCTAGGGCCATAGCTGGGGTGTTTATGCTAGGGCTGTGAGGTTTGACTAACCTGTGAAGTATTCACCTCTGACCATGCAGCACTCTCCTCTGGCTGTGGTGCTGGGATAGGCTGCAGGCAGGGGCAGTGGAGAGATAGGCAGTTATGCTGTTTCCAGGGGAACCACAGCATGCCTTGGAGCAGGACAGCAGTAGGGTTCACGGGTGCAGGGCTCCACAGCTTGTAGACATCAGCTTCTGGGTACGCTGCCACACAGCCGGGCCACACCAGGAGTCTAAATGTAGCAGCTGGGGAAGACTTAACAGAAAAGAAAAAAAGCAAGGCATTTCACTATTTTTTTTACGTGTTGAAATGGCAATATTTTGGATGTTGTGGTTAAGTGTGCTCTGTGACTAAGCTTAAGTGCACTTATTACTTGTCGCTGAAGAATGTGGCTGTTAGGAGGCTTCAGTGCACATGTAACTTGCTTGTATGCCTTGGGCTCTGTTTCTGTTGGACAACCTGATTCTGGTCCTTTGAAGGTGGAGGCCACAGGATGTGCTGATGAAGTGCAGAGAAGGGACTGCAAGGTGACTTCAGACGTTGGGCTGAAAAGCTAGAAGGATGGAGGGGACTTGAGCAGGGATGAGGAAGGCTGTGGGCCGGACAGATGTACCCAGATGTGTGGCCAGCATGCGTGTGTGCTTAGGACACATTTAAGTGGAGGAAGAAGATGGGCAGTTGGGTGTGCAGGTCCCAGATTCAGGGGGACAGTGGAGGCTGGAAAAAGTGGGTTCTGTGCAGAGAGTGAGTTCAAACATTCAGGCCACAGGACTTGGTGAGGCCCCCTGCCTTTCAAGTGGTCTACAGCTTCCAGAACCTTTTTCTGCTTTTGTAGGTTGGTAGGTTTATGTATTTATTTACTTTGTCTCATTTTATTTGATTTTTAGCTCTTCTTCCCTTCAGTGGGTTTTGAGAAGGAGCCAGGCTGGCTGTGTGTGTCTTTCACCAACCACGACTACGTATCGGTGTTTGCTAAATACAGCCTGTGTTGGAGTTCCTCTCCTGGGCTCTCATCATGACAGAAGAGGACTGTGTACACAGTTGTATTACTGGCGAACTTTCTTCCATCTTAAATGCTTGGCACCAGAAGTGTTTCAGATATTTTGGGGGTTTTAGAATATTTCCATAAACAATGAGTATCTTGGCAGCTTGACCCTGTCTAACTACAGAAGTCATTTGTATTTCATGTACATATGGCAATTTTACAGTGTTCCAGTTTTCCATTTGTGACATCATGTCAGCACTCAAAAGGTTTTGGATTCAAGAGCATTAGGATTTGGGGGTCTTCAGATTAGGGATGTCTAACTTTTAACAGAAACCTTCCCACACGAGTCCTCCGTCAGTCTTCTTGAAAAGAGTAATGGCCCTTTCTTCATCTGTAGGCAAGAAGGCTGCTTGATCTCGCCACAGTGAAGGCAAATGGACTGGCTGATTTCCTTCTACAGTACATCAAGGAATTACCCTCTCTGCCCCTGCCTCCTGAGGGTATGTATTTGTCCCTTTTGGTTAACTAGAAAAGAAAAGGAAGTCCACTCAGATTCCTGGTTAAAGAGCAACGTGCACGTCAGCTAACGTACTAACGTATTAGTGCGTAACTTCCCCCAGACTCAGCTTCTCCCTTTGAAGCCTAGCAGCGACCTGACTCATTGGGCAGCAGTGAAGATTCAAAGGAGGACCACACAGTGGCTCCCCCTTTCACTGCTTCCTAAACTACACAGTGTTCACGGGAGCCATGGTATGTGGAGAGCCAGCTACGGGTATACCTTGCTGTCCAAACTGCATTCCACACCAGGTACAGACAGGGCTGGGATCTCTTGATCTATAAAACCTAGTTTCTCATGATCTGGAATTCATAACCGGGCAAATTTAGAGAATATAGTCTCATCTATGTTTACGCTCACCAGCTGAGTAATTCGAGAGGCCTGGGTGGCAGGGCTAAGACATGCCAGAGAGCCTGCCATGGACTTTATGGGCATTCTCTACCCTTTACCAACAGTCCTGAGAGGTGGATATTGCTATGTTCCAGTTTTCAGATAAGTAAACTGAGACTTGAGTGGCAGGGAATGTAGACAAATTTCTAAATGGTCTTATTAAATAAGAAACACAGAGCCAAATATAGGGGTGAAAGCCTTAGAGATCAGGGAAATAGTGAGAGTCACCAGCTAGCCTTAACTCACCATGCTGCTGTAGCTTCCCAAGAGAGCTACTTCCTGTCTACCCAGGCTTTTATTGCCTTGCTAGTCTGTCTTCTCATTGGCTCTTAGCCCAGCTACCTACTTCCTTGTCACTGCTTGTCTGTACAGACCTCCAGGTCTCTATGGTTGGTACTGGGATTAAAGGAGTGTGTCACCACACTTGGCTGTTCCCTAGTGTGTCTCTGAACACTCAGAGACCCTGCCTGCCAAGTCATCAGATTAAGGGTGTGTGCTACCACTACCTGACTTTTGTGTTAATGGCTTGCTATTACCTCTGATCTCCAGGCAAACTTTATTTATTAACATACAAATAAAATAGCACCACATTTTAGCACAGATAAGATATCACCACAAAGGAACAGGGAGTGGGTCTCACTGCAGTGCCCCCACCTTCCCTACTTGGGAGAAGAACTCATCAGTTGCAGAGAGGATACAAGCCTGGTACTTTCCCAGTCATCTTGTTCCCACACAACTGAGGAGGAAGCTAATGTGGACTGAAGGTCCATGAACTATGTGCCCAGAGCTAACAGATGGGCTTATCATTCTGGCCCTGCCCTCTATGTGGAAGAAAGCCTGTGAGCAGGATGACTGGAGGCCCGTGCTTGGTACTCAGGTGTAAACTATTCCATACAAGAGCAGGAGATGGACATCACTGTACGGTAGCCAGTATGGCCCTTGGCGAGCATTTGCTAACAATGTTATCAAGTATAGCTGGCCATATAGGCATTATTCAGTTCCCTGGTGTGAGATGCTTCTAAAGATGACAATTGAGCAGGTGAACATGGTTGCAGACACCTGTGGCTAGAGGCAGAAAGATCAGGAGTTCAAGGTCAACTTCCATTACAACAACAACAAGTCAGAAGCCATGAGACTCTGTCTCAAGGGGGAAAAAAAGTAAAAATTGTGTTTATTTTCTTTAAAATAAAAATGAGACATTCTTTAATTTACTCTATTTTCATTTTACATTTATTTACATATCTACTTATTTTTATTTATTTATTCGTGTGTGTGTGTGTGTGTGTGTGTGTGTGTGTGTGTGTGTGTGTGTGTGTGTATGTACACATGCATGTGAATGCACCATGGCATGCATGTGGAGGTCAGAAGACAACCTGTAGTGGTTGGCTGTCTCCCTCCACCAGATGGATTTTGGGGATTGAACTCAGGTTATCAGGCTTGGTGATAAGTACTTTTACCCATTGGGCCATCCTGCCAAGGCCTGGGTTTGTTTGTTTGTTTGAAGCTTTTAGTAATATTGGTGATGGCTAGAGATTGGCATTGTAAGCCAGGGAATCAGAAAGGAGGCTGTGTATATTTTGGTGTTTGATCAGTGCTCTGATACAGCCAAGGAGTAGAAAGAGCCACAAGGATCCTCACCTTTGGGAACAAGGGGATTGAATACTGGGTGTGGCGGCGCATCCTCTAATCCCAGATCCTAGGGAGGCTCAGGCAGACAGATTGCTAGTTTGAAGCTAGTCTGGGCTCCATAGTGAGGCCCTGTATCAAAAAAGACAATAAAAAGAAGGGACGCCAGCATGGGGCACCTGCTTGGCTTGGCTCTGCAGGTACTTTGGTGGGCTAAGAGCTCTCTGGTAAGAACTTGCTTGCCTCTGAGTTGAGAACAAATGGGCTGGCCTTACTGGTGCCATTGAGGTCATGGGGTGGTGGTGATGATGCTGACATCCCGTGATGTGACGTCCTGACAGCCTGAGCCTCTGACAGACCCTTCCCTATTTCCTGAAAGGGGAACTAAGCCCTCAGGAGGAAGTGCTTTGCATTGGCAGTAGGGCTCTGGGTGCAGAGGGGCAGGAGGAAGAAGGAACAGGAAGTATCAGAAGATCTTGGTGAGGACTCGGCGCAGGCGCCTGGTGACCCTGAGTTCCCAGAGTCAGCCTCTGAGTCTGGCCAGTCCATTTAGCCATATAAGGTAACACAGCATGGGTTCTAGGAATCAGATCTGCACACCAGCCATGGCCACTTTTCTCGTCGTGTGGAGTACCTGGCAGAATTAACTCGAGAGAGTAAGGCTTGTTTCGGCTCCCAGTTTAGGACAGTCTGCCGTGGCCAGGAGGAATGGTAGCTGGTGCAGTTTGACCCAAGGCATAGTAACATGAGAGGCTGATTTTATTACAGCCACAGACGGGAAGCAGAGAGGCTCCGGTGGAAGTAGGCCAGGCCATAACCTTTGAGGCCTTCCCCCAGTGGACCATGTCAGCCAGCTAGCCCTGTATCCTAAATGTTCCACATCTACCAAAACGGTCCTATCAGCTGGGGACCAAACATTCAGACACCTAAGCCTGTGGGGACATTTCCAATCAGGGCTTTAATAGTCCCCCATTTCTATAGATAAGAAAACGGGATCCTAGCAAGGCCAAGTAGCTTGTCAAGCAGGTGGTGGGCCCAGGCGTCAGACTTCAGAGCTTGGACACCTAAGCCCTGTGGAGTCTGAATGGTCTCTCAGGCCACCCAACAGGAATATGACTCAGGCTACATATCCTGTGGGTCACACCCTCCCTAGTACTTTCAAGTGTGCATGTTAAGTATGACAGCAGCCCATGTCTCTGTGTTGGATGCTATACTTACCAGGTGCCATGCATCATCCCTGTTTGCCCATGTCAAAGTTCTCTGACACTTTCCTGCTTTGCAGAGGAAGAACCAGGTTTAGGAAGCTTCCGTGGCTGTCCCCAAAGCTCACAGTTTATAAGTGGGCAAGACAGGATAGATGCCCACCAGCTCTTCTCTCTGAGCCACGAATCACATCCCCCATGTAGGCTGTTCTCTGCATAGGTCCCATCATGACCATGATCCCCACCCTCATTTGCCTCTTCTATATCCCAGCTGCTGAGTGTCAAAGGTTCATATCGAAGCTGAGGACCATGGTGGCAGCTCAGTCTCGCTTCCTCAGTACTTATGATGGGTCAGAGAATCTCTGCCTGGAGGATATATACACGGAGAACACCTTGGAGCTGCGGACAGAGGTGGGCACAGCTGGGGCCCTGCAGAAGAGCCCTGCCATCCTGGGCCTGGAGGAACTCTTTGGTACCCATGGCCACCTGAACAAGGATGCAGATACTGTCCTGGTGGTGGGGGAGGCAGGCAGCGGCAAGAGTACTCTCCTGCAGCGGTTGCACTTGCTGTGGGCGACCGGGCAGAACTTCCAGGAGTTTCTCTTCGTCTTCCCGTTCAGCTGCCGGCAGCTGCAATGCATGGCCAAACCACTGTCTCTAAGGACGCTGCTCTTTGAGCATTGCTGTTGGCCCGACGTTGGTCAGCATGATGTCTTCCAATTCCTCCTTGACCATCCTGACCGTGTCCTGTTAACCTTCGACGGCTTGGATGAGTTCAAGTTCCGGTTCACAGACCGGGAGCGTCACTGCTCTCCGACTGACCCCACGTCAGTCCAGACGCTGCTTTTCAATCTTCTTCAGGGGAACCTGTTGAAGGATGCCTGCAAGGTGCTGACCAGTCGCCCTGATGCTGTATCAGCGCTCCTCAGGAAGTTTGTCCGTACAGAATGCCACCTGAAGGGCTTCTCGGAAGAGGGCATCGCACTGTACCTGAGAAAGCACCACCGGGAACCTGGAGTGGCAGACCGCCTCATCCACCTGCTCCAAGCCACATCCGCCCTGCATGGTTTGTGTCACCTCCCTGTCTTCTCTTGGATGGTGTCCAGATGCCACCAGGAACTGTTGCTGCAGAATGGGGGGTTCCCAACGACCAGCACAGACATGTACCTCCTGATCCTACAGCATTTCCTGCTCCATGCCTCCCCTCCAGATTCCTACCCCCTCGGCCCGGGACCTGAGCTCCTTCAAAGTCGGCTCCCTACCCTCCTGCACCTTGGCCACCTGGCTCTCCGGGGCCTGGCCCTGAGCTGCTACGTGTTCTCAGTCCAGCAGCTCCAGGCAGCACAGGTTGACTCTGATGATATTTCTCTTGGTTTCCTGGTACGGGCCCAAAGTGTGGTGCCTGGGAGCAAGGCACCCCTGGAATTCCTGCACATCACCTTCCAGTGCTTTTTTGCCGCATTCTACTTGGCAGTCAGTGCGGACACATCGGCAGCCTCACTCAGGCACCTCTTCAGCTGTGGCCGGCTGGGCAGCTCACTGCTGGGTAGGCTGCTGCCCAGTCTGTGTATCCAGGGCTTCAGAGTCAAGAAGGGCAGTGAAGTGGCTTTGCTACAGAAGGCTGAGCCACACAACCTGCAGATCACAGCAGCCTTCCTAGCAGGGCTGTTGTCCAAGGAACATCGGGACCTGTTGGCCGCATGCCAGATCTCTAAGAGGGTGCTACTGCAGCGCCAGGCGTGTGTCCGCTCCTCTCTGGCTCAGAGCCTTCGTGAACACTTCCACAACATCCCACCTGCCGTGCCTGGTGAGGCCAAGAGCATGCATGCCATGCCTGGCTTCATTTGGCTCATCCGCAGCTTGTACGAGATGCAGGAGGAGCAGCTGGCGCGGGAGGCCGTGCGTCGCTTGGACATTGGGCACCTCAAGTTGACCTTTTGCAGAGTGGGCCCTGCGGAGTGTGCTGCCCTGGCCTTTGTGCTGCGGCATCTCCAGCGGCCTGTGTCCCTGCAGCTAGACCACAACTCTGTTGGAGATGTTGGAGTGGAGCAGCTGCTGCCCTGCCTTGGTGTCTGCACGGCTCTGTAGTGAGTGGGACGAGGTCTTGCTGGTTGGGCCTGTGGGCAGATGCTACTGTAGAGTTTAGATGTAGAAGCCTAGTACAGAGTTGGGATGCAGGAATCGGGGCCCAATCCCAGGTCTGCCATCCTCCGTACACCAGCCAGCAGACCCTTTTCTGTTCTGGAGCTCAGTTTCAGTACAGAGAACGGTAGCCATTGGCCCAGCTTGTTTGCCGTGGCTGTGATTCAACACTCTGACCAAAAACAACTTAAGGAGGAAAGGGTTTATTTCACCTTGCAGGTTCCCATCCATCATCTATGGAGCCAGGGCAGGCGTGGGAAGAAGAAACTATGGGGGCATGCAGCTTATTGGCTTGCTTCTTTGGCTTGCTCAGCTAGCTGCTTTATACATCCCAGGTCCTACCTGCCTTGGGATGGTGTCACCCACAGTGGGCTGGGCCCTCCTACATCATTTAGCAATCAAGAAAATGCCCCATAGACATGCCCACCGGCCAAGCCGATGGAGGCAGTTCCTCAGTTGGGGTTCCCTCTCCCCAGGTGTGTCAAGTTGACAATCGAGATTGGCCATCGCATACTTGACACTGTGCTACACTTTCCAGAATGGCCTCATTTATTCCCACAACCATGCTGGGCTCAGCACCCACCATGATCCTTTACTTGAGGCTCACAGAAGTCAAGTCACTTGTCCAGAATCGTACGGGAAACAAGAACGGCTTTCACAAAGCGTGCCTTTCTGGTTCCGAGTCTCCTGGTCCCTGTCTGTGGGTGCACTGCTAATGCTCTGGAAAAGGCTTGAGGTTCGATGCAAAGTTTTGTGTCTGTACTGGGGACTGCTTCAAATCAGAAGTGATTTGAACCCCATCAGAGTCGTTAATATCTCACCAAGATGGGAATTTGGGGTCTTGAGAGAAAGCCGTTGGAGAACTTTCCACGCCCCATATTGCTTTCTGCTCCGTGGCTGAAACACGAGGCTCTGCTCTTTGGAACATCTGTGCTCTTGGATGTGTGGACCTCTTTCCACGTCTGGAGTCAGACACAGGCAGAGGGTATGGCCAGGCCTGGCGACCAGCGTGATCGCAGCTCCCAACTACCCTTCTTGTTTGCCTTGAGAAGGGACGCCCTGCTATTTTTTGGAGCCTATCAGAAAGAGGAAGTTGTACACCACAGTTAAGATCTAGAAACAGCCTCCTGAGGCTTTGGCACTCCTTGCAGATAACCTCAGTTGAACTTGCAAAAGGCAAGATCCCTGTGGGTGTTAGGAAAGCTTATCTGCTCTGAGACAAAGCCACAACACACAGACACCTGCGTGAAAGTGTGTGGTAACCTGACTACCCTACACAGGGACCATAGTCACCAGTTCATAACACAATATAATGTACAGTACATGGAGATAATATAGATCTCTATTGTATACAGGAACTGTATACTGGAAATATGAATAGTTCCATCTGGGTCTTGAGGAAACAGATGTTGCCCTTAAGTTGGGAAATAGGAAGGAAGTCTATGGAAGCGACTGCAGACTTGTGGATGGGAATTAGGAAGAGCTCCAGGGAAAGGCCTGAGGCAAGGAGGGTTTCCTGGCTGAGAGAAGACCTGGAGAGAGTCTTTAGGAAGGGATGCATCTGAGGTTAGAAAGCCTGGCCCTTTCTGTCTGCCCCTTTACCCTTCCAGTATTGTGCTTCTGCTGACTGAGCCCAGCAGGGAGGCTGAGCCTGCCTGACTTTGTCTTAGGGTATCTGCCTCCCAGCATCAAGAGCTAAGAGAAGAACATGGATCTGACTAGGGAAATGAGTGGACATGGTCTGTACCGTGTTCCATTTCCCCAGGAAGGGAGCAACAAGATACCTCGACTGAGAATTTGCACACCTGGGTGTGGAAGCCGCTCTGGTGGAAATATGAGTGTGTACCTTCCTTGATAGTAGATCCATACTTTCAAACCATGAACTTCTGAAGATCAGATATACTGGCCTGGATGACCCTCAGTGCAAGTCATCTCTGGATTTTTTTTTTTTTTTAATGAGCTCTCAGCCAGTCCAGGCTGATCTCAAACCTGTGATCTTTCTGTCCCCAACTCCTCAGTACCGGAGTTACAGATAGAGTCTACCAGGCTCAGCACCCATCTCTGGAATGTTTAAATGATCCTCTCTCTGTGATTAAGAATGTTCCTAGGATCTTGTGTGCTGATGGGCCCAGGGGTCTGGGAGGCTGTGGGTCTGTCTGTTTCAGAGAAAGGGAGGCTGGCCTGGTTTGAGTTCCTGGTGGTCAGATAGTATCACGAATAGATGCTTGTTGTATAGGAGATTCCTGGGCTGCAGTAATTCCTGTCCATAGGCTCAAGCTTTGGGCCTGGGAAGTTGTGTAGCTGTGAGCTGCTGACTCCAACACCAGAAGTCTTACCCTGTGAGAATATGTAAGAGTCAGCTTTTTGTGCCTTGCGTGGTTGCTGTGGATGGATGGATGTCCCTCGGGGATCCATGTGTTGGGAGGTGTCGTCTTTAGGAAGTGGGGCACTGTGGGAAGTCTGTAGATTATTGGAGGTGTGTCCTTGTAAAGGGTTTTAGGAGCCCCCCTCGTTCCTTTATGCTTTATTCCCTGGCTGGAGATGTATACTCTTTTCCTCCATCACCTTCTGGTCATGAAGTGATGCCTCAACACGGGCCCCAAAGCAATAAGGCCAACTAATGGACTAACATCTCCAAAAATGTGTGTCCAAGTGAACCTTTGCACTTTACAAGTTAATCACCTCAGGGATTTACATTAGGAAGAGAAAGCGGATTTGAACGCAGCAGTTAAAGCCTTGACTAAGCTCCACTGTTCTTAACCTATGTACAACCAAGAAATGGTTGGCATTTCGTGTGTGTGTGTGTGTGTGTGTGTGTGTGTGTGTGTGTAGCACAGCCACAAAGAGGGAGGAACGAAAGTGGAAGGGAAGGAGGGGCAGGCTTCGCTCCCACGGTGTGAGTCTGCATCCTCCCCATCCTCCCCACTGGAAGGGTTTCCATGCCAACTGAAATCCTTGTCTCTAAGAAACCCTACTTGCAAAGTGCTCCTGTGCAGGCTTCTTTAGACTCTGCTCTCTCTGCCTCTAGGGTGATGGTTTCAGTTTCCTGTTCCACTCAGAGAGAGAGAGAGTGCACAGGCGCAGGCCCGTAGAATTAAAACAAGAGCTCTGTGAAAGGACTTCCCTTATTAGCTCCGGCTCACTCTGCTTTCTTTTATCTGCTCTATGTCAGCTTTCAAATTCTGCTCAGGACCTTCAGAATCGTCTGTGGGACTCACTAATAAGTCATACAACCTGCAGCTTGAAAGCCATTTCTCTGAGAGCCGAGAGAAGCCTTGGGGAGGCGGCACAGTGCTGGGCTTAGGGCAGGCTGGCAGTCGGACTGCTTAGGCTCACCCCTTTCAGCACTGGGCAGCCTCAGCCAAATCAGGTCACTTATTGGTGCTTCATCTTCTCTCTCTGGAGGACATAACGTAGGATCTACTGCGTGGGCTTGGGGTGAGAGTAGTGATGTTACTGATGGGAAGTCCACAGAGCAATGCCTGGTACATGGGATGTACTTGTGATTTCAGGGGGCTCTTCCCTGTACGGTGCTCAGGGGCCTGTATGGGCACAGTTTACTGAGGATGGTCATTTCTTTCTTGCAGATGAAGGGAGCTGCAGCTAGCAATTCTCATTGTTTGAATGAGACTGCCCCCATAGGGGCAGGTGTTTGGACACTTGGTCCCCAGTTAGCAGTGATGTTTGGGGAGGTTTAGGAGGCACAGCCTTGCTGGCAGAAGTATATCACTGAGGGTGGGCTTTGAGAGCTTCAAGACTCTTGCCACTTGGAGTTCACTCTCTTTTTGTGCTTACCATTGAAGATGGATGCTCCATGCTTTGGCCACCGTGCCTACCTGATGCCATGCCTCTCTGCCATGATAGATGCCTGTCCTTCTAGAACCATAAGCCAAAATAAATTTTTGCTTCCATTAAGTTGTTTTTTGTTCATGGTGTTTTTATCACAGCAATAGAAATCGAACTTGGACAGTTAGTGAATAGCTGATCCAGGTCAGGACATCCAGACGAGGGGGACTAACACCTGAGCTGGTAACTGTCTAGTCAGGACTACTCAAGTTTGCCTGATGGTAAAGAATGGTGGGCATGGTTGTTAAAGTATACAGGTTTCTGATTTCATTGAGTACAGGTTCCTGGGCTGTCAGTTCCATGTAGGGGCCTGAGAAGCTGTACTTTAGGAAAGCTTTCAGATGACCTTGTGATCCAGGGTCCCTAGAGGAGATGGAGGGGCTTGCCCACATGCAGGCCTTTGATGGGCAAAGGGAGGTGAGCAGCGCTCATGAACCCAGGATGTTTCCAAGATTTGAGCCGCTGTGTTTCATCTAGCGGTCTGCCATCTGCTTGCTAGGTGGTTCTGTCCTGTTCTGGCTGCTTCTCCCACGGGTCGGTTCCTTTCCACCTCACAGCCTTATGTGGGATGATTGTCATGGTCACTACCCTTTTGCAAAGATGGGAACTGGGCTTGGAATTAACTCCATGGCCTCTCAAAGAGGGGGCTCAAGGTCCCCCCACTCCTTGGACTGTCCCCTACCATCAGCTCTGGCCAGGGATTTGGAGGAGGGGTACAGGGTGCTTTGTCCTGTTTCCCAGAAGCACAGTGAGGTTGTCGTTTGGGAGGTGAGAGTCTCTTTGGGGGCTTCTCTTACTAGCTCTACTTTTAACTGAATCCATGTCTTTTTCAGTTTGCGAGATAACAACATCTCAGATCGAGGTATCTGCACACTCATTGAGTATGCTCTTCACTGTGAGCAGCTGCAGAAGCTAGCGTGAGTCGGACTGGGCATGGCCACTGAGGCAGCTATGAGTGGGTGATGGGGTGGACCAGGTGTGACCTGGCTGGAGGATGCAGGGTGGCTCCTGGGAAGAGAGGAAGACACCCCGGTTAGCTTGCTGGTCATGTGCTTTGTTTCCATCTTCCCTGGAACCCAGCAGGCTCTTCAACAACAAACTCACGGATGGCTGCGCCTCCTCCATGGCCAAGCTCCTTGCACACAAGCAGAACTTCTTGTCACTGAGGTGAGCGCTGACTTCCCTTGTTATCTGGGTCTGATGTTCCCCATAGCTGAGTTCAGGTGTTCTGGTCTGGACCGTGGGGTGACCCACAGTGGCTGGTGACCCTTGACTGCGTCCAGAAAAGGGTCTCGCTTTGAGCTTGTTTCTCAGATGCCATGGCGTGCTCTGCACTACTGAGGCTGAGGAGCTCCTGTCTCTTGGACGTTTGGTCCCTAGGGTGGGGAGTTTCCAGGTCTTTCTCCCCACTCAGTGTCAATGAAGACTGCACATTCTTTCGGATGCACACCGAACCTATGCTTGCTGTCACAGCTGTGGTACCCAGTTGCTGAATTGTCCCCAAAGCTTCCTCAGCTCTCATCAGGCAAGGTTTGAAATTCCACCCAGAGATCAACAGATACACCCCAAGTCCCTAGTGCCTCTCTCTCAAGTCTCTCTCTCAGATAGTCATGCTTCTTAAGATTTGTGAGGCAATAGCAAAGACAGTGAAGAATCACTTATTATTATTATTATTGTTATTGTTATTGTTATTATTATTATTTGCTGGCTGCCTTTGGGGATGAGGGATGCCATTTTAAAATTTGGTCATTTAACTCATCTCAGACGGGCTACAAAGGCCAAGGTCACAGGTACTACTTTGTATAGAAAGCTCTGTTCTACTGCCCCCCCCCGCCCCGCGCTCCCCCAGACTCAGCAGTCCAGGGAAGTCTGTGGGTTAGCATGGGCTGTGGGATCCAGAACCAGAGGCCTAGGTTTGTGACCAGCAATGGTGCTTTCATTTGGCTGAAAGCAGGGGCCCTGGAGCTAGGTTGCCTTCTGGTTTTAATCCTTATTAGCTGCATGACCTTGGGTCAGATAATGTTTTTGTCCCCATCTCTTTTCTTAAAATGGGGATCATGGTTACAGCCATCTGAAAGGCTGTCACGATGGAGTTAACATGCATAGAGCTGGTACAGTACATGCTTTATATAGTAAGCTCGGAGACTGAAGGATCGTGGGTAAATTATGTAAGCTTCCAGCTTGCGCATCCTTATGTTAGTTCAGTCCTCAAAGAAGGGATTATATGAGCAGAAAATGCCCACGGGTGGGAAAATGGGGAGGGAGATGTGGAGGCTGGGGGCTGACCCTGCTTGAAGAAGATGGATGGGAGGAAGTATTTTGGACTCTGGTGCAGCTCCGAGAGAGTTCATAAAACCACTGGGGTGCTCTCAAACCTGATTTGCCCAGCAGAGGTCTTGGGGTATTTTCTTGGTACCACATGCTTCCTGGAATGAAATGGTCACACCTACCCTAATATTGCTGTGAGCTAGAGTGGCTTAAAGTGCCTTGAAAAGATGAAATTGTATTGTATTTATTCCAGAAGGCTCGTCTTGGGTGACAGCTCTGGACTATTGTGGGGGGAGGGGACTAGATCCAGCGATGTTATAGCCTGTGATCTTGTCCTTGCTAATTACTGCAGCTCGTGGGCCCCACCTTCCCTCCTGCAGCGGGTTTGATGTCATGGGGGAGGGGCGTACCGGGGTGTAGACTGAGGATGACTGAAACCAAGAAGCAAAGATGGGTCAGTTTCCTAGGGAAACCAGCTCCCAGGACAGCTTTCTGCTGTGACCCCTGCCCAGGTCTATTTGGAAAAACCAAGTCCAAGTGGGCAGGAACCAGGGTGGGAGTCAAGATGTCAGCAAGCTCTGCAGATCAGCATGCCACTGCCACGCCCCAGGAGAGGCCAGGGACCAGCGGGCTGCACTTCCATTGAACTCGTGCGTCTTCCTTTCAGGCTGGGGAACAATCACATTACGGCTGCTGGAGCTCAGGTGCTGGCCCAGGGGCTCAAGAGCAACACCTCCCTGAAGTTCCTGGGGTAGGTTGGGTTCAACGATGGGGGGTCCACATGAAGAAATGTGTGGCTTTCAAAGACTTCAGGGCAGGCGAGCGCTTCACCTGAAGAGCCCACAGGCAGCCGTGGCTCCAGATGGAAGGGTGGGCTGGGGTGAGCGTGGGTGGTGCTAGGCTGCTTCTGAACTGCCTCTCTGCTCACCTCCTCACCTGGTAAGGAGGAAATTCATGGTCTAGAAGTAGGAGAGGGCTGTGCCTTGAACTGGGGATCTGAGCCTCCTAGTCGTCAGGGGTGCTCAGGACTGGGCTGCCCTCAGAAGTACTCTGTGCTTCTCAAGGACACCAGGGACAAAATGACACATCTAATGTGCTTCCAAGGGACGGGTCAGTTGTCAAGAACTGGGGATTGAGGAATCCAAGATGCAGGAAGAGAAGAGTAACTATAGGGCCCGGATGTTTTGACTCATTGCTCTGGCAAGCTAGTTGCCCGTGAAGTCTAGTTGCCCGTGAACTCAGTGTGAGGCAGGAAGGAGACCGCTCATCTGAAGTCAACACCCTTTCTAGCTGTGTTAGCAGCAACAGAGTATACACAGAATGAGGTCTTAGCCCCATGGGGCTCCCTTCTGCCTGAGGTCTCACCAGCCACATCTGGACATTTATGTCCCATTTAACGGTTTTTTTTAAAGACATCTGTCTGGGCCAGGGATTGCACCAGGAACTCCAACACTCACATGGGATGCAGACTGTTCTGTAAGCCTGGCCCCTCCTCTTGCTTCACCACATAGTCTGGGCATCTTTCAGACAGCATGGCCTCACTTTAAGAAGAGTTGCGGAGCATCCCGCTGGTTGCCTGGTTCTAGTTCATCTATTTGATGTGCACGTGGGATGTCCCCAGATTTGTTTGTCTCCCTGTCACAGTGCCCGGTGCCCAGAGCAGTGTTCTCACACAGCCACACCTCAGTCCGGACTTAGTCTAATGTATGGGTTAACTTTTGTTGCCGGTACTAACATGTCTGATACAGACAACTTTAGGGAAGATATGTTTATTTTTGACTCATGGTCTCAGGGTTTAGCCCCTTAAGCTTGAGCAGAACATCATGGTGTCAGGAACTGTGGGAGAGAAGAGCTGTTCACTTCATGGCTGATCAGCAAGTGGAAGCAGGATGTAGGAAGAGACCAGGGCAATACATGGTCCCAAGGACATACCCCAGCTGATCTTCTTCTTCTGTGGGCCATACTCCTAGTTCACCACCTCCCGTCAATGTCACATTATGAATCCATCAGGGGATTTATTTATTGGCTAGGTCATACCCTTCACACCATCAGATTGTTGCCGTAAGCACTCTCACTGACACTTGCAGAGGTGGGCTTTATCTCTTAAATATTTCTCAGCCCAGTGAAGCTGGCAATCAAAACGAACTATTTCACGTAGTGAACGAGGGCAGCGGTCTTTGTTCATCTGTACACATACGCATTCCAGGGCAAGTCCCTCAATGTGTGACACTGGGTCAGAATGTGGGAACTGTGTCCAAGCCACAGCGGGTCAGAGAGAATGGCTGGGAAGGTGAAGGAGCTGAACAGCCTAGAAACAGAGGGATTAAGAAGGAGCAAGAGATGAAAAGCTGGCTTGTCCAGCAGGAGTTAGCATTGTTCTGGGTAGTTACACCATTGTTCTGAGAACAGTTAGAGACTTCTGGGTGAAAGCTACCAGGAAGCAAATCTGAACTAAAACTAAATCTGGTGAAAGCTATCAGGAAGGAACAATTCTCAACCATGTGAACTACTACTGAGGGTGAGTTCCCCATCACCGAGGGGTGGGTCCAAGAGCTGAGAGTGAGTTCTCCATCACCCAAGAGTGGGTCTACCAACCTTCAGTACTGAGGGTGAGTTCCTCTTCACTGAGGGTGGGTCCACAAGCCTTTATTAAGTCTGTAATGTCACTAAAGGGTCTAAGTGGAGTTTGATCATTTTACTAAGAAGGTGGTGGTAGGTCTATTTTGCTGGGACCACTGATAACTCCCTGGGGGTAGAGTGGCCCCACACAAAGCACATCAGCACATGTCTGAAGTATACCCTATTGACTTCTCAGGTTTTGGGGCAACAGTGTGGGTGACAAAGGTACCCAAGCCCTGGCTGAAGCTGTGGCTGGTCACCAGAGCATGGTGTGGCTCAGGTAAGCTGTAAGGTGTGTCTTGTCTTTGTCATAGGGGGAACTAGGTCCTTGGGATGGTTTTGAAGGTCACTGAACTTTGTATGCACTCCCTTGAATTAGGAAGTGGAGTAAGGAAGAAAGACCATTGGGTTTGGGACCAGGAAACTTGAGGATCTGGGGGTGAATTTGGAGGTGAATCACCTCCTTTTAGGGCCATGATTCCCTGTCAGCAAATTGAAGGCTGTGTGTGAGTTGAAACCTTCACATTTTATCTTTTTATTTTTTCTCTTTTATTAGATTTTTAAAATTTATTTTACATACCAACCACAATTTCCCCTCCTCCCTCTCATTCTGTTCCCTCCCCCTATCTCCTTTCTACTGCCCCCCCCCCTCACACCTCAGAAATCCTATTTTATTTTAAGGACCTGTTCTAGTCTACTGAAAATGGCTGCCCAGTTGGGGGAGGGTTTGTAGGCTGCTCCTGGCCTTAAGGGGCACTGTAATCAATTAGTATGTCTAAGACGGGGGACACTATTCGAGTGTGTCATTTGCCCTTCAAAGGTCAGTTCTGACTCATGTTTATTCCATGGTTATGTCCAGCCTGGTGGGGAACAACATTGGCATCGAGGGTGCCCAAGCCTTAGCGCTGATGCTGGAGAAGAACAGGTCCCTGGAGGAACTCTGGTGAGCTGAGAGGACTCCCCGGCTCCTGGGAGGCGGGGACTGGTCTTTATTGATTGCATAGCCTCATTCATGGGAGGTTGCATGGGTAAGCTAAGCCTGGATGACTGATCAATTGATTTTGGCTTTGAATTGTGTGAAGCTGGCAGAGCCTGGCTTCACTGCTAGTTCTTTTTATCGACATGGATATGTTGGCTTGCTGTTTCACTTATTGCCTGCACATGCCACAGTGGTGAAGACCACAGACTCTGGAATCAAGTGGGTAAACTAAAGTAATCCCCAGATGACAAGTTTCTACCTGTGAACCGAAAGCAAGAATGCTTCCAGCTGGAGATAGGCGCTTTATGAATTAAGGAAGGGGCTGGGCGGTGGTGGCGCCACACGCCTTTAATCCCAGCCCTCGGGAGGCAGAGGATCTCTGCGAGTTCGAAGCCAACCTAGTCTACAGAGCGAGATCCAGGACAGGCTCCAAAGCTACACAGGGAAACCCTGTCTTAAAAAAAAAAAAAAAAGAATTAAGGAAGGTAGTTCTGGTAGAGCTTAATATATGCCTGCCATATGTACATGCTTAATATAGCCGCTGCCATATGTATGTGCTTCATAAATGCTACGGCTGTGGCGGTGGGGTTGCTGCTACTACTGCAGCTGTCAACATCTGCAACAGGTAGAAGTACCGCGAGGACTAGTGCCTGGGAAGCTTAGTATTGCAACGTGAGTTTGAGTTCTTCGGAACACTGGCTGTTAGAAGGGGAGTGGGGTTTGGGAACATGGAAAGAAGAGCCAAAAAGTGTGCTTCCAACATGGACAGACCTCAGTTACGTGTCCTGTAGATGCTGCCAGTCTGCAACTCCAGGGGAGTCTCTGCAGTGCCAGACTCAGCAGTAAGAGGAAATACTGAGTGACTTCTCCAGGAAACAGCAAAGCGTAGACACTCAAAGGATCGCCACCAACACAGTGTGGAGGTGCTGTGTGACGAACTTTTTCTGGGGAGGTGTAACACCCACGTCTGCTCACCCCGGATGTCATAGGGAGCCCATGACATACCAAAGTACGGATGCCACCATAGTCCAACTTGGTGGACCCTGAGTATTATTGGGGTGACTTACAGGAATGTGGGTAAGGGGTCACTTAAGGAGTAGAAAAGACTCAAAGCCCACCTCAGCATGGGTGAGAGCACACAAAGCTGGCAATCTGGAGCCCACTGCCCAGCCTGAAGGCAGCTCAGTGGGTTGGACAGTGTCTTTTCCAGGTGTCTCAGTTGGTCTAAACCTCTTCCAGGCAGCTCGGCCATTTTCTGTTTCTTCCAGGCAGTTGGTCTGGTCTCAAGAGCCTTCTTTTGTAGCTCAGCTTTGTTCTCTGAGAGGGACTTGGAGCTTTTGTTGTTTACACTGGAGTGTGTGTGTGTGTGTGTGTGTGTGTGTGTGTGTGTGTGTGTGTAGTGAATCTGATCAGTTTCAGGGACTTCCTGAAGCTATTTTGAGTTGTTTACCTTTCTGTTGAAGGAGCTTTAGGGTGGAATGTTTTAATCTAGGAAGAATATGGGAGGCCTGCTGCGGCGTGCTCCTCGGCCAGCGAGGAAGAACGACCACCATGCGAGGATCCTTCTCAGAACACACTTTATTGGAGCGCCTCTTGATTAAGGGAGAGCGGGAGGTGAGGGGCCCCGAGGACTCAACTGCAGCTGCTTATAAAGGGAATCGGGCAAACGTGCCGTACTATGATTGGGTCCCGCCAGAATGCTAGCACGGGGAGCCACGGGATAGGCTGAGGACATAAGGCCAATTACCATACTCGTGCATCATAGCCAAATATGGAGTTGTTTACAGCTAGGCTCCCAGGAAGCCAGCGCCATCTTTGAATAGCGGCTCCCTACAGCCTGCCCTCACATTTTCCCCCAGGGTACTCCTGAGCAAGGAGAAATGAGGAATATGTAGATAGAAATATAGAGGAGAGACAGATAGAAACACAGGATAGCTCAGGAGGGCCTGAGTCAAAAACCTACCAGCCCCTTCTGTCTCTACTAATGGGCTTTTAAAGGAATGCCAAGGGATGGAACAAAAGACCTCCCCCCAGCAGAGCCAAGTGCAGACCATCCCAAATACCTGGTGATGATGCACATGGTCAAGCCATTCTCTAATACAGCCCTGCTGTGTAAAGCAAGCTCAGGTCTCACTAGGAATCCCTTGTGGGCTCCCACAGAAGAAACTGTTGCACAACACTCCACTTCTTTTTTTGGCTCTTACGTCCTTTTTGTCGCCTTTTGCAATGTCTTTGAGCCTTGGAGGAGATGATGATAGATGTCCACCTTTGGCTAAGAAATAGGCCACCATGCCACAGTAACAGTGACTTGTTCTTCGGAGCTTCACTGGTGGTCATGAGCTGAGGCTGACAACAACAGTGATCTATGGGCATAAACACGGGTTTAGAAGACAGCTGGACAGGCACACTACATCCTTCTAGAAAAACCATAGAAGTTGTTTTCTGATGGGGACCCATGACCTCCTCAGCCACACTGGATTACAACACCAGATGTGAGCTCCCCTTTGTGGAGTGGTCTTGAAAGCATGTGCCTGCAGCGTTTTCAGCAGTAGGGTCTTACTGTCTAGTTCTGGCATGCAACAACAGCAGTAGCAATGTTTTTATTTGAGGGTCCTCAGGGGCTTTCCTGGCCAACAACTCACAGGGATGTAGCCCACCTCTGGTACTGGGGTTTGTATTCAATAGCATTACAGCCTCTGGAAGCCTGCCTGCCCTCCCTCCCCCGCCCCTCCTTTCTTTCTTTCTTTCCTCATGTAGGGTATTTTTTGGATTTAAATGCTTTAGCTGTTGGTTCAATTCCTGGGTGATGCTCAGTGGCTTTAAAGGACACTGGTCCTAGGACAGCCTGTAGGACATTAGTACTAGTGCTTGTGGACACCACCTTTCACTGTGTGAAGTATGGGTGTCATCTTTGTTGAGTTTGATTTTGTGCCACACCAGAAAGCAGTTTGGTCAGGAGGCCTTCAATCCAGCCCTTGGTTGGGTAAGCTGATTTTACAGTCCCCGGGGTGGAACCAGTTTTATATACCTCTTACAGCTGCTGGTCAAGTGATGTCTACACAGCTTTTGTTTCTTTTTATGACGGACGCCACAACTCTATGGAACCATTCGTTCAGGTCGTTTTTGCCAAAGCCGTCAGTTATAGCCTTTTGAACTCTTGGTGATCTCCACCAGAAAGGGACACTGGGGTAGGGGACATACTACTGTTTAGCCTGTTCTACAAGGATCTAAGCCCCTTGAGCCTCTCTGTCCCAATCCTGTATAACACTCTTTATCAAGTTATACAGAAGACAGACAGCTTAGGTGAGATGGGGTATGAAAGCCTGCCAAAATCGCTGGGTGTGGTGGCACATGCCTTAAATCCCAACACCCGGGAGGCAGAGGCAGGTGGATCTCTGAGTTGGAGGCCAGACTGGTCTACAGAACAAATTCCAGGGCAGCCAGTGTTACGCAGAGAAACCTCGTCTCAAAAAACAAAACAAAACAAAAAAAGAAAGAAAGAAAAAGAAAAGAAAATCTGCCAATGTCCCAAGAGTCCCCAGGATGCCTGCCGCTTCTTTACATGTACAGGCACCAGCTGTTGTAGGATTCTATCGATAACATTGCCAGGTATAATACATCTTACCAGACCGTAATTACACAAGAATTTTATAGCTGTGTTGGACCCTTGCACCTGGTGCAGACTGAGCTCCCATCCTTGTTCCTTTAGATTCTACCTCTATGTCTCTCTAATGGCTTTTCAAATCTGTAAAACACTCAGGGGTTAGCATCATGTCATCTATAAAGCAAAACCTTTTCCAGAAGGCGGGGGGGGGGGGGGGCCCGCGGGGCAGGGAGTCAACATCCTGAGCCACCATCCCAAAACAAATAGTGAGGTTATAAAGATACTTCGGTGAAGCACTCAGAAAGTCTGTTGTCACGTGTTCTCAGGAAGCATCAGGTGACCACAGAAGTTCACAACTAACAAGCTACTAAAGTTGAACATAAGCCAAGGTTAATATTGCATGGAAAGGTTCCATCCACTTATATTGGTTGCTTCCTCCACAGATCAAGGTAGGGGGCAAATCATGGGTAGGAGGCACTAACCTAATTAGCTCCCTGGACCCTCAGTCATTCTCTGTGAGTCATTATGTTTTCACACCCTGGAGCTCTTCACAGAGCCTTCCCATGTCTCTCTGCACTGGATGAACTCAGCGGGCCTGACTTAATCTGTTCAGATCTGCGTAGGGTCAAAGGTGAGGGTAGCCCTGCTCACTTCTGCTGCACCTGCTGGATCCCTGGGTCGGCACCGTGGATGCAGCGGTAGCTGTTGCCTATCCGTTCACTGCAACCTGGCTGGGCAAACCATCTCCTCCACCCTTGAAAACCTTTGGCTGGAGGGAAATGTGCTGGCCTGACTCTGGGAGGATAATTACCCACCCTGGGGCAGACCCACCCTGGGGCAGGCTTGGTCATCGTCACCTGTGTCCTTTTCTCACCAATGTCTTCTGTGAACTGCTCCTTGGGCTCCAAAGCCTCCCAGTATCATCGCCTTAGCTCACAGTGTGGCGTCTTATTATTTTTTTCCTTAGAAACCGCAGCTTGACACAAATCTTGTCACATTAGTTTCTGAGTAACCCAGACAGACGTTCCCTCCTTCTTTCATTCATTCATTTATCTACTTTTTAATTTATTCTCCTTTGCTTCATTCTCTCGCCTTACAGACGCTTTTCACATGCTGGTCTAAGTCACTGAGATCCGCTAAAGCCTTCTCCCTACTGCATAAAGATCTTGCCCCACCAAAGGGCTCAGCAAAGCCACTGCGGCTCAGACCAGCCCCGAGGTCCATGCTGGAGCAATTGTTTCTTTAACTCCTCCGTGAACACAGGTCTGGCTGACCCAGTGAACTGGGGTTCCAACACAGCTTCTCTTATTCCTAGTTCCCCCAGTAATATCTGCCCCTCCTCTGTGGTCCCCCAGTTCAGGATATTATGGGGACTTCGGGTGAGGATAAGCAATTGTTCTTAGGGCTTTAATAAGCCAATCCATCAGGGACTGATTTCCTTCAGACAGTCGCAGGTTATGCAGCCTTTGCCTTAAGGAGGGATGGGAGGTCACATTACACAGTGTTTCTGCCTCCACAGCAGTCAGACTGATCCCAGCCATGTCCCACGGCCTCAGAAGCCAGGCCGAGACGGGCTCTTTCATTGTTTGTTTCAAAGTTTTCCCTATGGAAGCAGTTTAAGTGTTGAGTATTTTCTGATCACATTAGTTTTTGCACTGAACCACTGTTAATGCCCACCCCCATCTGTAGGTTGGATTACATTTTTTTTTCAAATTTTTTTTTTAACTAAAAGTTTGGCTTGAGGGGTATCTTAATCGCTTTTACCCTTTCTTTCTTAACCTCTCGTTTATCTAATATATCTTACCAAGTCAGAGGCTAACTGGGAGGATGCTAATCTCATCTCCCTTTCTGGTTGCAATTGTTCCTTTGTATTAGCAAATTTCTGCTTGGCCACTAAATTGGCCTCAGATATATTTCTAACCACACACAATGGAGGCCAGGCAACCTTGCTTGCTGACAGTCTTGATCCTTGTGTGTGCTGATCTCAAAGACTGCAAGATTTCCTCTAAACCTTCAACTGTTTTCAGGGCATCTCCATATTCACTTGGGGGACCCCACTCATCAAGCAGGCATGCCAACCCACACCACACAGACAACTGCCACCCTGGGCTTCCTCCCACAGACACTGCTAACCCTGATGGCTCAGCCTTAGTTGCGTGTCTCACAACCCACAGCATGAACCATGCAACCGCTGTCCTAGGACAAAGGCACACTAACGCACACCATACAGGAAGGGACAACTCTATAGGAAATTCTTTTGGATCTTGTGGATGCTCCCCACCCACCTCAGGCTGCTTAGCAACAGCCTCCGTGGCATGTCTTGCTATCCATAGCTAGGAATCTGCACTCACTCCTTCCCAACTCATTTTTGGTTCTGTCATGTCCCTGGTCAGGTGCCAATTATGCTGTGTGACAGACCTTTTCCTGGACAGACACAACACACACATCTATCTACCCCTTAGCCCAGAAAAGGAGCCCATGACAGACCAAAGTATGGATACCACCAAGGTCCAACTTGGTGAACCATGAGTTTTACTGGAGTTACTTGCAGAAATGTAGATAAGGGGCTACTTACAGGAGCAGATGTAATATAAATGTAAAATAACTCCATGACAGCTGCATCACCGAAGCCCACCCCAGCACGGGTGACAGCTCACAGATCTGGGAACCGAGAACACACTGCACAGCCTGCAGGCAGCTCAACAGGTTGAAGGATGAGAGTGACTCAGTTGGTGTCAAACTCTTTTAGGCAGCTCAGCGGGTTTCTACTTCTTCCAGGCAACTTGTCTGGTCTCAGTCTTCTTTGTAGCTTGACTTGCCTGAGAGTCTTCTTTACGGCTGGGCTTTGCTCCTTTGAGTGGGAATCTCAGCTTTTATTGTTTACTCTGGCAGGGAGGAGCCTAGTGAATCCTGTCAGTTTCAGGGACTTCCTGAAGCTACTTTGAGTTATTTACCTTCCTGCTTAAGGAGCTTCTCTGTAGGATGGTATGTTTCAATCTGAGAGGAAACTGTTGCACAATAGGAAGGGCCTGGGACCTGAGGGTGTAGTCTTGATTATATGCTGATTGGGAATTACCCTCATCACTTCTTGGTAGAGAAGCACCTCATTGCATGAGGTATTGCTTATGATTTGTTTTTCAAGACAGGGTTTCTCTGTGTAGCTTTGGTGCTTGTCCTGGATCTCACTCTACACCAAGCTGGCCTCGAATTCACAGAGATCTGCCTGGCTCTGCCTCCAGAGTACTGGGATTAAAGGTGTGGGCCACCACCACCCGGCTGGTATTGCTTGTGATTATGAATGACTGCTTGCCTAACCCTGGCTATAGCAGAGAGTAGGAAATGCTGTCTGTTTGCTTGTTTTGAGCGCATAGCTTCCCACAGCAAAAGGAGGTTTCTTATTAATATATAAGAAAGAAAGGAACATGGGTATTAGATAGGTAGGCCTAAAGGAACTTTAGATAAGTAGATTTAGCAGAGTTTATATGAGCAAAGACCAACTAATGAACACACTGGCACTTAGAATTAGGAGGGGTTCAGAAATCTCCACCCAGCACCAAGGGCAGCACTGTTTACAGACAGGAAAAGGAAGTCATATACAGAAACAACTTGTTGGCAACATTTGGATGTGGTGTAACGGGTGGCCAGCCTGTGACCTGCTGAAGTGTGGCCGTCATGATTGTCTGAAACCAAGCTATTTGCTGCAATATGTTCTTGTTAGGTTGTACTTCGTTTGCATACTAAATTAAGTTGCAGTTTGCTACAAGGAACTCAAAAGTATGGAGGCAAACTCAGGCCAAATTTAGTGTAAGTTAATTCTACCACACGGTAGAAAGCCCCCATCTGTGAGGCTCCAGCTGGCAAAGGTTTATTTTCTTGTGTCTTGGAACTCTGGAGGTAGGCGGGTTAGAGATGTAGTGGTGTCTACGGCAGCCTAGCCAGGGCCTCAACGGTCTCCATGTCTTCGTATGTCTTCATCTCATGATCAAGATAACTGCTCCGTCGGCAGCAACTACTTTTTGTCTTCCAGGATTCAGTCTCTGTATTATACAAGGGCAAAAGGCAGGCAGAGCACCTCCCTTTCAGGAGCATTCCTGGAAGCTTCCATCTGTCAACTTTCCCTGCGTATCCATAGCTCTGTGTGTGTCGCTTGGCCAATTCTGGTTGCAGCAGAAAGCAGGGGATGCATTTTCTTCTTGAAGAACATAGCTTCTCACACCAAAATAAAGTTTCTTGTTAATCTAGGAAAGAAAGCAACAAGAGTATTCATAGCTTTGCATGATGGGGATTTTTATATTGTGGCACTGTGGAGTGAGTTCCCTTGCAAAGCTGTCCCTGGAATTGACACTGCTCACCCCTCTTGTCTTTTCTTATTCTTGCTGAGTATTGGGAGTCTCTAAATGGGGTGGGAGTATAGGTTACCTCCTCCTCCACAGTCAGTGTCGCCAGGATAACTTGACCTCCCTTTTGTTCTTGGCAGCCTGGAGGAAAACCACGTCTGTGACGAAGGGGTGTGTTTTCTCGCAGAAGGACTAAAGAGAAACTCAAGTTTGAAAATCTTGAAGTAAGTACCGCATGATGGTACAATGATGCCCAGCCTGAGGAGGGGTTTTCGGGTCCAAGATCAGGCTCTGGCCAGCTCTGGAACCTCACCGAGGTGTCTGGTGGCGAAAGCTTGCCTTGGTCCTGGGTAGATAAGGATGCCAGTGCTCAGTGCTTACCTGGCATCTGGGTGGTCCTGGGAAACACTGCATGGGGAGAGGGTTAGTGTGGCAGGAAGGGATGGTGACCACAGAGGGTGGCCCTGGGGTTGGTTATCACTGAGGAGATTAGAACTCATGCTGCCGGGGCCTGCAGGAGTTGGCAGAGCATGCCTGACACCTACCCAATGCAAGAGTGGAGTGGCAGGATGTTTATTCTCAAATGCATGCCCTTTTGCAAGAGGTGTGTCTGTGGGGTTGTCTGTTGTCCTGAACTTCCAGCTTACTCCCACGTGGCTGCGCTTGCTCCAAGAGTCTAGAACAGTGGTTCTCAACCTGGGGGTTGAACAACCCTTTCACAGGGTCTCCTAAGACCATCAGAAAAGTCAAATATTTACATTACAGATCATAACACTAGCAAAATTTCAGTTACAAAATAGCAAGGAAAATAATTTTATGGTTGGAGGGTCACCACAACACGCGGAACTGTGTTAAAAGGTCGAAGCCTTGGGAAGGTTGAGAACCACTGCCCTAGAGAGTGGCAGATCTCAGCAAGCAACACTCGGAATTGGAAATGTAAGTTGAGGGAGCGTGGGTGGGCAGGCTGACTGAATTTATCTGCTGTGTGACCCGTAGGTTTCTTCCTTCCTCCAGGGGCCATTGCTGCTCAGGCAGAAGGGCTATTTGGATGGTCCTCTCCAGTGGTGTCTCCTGGTGTGACATGTGCTTTGAGTGCTGGTGTTTGCTCATGCGTGCGTTCATCCACTGGTTGGACAAGGGTTTGCACACTCATCTGTGCATTTGTATAGGAAGTGGTCCTGCCGCAACTCTGTGTCAGGTGGAAAGGACAGACAGAGCAGGCTCTCATTCTCCTGGTTCTCAGATTCTGATGGTGGAGACAGAGGCAAACAGAAGGCTCATTTCTGGCAGGGAGGGAGGTGTGGTTACTGCCAGCTGGACACCAAAGGCCTTCAAGAAGGTGGGGTTTGAATTCAAACTAGAAAGGCTCCCGTCACACTGAGGCCCGGGAGGCACCTCAGGTGCATGGAACAGCGCGTGCTATTGGGGCACTTGGGGACACTTGGTACATCCTTGATAGGGTGTGGATATGGCAGGTTTGTCTTTCCTCATTGCCAAACTTTGCCTCACTTGACCTTAAGGAGGCCAGGCGATGGCGGAAGTGGGGGGTGTCCTGTGTTACCTGATTATTCAGCATCCCAAGTAGTCCTCATTATATCTCTATCTCTATCTCTATCTCTATCTCTATCTCTATCTCTATCTCTATCTCTATCTCTATCTCTATCTCTATATGTATATCTATATATCTATATATATGTGAGGGGACAAAGAAAGAGAAATGGGATGGGGAGAGAGAGAGAAAGAGAGAGAGAGAGAGAGAGAGAGAGAGAGAGAGAGAGAGAGAAAGAGAGAGAGAGAGAGCTCCCACTTCTTTCTTTTCCACTGTCTTCTCTGCCAAGTGTTGGTTGGAGTCCAGGCTTCACAGGCAGACAGGCTCTCCTTGGACAGATGCCTGAGTCGCCTCAAGTGTACAGGGATAGTAATTGGCCCCCTCAGGGGTTCTGAGCATGCACTGACGTAACAGGCAGAGAGCTGGCACACAGGAAAAGCTTAGCACATGCTGGCATTCTTCTTAGCATTGCTTTGATGGCAGATGTGCAGCAGGCCAGTGCTAGGGAGGAAGGCAGATGGGGCAGCAGTTCCTAGAAGGCAAGGCTGGGAGCAGAGGTTTCCAGTGTGGATCCGATCCTGTCCCAGTCTCTGTCTTTTACCTATGTCTCCGTTTGCATCTCTGTTTGTGAGGTACTCACTGTCCATGAGGCGCTGGGCCAAGAGCTCCTGCTATACCATTTTCTGTTCTGTTCTTACTCTCTGGGAGGCAGGCACTTCCTATTCAGACAGACTTGCTGAAGACTGAGTGGAAAGTGGTAGAGGTCGGATCTGAACCCTTGGAAGCCTGGCACTGAACTGTGGGGCTCATCCCTTCTGTCCTTCATGTGTGGCTAGTTTGGGGAGTGGAAGAGGGCCTCTCTTCACAGGAACATTGGCCCTTGTGGATGATCTCACTGGGCTTGTGTGGCAGGTTTCCCGAAACAAGACAGGCGCAGCAGAAGACCAAGTGTTATAGCAGCACGTCTTGTCTGCCTCTCTTCCAGGCTGTCCAACAACGGCATTACCTACCGGGGCGCAGAGGCCCTCCTTCAGGCCCTCGGCACGAACAGTACCATTCTGGAAGTTTGGTAAGGCAGTTGGGGAAACTTCTTTGCCTTCCCAAGCTTTATTTTTCCTACCCATAGATGGGATGAGAGGAGAGAGGAATGGTGGGATTTTGAAGATGAGTTTTGACCCACATTAGATATTGTTCTGCACAGAATAGATTTAGACCTCTGGCTGTAAAGGAGGTCTGTTTCTCTTAAGGAGGGGCCAGTTTTGCTCAAAATCAGAAGTGGTACTGGGTGTGATGGTGTGGAACTGTTATCCCAGTGCTCAAGAGGCCAGGGCAGGAGGGTTTTGTTTTGTTTTGTTTTTCTACACAGGGTTTCTCTGTGTAGCCTTGGCTGTCCTAGAACTCATTCTGAGACCGGGCTGGCCTCAGACTCAGAGAGATCCACCTGCCTCTGTCCCCTGAGTGCTCAAGGCATGCACCACCACCACCTGGTGAGACAGGAAAATTTTGAGCTTTAAGTCAGCCTAGGATACAGAGTAAAAACCTGTCTCAGAAAAACAGACAGACAGATAGACTGACAGACAGAATGAATGAACAAAAGTAGAAAGAAAGAAGGGGGAGGGAGGAAGGAAGGAAGGAAGACAAAAAATGGAGTATTTATTCTGAAACTGGTGTTCTAAGCTGCAAAGTAGGAATGGGGTATGGGTAGATAATGAAAACAAGAGCCCATTACTCCCTTCTGGCCATGACATCTGCGCTTACAGATTGAGGATGCTATATGAGACCCTCTGGACCTTTGAATTCTGGAGATTACGCAGGGTGGGGACTGCAGTATGGCATGGCTACATCTGTATCATGAAAAGCCACAGTTCATGTGTTCATGTGTTTGGAAAAGGCATCCAGATACCACTTGATTTAGGCTCCTATGTCTCATGTAAAAAGCAGAAAGGAATGCTCTGGCTTAACATATAATGAGAGAAAATTACTATTTGTGTGTTTCAGGCATTGACCTAGGTATCAATATTTTAAAACTAAGAGAGTCCCTATGAGTCTGTATTTCAGATCAGGCATATATAGTGGTATATGCCTATAATGCTAATATTTAGGAAACTGAGGCAGGATTGTAAGTTCCAGCAAATCTGGGCAAGCTCCAAACAAAGCAAGCACACGTTACAGTATTTTCTCAAAATTGCTGTCCACTCTGGGGCCCTGTTTTCTCTATCCTCCTGCTCACCCATCCCCACCCCCAATCTCAGACAAAATCTCATGTAGCCTTGGCTGGCTTCAGACTCACTGTGTAGGTCAAGGATAAACTCCTAATTCTTCTGCCTCCCTTCCAAGGCTTGGGATTATAGGTGTGCATCACTGTGCCTGGCCTGACCATTCTCAATGCCAGCCATTTAACCAGGATGGAGGAGAACTTGGCCCTTCTTAGGTGGGCAGACTCTTAGATCTGGCTGCTGACCCACAAGGCCTGTTACCTAGACAGTTCCCATCAGCGCTTGCATTTTGTACACTAGCAAACAGATCTCAAATACTAAAATTGAAACCAAAGCTGAAATCCCCTGGGCTGGGACACTTCGCTTCCTGTGTGATTTCGAAGTCTCGTTGTTGGGGAGGTCAGGTAGTCTAGCATTTGAGACAGCACGTTTGTTTGCTTTTTGGTTGTTTTGAAATCATTGCACAGGCCTAAGGAACGTCCCATTCTGTTGTCCAGTAGACCAGTCTCAGGCTGCTACCTAAGGGTTCCGATGCCCCTTGCTGCTGATGGATGAAGCTGTGTGGGCATGGACTCACTTCATTTGCTCACTTCATTCTTAACAGATGTGATTAGTGCCTGAAAAAGAGCAGCTGGCCCCGGGAGTCTGTAGCTGGCATGGCCCAGTGTTGCTCATCCTGTGGGGTGGTCCAGACAGTCCTGGATGGCAGATGGTAAAAAGAGAACCCCTTCCATCTAGTGAGCCTGGCTGGGACTGAGCATCAGCCCCTCCCAGCATGGGTTTAAGGGTGGCCACTCTCCATGCAAGCCTTCACTCAGGCTTGTCTTCACTCAGCTCTCACTGCCTTTCATCCCTGCAGGCTCCGAGGGAACACCTTCTCCCTGGAAGAAATGGAAACACTCAGCTCCAGTGACAGCAGACTCCTGCTGTGACGTCACAGCCTTGGAGGTTTGGACTCTGGAGGCTGAATAGCTTCAGGCAGTATCCATGTGCTACTCAGGGCTGGACATTTTCCCTGGGAGCACTATAGTCACCTTGTGAGAGCAGAAAAAGGTGCTCCAGTGCCCTCCAGAATTGACTTTTCCCAAGGATGCATGATGGGTGGTCTTGGTTAACTCAACTGGTTTAAGAGACACGTGGGACTAGAGGACCGCATTTCTGTGGGTGTCTAGAGAGGGTCATCATGATGGACAGTAACTGAGAGGGGAAAGGTCCTGACTGAATGTGGGTAGCACAGTCCACTGGGTGCCCCATGGGACGAAGTTGAGGAGGAGGAAGACAGCATATTGCATGCATGAGCCCCTCCCCTTCCTGAGTGAGGACTTCTGTGACGGCTGCCATCACCATGGGACAGCAGACTCCAGCTTCTTCGGCTTTTCAATATGGACCCATCACCAGCGACATTTTAGGGAGCTTCCAGGCCTCAAGCTGATGGAACTGCTGAGGTGTTCCGCTTCTTAGTCTGGGCAGCTACCAAATTCTCTGCCTCTCCAGATGGCCATTGTTGGACTACCCAGTCCTGATGGTGTAAGTGGATCTGAGAAATTCCCTTTCCTTCTCCTCCCCCCTCCCCTCCCCCTTCTCTTTTCTCTCCCTCCTCCCACCCACCCTGTTGGTTCTGTTCCTCAGAAGAACTCTGGCTAATGCACCTGCTTTTGCTTTTTTCTCTTCTAGGCTCTAAGCATGTGATGAACACAGGAGGCTCCCTCTGTCAGTATGTGGCTGGCCTCCAACTGAACGGCCAGGGTTCTGATGGGCGTCAGTCAGATCCATGGATCTCAGGGCCTGTTGGTGTGGAGACCTAGACCCACATGCAAGACACCCCCCTCCTCTCTCTGGAGAGGAATATTCAGGAAGCAGCTCTTAGCTATGTCTGGATTCAGCTTACCCTCTAAGGGCGTCCCACTCTGGTCTCCCCAACTCACTCTGCATGAAGCCCACCAGGACCTCAGCCCAGACAGCAAACATAATACCTATCCTGCTCTCCTTTCTTAACACAAACAACAGCCATTTGCCCCTGGGATGTTCTAGATTTACAAGCAAAACATGAGCATGCTCCAGCTGGGACACACGTGGACTTGGGTTTCCAGTAACATCCATTACTCTGTAGCTGAGCCTTTGGAATCCGTCCATCCCTCAGCTGAAGCTTTTTAGAATTAATCTGGGCCAGAATTTCAAACAACCCCACCAGGCCTGGAGTTGGTGCCTGTGAACCAAACTCTGACAACAGGCTTCTGAAGCATATTCATAAAAGACAGCTCTATTTTATCTGTGACAGAATGCTTTAGGATATAGAGTCAGGGGTTGGAGGTTTGCAGGGGACAAAACAGGGCCCCCCCTTTTTTTTTCTAAGCAATGTCTTTTTGTGTTTTTCAAAATGCCACCTTTGTGATTTGTAAATTACCCAGATTTTACTGCCTTCCAGATCAAGATGTGTGAAAACAGGTTAATATTTATAAACTGCATTGTTTTATTTTAAGTTGGTACTTTTATAGAAAATGTGGTCATGAACTTTCTGTTATAAATAACCACAGAGGTGAAACCGATTGAGTTACCAAAGCTGTGTTCATTGTGATGAAACATTTAAAAATATTCCTCAAACCTGTCAAATCTTTTAAGTACCATGTTCTACAATGAGGGGACAATGCTCTTTTCTATCGGGTAATTTATTGCTTGGTGCAAAGGCAATTCTTAGAAATTGCTGGCAGTCAAAACACATTTGGCTTCAAGTTAGCAGCGTCTAACCCAGCATGAAATGTGAAGCTGTTCCGGAGCCCCATGGGGCCCGTGGGGACAGCCCCCTGGTCCTTCTTTAGTTCTTTCCAAGTGGCTATGGAAGTAGGAGCCTTTTAGCAGGAGGAAGGTGACCATGGCAGGTGTGTGACTGTCCTCTGCCAGCAGCCTTCTGCACTGGCCTCCCTGACACCCTGACACCGTTCACCTGGAGCAGGCACACTGGTGGCTGCTGGCTGTGGGGGAGGCCTGCATCCTTAGAGGTCTCCTGTGTGTCTGGTTTGCTAAATGTTGGGGCCTATTCCTGTGTGTGTGTGTGTGTGTGTGTGTGTGTGTGTGTGTGTGTGTGTGTGTGTCCATGGGCTCTCTTTGTTCCTGGAGCTCTGCCCTGCCTGTGTTGGTGGTACAGATGATCCGGGGAAGCAGGGATGGGACCACCTTCTCGACAGAGGAAATATAGTGGCCATTTGCACAGTGCCATGTTGGATGGTAAGCTCCTCTTCAGTAATAACATATTAACTAGTTATGTCAGAACAATTGGCCGATGTCCTTGTCCTCAAAGCACCAGGGTGAGGACAGAGGGAAGGGTAGGCAGAAAGCAAGTCCGTTAAAAGTGTGTGTATAAAAGAATACTTTTTTATTAAAGTACTGGACGGAAACTGCTATAGCTAGGATTTCAGTGTTCCTCAGAGGCACTGATGCCTTGGTGCCTGGCTTTGTGATGCTGTTGGAGGTAACTGGAGGAGGTGGGGCCTGATGGAGAGAAGTGAGGTCATCAGGGGTCATGCTCTTCCCAGGGATATCAGGGCCTCTGACCCTTTCTGATCTCTCTTGCTTCTTGTCTACCACGAGGCAAACAGGTTCTGTGACCACGTTTCTGCCGTGGCTCACGGTACTGCCGTAGGTCCAGAGATTCTGTGACCACGTTTCTGCTGTGGCTCACGGTACTGCCGTAGGTCCAGAGCAACAAGGCCGAGAGACTAGTGAGCACACATGAGTCTTTCCTCCTCCTGTGCTGCCGTCTCGGGTGTTCATTTCTGCCTCATAGGAAAGCCGAGTTACTGAGAGAGAAACAGAGACAGCAGGGCCAGGGAGCGTTCTTCTGATGAGCTAGGAAAGCTCTGACCTCATGGAAAGGAGCTGACCAGGCCACCAGTGAGTGGGCAGTGGGGCTTTCTATGCCATGGAGCCAACGGCACAAAGACTGTTCAGCCAAGATCCTTGATGTGCAGCAAGCTGAGTAATAGTCCCCAAAGACATCAGGTCACTTGTGTGTGTCTTTATGAGAAGCAGGGTGGTGGTGGTGGTGGTGGTGGTGGTGGTGGTGGTGGTGGTGGTGGTGGTGGAAGAGGAGGAGGTGGTGGTTGTGGTGTGGAGAAAGAGGAGGTGGAGGTGGAGGTGGTAGTGGTAGAGGAAGAGGAGAAGGAAGAGGAGGAGGAAGAGGTGGAGGAGGAGGAGAAGGAAGAGGAGGAGGAGGAGAAGGAGGTGGAGGTGGTGGTATGGTGGTGGTGGTGGTGGTGGGTGGTGGTGGTGGTAGTGTTGGTAGTGTGGTGGTGATGGTGGTGGTGGTGGGTGGTGGTGGTGGAGATGGTGGTGGTGGTGGTGGTAGTGTTGATGGTGTGGTGGTGGTGGTGTTGGTGGTGTGGTGGTGGTGGTGGGTGGTGGTGGTGGTGGTGGTGGTGGTAGTGTTGTTGGTGGTAGTGGTGGTGGTGGTGTGGTGGTGGTGGTGGTGGTAGTGGTGGTGGTGTGGTGGTGGTAGTGGTGTCGGCATGACACAGGAGAAGGCACCATGACAGCTGAAGCAGATGCCATGCTGCTGGCCTCGAAGCCAGACAGGGGGGTTAAGAACTGATGGCTGCAGGTCTGGGATCTGGGAATGATAGGAAAGCAGCCTCCCCTCTCCTGGCCCCCTCCCCACCAGAGCCTTGGAGGGAGCCCAGTCCACTTTGAACTTAGAGGTGATGGAGTAATGTATGTCACTTTCAGACCCTCTGTTAGTGATGGTTTGCTACAACTGTAGGAAATGAACATTTCTGCTTGCTGTGAGCCAAGGAGGGGGTGCCACTTGATGGGTTGGTAGGGGCAGTGCTTGATGGCCATGATGAAGAATCTGGTCTTGACCTTGGAATAAAGGCAAATTTTGTGGCACATGCCTGCAATCCCAGCACTCATGAGGCTCAGTGGGAGGATTTAGCATTTGAGGCCAGCCTGGGCTATGTAGTAAGAATCTATACCAAAAAACATAAATAAGAAAAAGAAGGTCAAGGCATTGGAATGTTCTAAGCAGGGGAGATATGATCCAGTTTTTTTTTTTTTTTTAAATAAAGAATTTTGCTACTGGGTGGAGATGTGACCCAAATTCCTAGGGGAGGGGATGAGCGAGGAGGAAGTGGAAAGGAGGCTGAGGAACTAGTGCATGCTGGGTATTGGTGGGGGAGGTGGCCCTAGGAGGACGGCCCCCAGAGACCCTGTGGAGGTGGATGCCAGGGGCTTACAGGTAGATAGGAGAGACTCTAGAAAAGGTAGAAAGGGAAGAATCTAGAATGGCAGATTTCAGTCCTGAGCATGGGGCTGGGGACAGCAGGTAGGAAATAAGCTGAGAAAGGAAAGACTTCTGTTCAGATGGTCAAGTTTGCCACGCCGGAGAGAAGTCAAGTTGTCCTGTGTGAGTCTGGAGCCCAGAGAGGGCACTGCCGGAGAGAGTGGGGTGGTATCCTCGGCATCGAAGTGAGGTGTTCTCAGAACTGGATGGCAGACTCCAGGGAGAGGCTGGGAGGAGATAAGGGGCGGGAGCCAAGTGTGGTGAGGCACACTAGAAACCCCAGCACTTGGCAGGGAGCAGCAGAACAGGTAGGGTCATCTTTGGCTCCGTACTGAGTTGAGGTCGACCTGGACTACGTGAGACTCCATCTCAAACAGCAGCAATCAATCAATCAACATTTAAAAAAAGGAAAATAACAACAAAACAAAAAAGAGAATAAGGTATTACAAAGACCCGGACAAAGACAACACCCACAACTGTAGGACCTTACTGACAGAGTTCAGAGTTGAAGATCTTTCCAGACTTTGAAAAGGCCAGCACACAACCCTGAAAGGACTCTGGCCTCAGCAGGGATCCCGTGCACTCAGGTTCTCAGTCTTAAATTTCCTTGACTGAAAAGATACCGGAGAAGCGCGTGTGCTCGTAGCCCTTGGCTCAGTCCCGGCCCTTGCCAATTTCCCCACGTGGCCACTAATTCTTGGTGTGGAAGAAAAGGTACCAGAGTGGGGGACTTTTCTAGATTTTAGTTTAGGAAACTTTTCAGATTTTAGCTATATTTATCACGATCCTGGGAGAAAGTGGTCACGGAGTATTTCCCTCACCCCTAACTCAGCCTCCTCCACAATCAGGAAACAAGGTACTGAAATGAATACGTGGCACTGAAACGCGATCAAAAGGCTGGGGGTGTAGCTCAGCGGGAAGGCTCTTGCTTTGCGCAGTCCAGGGTTGAGTCTTCAACATCGAAAAAGAAGAACCGTGAACAGTGGAACCTTCTGAAGTGGGCGGAGTCTGGGCCAGAGACTCGATCCTCTGCTTCAACAGTGTGTCATCAAGGCGTCTCCTCCCACTCAGTGGGTCCAGTGTGCTGGGTGAGGCTCCAGCAGTGTGCATGCTCAGCCTCAGGTCTGGGATCATGACTACAGGCCATCCAGGACATGGGGACTGCGCTGAGCAATTTCCTGTTGGAGAGTTACATTCAAACCGACGACAGCTGTGTAGACCGGAAACCCAAGCTCTTTAGCTGTGCTCTCCTGAGGTGCCTGTTGTTTTGACTCCATCCTAACCTATAATTATTTCCCCCAACAAGCCACCATCTAACCATCTAAGCACAACGCTCCTCTGTCACTCATCCTGGCAACTTTTGTTCTAAGGAACACAGCATTTATTCCAAAAATCAGAATCACTTCCTTCCTTTACTTTTTTCTTTCTAAACTTCTCTTTCCCTCAATTTTTTTGACATTTTGTTATGACGCCCAGGCTGACTTTGAACTTGAGATCTTCCTACCTCAGCCTTCCTACTGCTGGGGTGACAAGTGTGTCCCACCATGTCTAGCTATTTCTTGGCCTCTTCGGCTCCACATTCCCTCACATCCACCACTTCCTGCTCAGTGCTTCCATCCCCGGGAAACATGGGGTCCCTTGATAGTAGCGGTCCTTTGGCTGGGCCCCTTGCTTCTGCCCCTGGCCTGCAGATGGAGTCAGATTAGCTGCTGCTCTTCTCTAAGCCCTCTTTGACTTCCGGTCCAGTGCAGAGGAAGGTCAGAGTGGACCATTCTGTGTCTGTTCTGGAGTTCCCTTTGTCTCTGACACCATGTTCTCTACAGTATTGCTTTGCTGAGGGCTTTTCTGCTTCCAGACCCACACACCTGCCTGTCATTCTTGTGGTGCCGCTGTTTCCTGTGCCGTGTTTGTGCCTATTTCCTTAGGGTTTTGCCGCACATCGCCTCCTCGAGGGAGTTCTTCCCTAACAGCTTGCCCATCTCCACTTTCTCCTTCCTGCCTCGGGGGTCTTCTCAGTGTGGACTCCTCGTGTGCATTCGCCTCCTCCTTCTTGATGAAGTTTGGATCTTGACTACCCCTCAAAGCCCCATGTTTTGAAGACCTAATTGCCAATCCGTGCCACTCTGGGGAGGCGGTGGAACCTTTAAGAGTTGGAGCTCCTCTGTCATTTGGGACTGTGCCACTTAGGGAGATATCGGGACGCTGGCTCTCCGTCATGTCGCTTTTGCTTCCTGACTACCACAAGGTAAGGGATCTCCACCCTATGCTAGCTTGATACCATAGGCTCAAAGCAACCAGGAAACCCCTGAGCCAAAGGAGACCCTTTTCCCTTCCAAGTTAATTTCCTCAAGTGTTTCGTCATAGCCATAAACTTTAGCAAAGGCTGACACACTTTCCTTGGAATGTCAGCAAGTAGAGAGCAGAGGCGGAGCTCACTGCAGGGTCCCCAGCCTGCAGAGGTACACAGCACACACTAGGCACTCAGTATATTCTTTTTTTAGCTAAGTGAAGAGCTAGCTCACTTAATGAGCTGGTTTTAATGGGACCAGAAACCAGCGCTGGCACGGATGAGGAGAATGGATCTCCTTCCCGTGGCGCCGTCAGAGCTTCCTTCCCAAGGAAGGTTGGCTGTACTGGACATGAGACCATGCTCAGTGCGTGCACTGCCCGAATGGGTCCCCGATGTGGTGCAAATGTGCCAGAGAAGAGCTTTAGAGTCACCCACAGAAATCACTCATCGCTGATAAGTACTGATAACAGCTCAAAGAGGGGAGCAGGGGCTCAGCTGGATTAGTTTAAAGATGTTTAATGTAAGCCGGGCGGTGGTGGCGCACGCCTTTAATCCCAGCACTCGGGAGGCAGAGGCAGGCGGATCTCTGTGAGTTCGAGGCCAGCCTGGGCTACCAAGTGAGTTCCAGGAAAGGCGCAAAGCTACACAGAGAAACGCTGTCTCGAAAAATCAAAAAAAAAAAAAAAAAAAAAAAATGTTTAATGTAATCCTTTTTATCTCATTGAAAAGAGCTTTTAGGTGGCCAGTGGAGAAGCTTCCAGCTGGAGTGCTCAGGTGTGCTGTGAGTCCCCTCCACAGAGATAAATGCATCTGTGACGGAGGAGTCTCAGCTCCCCATCTCTGGTCAAGACACCATGCTGGGCTTCTGGAGAGGAAGCAATGGTACTCTAGCCTCACCTGCAAGTGTACCTGGTCTAGGTAGCTTCTTGGCTCTGAGCTCATTCTGATTCTGAGCCGTGTTCACTGGATTGGTGGGAACCCAAGTAGAACCATGGAGGCTGTGGGGGCATGACTGGAAGTTACCATCACTGTGAGGGGGAGGGCCAGAGACACTAGACATCTACTTTGGGCTGTGTTAAGTACCGATACGGAGTAAGCAGAAAAGCATGAAATAAACACAGTGAGTGTTTACTGAGTGTTCAGTGAGGCATGGGGTAACCCCGGGAGGCATGGAGCAGGGTCTATGTCATGGCCACGCCAGCACTACAAAGAAATGTTTTCTTCAGTTCCCACTGTGTGTCTTACACGGCTCCTAAAAAGCTACCTGGATTCACCAATGTCTACCGGGGGCTGCATTCAATTCACTGGCCGTGTGTTCGGGGGTCCTGCACACGCAGTATGAGAACTGGGTAAGACAGCTTAGAGTCACATTCACTACCAGGCTAAGGACCCTTCAAGAAGCCCCATGGCTGTAGGAACGAGGCCCCACCTGGCCCTGATGAAGTGTGCCATGCTGTCAGAGCTTTGCCCTTCTTAGTTCCTTCAATGTGTCATGCACTTTCTGTTCCCTTTGGATTGTTCCCTCAGCTCTTGATGACATTCGTCATTGCTCTCTTATTTTGCAGGAGACTTTTCAGGCTGCCTCCGAGTGCGCCCCTCCCTTCTCAGACTACCTACCTCTTAGACTGTTCTTAACTTAACCGTGACTGAGCCGTCAACGGTGACAGTAGGGGGCTACTCCGTGCTCCCCGATGGAGGCATTGCCCTTCTCCGCTCATGAGTCCCCTGGTAGCTCCTCAGCAGCTCAGCCTAATCTGCGTGGAGCCAAGGCCAGGTTGGGTGGGACAGGCTGAGGGTAGGGAAACAATATCAGAGGGGTCTGGAGTCATCTGAAAAAGACTTCTGGGAGAGGTGGGACTTAGGCGGGGTCCTACGAGAAGGGAAGCTTAGGGAGGGATGATAAGCACTCAGTCAGAGACACCATTTAAACACGGGCGGTGGGGAAGAGCTGTGTGACTGAGAGAATCTGTTTTCCCTCTCTGGACCTTACTCTCCCTGCTGTGAAATGAGAGGCTGGAAGATGAAGAACTGCAAATAACACGTAGTGCGACGACACTGTTCTCCTTTTCAGGTCATGGCAGGTATCTCTTGAGCCTGAACATAGCTCCGGCATCGTGTCGGCTCAAGTCTAGGCAGCCAGTACCAGCTGACGGGGGACGGTGACTAAGAAGAGCCTGGGTGGAAGGCTTGCTTGGCTTAGCTGATGGTCTTGGATGAAGTCAGGCCCCAACCCCGATTCACTGAGCACGTGACAAGAGGAGGGCTAAGTGGGATGTGTGGCCGTTGTGGCCAGGAGTGGCCAGTCGATGGACAGTGAGCACAAGAGAAAGAATCTGAGGAGAGAAAACAGAATGGGGAGGACCATGGCAAGCCGGGGAAAAACAAGAGTGCTTGAGCGGCTGAAGGATCCCCAGAGTCCACGTCCTCAACTCCTTTCTCTTCCTTGTTGGATGGAGTCAAGCAAAACCAGTTTTCAGGCTGAAACCTTCTCCCACACAGCCAGATTGGATCTCTGAGTCCTGCCAGGGTCACAGGGGAATGTTGTTGCCCAAGGCCACTGCACGTCACTGTTGATTCGTTACATGCTGCTTCTCGCTGGAGCTCAGGAAGCTGGGAACAGGATGTGTGTACCAGTGAAAGACAGGGGAAGAGTGAGGCTCAGGCTTACAAAAGTGTCAATTTCATCATGGGTGATTTTGGTAGGGAGAGTTGTGGTGAGTGTGTACTGTTAGTAATCACCTATGTGTCTGCCTGCTTTTAGGTTCTCATTGGTTTCAATTCTTTGGATTTTCAGAAACATGCCACTTTCCACTGGGGGAATTTGTGTCACGATTAAACACACACACACACACACACACACCTCCTTCTTTCTCAGTATTAATCACCTTCTCCCATAATTAGTAGTTAAAATGTCAAAGGAGAAGGAATTAATTAAGAGAACTATCCACTGAAGCAAGGCATGTACTGCCAGGCTCTGGGCTGATTATAAAAAGAGTTTCCTTAAATATTTTGAGCACTTTTGGGAGTCAGAAGCCTCCCTTCTAATTGAAAGATCCTTAACTATACCCCAAATCTGGCTGGTGGCCAGGGGTGTAAGTTTGGGTAAGGTGTGTGTGGGTGGTGGTGGTGGTGGTGGTGGTGGTGGTGGTGGTGGTGGTGGTGGTGGTGGTGGTGGAAATCCTTTCTCTATCCTTAGGAGACTCTCTCCAACCTGGGATAGGTGGCCACAGAGGTTCAAAACCAGCAGGTGTTCCAGACCCCATCTGAAGGCAGGAAGAGCTTCAACTTTTACTGCGCGCCTCCTGCTAGGAGATACTATGTAGCATTTCACAAGAACCCGGTAAGACAGGTGTACTAACACCTCCATTCTACAGATGAGGACATTGAGGCTGAGCATGGTTGGGAGTTCCCCGTGTCACAAGGAGAATAATTGAGAAAGAAAACATTGACTCTTAGGTGTGATTCTAAGCTTTGATCTTTCATGGAATTCCGAAAAACAATTCTCAGCTCTCCTCTGGATCTCTTCCCACCCCAGTTTTGACAGTTAAGCCAAGAGCCAAGACCCGCGCAACGGAGGTGGAGCTGGGAGCACAGCGCCCCGCCCAGGTCTGGTTTCAGCCAATGGTGACGTGGCAGCCTCAGCCTTTTGTCCAATCAGCCATCGCTCCTCGCCCCCCCCTCCTTTCTCTTCTGCCCCTTCTGCCCCGCCCCTTCGCTTTCCCTTTGGCTCCACCGAGCTTGACCGAGCGGAAAGTCCCTTCAGCCGACGCCACGCCCGCAGCCATTGGAGGGAGGTCTGTTGCAGGAAGACCCAATCAGAGCGCGCGCAGGGACGAATCTCTGGATACGATTGGCTGGCGCGGCGTCTGCCCTCTCCGCCCCCGCTCCTCCCTCCCCGCGGGCGGTTCGGAGGCGGGGCAGGTGGGGGCGGGCCCAGGTAGCAGGTTCGGCTGCGCGGGGGCCCGCGAGCCTGAGGTAAATACTGGGCTGGTGGGTGTGGGGCGCCGGGCCGGCCCGGGACGCCGGCTCTGAAGCCGGGGCCGGGTCGTTGAGCAGCGGCCGGAGGAGGGGTGAGTGAGCGCGGCCGAGCGGCTGAGGCCAGGTTCCCGGCGTCCCTGCTCTGCCTCGGGCTCCCTGCGCCGCTGAGGCGACCGTCGGGCCTCAGCGCCCGCCCGTTAGCTGCCCCGGGCCGCCGAGCCTCTGACGTCGGCCGGGGCTGCCCACCTCTAGCCTCCGGGAGGGCTCCCGAGTCGCGGGACTCCCGGACCGGAGGGCTTGGGTGGGAGCCGCGCAGGTCTCAAGTCTCCCTCTTTGGCCCGCCGTCGTTGACAGACGGGGAAACTGAGGCCGGGACTCTAGCTAGCTTGCAGCGGCTGCGGGAGGCACGGAGAGCCCCGGGTGGTGGTACTCTATGCCCGTGTTGTTTGGGGGGCTCTTGGTGGCTCCGCTCCCGGAAGAGCAGTCCGGCCTCGCTAATGGCGTGTTCTGCTTTTTTCTTTCAGTTTCCCTGGTGTAGCGGGGAGGATGGGTTTGCACTGTTATGTAGATGTAGTTGGAAGGTGTGCCCTGTTGAGACAGGTACCTCTCCTTCCTTTATCATCACGGTCGGCGGTGGAGGGGAATCGCCGAGTCGTGAATGAAGATCCCGGTCTCGAGCTGAGTTCGGCTGGGTCAGCTGCCGGGTTGTTCATGTCCTTGGCATCCTTTTCTATTCCACCCCTTGGCATTTGCATGTTTTAAGAGTTTGTCATCTTCTAGCCGCCAAGCCTTGCACTCTCCCAACCCCCACTGTTCTCTCTGATTTTCCCTGGAGAGTTGTCTCCTTAGAGGAGCATTCATTCATACCCCCCCCCCCCTTTTTCTGTAAGTTGGGGCTAATTAGGGAATCTTAATAAGATTGTTCATTTTTGTAATCATTGGCTCTAGAGAAGAATGCAGGCCTCAAGAGGGCGTGCATTCAAGTGTCAGTCTCCTGCACACCCCCTCATCCCGCAAGTAGGTTGAGTGGCCCCAAGAATTTAGCCTGCTGCTCCCCACTGGGTAGTGGGTGGATTTGCACTTGAACAGTATTAAGAGAAAATGACTTGCTGGAAATTCCTAGTGAAGTTCATGTCATTTGAATGTTGACAATACCCAGAACATTCTCTAATGTTCTGCTGCAAAATTTTAAGATATTCTTTCAAAGAAATCCTTGTTTGGAATGGTAACTTTTGAGATGAGCTGACAAGGCCAGGAACTTGTTATATAAAATAACATCAAACAGCTGATAACCTAAACTGTGGTTAAGTGATTTAAGGAAGTCTTTAAATAGGACAGTAATTATCCTACTCATCAAACTATACTAGTATTTTGTTCCTGGTTTGTATACTATGATCTTAAATTTCTTTGTTATTTCTTTTTAAACACGTCATAGGTGGTATGAGGCTAGGAAGTCAGTTTCAAATGAAGCTGAAAGCAACTTGGTTTCATAATTGTGACATTTTCCCTTGTTTCTACTTACATGTGTAACAGCATAGTCTAAAACTGATTGTGATTTCATTTATCCAGAGAATTAATGATGTTTAGGCCAAAGTCATGTTTCCTGTTTCTTGATTGTACTTTTAACATGGTAGAAACTTTTAGTCACTTAAAAAGGATAAGGAAATAGCATTTCGGCTTTCTCTGTTCCCATCTAAGCTAATCAAGTTTTCCAGCCTAGGCCCTGAGTGGCCGGGGGAGGGGGGCATGGTTTTAGAGCACAGTGGCTAGGTTTAACTCAAGGGACAGTATTGTTCCTGTCCTCCTGATAGGACTGGAGATGCAAGAACCAGACTTGTTCTTTGTTAGACCTTGTAAGACCCACTTGTTGTAGGGACTGTCTCCTTGTGTCACACGTTTATTCTGGACTTGAAATCTCTGTATTTCTGTTTACTGTTGAGGCATTTAACAACTTGTTCTTTTAGTGAGAGTTGTTTTTTCTTAAAATAATAGTCATTCTAGCTGTCTTGAAGCATTTGCAAAAAGATGTGTCTCTTGAGTATCCATGCCAGCCTGCCTACCTCTTTACCATTTATGATTTGGGCAGGATTTAGTAATGCAATTTCTATGCTGATTTAGAAAGCTTCTTGTGGTGTTTTAGAAAAATGAGGCTACCTTAGAAAATGCCAGAAGTTCTTGAATCACATCTGTTTTTGTGAGTTTATTAGGGATGGTACAACCTGATCACTTGAGCTGATATCAAGATGTCTTAGAGTCTAGAAAAGTTAACAGCATTTTTGTGTAGCTAATGACCATTTGTACTGTGTTTTTTAGAACTTGGTAATTCTGATTGTTAATATTTGTTGTAGGACTTACATCTGGATCATCTTTTCATTTCATTTATTGGAAATTGGTCAACATATTTTTTAACCCCCATTTAGTTTAATGATTTTTATCTTAATATAACAAAATGCTCCTTTACTCAGCATTCAGGTCATCAACAAGCTCATATAAACAGATATGATTTCAAAGCTCTGTGATTCTTTCCTGTTCCCTTGTCTCCAGTGCCCTCAAAAAAGAAAGAAAAGCTTCTGTTCATCCTTGTTTTAGGCTGAACACACTGCTGTGTCCTAGCTCTTTGATACTCTTCTTTCAGTACTTCATTAATTTTCAAAATACACACGATCGCTGTTACCCAGTCTGACCTGAGACAGTGTTTAGATGAATTGTTCATGATATCCTCACTTTCACAATGATTCCATTTGCCAAGTAACAACAGAGTACAATTGAAAAATTCTCCCTCACTCTAACCCCATCCACTTCACGGTGAACTTGGTGGGACTTCTTTTCCTTGTGCTGTATTACAGCAGTCATGACCTGTATTTAAAGCAGAAGCTGAGTGGGTGGGTAGGAGTCATCACACCTTACTTAAAGTCTGTAGATTTTAGCGTCTAACCCCGACTGTTTCAGAATGCTAAACCCTGATCTGGAAAGAACTCACAATGGGATTTTGATGTTCCTCTTTGTCGAGTCTTGAGGCTGTTTTTATTGCTTGGGGTTCTAAGACTTTATTTAACTACTGTGAGGATCCCAGTGGAATGGGAATGTTGGCATTACATCCATCACTACAGTGCGAAGAAAGATATGTTAGTGCATTTCTTTTGTAATGCTGATATCTTGAGATGATAAATGATTATTTGGTTTATCATCAAGTATATATGTAGAAAGAGCCATAAGTTCTTCTTTCAACTTTATTATTTGTAATAAAGGAAATTAATTGTAATGTGTTTCAAACATATTCTTTTTTTACATTAAATTTTTTTTATTCATTTTACATACCAACCACAGATCCCCCTCTCATCCCTCCTCCTGCTCCCTCAAAAGTATTTTTAATATATCCCTTCTAAAAGAGGGAAGGTCACACATGTTTCTTATATTTGGATAATACCTTTAAAAAGTATTTTGTAGTGTTTGTTTTGACTATTCTAGTTGTCTGTTGTGACCTGTCTTATTACTGAGTATAAACTCAGGTTCACTTGTGCAACAAGTTGGCAGACATTCATCACTTTGTCGGGTTCACTTTAAATATGGTGCTTTAAAACTTCTGTTTATTTCCATGAACCTTTTTACAAACCAAGGAGCTATATTACTTTTTTTTAAAACTGTGGACTGCTTCCTTTAATGAGTTGCAAAAGGCAATTTCGTAATCAAATTCATTTATAAGATAATGTCCTAAAACACATGCAGTGATTGTTTTTCTTTGGTAATATTTCATTAACACTAATGTTTTTTATTTCAAATTGTGGCATTAGTTAGAGAACCAACAGAATAGGCAGTTTCTAGTTTACTACTTAAAGACACCTGGTTTTAGAAAATTTTAGAAATAAAAAGAATTTATTTTAAAAATAAAATAGCTATGAAATGTTTTTGGCCAAAATTGTGCATTTTAAAGAGAAACACCCCCCCCCCCCACACCCAAGCAATAACTCACTACTTTTTGACTGCCTCAACTTCTGGGAACAGTCTCAAGAATATCTTTGTAATAAGGCTTTATGCACCTTACTCTTCAGACTTCTAGATTTTGTCTGTTCCTCTTTGTTTTTTGCTTCTTTTCAGATACAGAAACATACCTCATCACCTCACTTCATCTTCTTTTTTTTTTTTTTTTCTCGAGACAGGGCTTCTCTGTGTAACAGCCCTGGCTGTCTTGGAACTCACTCTGTAGACCAGGCTGGTCTTGAACTTACAGAGATCTGCCTGCCTCTGCCTCCTGAGTGCTGGGACTAAAGGCTTGCACCACCACCGCCCGGCTAATCACCTCACTTCTTAGAACTGATTAGAAACAGTAAAGTGGAAAGCAGGAGGCTGCAAAAAGAGTCAAAGATAGACTGCAGGAAATCACAGAAAATGGCTGATTGCAAGAGGGGCATACAAGTATAGACTATGATTTATAAAAAACAGGAAAAAGAGCCAGAGCACAGGATGGAAAGCTTTCTAATGAAGTAATAAATAGCCTTATATATTGAGGCTCACTAATAATAATTTATATTTCTAATGATAACTTAGTCATTGAGAAAAAGTGATTTCCTTTCTTGAAAAATGCTGACATACTAATAGTATTTTAGTAAAATAAAAAAACCAAACACTTTATCTTGGTGCCTCAGAGGCACAGAGCCACATTAAGGGGTTGTGTAGTTTCTTGCATGCCCTTTTGAGGGATTTTGTTTATGTGGGGCTAAGATTGAGCTGTCTACAGGTGTGTTATGTAAGTGGCAGATAGAAATTACTCCATTTCTGTTGAAGTAGACAGTGCCCTCAAGTGGAATTAAAAACACATTACAAAAGGATTCAGAAAGAGGAGCCACTCATGCTGCCCTTGCCTCCGTCCTCACCAAATGTTGCACAGATGCTTTAAGTGATGGTGATTTGGAGGAGTGCCGACCTTAGCCTGTCTTGGGTGACCTGTGTCTCTCATTTGGGCTTGCAGAGGGATAGACTTGTGAAAATGTTACTATGATGGGATCCTTTGTCAGCTAAAAGTGTTTTCTAAGAGAAATAAATGCTCTTCTGTCTGTGGGATTGCCAGGTTGCTTAATCATTGAGCCAAATAATGCAGTTTGATGCTTTAGTTTTAAGTGTATTTGATTTGAATTACAAGAATAAAATGCATGCATATGGTAGCTTTATTAGTTGCTGCCTTTAACCACAGGGCTATCTTCGTCTCAAAGGATGAAACAAACAGGTACTGCATTCGGGAACCAAGTAGCCACATTCTTTTTTTTTTTTGTTTGTTTGTTTAAGATTTATTTATTTAGCCGGGTGGTGGTGGTGGTGGTGGTGGTGGTGGTGGTGGTGGTGGTGCAGGTGGTGGTGCATGCCTTTAATCCCAGCACTTGGAAGGCAGAGGCAGGCAGTTCGAGGCCAGCCTGGTCTACAAAGCGAGTTCCAGGAAAGGCGCAAAACTACACAGAGAAACCCTGTCTCGAAAAACAAAACAAAACAACAAAAACAAAAAAAGATTTATTTATTATGTATACGGTGTTCTGCCTGCATGCCAGAAGAGGGCGCCAGATCTCATTACAGATGGTTGTGAGCCACCATGTGGTTGCTGGGAATTGAACTCAAGACCTCTGGAAGAACAGCTAGTGCTCTTAACTGCTGAGCCATCTTTCCAGCCCCCAAGTAGCCATATTCTTATGACAGAGATAAATAGAAACCATTCTTTTCAGAAAGGTAATTAAATAGTGAAGCCCTTCATTTTAAGGAATGAAATTGTGTGTGTGTGTGTGTGTGTGTGTGTGTGTGTGTGTGTGTGTGTGTGTTAATTTGTTCTTTGACAGTCCTTATACCATGGATTTCTCAACTGGTTTGTAGCACCTGGCATGGATTCCCTCCAGCAGAGCAGGCCTCAAATCCAATAGAGCATAGTTGGTTGACACCATCACAGTCAGGCCACCAGTGAGCATAGCATGTCTTGCCTGCTGGGTTAGTGGTGTACTTCCCAGGGTTCACAGCTGGGTAAGACCATTGATGTCCTACTCTGCCTATCAGCACTGTGAAATCCAGTCAGCAGGAGGATGTATCCATCCCAGCTCTCACTTGGTTTCTTGGTTTTTCTATATCTTACAGCTAAGGAATGCAGTGCCTTAAGTAATAGAATCTCATCATTTAGTTCTGGTGGGCAACCAAGGGGGCTGGCAAGAGTCTGTAGGATATCTCTCTTCTAAATCTAATTTTCTTTTAACTTATATTTTTTAAATTGGTGTATGAAATAGTAGATTTTTGACTGGTAAGATTTCCTAGCAGGTATGGGTTCTTGCTGCCAAGCCTGATGACCTGAGTTTGATTCCTGGAGCCTACATGATGGACAGAGAGAACCAATTCCTACATGTTGTCCTTGTAATTTTACATGTGAACTGTGGTAAATGTGTGTAGCAAGAGTGGACAACTTTGCCTTGCTCCTGATTGTAGTGGGATTGCTTCGAGCTTTGCTACATTTAGCATGGTGTTGACCATGGGCTTGTCATATACAGCATTTGAAATTACATTGTTTTAAGCCATCAGTTAAAGTAGGCTTTAAGATGAGGCTACAGAATTGTAACATTATTATTATTATTATTATTATTTTGGTTTTTTGAGACAGGGTTTCTCTGTGTAGCTTTATGCCTTTCCTGGATCTCTCTCTGTAGACCAAACTGGCCTTGAACTCACAAAGATCCGCCTGCCTCTGCCTCCCGAGTGCTGGGATTAAAGGCGTGCCCCACTATCGCCTGGCCTGTAAAATTATTTTTTAACAGTTTTAAATGAAAAATTGAAGCTGGAAAATAATCACTTGTATATTCTTTCCTTTTCTACATAGCTAAAATTGTGGTATAAAAACCACAATTTATAGATATAAATATCAAAATCAGATTGGATTAAAAAATCTTAGAGCAATGTAATAGAGTCATATGTCTTTATTACACAATCCAAATTTTGATGCTATAAACCATTTTCTAATATTCTTTATATACTCAAGATTATATTTAACACTTGTGATTATAAGAAATTAAATGGTAGTTATAATTAATACAGTTAACATCTCCCTGCCTAAGCGCAAAAGGTACAAGATTATGAAAATGAAATTGAGGGGCTAAAGAGATTGGTCAACGGTTAAGAGTATGTACTGCTCTTCCAGAGGACCTAAATTCAGTTCTCTGCACCCATGGTGGGTGGCTCACAATTGCCTATAACTCCAGCTCCAGAGGATCCAACTGTCCCTCTTTTGGCCTTCTGTTATATACACATGTGCCATACAATCACACAGATACTATATATATATAAATATATATATAACTATATATATATGTATATATATATGTGTATATATGTAATGTATAAAAAATAAAATTGAGTGAGATAATGTTCCATTACCAAAATAGAGCATATAGATAAATGAATTGTGGATGAAGTTTCAGAATGTAATATTGTCATATCTTTATTGATAAAAGATGTTCAATATTATAATGTGTTACTTTCTATTTAAGGTGCATGTTTAGAAATAGCCTTTTTAATTTATAAGATTATGTGTGTTTCTCAAATACTGTGTCTTATTCATTCAAGTTAGACAGAAATGTTACTTTGTAAAGTTTAAACAACAACAAAAAGACCCCCGCAGAGTCTGTATATTAAGGTAACCTTAAAGTTTTTGTTAGATTCTAATTTTATAATTTTGGAACAGTCGTTTGTTACTGTCTATGGATGCTTTGTTACTGGATTTTTTTAAAAAAAATGCAGTTACAGTATACACAAGTCATACATGTCTTTTAGCTCTTTGAGATGTTTATATATGTATATAGTCAAATGAGATTTTAAAAAATCTTTAGCTTTAATTTGAGATTGGATTGAATGGCGTCTAAAGTTTGTTTTGCTTGTTTGCCAGGCACTTTGAATTGCTGTCTTTTTACAGCATGGACACCAGGCTGCTAACAACTTGCTTTGGGACTTCCAGTGAGTTCATTTTTTGGGATTATTTTATGACAGCTTTGCTACTGCTTCCTTTTTGTGAGTTGATGTTCTGAAGTTACTGTCACAATGAGTTCAGGCCTATGGAGCCAAGAGAAAGTTACTTCACCCTACTGGGAAGAACGGATTTTCTATCTGCTTCTTCAAGAATGCAGTGTAACAGACAAACAGACACAGAAGCTCCTGAAAGTACCCAAAGGAAGTATAGGACAGTACATTCAAGACCGTTCTGTGGGGCATTCAAGAGTTCCTTCCGCAAAAGGCAAGAAAAATCAGATTGGATTAAAAATCTTAGAGCAACCGCATGCAGTTGTATTTGTTGATGAAAAGGATGTTGTAGAAATAAATGAGAAATTCACAGAGTTACTGTTGGCAATTACCAACTGTGAAGAGAGGCTCAGCCTATTTAGAAACAGAATCCGACTAAGTAAAGGCCTCCAGGTAGACGTGGGCAGCCCTGTGAAAGTACAGCTGCGTTCTGGGGAAGAGAAATTTCCAGGAGTTGTACGCTTCAGAGGACCTTTATTAGCAGAGAGGACAGTGTCGGGGATTTTCTTTGGAGTAGAATTACTGGTAAGTTTGATGAGAGAGAGAGAGAGAGAGAGAGAGAGAGAGAGAGAGAGAGAGAGAGAGAGAGAGAGGAGAGAGAATGAGAATGAATCTGTGTGTGCAAGCACATATTTCACCCTTTATATGCAATGTATTTTTTATATTCATGATCCTTAGAATTTATGTTTTTTTGTTTCTTTGTTTTTGGTGCAGTTCTCAGGATGGACCCCAGGGCCCTCTGCCACTGAGCTATATATCAGCCCCAAAATTTACTTAATGATAAATTGAGAGGATATAAAGACAATTCTTGAAAAATTTTCTCTTACAGTAGAAACGTACACATCATTCTGGACTTTCATATCTTAGGAGTTTTAAGTTACCTACATTGAAAGTTAACACTGCCAATTGTAATTAACCTCTCCAAAAATTGTGGGCTATTTTATAACATCATCTCCAGGAGTCCCAGTTCTTAATTATGCTATTAAGTATAACAGTTCAGATAGATGCAAGAGTTTTGAAGTGTGTTGCAGCAATTTCAGTTTGCTTATACTTACCTCTGTTATATATCAACTGCCTTGGTTATTTCTCTTGGAAACATATCTAAGAATTCTGTAATTCCAAACTGAACATTGCTTCTCAGCAATGCAACACTCTTGACATTCTTGTGAGTAGAATGTCATGCTTTATTTGCTTCTTGATTTCATTTTCCAAGCAATGAGATAATTAGGTTTTGACAGCCAGTTATGGTATGTACTAGCAGGGTTGCCAGGCTACTTAACTAGCCTATATCAAAGTTCTCCTAGTCTCTTCCTCACCTGTGAAGTGCTTAGAGCACACGTGCCTTGTAGTAGTTCTGCAGTGCAAGACATACAGTTTGTTCTCAGTGAATGGAGTTAATGCTGCTGTTTGCTTGTCTGCTATTAGATTGTCTGCTCATGACAAAAGTCATGGTAGAATTATGTTGTAAATTTCAGCCCAACTCTTTCTCAAAAGAATTATGATTTGGTATTATGAGTTAGTTTCCCCGTCAGATACAGCTTCTTTATTCTTTACATGCCCTAAACCCAACAGCAGCTGCTACTCATGATATTTCTTATGTGTACAATTTAGAGTTTTTCCAAAGAAATTATCCTGAAATCCCTTTAATGGATAATCTTTTTACATCTCTTAAAAACATCTTTCAAATCTAGGAAGAAGGTCGTGGCCAAGGTTTCACTGATGGGGTCTATCAAGGGAAGCAGCTTTTTCAGTGCGATGAAGACTGTGGAGTGTTTGTTGCATTGGACAAGCTGGAACTCATAGAAGATGATGACAATGGACTGGAAAGTGATTTTGCAGGCCCAGGGGATACAATGCAGGTTGAACCTCCCCCTTTGGAAATAAACTCCAGAGTTTCTTTGAAGGTTGGAGAAAGTATAGAATCTGGAACAGTAATATTCTGTGATGTTTTGCCAGGAAAAGAGAGTCTAGGATATTTTGTTGGTGTGGACATGGTAAGGAAATTTTGGATTGTATTATTGTGAATATAAATATTAGTTTAATTAACAATTTAGGCATAAAATTAATATTTTGTATACTTAAAATAGACTAATTTACAGTACTTTAAAGAAAATGTTCCAGTTTATCTTTGGTACAAGAACATTAAAATAGGACATGTGAGCAGAAACAGAATGCATTTGCTACATTTTTTTCATGTTTTAATAAACTGAGATAATGCTCTTAGTCTTTAAATTCTCCTTATTATAACTGACCAGTAGATAAAAGCAAAACCATACCAAAACAATAAAATAAACTGATACTTCCATGACCAAGCCCAAATACAATGTATGATACTGTATTTTTGATAAAGTTTAATTGATTTTCTGATTATAAAGAATATAAAAAGTCATTAATAGAAAATACCAGGAAAAGAACCACACTGCTTTTTGAGTTGACAAAGTATTTTCACAGGATTTGCACTTTTAAAAACTGTTTTCTTATTGTGGCAAAATATGTATAAGAAAATTTCTTCCTTAACCATGGCTAGAATAACAGTTCAGTGACATTTGGTATATTCTCATTATGCTGTCTCCACTGTCCGTGTGCAGAACTTTTTCATCATCCCATATTGAACTCTGTTCCTATTAAATCAAATCTGCCTAATTTGCCCGTGCCTATGAACTATAATCTAGGTTTTTGCCTGCTGTAGGTACCTCAGAAGTGAGGTCATATGGTATCTTTTGTTTGTATCACTCATTTTTATTACTGAATAATCATACTTGTTAATAATGGATGCCTTCCAATGCACATATTGAATTAGCTTGTGGTATTAAGAGAATGAGGAGAGCCGGGCGGTGGTGGCGCACGCCTTTAATCCCAGCACTCGGGAGGCAGAGCCAGGCGGATCTCTGTGAGTTCGAGGCCAGCCTGGGCTACCAAGTGAGCTCCAGGAAAGGCGCAAAGCTACGCAGAGAAACCCTGTCTCGAAAAACCAAAAAAAAAAAAAAAAAAAAAAAAAAAAAAAAAAAAAAAAGAGAATGAGGAGAGCAGTGGCGCACGCCTTTAACCCCAGCACTCGGGAGGCAGAGCCAGGTGGATCTCTGTGAGTTCAAGGCCAGCTTTGTCTACAGAATGAGATCTAGGACAGGCATCAAAACAACACAGAGAAACCCTGTTTCAAAAAACAAAACAAAACAAAATGAGAGAGAGAGAGAGAGAAAGAGAGAGAGAGAGAGAGAGAGAGAGAGAGAGAGAGAGAGAGAGAGAGAGAGAGAGAGAGAATGAGAAGAAAGAAGTTGAGAACATTTTTATCATGGACTGAAAGTATGAGCAAAAGTTCATTATGAATAAAGGAGAGTCCTTCATAATTGTTAATACCAGGGTGTATTAGTAGAGGATATGAGCAGCAGACTCACACGGGGTATTTTTAGCAATCATTTTTATCTATCAGAAATACTCTAAAGAGATGGTAGGGCATAAATGTTCTAGTGTGTTTCTGTTATTTTGGGCTTAGAAATTGTGTAAGATGCTGATTAGTTCGGTACAAAATAAGAATTTGCCAGACTCTCGCTATGTGAAATTAGAGCCAGAGTAAGACCCATGGGCCCCTCAGAATCGCTAATAATTAAGAACCGGTATTCTTTAAATGTGAGTTTAGTGTTTCAGAGAAGTTGTGGGCTGGATAGAGAGAAGCTTGGAGAAAGAAGGTCATTAATCTTTGGACTTAGTCTCCCTTTGTTATAGGTTCTTTGGCCAGGCTTTAAATGTGACAGGAGCTGTTTGGGTCCTCCTCTTTTTTGATGGTGGCCTAGGGGATCATCTTGTTTAGCCCAGGCAGGCTGTCTTGAGACTTGCCTGTCACTTCCACCCATGTTCTGTCCATCTGCCATTTAATTTATGCAAGCATCAGTTCCAAACACTCCCATTAGGCTTCTTGAGAAGAAAGTTCATCAATTGCAACTTTATTCATGCCTTTCTGTTTCCAGGGACAGTAGCATTCCACACGCTGGTGCTCAGAGCAGTTGTTTCACTGTCATCTATCTGTACCTCATGAACAACCCATGTGGTTGGTGGTACAGTAGAGTGTAACTTAGAAAACATTGTTTGAGGAAAGTCTTGTGTACCTACAGATGACAAAAGAATTCTGAAATAACTCCTATTCTGTTTACAGAAAGGCATATAGTAATACACTTGAGCAAAATGCCCAGGAGATGTAAATGTGTGATTAACTTTTAAGGGTAGGTTTCGGGGGTAAAACAGTGCATTCCTAGTAAATTTTCTAATGCAAACAATGTCTCTTTAAACTTCAGCTGCTGTTATTATTGCAAACTAAAGTATGAAAAACACCTTTGACTCATTATTTTATGTGTTTGCTGTAAGTTGATTGCTATTATTATTTTTATTGTACAACATTGTTACTTTAGTAGATATTTCTAATGGAGTCTTTCTTCTTTTGGACAAAATAGTTAAAATTTCTCAATGAAAAATATTTTAGAGGATACTTTGGTAAGAAATGTAGGTGTTCATATTTACGTGTTATTGACAAGGGTTTAAAGGTTTACTTTTTCAATGGCATATCTAGGATAACCCTATTGGCAACTGGGACGGAAGGTTTGATGGAGTACAGCTTTGTAGTTTTGCAAGTGTTGAAAGTACAATTCTTCTGCACATCAATGACATCATCCCAGGTAGGTCTTTTTTATGTATTCAGAAGACTGTTTCTAACATGTATTTTGTTATGAGAATGCAAATATATACTTAAGATAGATCTTTTGAAGTTGGCTTTTATATTGTAGAATTGTCATTATATAGAATATCCTTTCTTTCCCCCAATAAAGCAACAAAGGTTCTTTCTAAAAGTATGTAAATGTAGTGAAGTTTATACATCCTCTCTACATTGTATTCTCCTCGACATTCTAATAGAGAAAGAAATCCTGTCTTGTAATTGGAAGGTTCAGAAATACAAAAGCTGCTACCTGTTGGAGTAGGAGTTGAAACTTAGGAGCCTTTAAAGAGAAATTGGTTATCTCATCTAAATTCCACAGTGGATTCAATTTCAGGATTCTTGTTGAATGATGGCTGAGATTCTTTTCTTTTAATTAAATTTTTTTTCATTTATTTTACATCCTGACCACAGTTTCCTCTTCCTTCTCCCCTCCTTTCCCCCCACCACTTCCCCTCTCTACTCCCCCTCCCATCCACTCCTCCTCTGTTTCTGTTTAGAAAGGGGCAGGCCTCCCATAGGTGTCAACAAAGCATAGCATATCAAGTTGAGGTAGGACTAAGCTCCTCCCTTTGTATTGAGGCTGAGTGAGGCAACCCAGTATGAGGAACAGGTTCCCAAAAGCCAGCTCAAGTGTTAGGCACAGGCCCTTATTCCACTACTAGGAGTCACAGAAATAGACCAAGCTACACAACTGTCACACATATGTAAAGGGCTGTCAGTTCAGAGCCTGTGAGCTCCTGGGAGCCTGTTAGTTGTTTCTGTGGGTTCCTTGTGATGACCTTGCCGCCCCCTGGCTTGTACAGTCCTTCCTCCCTTTCTTCAACAGGATTCCTGGAGCTTGGCCCAGTGCTTGGTTGTAGATCTGCATCTGTTTCTATCAGTTACTGGATGAAGGCTCTCTGAAGACAATTAGGGTATCACCAGTCTGATTACAGGAGACGGCCAGTTCAGGCACCCTCTCCACTATTGTTAGGAGTCTTAGCTGAGGTCATCCTTGTGGATTCTTGGAGTTTCCCTGGCATCAGGTTTCTCCCTGACCCTGAAATGCACCCCCACCATCAAGACATCTCTTTTATTACTCTCCCCCCTGAGTTCTTTTTGTTCTAAGATAGTATTATAATAGATCATGCTCCATGACTGTAGTCAGAAACATTACGTAGTTTTATTTTATATATATTATTATTTTATTTACCATACATGTTATTTATTACAAAAGTAATAATTAGAGCCAGCAAGATGGCTCAGTGGGTAAAGACACTTGCTCGTGTGTGTGTGTGTGTGTGTGTGTGTGTGTGTGTGTGTGTGAAAGAGACAGCATGCACATGTACACACACACACATATATGTGTGTGTATGTATATGTATGTATATATACATATATATATACATACATACATAGATATATATGAAGCCCAGAGTCTTGTACATTGTTACAAGTGGTACAGTGGTAAAACAGTTTACCACTGAGCTGTAGCACAGCCTCTGAACTTAAAAACCAATGAAAAAAACCACCACCAAAACAAGAAAAGCAAAAAACAAAAACCCCACTAAACTTAAGAATCTTTGTTTTGCCTCAAATAAGTATTTTCCTTTGCTGCTGTGAGCTCATTTACAGTGGTAGCAATACCAACCCCTGCTGTTAGGATTCCCAGTGATAGGCTAGTGCAATAAAGCCAACAGGCTTTCAGAGGTGGGAATGTCCAAAAGCCTGTAGATATAGCCAGGGATATGCCAGGCCTGAAATTAGATGGTTTATGCTATCTTTATGTTCTGAACAGACTTTTTTGCTGATTAAAAGTATAAAATGGGGGCTGGAGAGATGGCTCAGCAGTTAAGAGCACTGGCTGTTTTTCCAGAGGTCATGAGTTCAGTTTCCCAGCAACTGTATGGTGCCTCACAACCATCTGTAATGGGATCTGTTGCTCTCTTCTGGCATAAAGTTGTATATGCAGATAGAGCACTCATATACGTAAAATAAATTATTTTTTTAAAAAATAGATAAAACAGAACAAACAGCAAAAACAAAACAAAAACCCCTGTGGCTCAAATGAGACTTAGGTTGTCTGTGATGAAAGGAAGTGGCAGAGCCAAAGTTGATGTCCAAACCCGTCTAATTAACAACCGATGTTCTCTTCAGTCCCCCAACAAGCCCATATCCTACGAGTGCTCTTCCATTGTGAAGATCTGCATAGAAACCCATTTCTGAGTGTCACATACTAGGGGATATTGTTTCCATGGAGATGGAGATGCATTTTGTCTCTGGTTTTGTAAAAGCTTATTTTACTGTGGCAAGAATCATAAGTGAGCAGCATACTATTTTTTTTTTCCTTCTAGTGCTTTCCCATTATTGGTAATGTTGACACCAAAATGCTTTTGAGTTTCTTTCTATAGCTTATTGTAGGTCCTGAATTTCTTGTTTCATAGAAATAGAAAAGGAAGGCTCCTGGCCTGCACTCTGCCCTTTCTGTCTCCCTGTTGGTGTCAAGCCATAAATACTTGTTTTACAGTTTGAACCTGCTTCCCACGCAGCTTTTAGTTTTGTAGCAAGAGGCGTGAGATTCATGTGGCAGCTTTATTTCAATTTTGCTCTAAAAAATCTGACATACTTTACTTTTTATTTCTTGTAAGATATATTTGTTATTAATTCTTTGAGAATTTTCATACATGCATATAATATATTTTGATTGTAATACCCCCCCCCCCCACACACACACTCCTCCTGGATGTCCCACTTCCAATTCCTTTCCAACTTTTTGGAAACAAGTTGTTTATATTCAGGGGAAAACATGTATATGTTCGTATTTTATTTAGTGGCATTTACTTTTTCATCCATGTTTTATAGGTAGCACAGTTTGAGATGTTTGTGAATTGAAATATTTTTTAATGTTAGAGTGAGTGCTTATTGTTTAACAAAACAGCAATATAAAGCACATTCATTCAGATAGTAGCAAGGCCTTACATAGGCTTCTTTAGATGTTGATATTGTAGGAGCAAAGCAGGTAAGAATTCTTGGGGCTGGGAATGTAGCTCCATGGTAGAACACTTGATAGAAGCTGGAAGTTCAAATTCTAGCACTGAAGAAAAGGGATAATTAGGGCCAGCAAGATGGCTCAGACAAGCCCAATTACACACACACCATACATTAACTATACAAATTTTGAAAAAATAATTCTTATGTGGAGCTTTCATTTTAACAAGTTGAGATAGATGGTAAATGAGCAGAATCTAAGAGCAGTTAGATGGTGACGAGGCTGGAGAATGGTAAAACAAGGGATAAGGAGCATGGGATGCTGTCCTGTCATATCCCACAGATCTCTCCAGGAGACATTTGAACAGCCACACACAAGACATTCTTTGGGAGCTGAATTGAAAGGGCCTGCCCTAAACAAACTTGGAGAGCTCTGCTGGTTTTGTAATGTTAACTTGCTGGATGGCTGAGAAAAAGGCCTTGTAAATTCTTTTATTATGAATTTTTGCAGAGGAACGAATTAAGGGTAGTACTGCTTCTCTACAGTCATATCTCACTGAAACTTCACTTCAGTTAGCAAATAAATATGTTTGGCTTTTTTTTTTTTTTGGTTTTTCGAGACAGGGTTTCTCTGTGTAGCTTTGCGCCTTTCCTGGAACTCACTTGGTAGCCCAGGCTGGCCTCGAACTCACAGAGATCTGCCTGGCTCTGCCTCCCGAGTGCTGGGACTAAAGGCGTGCGCCACCACCGCCCAGCTGGCATTTCCCTTTTTAAGGAATTTTTTTCAGAGAGCTGTCCAATGATGCTTTTGAAACCTTAAAATCTGTGACATTTTTGAGTGAATATAATTGTCAATTTTTAGCTATTTTAATTGCACTACTTTGAGTTTTCCATTTTATAGCTGAATGAAGTACGTTGTAGGATTGGGGAAATCACTGTTAGTATTACCATTCAAGAAGGTCACAGCTCAGGGATGCAGACTTGGTTGTGTTGCTTTCTGTCTTCTGTAAAATAAAGATTTGAAGTGATACACCCTCCCCCAACTCTATAGCTATATTTCTTTCTTTATATATGTGAATAATATATGCATATATTCCACCTCTAAATTTGTTTGAAATATAAATTATCTTAGATTTTGCAGTAGCACATAATAAATGGAAAGAAGAAAGTAAAAAGCCATATTTAGTTTCCCTGTGTTGGAATTGGGGTGTAACCTTACAAGGAATTTTTTTTAGCAGTACTTACCTTATAAACATTTTAATTATCTTTTATTTAAACACTGGTATAGAATTAAAATAGCAAAAACAAACAAAACATGAGTTTCATGACTTTGGAGTCCCTTGTCAAGATCTTCAAGATTCCTGTTTGTCGTTGATGTCATTGCTGGTCTAGAGCAGTGATGAGAAAGGAAGAGACTGCTTTTTCGCTTTTGTAGCTATTGATATTCATAAACCTTGAATAGTAGATAATTAAGAATGATACTGCTTTTATACACATAAATTATGCTTATTTGCCAACAAAATAAAGCTTGCAAATAGAATTTTAAAAAGTAAAGTTGTTTAGATGAAAGTTAATTTGGTTCATTTGAATAAGCCTTCATCTATATTTTGTACCATTAACACTCTTTTCTTGAGGGGAAAAAGCATGACAGTGTCTCCTTTAGTTCCTTAGTTTATTTATTTTTTCTTGCCCAATTACCCCTATTTGTGGGACAAAATTAACATTTCCAGCACGTTGGAAAGATTCTTTTTGGAGCAGCTGAACAGTTGGTGAGATCTGGGAAGAATTCTCCCCAGTGAACTATTTCTTACTGTTGGTGTCTAGATACCTTTGCTTCACCCTGCTATAAAAATGTCTCTTTTAGCACTGCTGTTCTGATGGTCCAAAGCATTAACAAGTCTGCTGTGACAGCATATCCAGGCTTTGATATAGCATGGCAACTTGTGACACCCCTAAAGTAATGCATTTAAAGTAATGCATTGAGCTCTGTGTCTGTCTTTTAGTTGTTAAAGTTAAGAGTATAATGCAATTTACAACAACAACTTAGACTACACAGTATGTACATTTTCACAGCAGTTTGAAAAGGAAGTCATTTAGTGGGAACCTTCCCTCCTGAGGCTGACCCCAAGCTCATAATTTTCTTTTGTATCTTTCTTGATCTCTCTCTCTCTCTCTCTCTTTTTTTTTTTTGGTGTGTTGCATGTCTTCATAGTTAATGTCCTTTAAAAAGGGTAACAGTTTTGTTGCAGTATAATTGATACATAGCCATAGAACAGTACATCTCAACCCTCATGAGAGAAGCTGCTTCTTGCAATAGATGACCATACAGAGACAGAGACTCTCAACTGGTCAAGGTGCAAAGAATGAGAGACTATGGAATGCTCAGCCTTAAGTAGGAACATACATTTATACCCATCCCACCAAGGCACAGGGGACTTTGCAGAAGAGAGGGCAGAAAGATCAAAAGAGCCAGAGGCAGAGGTCGACTTCAAGAAAACAGAATTTTCTGGATGCAGCGGGGCAGTTGTATACATAATCTTACAGGAATTGTGATGTCAAGTGCACGACCTGTACAGCCTCAAGCCAGACAAATCCCAGCATAGACGGAGTGGGTAGTGGGTATGAAATCCCATCACTAAGCTGAAGCACTATTGGCATTTAGTAGCTGCTGGGGAGGGAGCATCTGCAACTGCCAGCCATTCTTAGTTTCTCTAAGTTTATACTTTCAGTAAAGTTAGATGGAATTATAAAGGACATAGTTTTTGATTGGCTCTTTATCTCAGCATAATTCTCTGGAGATTTATCCATGTTGTGTCAGTGGTCTTTTGTAGCAGGAATCCTTTTAATTGCTAAGATAATCCTTATTTTTAGTGTAATGTTCATTTATTGAGTACCCATTGAAGTACTTTTAAGTTGGGCAATGCTTTACAATACAGTGAGCGTTGTATGCCAGGATTTGGGTGAATGCAAATCTTCATTTTTCTGGTAGAAAATGTATAGTTTTCCTTTGTGTAGTTGTAGATTATATGTTATTTTAAAGAATATTTTATTAGTGAGTATTAATTATACATAGTAATATTTTTCATACATGTAATGCATTTCAACCCTCTTTTGACTCCTCTCATCTCTGGTAATCCTACTAGTCTTGTTCTTTTGTTGTTGTTTTTTGAGACAGGGTTTTTCCGTGTAGCTTTTGGAGCCTATCCTGGAATTTGCTCTGTAGACCAGTCTGGCCTTGAACTCACAGAGATCCGCTTGCCTCTGTCTCCCAAGTGCTGAGATTTAAGGCATGCACCACAACTGTCCAGCTTAATGTCTTTTGTGTGTGTGTGACTTAATGAGTTTCTTTAGGGTTGCTGTAGGAACATGTGTGCCTTACCTGTGGCTATACCATTGGGGAAAAATGTCTCTCCCTCTCCTATGAACCACTGACTATGTATAAATCCTTAGGAAAGGTGGGATCCCATGAGTCTTTTCCCTTCCATGACAGGCCAATCTCATGCACATCTTACGCAAGGTATCATAGCTGCTGTAAGTTCAAGAGTACAGCAACCTGGGAGTCAACATTATATATATGTCCCATTTGTGGTTGGACATTCAGCAGCCATTTCTTCTCAGTATTTTTTTTACCACTGCAAAAGGAAGCTTCTCTGACCACAACACTGTGGGCATAAACATAAATTATTTAGAAGACAATTAATGAGTCACATCTTGTCCATTTAACAAAACAACAGCAGTAGTTTCTGCACTAAGTCTTATGACCCCCTTAACCAAGGACTTTTGATTAATTTTACAGTATGAGATGTGAGTTCCCTCCTGTAGAGTAGGCTCCAAACCTAATCAGGAAACTATTGGTTACCCCATAATAGACTTGCTGTTGTACTAGTGAGCTCATCTTGCACGGCCAGTCAGTGTTGTTACACACAGGGTAAATAGCTGAATAAGACTATTGATTATAGTTTTCCCCTAGCAGCCTGCATTACATTTTCTGCACTAGGAGGAATAGTTAGCAGAGAGGAAGGTCACAGCTCAGTTTCAGTTTGATTTCTGTATGCTCTGTGACCAGGGCATATGGTATCTTCAGCAATAAAGTTTTATCATCTAAATCTGGTGGGCAACCACCAGTAGCGACGATTGCCTGTGCTATTTTAGGGACTGAAGGCACCTTCCTGATCAGCAACTCAAATGGAAGTAGCTCACACCCTTGGCACTGGGATTTTCATTTAATAACCTATGACTTCTGAAAGGAACTTGGTCTACCCACACAAGGTACCACTATTTACAGTAAGCTTTTAAAGAAACTGATTAGAACACTATTTTACAGCATGACTGTATGGTGTCACATGACCACTGGAAATATATGAATGATGGATCCAATTTTTCCTCACCAGCGTAGCTGCTTTTCATGTTAACTATTCTGAGAAATATGTGGTTAATAGTTCATTGTAGTGTTGTTTCCTTGATTGCTCATGATATTGAACATCTTTTCATGAGATTATGTCATATATTTATATTCTTCAGTAAAATATATTTTTAAATATATTTTTATCTGTTTTGGCCAGGTTCTAATTGGGTTATTTGCTATTTTATTGTTGAGTTACAGCAATTTAAAAAATATAGACACTAACCCTTTGTTGCATATGGTTCGCAAATATTTTCTCCTAGTTTCTACTTTGTCTTATCTTCTTCACATGGTTTACTTTTGGGATTAAGTCCAACAACTTTTACTTAGTTCTATATTTGGAAGTTTTTCTTAGTTTTAAAACATGAAATATAATTCATATATCAGTGCTGTTACTCTATTAAAGCATAATTCATCAATGTTAAGTGCCTTTAGGGTGTTGTACATCTATTGCTATCATCTAGCTCAAGGACTGTTTTTGCCATCCTAGATAGAAACCCTGTTACCCATGTCCAGTAGTAGTTTCCCTCTAGATCCTGGCAACTGTGAATCTGCTTTCTGTCTCTCCAAGTTGCCAGTTCTGGAATTTCTTCTATATAGGCATGACTTCTGGTCATGGGAGACAGAGCCCAAAGGAAGAAAGGTTTGAGGTACCAGAGCTCATCAGGTAACTCTGATGTTACCTGTAAGATTCCATGTAGATACAATTATTGTATACAATTATCTAAAATATTTATTCTGATTAGTCATCCAATCTTACAGAGATTTTTTAGATAATTGCTATGCATAGCATACCTGGCATCAGGTTTTCTAATACCCCCATTTTTTTTGTATATGTTAAATTCTCATTTGGGTTTGAATTGTGTTCTGTGACCGATGATGCTGAGCAGTACATCATTTTAAACAACTGCTCTCAATTTAAAGGGCTATTCAAATTTATAGACATTTTGTTTGGTTTGAATAGCTTGTTCACTCTCTTATTGTTAAGAATTTCAACCCAAGAATCTCCAAAAGACCCTTTTCTTACAGATCCAACAAGAGTAATGACTAAGTTCCTAGCTTATCATTTTGAATGCAGTCCTGCTGTGTGTGTGTGTTGTGTATACTTGGTTTCTTCTGCTCAGCACAGTGTTCCTGTTTTGTGTAGCAGTAGTTTGCTCCACTTTATTGCTATGTAGTAGTACATTGTATTAATAGATCACATTTTTAGTGAACTCTAGAAATGATCCCTTAGAAGTTTTGTTTTGTTTTGGTGCAGGGATTGAACCCAGGGCTTTGAGCATGCTGGGAAGTGCTCTACCACTGACCTGTATCTCCAGCTCACAATTTTATGTACCTCCAGTTTATCTGTTCTGTGGAATAAATTGTTTTCAGCCCTTAGTTATTATGAATAGGATTGCTGTGTGCATTTTGGTGTGCTGTTGGGTTGACTTACCTTATTTCCTTGAATATCTTTAATCATGATAATTTCAATTTTATAAATTGTCTGTTAAATTTATTCTTCACCCTGTTCACTACATCCTATATTAGTAAGCTCTTCAAATTTAAGCCATTAAGCCAAATTTGCTTTATGATCCAAGTGATTTTTGGATTATAAACATAGGTTTGACAAAATATTCGGGAATATTTATTCTATTATTGTTTTGGACAAAATAGATGTGCTGTGTGACCCTCAGTGCATGGAATCTTTTTGGAATGTTCTATTCCTTAAAAGGCTGATGTTTGACTCTATCCCCCAAAGTCTTTGGTGGAAGGATAACTGCAGGTTTCCCATTCCTAGAACTTGGAAAATCACCTCCATCATGATCAGAGCTGGTATCATGTCTCATCCATTTCAGCCTAATTTGCTTGGCCCTCTTTACAGCTTACAAAGAAAGGACCCTTGGCAGCATTTGTTACAATGATTCAATCTGTGTATATGCATATATTGTGGTATCCGTATGGTTGGTAGTCTCTTTTGAAATGGAATTACATACTCTTAGTTACAATTGATAGTGGGCATTAGTTATTTTTAGTCAGCTTATATGCTATAATTTGGAACCTTCCTCCAATGATAAAGAGTTATTTTTCCTACAAAACTGTCATAGATGACATTTGTAGATATCTGAATGGTAATGTCATAAAAACATTTTTAGTATTTTTTTATTATATCATCTTTAAAAATTATGGTTAGTCAGTATATTTTCAATTGAAATGATATCTCAGTATTCCATTTGATCATATTTTGAAGTGTTTAAGACATATAGTTTAATATATATTTCCCTCCTTATCCAACCATGGAAAAAAGATATCAAGCATTATTTACATACAATTAATTCAGTATGACTCCCTATTTTATTTTAAGTGGCCTTTTCTATGTTTAAAATATAAAAATTTTCCTGTTTTTCTTTCTGTCCTCAAAATTCCACTGTGGGTGATACCGTTTTTGATGATAACAGCTTTATCAGGTACGGCTCCTCAGCATCATGTTGCAGTTCATGGATGTGCTGTTGAACTTCCTGAGGGCAACCTTTCACCTTGACTCTTCTGTGTTTATTTGATCAGTGTTTATGAGTGTCATGAATGTTACCAGGCTTTGAGGTTTAAGGAGATCTTTTAATCTAAAGAAATTTGCCAAAATTTTTTGTTATTTGTGCTTTGAAGTGAAACTTCCTTCAAAAATTTAGTTGTGTGTCTCTGCTTTCTGCATCATTGATTTGTATGTAATTGTTTTTCCTGTTTACATTTGTTTGTATACATATCTGTGTTGTTCTTAATGTTGTGTGTTTAAAAGTGGAAACATATTTACTACTGCGTGCGTTCCTAACTCTGATCTGTCTCCTTCCCAGGCTTTTATCAAGCTGTGTTCTGTGAAATACATTAATTCAAGATACTCACGAGAGTGGCACAAAAAGTTTTATCAAATCAGTTTAGTATATCACATCGCTTAGAGATTAGCCAGACACATTAGCACGTAAAGATTCTGGTTTTCCCACTAAATAAATTGTCCATCTTTATTTATCTCAGCATCTTCCATAATTGTTTGAGTGTAAAACACTTTGTAATATGTAGGCTGTGCTGGGCATGCTGATGTGGAAAATGCAACAAAAATTATGAATAAGGTTTTCTTTAAAGCTTTTTAAAACATCAAATAAAATTGACTGCATCTGATTAACTTTTCAAAATTTAAAGCATTTAGATAACTGAGTGTATTTTCTTGTAGAAATTACATTTTTAAGTACAGTGTTGATGTTTTTTTCCCTGAGAAATTACTTTTTAGTACTTTGGAATCTTTAAAGAGAATGTGTCAGCTAGTGGTGGCGGCGGTGCATGCCTTTAATCCCAGCACTTGGGAGGCAGCAGCAGGCAAATCTCTGTGAGTTTGAGGCCAGCCTGGTCTACAAAGTGAGTTCCAGGACAGCCAGGGTTATTATACAGAGAAACCCTGTCTCTCCCCTGCCCCCCAAAAAAAGGAGAGAGAGAGAGAGAGAATCTGTAAGACTATAAAAATTGTGCCTTATTTTTGTTCTTGGAAAAGATTTCTGTGTTTTGTTTATGCTATTGTCATTAATTGCTAAACTATTTATCTTCCATATGAATTTATTTAAAAGGTATGTTTACTGTTTCAGATAGCATGACACAGGAGAGGAGACCTCCCAAACTTGCCTTTATGTCAAGAGGTGTTGGTGACAAAGGTTCATCTAGTCATAATAAACCAAAGGTTACAGGTATGGATGCCATTCTAGGTAGTTTACATGATAATCTGATTTTCTTAGATGTTAAATAAGCTATATGCTATTATGCATGTGTATGTATATACATATAATTTGTTCAGACATTTTATGTAAACTAAAACTTTATATACATGATTATGAGTGAGTATGAAGAAGCCATCAAAATGACTACCCCATGGGTTGTGGGGGCAGTTTTTCATTGTGGATAAGAGAGAGAATAGCTGGTAGTGGCACATGCTCTTAAACCCAGCACTGAGTTCGAGGCCCAGCCTGGTTTACAAAGCAAGTTCCAGGACAGCCAAGGCTATACAAAGAAACCCTGTATAGAGAGAGAGAGGGAGGGAGGGAGGGAGAGAAAGAGAAAGGGGGAGGGAGGGAGAGAGAGAATGAACATTCAGGGGCATCTGAAAGAGTCCAGAGTAGAGAGAAAGAGAAGCAGACTGGGCATGACCAGGGCTGTCTGCAAGAATAATGAGAGTAGTGGGGGCAGGGGAAATGTTGCCTTTATGTGGAGAGCAGTGGGTAGCTGGGGGCAGGGACGTCCATGAGCTGGAGGGAGTTTAGGGTCCGGGACGAGGTGAGAAGAGCTAGGATGCTAGCATGGGCTGTGAATGTGTAACAGGTACTTGTGACAGTGAGGGAGCCAGGAGGCCAGCATGGGCTTTGGTATTCTACTAGACACTATAGATAACCATTTGTCTCTTCTGCCAGAGATTAGGGAAATGGCTCCTTTTGGTAGAGAGGAACTGGCATCACAAGTTCCTAAGGAGTGCTGGCTTTTATCTAACCACCAAAAATCCTCCTATAGTCCAAGACTGCCTTTTGGAGTTGGGAAAATTAAGAGTTTCCTTTGGACCTAATACTAGGGACATGGAGACATGGAGATTCCTGAGACTTGCTAGCTATTACTAGCCAGCCAGTCTGCCTGTCTTAATTGGCAAATTTCAGGCCAACAGAGACTCTCTTCAAGAGAGAGAAAGAGAGAGAGAGAGAGATCACACACACAGAAAAGATACCATAAGATCACTACTCTCAGATATAAAAAAAAAAAAAAAAGCTATAGATTTCTTGTTTGTGGATGAGGGTCTTAATACGTTTCCTATGCTGACTTTAAACTTCTGAACTCAGGTAATGGTCCTCTGTCTTAGCTTTCTGAGTAGCTGGCTACAGGAGTTACCACATAAGGTATGAGTTAAGCTATGAGGTGCAGAGCTTTTTGCTTTAAATTGAAAAACAATTGGCTTCAGTATGAGTTGTGGAATTCCTACTAATCACCAATGAGGTGTGTCTTTGTAGTTAATAAAGAGACAGAGAAGTGTCTATATCTGTTTGTGATGCAGGTATAATTTCTTATTTACCAATCACCCTATAAACCAATGGTTCTCAACCTTCAAAATGCTGTGACCCTTTAATACAGTTCCTCATGTTATGGTGACCCCCAACCATCGTTGCTCCTTCATAACTGTAATTTTGCTATTGCTATGAATCATAATGTAAATATCTGATATGCGGGATGTCTGATATGTGACTCCCAAAGGGGTTGCTGCCTATAGGTTGAGAAACACTGTTATAACCTATGAGATGTGGAAACTAACAGAAGGAGAGTTATGTGTTCTCTACATCTACCATGGGAAAGTTTCTGGAGAGAAATGCATTTTTATTTAGCATTTTTTTGTTGTTTGCTTGTTTTTTTGTTTTTTTTTTTCCAAGACAAGGTTACTCTGTGTAGCTTTGGTGCCTATACTAGATCTTGCTCTGTAGATCAGGCTGGCCTCGAACTCACAGAGATCCGCCTGGCTCTGCCTCCTGAGTGCTGGGATTAAAGGCATGTGCCACCACTGCCTGGCCTTTTATTTAGCATTTTAGAAGTCAACTTGCATAACATCTAGTTATCAAGACCCACATAATTATTCTCCGGTATAATTTGTCTTACAATAAATCTAATTTGTGAGGACTTATGGTACTTCATTTTTTCAGACTTGTGGAATTTAAGAAATTTTATTCTTTATTTTTCACTATGAATGACACTTTATTCACTTATTTTCTTTACAACTGAAACTCTGGGAATTCCAAATTAACACTCTTGCCTGTGAGCTTCTTATATACACCAGAAAAAGTTTCGACTATATTCCACTTATTCTGCCAAGCTTTGTCTAAATGAACCGTCAGGAGCTGGCTGCTATCCATTCCCAGGGATCCTCTTACCTGCAGTTTCACTTGGGACGATCAAGTCCTCAAGGATGGCGTCTGAGCACTGCTGTGTCAGGGTGCAGCTTCTGGGCATTTTTGCTGATTTTTTTGTAGAACTTTTCTGAGTTGGCTTGGGCAGAATCCTCCTCTGAGCAATGAAGATTGCATGTTTCCCACTAAACTTTTTCTCTAATTCATGTACTAGCCAGACTTGAATTTTCTGAAAAGATTTCAGCTGAGGAACTGGTACTAAAAATATGATGGCTTAATGACCACCGTCAGCTTCAATTTCCTTGACTGTGGTAATATTGAATTCCCTAACTGCACCTTGAGATCTGAGTTCATCTCCAGCTTGAGCAGTGCATGAGAGATGCCAGACTTGAAGTCATCTGGCTTCCCACCTTTGGGCTTCACAGTCTTGGCTTGAGCTGAACATGCCATCTCCTGAGGGGAGGCGGGAGGTGGGGGTGGGGGGACGGGGGACTACCACTGGTCACCTGGGTCACTGGCTGAATTGCTGGGGCCATTGACAGACACAGGCTAGATATTCCACTGCATCCCCACCCAGGGCACAGGGCCTGCTGCTCCAGAGGTCCCCCAAGAGTCTGTTCCCTGAAACTGCAAAAAACTAGAAATTTTATTAATAAAATTCTAAGATGTTTATGTAGTAAATCTGTAATGTTGGGGATCAAAGTCAACAGAACCTTATACATGGCTAGGCAAGTACTTTACTACTCAGGTATTGAGGTATTGCTCCAGACACTGAGGTACTCCCTTTTTTTTTTTTTGGTGCTGGGATCAAATTTAGCACCTTACACAAACTAACCCAGGACTTTACTACTGAGCCACACACACACCCTAAACCTGAATTTTTTTTAACTTAATTTGTTTGTGAGTTTGTATTATAGCATTTGAAGATTATGAAGGGGAATTATAATCATGAGTCACTTAATAATGGGATGCGTTCTGAGAAGTGCATCATTAGGCAGTTGTGTTTTCTGTGACCATCATAGAATGCACTTCACAAACCTTGGTAAAAGAACTTTGTGCAAATCGGGGCTCTGTAACACTGCTGCATGTTTGTTCTTATGTTGACTGAAATGTCCTTATATGACAGGGGTTCTCATCATGTGAGTTGTGACCCCTGAATGACCCTTTTACTGGTGTTGCTTAAGACCATTAGAAAACACAGATATTTACATTACAATTCATAATAGTAGCAAAATTACAATTATGAAGTAGCAATAAAAATAACTTTATGGTTGGGAGTCACAACAGTATGAGGAACTGTATTAAAGGGTCATAGCATTAAAGGTTGAGAACCACTGTTATATGGTATGACGTCCAGCTGCACTCAACTATAGTTGCAGATATAGGTTAAATTTGTGAGCTAGTAGTTTCATCAAATGAAAATAGAGGAGGTGTCATTGAGAAATAGACTACATGGAATGATTTCTTTTTTTTTCCCCCCAAGTCCGAGTTTCTCTGCATAGTCCTTGGTGTCCTTGCTTAGTAGACCAGGCTGGCTTTGAACTCAGATCTGCCTGTCTCTGCTTCCTAAGTGCTGGGATTAAAGGCATGCATTACCACTGCCCACCAGAATGGTTTCTTAGAGATTTAATATAAAAATGACCAGGCTTTAACTTGCTCCTGCTCTCTTCTGTGTTGACTACTAAACTTTTAAAACTGAAGACAACAATACAATATGTATGTATATGAGTTGTTTGAGCAGTTGGTATACCATATGCATATTAATTTATTTATAAAATGCCTTCTTATAACATACTGGCTTTTTAAAAAAGGAATTTTTCTTGTTCCATAGGATCTACCTCAGACCCTGGAAGTAGAAGCAGATCTGAATTATTTTATAACTTAAATGGGTCATCTGTTGATTCACAACAACAATCCAAATCCAAAAATCCATGGTACATTGATGAAGGTAATCTATAATTTTAGTCTTCTTTACAATGATTCCCTCTGTTTAATATGTAAGGAAAAGGCTTTTTCATCAATATTTGTAATTTTTGGAAACTATGAATAGATCATTGCTAATATGCCAATATTGCTGAACTAAATAGTAAACATAGTTTCAACTACACTGCTGTTAGGGTTGAGTCTACATTTGAAATGTGTTAGTAGTCTGGTTTTCTTTCTTTCTTTCTTTCTTTCTTTCTTTCTTTCTTTCTTTCTTTCTTTCTCTCTCTCTCTCTCTCTCTCTCTCTCTCTCTCTCTCTCTCTCTCTCTCTCTCTCTCTCTCTCTCTCTTTCTTTTTTTCTCCGAGACAGGGTTTCTCTGTATAATAGTCCTGGCTGTCCTGGAACTTGCTCTATAGACCAGGCTGGCCTCAAACTCACAGAGATCCACCTGCCTCTGCCTCCTGAGTGCTGGAATTAAAAATGTGCCACTACGCCCAGCAGTCTGTTCTTATCTCTTAATACATCTGCTTAGGATCAAAGGTTTCTCGAAATGAAGTGACTCATTTAAAGACTTTCCTATCTTACTTCCTTTAAAATATACCACCTTTCCTTGTTTCTTAGACATATTTTCCTCTCATGTATTCATTTCCTTCATCTGTTCAGCAAATAGTTATTGAGACATTCTCAGGTTACTGCGACAGAATAAAATAGATACAGCCCTTGCCCTGGTTGAAGTTGTAGTCGAATTGTTAAGATAGACAGTCATCAGACACAGCTATGTAGCATTGCAGGCCTGATGAGTGCAGTGACAGGCCTTGGTGCTAGAGAGGTCGCAGGGCAGTCAGGTCTCTTCATGTTGTTATAAAACAACTTGTGGAAGAGAGGGTTCATTTCATCTCCTGCTTCTAGGTGACATTGCATCACTGAAGTATGTCAGGGCCGGAACTCAAGGCAGGAACCTGGAGGTAGGATCTGAAGCAGAAGCCATAGAGGAACGCTGCTTATTAGCTTGTTCCTAATCCTTGTTAATTTGCTTTATTATACAACTCAGGACCACCTGCCTGGGGTGGCACTGCCCACAGTGGGCTGGGCCCTCCAACATTAATCATTAATCAAGAAAATGCTCTACAGGCTTACCTGTAGGCTGTAATGTGATGGAGTAATTGTCTCTGTTGAGGTGCTTCTTCCCAAATGACTCTGCTTTGTGTCAGGTTGACAAAAAACTAACTAGGACACCAGGGAAACGGTGCAACAAGAGGAATGTCAAATGCTAAACCGTGGAAATAGCATATATAAGGACCTCTGAGAAGAATGGAGCCTAGTAGACTAGAAAGATCCAAAGGATGAAGGGAACAGCCAACCGGGTCAGACTATATGCAGCCTATTTATAACCCTCTGAAAGGAAGTGGAGAGCCACTGAACAAATTTTAGTAAAGAGTGCCATAACAAGGTTTGCCTTTTGGAAATGGCATTCTGGTATAGGCAGACAGTAGACTGAAGTGAATGTAATAAGTGGATACCACTGAAGGCTGTTATAGGACCCAGTAACTGATTATAATTTCTGAGATAAGACTTGGGGGAAGAGATAGAAGTAAATTGATATAAAGGGATATTGAGAGTTGAACTGAAAAGAGTTATAGGTAGATTGAATGCAATAGTTGTAGAAGAAAGACATACTAGTGGTGACCCTTGGTTTTCTGGATCATGTACTTAGGTGGCAGGAAGTAGGTGATGAATTTGATTTTGAACATCTTTCATTAGAGGGTCCCTTAAAGCTTCCCAGAAGTGAATCATTAAGTAGATAGTTGAATGTATAGGTTTATAGCATGGAAGAGAAGTAAGAGCTAGAGAAATACATTTGTAGGTTGTCTTTACACAAGAGGATTCAAGTTCTTTGAATAACAGTGAGAGGGGGCAGGGATCAAAATGTTGAAGGACTTAATGGCTGGAATTGGAGGAAGATAGGTTGTTAATGGAGTCTAAGGAAGAGTAACATTGGGGCTTTGGGGAAAACCAAGAGACTGTTGGGTCAAGAGTGCTTTGAGTAAGTAGACAGCAGTCTTGAATTGTCTGAGAGGGCATGTGAAGTGAAGCCCACGTACAGCTCATCTGATCCAGCCTCTGGAAGTGACTGACCCCAGTCACTTCTGTCACGGGATAATTCATCAGAGGATTGATTGGGGTGAGCTGAGTATATGGAGCAAAGCAATTGAGATAGGACAAGAAGCTTGAGTTTCTTCCTTGTGTGTGTGTATGTGTGTCTGTCTGTCTCTCCCCACTTTCTTCCCCTTTGTGCATATAATCAATTGCCTGGAAATCCTTCTAGCTCCTCCAGTTTAATGTTGTGGCTGACTGCTGTTCACCTCTTAAACTGAAGCTTTTTCCCCCTGTGCTCACCCACTCTCTTAGGTTAGTAGGTTAAATGTCCTTGAAGTGGTTTTGGTTACTTGCCTGTCTTTTCTATAAGTTCCTAGTGCTTCTACAGTGCTTGGTATTCAGTAGATTCAGTAAACTAAATGAAGACATGGATTTGTAGTATTGTAAGTCTCTATGATGACTACTTACCACATCGATTCAGTTATAGGCTAAAACACACAGTAAAAATCTGCAGTTGCATGACATAGGTTACATATATCCTTACACAGAAAGTGACTCGGGTGGTATTCTCCACATCTGATTCCTGCACTGAGTGAGGTAGGTTCTATGAGCATAGGCAGCATGGCCATCTCTCTCAAGAATTCACCCATGCTCACAGTAGGACGTGTGTCTAAATGGCATTCCTTTAGGTGGGCCTGTCTCCTGGTGGGTTACTTTGGTTAGGAGTGGTCTATACTACCAACTCTCAGCTCTCTAACTTCTGGAGAGTGCCTAGTAGTACTTTGGCCTCTCCAGGTACTGCTGGTCTCTGGATGTGCACGGGGACCATCCAGGATGATGTAAACAAGAGTGATCATGCCCTGTCATTCCAAGCAGCTTCACAGATGCTTTCCAAGATGCTGATTGATTCCTAAGACAAAGGAGCTAATGGAGATAATCTAGACAGTGTTGATTCTTCCAATTTATGCTGTAACTTCATCTCTCTTTTTATTAGTACAAATTCCGTATTGTACTAGTATCTTAGTTACTGTTCTATGCTGTGAAGAGACACCATGACCAAGGCAGCTTTTAAAAGAAAGCATTTAACTGGGGCTTACTTGTGCTTTTAGAGGGTTAGTCCATAATCATCATGGTGGGAAACAGTCATGACACTGGAACAGTAGCTGAGACTGTTACATCCTAATCTGTAGGCAGCAGACAGAGAAAACGAGACTGGGGCTGGTATGGGCTTTTGAAACCTCAAAGCCCACCCACAGTGACACCCAAAGTGACACACCTTTTCCAGTAAGGCCACACCTCCTAACCCTTGTCCTTCTCAAACAATTGCACTCCATGGTGACTAAGCATTCAAATATATGAACCTGTGGGGACCATTCTCATTCAAACTACCACAACTAGAATATTCATAACTTCTTGATATACTAGAATCTGATGTATTGTTCAGTAACTTTGTGAAATAATATTTGTCTTAAAAGACTTACATGGAAAACTGGATATGATGGTTCACGCTTATAATTTCAGCATTTGGGAAGTAGAGGAGTTCAAGGATAGCCTTGACTATATAGGAATTTGGAGGATAGTCTAAGCTACATAGTACCCTGTTTCAAATAAAAAAAAAATCATTTTCTTCCAGCTATTTATTTATTTTTTAATGTATATGGATGCTTTGTCTGCATGTACATCTGCACACTAGAAGAGGGTATCAGATGGTTGTGAACTACCATATGTTTACTGGGAGTTGAACTCAGTACCTTCAGAAGAACAATGAGTGCTCTTAACCACCGAGCCATCTCTCCAGCCCCTCTCTTTCATTCTCTTCTCCACTCTCTTCCGCACTATTCCTTGAGCCTTAAGGAGGTGTATAAATGTCCTGTTTAAGGCCGAATACGCAGCAGTTGTGTACTCTAAGTGTGGTAGGTATCCACCAGCCTGCACTCACCTCTGCTCACTACAAAGAGAAGATTCTTGGACAAAGGATGAGAGTACATCTAAGACCCATAGCTTTTGAAATGACATCTCATGTTGGTTTGGGTATTCACTTAACCTGTTTACTAGTAAGGGCAAGGATCTTCTCATTGGTTTATTGGTTATTCGAGTTTCTTCTGTGAATTACCTTTTCATATCTTTTATCCCCCACCCCATTTATTGAAGTTATCTCCTTTGGCTCAAGGCCACTCTCAGCTACAGCCAGCCCCTTTTCATGAACAGGTTCTTAATTTTAACCAGCTATTTGTCAAATGCTATTTGTCATTTCCTCTTACGGGTTTACATCTAATTACTCTCTTCCTTGAAGTCATAAAGAACATTGTTCTATATTGTATTCTAGACACATTTGCCAGTCACATTTTTTTATGCTATCTGCATCTGACTTTTGCAGAGTATGAATAAGATTCTGGTTTATTGGTCTGTTGTTATTGTTTGGTTTTGCTTTGCCATGCTAGGACCTGAACTTAGGGCCTCACACTTGCCCTGAAAGCTCCTAGTATATTCCTAGTCCCAGATTAATTTTTTTTTAATTTAATGTGTATTTGTGCTTGCACTTGTGTGAGTTCATGTGTACCCCATGTATGCAGGAGCCCACAGAGGCTAGAGGAAGGAATCAGATCCACTGGAACTGAAGTGACAGGCAATTGTGAGCTGCCATTTGAGTGCTAGGAACCAAACACAGGTGTCTGAAAGACCTGTCAGCTCTCTCAACTGCTGAGCCATCTCTCCAGCCCCTAATGTTTTTAAACATATGTCTTATTGATTACCTCAACACTATTAAAAAGGTTATTCTTTCCGCTGAGAAGCAGTGTCTGCCTGCCAGCTGCATTAGTCATAACTTTTGGCTGTTTTCTTTACTGGAAGTTTGTTTTCTTGAGTTATTTCTTGGTTTTATTTTGACTTAAGCTTTTTAATTCTTTTTTTCCCCTCTTTCATTAATCTTTGTTCTCTTTTTGTTTTGTCTTTCTGATATACCAAGTTATATGTGAGTTAATTAATACCTAGCTTTTTATTTTTTTCTAAAATAAGCTGTCAGTAATTTTCTTTTAAAAACATTACTTACCTGTATTCCACAAATGTTCTTTATTCTTTGATTTCTTTTCTCTCTCTTTTCCTTCTCTTTCTTCTTTCTTTCTTTCTTTCTTTCTTTCTTTCTTTCTTTCTTTCTTTCTTTCTTTCTTTCTTTCTTTCTTTCTTTCTTTCTTTTCTTTCCCTCTCTCTCTCTCTCTCTCTCTCTCTCTCTCTCTCTCTCTCTCTCTCTCTCTTCCTTCCTTCTTCCCTCCCCTCCCCTCCCTTCCCCTCCCTTCCCCTCCCCTCCCCTCCCCTCCCTTCCCCTCCCTTCCCCTCCCCTCCCCTCCCCTCCCCTCCCTTTCCCCTCCCCTCCCCTCCCTTCCCCTCCCCTCCTCTCCCCTCCCCTCCCCTCCCCTCCCCTCCCTTTATGGTTTTTCAAGACAGGGTTTCCCTGTGTAGCTTTGGAGCCTATCCTGGAACTCAGTCTGTAGACCAGGCTGGCCTTGAACTCACAGGCTGCCTCTGCCTCCCCAGTACTGGGATTAAAGGTGTATGCCACCACACCCGGTGTCTTTTTTCTTTATTTTTAAAACTTATTTTTTCTTTGATCCATGAGTTATTTAGAATTGTTACTTAACTTTTTATATATGTTCATATTAATTTCTAACTTAATCATATTATGGACAAAGAATATAACATATGTGATACTGAGCAGGCATAGATGAGCAATTGGGTGCCAGATTACTGAGACAAACGTTTGGAGGTAAAGAAGAGAAACAAGAACATTATTCAGAGCCATTGTGTTTACAGTGTTGTGAACAGACTTGCAGAGGGGTCATGTGGTCAGTTAGACTAGAGCTTTGGATTATTTTTAGAGACGCAGGCATATTTAGTGTTCTTGAACAACTTTTTCTAATTAAGGACAATTTTTCATAGTTGCAGAAGACCCTGCAAAGTCACTTACAGAGCTGTCTCCAGACTTTGGACATTCATCATCTCCACCGCAACCTCCTTCCATGAACTCCTTATCCAGCGAGAACAGATTTCACTCTTTACCCTTCAGCCTGACAAAGATGCCCAATACCAATGGCAGCATTGCTCACAGCCCACTGTCATTGTCAGTACAGTCTGTGATGGGGGAGCTGAACAGCACACCTGTCCAGGAGAGCCCACCCTTGCCCATCTCTTCTGGTAATGCACACGGTCTGGAGGTGGGCTCGCTAGCTGAAGTGAAAGAGAACCCCCCGTTCTATGGGGTTATCCGTTGGATTGGCCAGCCTCCAGGGCTGAGTGACGTGCTAGCTGGACTGGAACTGGTAATTTATTTTGATCTAAAATCTACAACTTTTTTTCATGAGGTTTTGTCTAGGTTTTCCCCCTATTAGATAATTTTTGGGAAATCATTTTATTTGTCAAAAAAAGAGAAAAAAAAAGCCAGTAGTAGAGGAAACATTTTCTACAGTGTTGCTTGGCTTTACCCTTTGCATTCCTCAGGCTTCTGGCCCCCTTATTCCTCATGTGTGTCTGTGATCAAGGAATAGACTGATGTTGAGGCTGCACTATTTAGCCTCCATGTACAAACAGAGGCAGCAAAGAAAGCATTCTGTCACCAGCTTTCTCTGCATTCCTTAGCCTCCTCCCGTGGCAGTCATATTTGGAGGTCTTTGGGAGAGGGGAAGGTTTATCTTTGAATATCAGAAAAGCATATTGTGTGATATTTCATAAGCAGGAGGGGGAACTTGAATAAACAGCTATTACCTAAATATGGTTTTCAATTTTTTTCAATTGTTTTCTTGCTGTTGAGGAACTAGATAATTTACCTACTCCTGCCCCTTGATTTTAATACTTCTGAAATGGCTCAGGGCAAGTCAGTAAACAGGGAAGTTCTAAGTGCCTATTTTGAAAGGAAATGCATTAAGTACTTCCCGGTGAGCTGAAGAATTGTTTTCTTAAACCACTAGCTGAGGGCCAGTTAGTCAGTCCCTTTTGCTCTTCTGTGCAGTACAGATTTGAAAAAGGAATTCAGAGAAAGTGAAAACTCCATAGTTCTTCTCTGCTTTATTTGCGAGGTGCCATGTAACACATACCAAAGCCTTTCTTTTTCAGGAAGATGAGTGTGCAGGCTGTACTGATGGAACTTTCAGGGGCACGCGCTACTTCACCTGTGCCCTGAAGAAGGCGCTGTTCGTGAAACTGAAGAGCTGCAGACCCGACTCTAGGTTTGCGTCCTTGCAGCCTGTTCCTAATCAGATTGAAAGGTGTAATTCTTTAGGTATTTGGATACTTTTAATTTATTTACCTATCTGGAATGACTGTTCATGATGCCTTTCAGTATCTGAGGGTGACAGTGTTGAAATGATTCACTTGCCAATGAATGTCAGGTTTCTAAGTTGGTAAAGATTGTTACTTGGTACATAAGAAAGTTGTCCTAAGAGGAGATACGTTGAAGTCAGGAAAAGTGTTTAGGATCTAAAGAGTGAAAAGTAGTGGTTTGCTTTTTCTTCTCTTCTATTGATTATGGACATTTAATTTTTGGCAGTATCGGTGGTAGAAATGAAATGTGGCCCTTTTAGCATTACTTCCCCCTCGCCATCTTTTTAAAATACTTCATTCAGGATATCCTATGAAGAAATCTGATACATTCTGGGAATGTAGTCAGCTTGACAGATGGAGGACTATTCTTCTCAGTACTTGTCACTAGCTTGCTGATGCTGGCCTTTACCAGTTCTTAGCAATAGTGGAGTCATGCAAGAGAAAATAGAGAAACCATCTTTATGAAAGACATTTTTCTAAATGTTGAAAAGTGCTTTGGTAGCCGGGCGGTGGTGGCGCACGCCTTTAATCCCAGCACTCGGGAGGCAGAGCCAGGCGGATCTCTGTGAGTTCGAGGCCAGCCTGGGCTACCAAGTGAGCTCCAGGAAAGGCGCAAAGCTACGCAGAGAAACCCTGTCTCGAAAAACCAAAAAAAAAAAAAAAAAAAAAAAAAAAAAAAAAAAAAAAAAAAAAAAAAAAAAGAAAAGTGCTTTGGAAATTTTGTTTTCTTTTTATGCTTGAAAATGAAACATTTTGGACAAGTAACAAAATATTTATTTGATGGGTACTTAATTGACTTAGTTTTCTAAATTCTGTATGAAGGGAGTGATGTTGAAAGTGAATAATAGCCTTTTTATAAGCCTAGATAAATGGCAGTTAACTAAAGTAAAAAAAAAATTGCAGAGGACACCAAAATATACTTTAAATGATACATATATGTACATGTATATGAATATATAATATCATGGTTTAAAATAATTATTTTCATTTTTTTATCTTTTCAGCATTTGGAGGCTACTTAAGTGAAGTAGTAGAAGAAAATACTCCACCAAGAATGGAAAAGGAAGGTTTAGAGATAATGATTGGAAAGAAAAAAGGCATCCAGGGCCATTACAATTCTTGTTACTTAGACTCAACTTTATTCTGGTGAGTTCCTGTTTTCTGCAGTAGGTGTAGATAGTACTGTGTCGGGGAGGTAGGAGACATGTAGGTATGTGTATGTATGTAGATGGTGTTGTGTGTGGGAGGGAGACAGGTAGGGGTGTGTGTGTGTGTGTGTGTGTGTGTGTGTGTGTGTGTGTGTATAGTGCTGTGGGGGGGGGGACAGGTAGGTGTGTGTGTGTGTGTGTGCGTGTAGATAGTGCTGTGGCAGGGAGGGGATAGGTAGGTGTGTGTGTGTGTGTAGATAGTGCTGTGGCAGGGAGGGGATAGATAGGTGTGTGTATGTGTGTGTGTGTGTGTGTGTGTGTGTGTGTGTGTGTGTGTGTATAGATGGTGCTGGGTTGGGGGAGAGGGGAGACAGGTAGGTGTGTGTATGTAAAAGGAGGTGCCAGGTGCCTTTGAGTAGAGAAACTAACAGAGTTAGGGAAAGATCACCAGATTTGGTCCTTGGTAGCTAAAGAATTTCATATCCTAATCCTAGATCCACAGCACTAATATAAAACACTGCAGTGAATAATGAGTAGGAGCAGTGGTCCCTGTGAACAGATACTCTAAGGACATCTGCCTCCAGTGTAGTATGATTGCCTGTATGCCAAGGAACCTGCAGTCAGCTATGGCATTGTGTGCTGCATGTTTTAGTATATAGAGAGGATCATAAAAATTCTTTATATTCAAAATCATTTTCTATGGGATCACTGTTCCCCTCCTTTGTGTAGTTTTTCTTAAAGTGGAGCAAGTTAATATGACAAGGGTCATTAGGCTCTGAAGCTTGAACCAAGAATAGAGAGCCTTAAGAACTGTGCACTGCCAGTTAAACTAAGTGGCTCTGCTAGCTCTCTACCCCAAGAGGCAGGAAGTTAGCATGGATGGTAGAATTTTAAAAGTAGAGAACAGAATAAAGGTGGTGGGTTTTCTGTTGGTGGAATACTTTTGATTAAACAAACAGACCTTATAACATTACTACAATATTCCTTAGATTTCCTGATAAAAATTTATTTTAGTCAAATTTTATTTTCTTTGATCCTAGCAATTTTCTGTTGCTTGTCACTCACAAGTTATTTTAAGGAAACACATATCTTATGTGTTTATGTGGATTTGCCCTGACTAGTGATCTCCAACTTTCTACCCATGTTGTCTCTGTGTGACTGACTTCCAGGCCTCTCTTGGCTTATGCAAACAAGTTTCTTTCATACTATTCCCTGGCATGTTTTTATCCTTCACGTGTGTGGTGTAGTCTTGGTGTTTCTGGTCTGGACCTTCAGGGTCTCTGGGCTAAACGACTGAACACAGCCTGTGCTGTCTGATGGGTTCTTATGCCAGTGGTTCCCTGCACTGTTCTTTTTCCTTTCTGACTCCTTTAAGAATCTTTCTCAAATATTATTGTGTTTATAACATGAGGGAAAATGTTCTTTTTATTTTGCAGCTTATTTGCTTTTAGTTCTGCCCTGGACACTGTGTTACTTAGACCCAAAGAAAAGAATGATGTAGAGTATTATAGTGAGACTCAAGAGCTACTAAGGACAGAGATAGTTAATCCTCTGAGAATGTAAGTAGAAGACATGTGTTTTGTTTTTAGTTGGTGTTCTGTTTGCTGTTTTCTTGTATAGTAATTAATTTATGCTCTGTGCCCATATAGTAAAGAAAGAAAGAACAGAAATTAGTTCTCATGAAATACCAACTTTTTAAAACCTTTACTCTTCTTCTGTTTATTTCTTTCTTAAGTCTGGACAGTGTATAGAACTTAGTGCCTTCTGTAAAATGATGTGAACCATTTAGTATCATGCATTACAAGTTAGTAATAACACTCTGCACTAGAAACCGATGAGGTGTATTAAAGTAATATGGTGTTGTTTGTTTAAAAGATTGTATTTAGGTCTCCCTCTACTCCTCTACTAAGGTGAGTTGTAAATACTACAGAAGATCATGTGGGAAGGAAGACTTTGATACATAGTGCTGATGTGTGATAACATCACAAGACATTTACACGATGAAGAGTTAGATTAGCCAATGATCATGAAACAGATAGGAACATAGAAAACAACTATACAATTTTAAGTCCAGTTATGATCAATTGAAATTTTGTGATATACTTTTCTTAACAATGAAAATAAAAATTAATATATTTAAGAAAGAACAAAATATGGAAATAAAGTTATGTCATATAACTAAGAAAGTAAATTAAAAGAGAACAAATTTCTCTAGATACTTTTTTCTTTAATTTTGTAATCAAATACCTTATCCTTTAATTACGTGCTTTGATTTTCACATTAGTTAATTTGTCTTATAGAAATTTTAAACTTCAAGATTTTCTTTCCCTATGTAAATGACACTAGTACAGGTCAAATCTTAACTACAAGGCATGCTATCACAGCCTGCCTTCTTTTTAGAACACTGTAAGTCTATCGGTAAGTGTTCTTTGCATGCTATTGCCCAACCAGTCCAGAATCATAGTTATCATACTTTGTTACCCAGTCTACAGCAAGAAAGAGTTCCGGATGGCCTATGAAACCAAGATGCATCTTGCCAGTCATGGTGTACACCTGTAATTCCAGCACTTGATAGCTTAAGAGGCTAAGGCAAGATCAGTTGAGCCCAAAGATTTGAGATATATATTTCTTGTGTCTGCAAACTTTGTATCTGTTGTTTGGACAGAGGTTTTGCTTTCTCTATTGGAAGCTTCCCACAGGCAGAAACCCTGTTTTGTTTGTTTTTGTTGTTGTTTTGTTTTTTTAATCTTCTCCCTTTGTATTCCTGGTACCCTACATATATCATTACATAAGTGGTAGGTGTTTAGTGTATGCTGATTGCAAAGAGCTAACAAGTGAGTGAATAGTCACTCTAAAAAGCAGGTACATGGTGTGATTAGCTGGCTCTGACTTGCTCTTTTAAGCTCATAGTCTCCTGTAGTCAAGAGAATGTCGTAATTATGTTGACTGGGTAAGACTGTATAGATTTTTAGTATCATCAATTCCCTTTTCCATGTCTCTTATCCTGCATACTAAAAGGACTTCCTAAAATTTGCACATCTTGTTTTGTAAAATAAATATTTTAATATAATAAGCAAATGCCATTTAAAAATCATTCACCAAGTCTTTTTAAAAAGTTCAGAATTGACCAGGCGGTTGTGGCACATGCCTTTAATCCCAGCACTCGGGAGGCAGAGCCAGGTGAATCTCTGTGAGTTTGAGGCTATGGAGCAAGATCTCTGGTCTACAGAGCAAGATCCAGGACAGGCACCAAATCTACACAGAGAAACCCTGTCTCGAAACAAACAGACAAAAAGTTCAGAATTGTATTGGTACATGGTAGTTATTTTTGAGGTGTTTAATAGGATCTGGGAACAATTCTGGTTCTCAGACTTTGACTTTTCAAAGTTCTGTAAGAAGCCTACAATTATATTCTTAAAAATAAATGCCGTATCTGTTGTTGGCTTAACATGTTATAATTGTATGAGAAGTATTTGATTATTAAGATGTGTCATATAACTCACTGTGCTAGTGTCAATTAATTCATTTTTATCAACGTAGATATGGATATGTGTGTGCCACAAAAATTATGAAACTGAGGAAAATACTTGAAAAAGTTGAGGCTGCATCAGGATTTACCTCTGAAGAAAAAGGTAACCCTTTTAATTTATAATACATACATTGAAAATAACTTGAAAGTATGTTATTTAACAATATGCTAAATTATTTCCTGAAATATACCTGTTTAGTTTAGAGGGTTAATTTTAAGTTAGAATTATTTGAGAGGGCTAGAGATATAGCTCAGTGGTAGAGTGTGCAAGAGGCCTTGGGTTTTATTCCCAGCACTGCAAAAATGAATGAAAAATTTCTTTTCTATGTGATATGCATATTTCTCCTGATTTGGTGATTCTTCTAAAGTGGATGTGCTGGTGAAACAACTCTTTAAGAGGCTGACTGGCTGCCGGGCAGTGGTGGTGCACGACTTGAATCCCCCGCACTCGGGAGGCAGAGCCAGGCAGATCTCTGTGAGTTTGAGGCCATCCTGGTCTACAGAGTGAGATTCAGGACAGACTCCAAAACTATACAGAGAAACCCTGTCTTGAAAAAACAAAAACAGAAACAAACAAAACAGAAAAAAGGCTGGCTGGTTCTATAGCAGATGGCTAAGTAAAGGGCTTTCCTTGTCACCTGCAGTGGTATTTGGAGTTGCTTCTCTTCCTGTGGCGAGTGGTGTCCTGAGCACTCAGTTTCCCACTGTGCTCCTGTTGAAAGGGGCTGTGGAACAGCTGGCCAGCACTTCTGTCTACTCACAACTGAAGAATTTGCTCAGATTCAACTTCTGACTTTTGAGTTTGTTAACAGTATATTATAACTAGCTGTGATATCTATACACGTGGCTATTACTTAAATAGAAGGAAAAATAGAGCATATATCAGGTATTATTTTACTGAAACCCCCCAAAAGACATAAAATTGATTTCATTGTGTGTGGATGAGTATATTCTATTAAACGGGGCAACATGACAACAAAATGAAAAAGTAATGTTTTATTATAACCTTTAAATAAGTTTTCTCTTGTCAGGAAAACTTGAAAAAAACTAAACTTTTAATTGAAATAATACTGAATGAATGAAACTAATTTCTTGTAGAAATGTGTCTGTCATAAAGAGTAGAATGGTTTTTAAACTTTCCCTGTGGTTTACTTAATTTTTTTGTTTGTTTTCTCCTAGATCCTGAAGAATTTCTAAATATCCTGTTTCATGATATTTTAAGGGTTGAACCATTGTTAAAAATCAGGTAAACTCTCAAGCTGTCTGGGAACATTAGGGAAATAGACCTTCTTTCCCACTGCCATGCTCAGTAGGAATGAAGTCTTTACTGATACTTCATCGGTGTTTAAAAAGAATCTTATTCTAACTGAGTTAAAAAAAAACAACAACAAAAATGTGGGAACATTGTTTTTGGCTTCCCATCACTTACAGAGCTAAGTTAGCCTTAAATTAGCTCTTTAGTTCTCAGTTTAGTAACTTAATCTCTTCCTTCTCCCTGTGTTGAAAGAATACCCTAATTTACTGTGATATGGTTCTTAGTGAGATTCTGAATGTCTGAGCTTCCCAGGCATTTGAGTGGTCACAATCTGGTGGACCCTCTCAATTTCAGTCTTGGCTTCTCTGGTGAGCACCTTAGGAGTGTGCTGTCCACTTCCTCAATAGCCAACACTGGTGAGTTCTTTACCTCTGTGTCTAAGCAGCGCAGTTTGAACCCATGTTAAATTGATTTGTGGGAGCAAGGAAAGTACCACAGTTCAAGTTTGGTACTCTTTGACATGGTGAATAAGCATTGGGTGTACATACTTATTAGCAAGTCAGAGTTGGTAATTGTTTTATATATGCCTAGAAAAATCCTAAAATTGTCTACAAAGAATTCACAAAAGAATTTATAATCTAACCATGTAAAAAGTAATCATGGGAAAACCAGCAACATTTTTGTATTCCTTTAAGCATATAGAAAAGAGAATATTTTATGTTTTAGGAAAGAAAAAGAAGAAGCAATCAATTTAAAAAAAATTTTTTTAGGAGGGGGATTTCAAGACAGGGTTTCTCTGTGTAGTTTTAGTTCCTGTCCTGGATCTCGCTCTGTAAACCAGGCTGGCCTCAAACTCACAAAAACTCAGAAAAGAACAGGCCTCCCACAGATATCAAACAAACATGGTGTATCAAGTTGCATATGAAGACTAGGCACCTCCCGCATATTAAGGCTGGACAAGGCAACCCAGTAAGAGGGATTGGGTCCCAAAAGCCAGCAAAGAGTCAGAGACAGCCCCTGCCCCCACTGTGAGGAGTACATATTGAAAGAGTTTCTTCTATAACTTTTTAGCTTTTGTAGTTATCAACAACCAATGTTATTCTAGCCGGGCAGTGGTGGCACACTCCTTTAATCCCAACACTCAGGAGGCAGAGGCAGGCAACTCTCTGTGAGTTCAAGGTCAGGCTGGGCTACAGAGTGAGTTCCAGGAAAGGCACCAAAGCTATAAAGAGAAACCCTGTCTCAAACCAAAAACAAAAAAAAAAAAGAAAAGAAAAAAAGAAAAAAAAAGTTATTCTAGAATAACTGCTGGTTTCTTGGATTTTAATCTGTTCTTATTAGCTTTGAGTTCTCAAGAGTGCTCTAGCTTGTTACCAGATTTTAAGTTTTGTAAATTCAGGACATAGTTTGCTTAGGGAAGCTGAAGATCACTATAGGGTGCTCTCTGAATTATAGAGGTTTTGCTGATATTTTTCTCTAAAACTCTTGAAATCTAGATATACATTTAAACAAGGTGATTCTAAACCCAGACACTGCTAAAAAAAAAAGATAAGTAGTAAACTGAAAGATTAAAAACAATCTTCTTAGTAGAATTAGTTTTAAGGATTACTAGTAAGCTGGGAAGGGAGATGTTGGACACGTGTTTCCCTGTGGTGGGTGTTTGTAGATGGTTTCCCTGTATTTGTCAAGTCAGTGGGTGACCATCTAAAGAGCACCTGGTGACTGAAAGGCTAGAGGACAGTTGTTAGGGTCCCTGGGCTTCACATCGATAGGAAATTATCCTTCCCTACATCTAGGGAATAAGAAAGTTTGCTCTAGGTCTAAGAGTCTGTCATTGAGGCAGTTAAGCATTTGTTCTAGTCTTTAAAAGCAGTCCTCACAACAGTCTGTAACTCCAGTTCCAGGGGACCTGACACCCATGGCAAAGCACCAATGTACATAAAATAAAAATAATTTTTTTTAAAAAGCAGTGGCTACTTTCTAGATTTGGAGGGAGAAATCAAATTGATTATTGTTCATATAGTGTTTCTTGACTGGGATATTATTTTACATTTTTCTTGTGATGGCAAAGAGAACTTTTGAATAATTTATACATAAGGCAGAAGAAATAATTTACGAGGTCTTCTGCATAAGTGCATTTAATTATCTCATCCAAATCATTGCCTTTCACCTGGCATTTGGACAATCCAAGACTGCACATCAGCATTCTGGTATCGTATTCTCAGGTCCTGTCAAATGGCTTCATATACTGAGTCAGGCATTTAATAGATAGCTTATTGCATTTCTTTCTTCATGCTCCTAGATCAGCAGGTCAAAAAGTTCAAGACTGTAACTTCTATCAAATTTTTATGGAAAAAAATGAGAAAGTTGGAGTTCCTACAATTCAGCAGTTACTAGAATGGTCTTTTATCAACAGCAACCTGAAATTTGCCGAGGTTAGTGATTCTAAGTGGGTTTTTATTGTTACTTTATTTTGTTTCTTATCAGTTCTGGGGATTAAATCCAGGACTTTGTACACACTACCCAAGGGTTGCCCCGCTGAACCACACCCAGCTCTCACTTTGCTTTAAGCAAGAATAGTTTGAAGAAACTACATTAAAAAAAAAAACATGATGTTCCAACTTTGTTCTTTTTTAAGAAAGCCCCTTAGCTTAAGTTGGAATGTTTTGGATTTGGGTTCCAAAAGAAAAAAAGCTAATTTTTAACTTTAAAGTAGCCTAATACCAAAGATATACATACATATACATGTTTATGTTTTTAGTTGTCATTTTACCCACACATATTATTTAAACATGTCAAAGGTAATGTTACTTTTCTCCCTTTGTTAAGAGATAAAATGCCGGTAAATTTTTCTGTATAGGTTTGCTACTGAATGTGATAGAAAAGTTTCTTTTACTGTCTGAATGTATAATTTCTGCAGTGCATGCTGTGGTCTGTTTTTATCATGTTCGTCTCTGAGGTGGTATTTTACTTACTTCTTTGCTGATGTATAGGTAGCATCAAGTCTGGAAATTCTGTAGCTTGCTGCTGCTCTGCCTTCATATTGCACGTTCACAAGTGGGCTCTGTTTCATGGGCACAACACTGGTAAAAGCACTGCTGGGTTTGACAGCCATGACTGTTTCAAATTCATAGGGAAACGTTTTTGTTTTTTACAAGTTTCCTCCATGAGTTACAGGGGATAGGACTCAAGGCTATGGACATGCTAGGTAAGCACTACATTTAGCTGAGTACCCAGCTACTTAGGACTTTGATTTCTAAAACTATTTGTCTTTTTTTTTTTTTTTTTTTTTTTTAAGGCACCATCATGCTTGATTATCCAGATGCCTCGGTTTGGAAAAGACTTCAAGCTATTTAAAAAAATTTTTCCTTCTCTGGAATTAAATATAACAGATTTGCTTGAAGACAGTAAGTATGCAGTCCTTTGTTTGTTTAGGTTTTATTTAGAAATAGTTGGCCTGGGCTTTTCATTAGTTATAGTACTTTTGGTAGGTAATTCAGTATCTGAAGAGCTTGGCATATTAAGCCAATAATTTGAGTGCTGAGAATTTATTCTGAAAAAAAGTAGAGGTAAAAATAAATACTTTAAATGCAAAATTACTTATCTGACAATAAATTAGAGACAAGTAAATGTTAATAAGAGTGAAGTGGTTAATTGGATTATATATCCAAACAATACACGTACTACCATTAAAACCCACAGGTTTGAGGACAACACATGTCAAAGCAATGTGTGTGGTAGTTAGTGGAAGGGAAAGCATTGAGAGGCTAGATGAGAGATGCTTGAGATACATGTGTACCTGGGCACACACAGTTACATAAATATTCAGACATGAAACTGTTAGAGAAAGTTCATAATGGCAATGATTGTCACTTACTGTCTTATTTACGATCATATTGCTATCAGTCTTCTTTATACTTTGTTGGTCTCTTTGGACATTTCATGACCAGAGGAACAATTCTAGAATAGGTTAATAAAACAGTTATTTGAAAAAAAAAATGTTCTTAAAAATATTGAATAGAAGAAAATCCAAATGAAAGAGGGTCAGAGAGGGCAGGTCCTTCTCCCCGGCACCTCTACTGCATTCTTGTTTTCAAAGTATAGCTTTTATTTTTAGTGACAGAATATATTTTTAAAAGTCTTCTTCCTTCCCTCTCTGCATACGATAGCTCCCAGGCAGTGCCGCATCTGTGGAGGACTTGCAATGTATGAGTGTAGAGAGTGCTATGATGACCCTGACATCTCAGCAGGGAAGATCAAGCAGTTCTGTAAGACCTGCAGCACTCAGGTAATCCGAACTCACTGGTGGATCCGCCCTGCAGCAATCAGCTACTGATGGTCCAGAACACTGCAGGGTTTGAAAGCCTTTCAGAGTCAAAGTGCACTTTAAACATTCACAATAAATATTATTGCTCATGACTCTTTTGCTGGTGTGTGTGTGTGTGTGTGTGTGTGTGTGTGTATGTGTATATGTGTGTGAAGTACTTGACTGTTTTTAAGAGATGTGATGGTCAGTGAAAGGATTAGAGTCTGCCCCTTGAAACATAGCGTTAGCTAATGTGTGGTATTTTCTTCATGGTCTATTTTAGGTTCACCTCCATCCCAGGAGGTTGAATCATACATATCACCCAGTATCACTTCCCAAAGACTTACCTGACTGGGACTGGAGACATGGCTGCATCCCCTGTCAGAAGATGGAGTTATTTGCTGTTCTCTGCATAGAAACGAGCCACTATGTTGCTTTTGTGAAGTATGGGAAGGATGACTCTGCCTGGCTCTTCTTTGACAGCATGGCTGATAGAGATGGTATTTAAAACTTTTCTTTTGGGGTGAGGTGCTTCCTAGTGAGAGTACTTGTTTGTAGTAATAGGGTATTTTGTGAGAGACTTCTTTGAAGGATATCATAGTGTTCCAGATTTTAATCTTCAAAGAGTATTAGTAATTCTGCTATTCAAACTAAGAAACAATAATATTGTGATGTCTTGGCCCTTAGACAGGTTTTGTTAAAGAGTCCAGTCCATCACCCCAGACTTGGGAAGTGGAGGATTGTGAATTAGAGGCCAGTTTGTGTTACACAGTGAGAACCTGTTTCAGGCTGTCCCACCTTAAAAAAAAAATCTTAAAATTCTACTTCTTTCCTTTTTGTATACAGTATAGTAGGCATTTATTTTTTATTTTTTTTCTGTTTTCTTTTTCTTTTCTTTTTTTTTTTAAATGCCGAATGCCTTTTATTGAAGGAGGGAGGAGGTCTTAAATACAGGCTTACAGCACAATGGGAGAACCCCGGAGGGCAGAAGTTCGCTACCGATGTTTTACAATCTTGCATCTAAGCTGTTAATGTAGTAGGCATTTATTGAGGACATAAATGCTAAGCTCTGTGGGAATACTTGGTCATGGAAATCATGCCTGTTTTTCTGTTGTCTCAGCTAAAGTTGAAGGTGGTGAAGGTTGCATCGTTTGTATTTAACTCAGTCTTCCTGATCTCATGCATTTCATTTCAGGAAGAAACCTTTACCCAGTGAGCTGTTAGTACCCAGGAAGCTTAGTTATTACTTAGTACACACTTGAGTGCCAGGACCTTGAGGGGTTTTGGTCACAGTACCCCTGAATGCCCCATTTTCTCTACAGCTATTCTCCTAAGCCCTAGTCCCCCAGGTCTTCTGGTGTGGCTCTCTAATAACCAGAGGCCCAAACTGTAGACCAGCAGTTCTCCATCTCTCCTCATCTCTCAGATGCCTGAGGGTACAGCCCACCCCTCCTTGCATGTGCTTCACCCAGTGAACATTAGCAGCATGACATTTGGGAAAGCACTTGGGAGAGCAAATGCGATCGTCAGAGCACATGCCTATTCTGATGATCAGTATATAAACAAACCGTGCTAGAGGTATGCAAGTATGTTCTTAAAACTTAGGGAAACAGTAGTGTGCAATTACTAAATTTGCTCAAAATTGGATATTCTTGTGGAAAAGAATGTAAGGCTGCTAGTATCTGGGAGGGATATAAAAGTATGAGGGGCCAAGACTGTGTGTGCCTACGTGGGTAGCAGCCTGCAAATCAGGGCTGCAGCTTTTCCTAAAAATATGTCCTTTTACCAATTTTACTCACTTTTGGCTGCTGAACCCTCTCAGAAGCCAAAAAGAAGAAACTGAAAGTCAAAGGTGTTTTTTTCTCCCCTGATTTTGGGATTCAGTCTTCACTAAATTCTAGGATAGTAAAATTGTTATAGGGGGACAGGGTGCCCAGAGGACTTTGAAGTTTGCTGTCCTAAAGAGAGCTTTTTTCTTCCTAGGTGGTCAGAATGGCTTCAACATTCCACAAGTGACACCCTGCCCGGAAGTGGGAGAGTACTTGAAGATGTCTCTGGAGGACCTGCACTCTTTGGATTCCAGAAGGATTCAAGGCTGTGCACGCAGACTTCTTTGTGATGCGTACATGTGCATGTACCAGAGTCCAACCATGAGCTTGTACAAATAACAGGTCATCTGAAATGGGCAGAGACCGAGCACAAAGCTTAGCGCTGTGTTTTCCTCTAGCTGGCGGTTCTGTCCGGTGCCCATTGCCGGCAATGGGTGTCTTTTGTGATGATGGCCCTTCAGCAAAGGATTCCTGTGTTTCCAAACGAATTGCTTTTGTGTTCTTGAAGTATTTAATAAGAAGCATTTTGCACTCTAGGAAGTATGTTTGTGTTGGTTTTTTAAGAAGTCTAAATGAAGTTATTAATACCTGAAACTTTAAGTTAACTGCATTGATGATATGATATTTTTGGAAGCATACAATTTTAATTGTGACATCTGAAACATCTTTTAGTCCATTGAGGATGTAAATAAATATTTCTTCTTATGGACCAAGGATATGAAATCATTTTTCTTTTGTAGCTATTGATTGCCTTGAGGAAGAAGTAATACGGCTTTATTAAGAGTCTCCCTTTACTCCAGTTATTGAAGGTGTGCTGAGTTTAATTGTTAATTTTTCCTACTTAGTGCTGATTTCCTGCATGTCTGTGTTTTGCTGAGTTTCTGTGTTCCTGCAGCAGTGGTTAGAACATGCTGACATTCCTTTCATGCTGTTATTTTCTATTTGTTCTGGTTTTGAGATAAATGAGTGACTTTGTTATAAAATGTCCATTTTTGATGTCATCTTGGAGGATTAGGGTACATAGCAATTGGAGCATCTCAGTCATGGTAACAACCTTTACCTAACAGGTTTTCTGTAGGAGCTCTTAAGTATTTATAGAACAAGGCACAGTGATTTATGAAGTGACTGGAGTGGTAAGTAGATAATATATTCTTTTTTTTTCTGAGACAGGGTTTCTCTGGATAATATATTCTTATATAGGTACACGGTCCAGAGAAAATAAAGTTGGCTTAGAGACATTACTAACATTTTTCTGAAAAGATGTATTAGATATTTAAAATTCTCATTGCAAATAAATTATTTTATTTTTAATTTAAGTGAACCTCTCTTAATTTAAATAAGACTGTGATTTGATTTGATCAGAGAGCCTTATACTCACTGATGTCACTTTTGTTTGACTTGAAATAATGGCAGTGATATCATTGTGTAACTGGAATGTTAGTGACAGCTTCCTCCTCCTGACTGAAGAAGTAGAACACGGATGTCGTCTTAGGACTGCGTGTAGTGTGTGCATAGACCACGGTGGATGCTCTACACTAGAACTACCAAGTATACAAGCCGGCACTGAGGGGTGTTTGTTGTCTGAGTGTTGTTTTGTGGTATTGCTGTCTCTCTGGAATAATATTTCAACCTTACAGAAAGACAGAGAAGGTGTTGTATGTGTAGCATATGGCTTTATAAAATATTTAATGTCAAAAGAGAGTCTTTATAAATCTTGCTGTTATTTTTAAAGGCACTTTGCTCCTTGGTTTTATTATTCCATTTTGCTAGTGTGTATTAGCTTTATAAATCATAAGGCACAAAAGTTCTTCCATCTTGTAATCTTTGTACTTTTGCAATAGAAAAGAACATAAATTCTGCACAGACTTTTGTATATCTGAGTGCCTAGGCTTGGTGGTGAGGCCATGACTAGATGGCAGTGAAGACCTCCAGCTATGGTCTAACCTTGCCTCCATCACCTTGGGACTGGTAAGAGTGGCCAGCCCAGGGTCTGAGGCTTGCAGACTGACCACCCAGAGTCCAGTCACCCTGTAATAAGTGTGTATTGAATGAGGCTGTTAGTGTGGCTTTGAAAGGTTTAACTGAGGAATGATCATGAATCTGTACATAGGCAAGACTGGTTTAACAGTGAAAGGGGTGAGGGAAAGCATTTTTGTTTGTTTTCATTGTAGAAATGGAGGCAAAAATCCATGGCAAGAGAGACTAGCTGCTTGGCTTTCCGAGCAGAGGACACACAGCTTCTTTGACAGTGGCTCCAAAGTTGGGTGGCATTTTGTGAGTGAGCAGGACCACGTCCACAGGCAATCTGTGGCAGGATTTTCTCAAAGTAGCACCATGTTCTTTAGCAGTAGTGAATGAGCGGGGGCACACAGTGAAGGGCCCGCTTTCAGTGGCTGGGGAGGCCTGAGGATCACAGGCCAGCAGGAGCATTCCTTCATGCTTTCTTGTCCCTCTGGATAGTCCCTCCTTGTTTCTGGTTCCAGCAGAGCCTGGTTTGCTGCGGGGGTGATAGGGCTGCACTAGGTGGTGCAGATGTGTGCCTGTTGATTAATTTAAATCTTAGGTTTTCTGTGCTGTTTTCCCATTGCCTTTTAAAATGTTTTGATTATCCTTTTCCTTATCAAGATGATAGTATAGTAGGATCATCTTACTTACAACATGGTTTATGATCCATAGCTACAAATAGAAAATATAAGAATTCATATTTCTCGGCCGGGTGGTAGTGGTGGCGCATGCCTTTAATCCCAGCAGAGCCAGACAGATCTCTGTGAGTTTGAGGCCAGCCTGGTCTACAGAGCAAGATCCAGGACAGGCACCAAAACTACACAGAGAAACCCTGTCTTGAAAAACAAAACAAAACAAAACAAAAAAATTCATGTTTCTCTACCTTGAAGTAAATCTGTATCTGTGTATGGAGAATCAGGGGCATGGGCAGAGGGGGAGGGAAGGGAACCAGGCACATTTTAATACCTAAGCTAAATGTCTAGCTTCTCACTGCCAGTTTCATAGAGAGTCCAACTCAATTCCCAAAATAATGTTTTCTAAGATGGGGCAAATGCTTTGAAAAACAGAAATAGGTGTTTGTATAGTGCAGCTTTTGGTAGTTGCTATGCATTTTATCCTCAGAGTAACTTAGGGTTTTTTTTTTTTATTATATGTTTGCCAAATGCTTAGGTAAATGGCCAGGCTCATTCTTTTTCCTACACACCCTCTTGAGCACAGAGGAGGACAAAGGATTGACTCTTGTGGAGCTTGTCACCTCTCTGGGTGTCTGAATGTGGCATTTTCATAAATGCAGGAGTGGCAGCCCTCCTGGGTGGATTTTAGCAAGCAGCTATATAATTTTGTATCTGTGCATTATCCTACACTGAGGCAGGAGTACAAAATACAGTGTTTGGCCTTGGTGAACACGCGCCAACAAGTATTTATTGGACATTTATTAGGTGGCTAGGATATGGCATGGGGCCTATGAGGCTTGCTTTCTGCTCTCATACAGCTTACTGCCTAATTTCAACCAGAGCATCTGTTGATGACCTCTTAGCCTAGGTGTGGGTGACAGGCCTGTCTGGGGACCAGTTTTGGAGACAATGTAGTGTAGCAGGGAAGTAAAGGACTGAGGAACAAAAAACCTGGGTCCTTTCTCTACCACTTGCTCTGTAACCAGACGACACCTTGACTTCCTGAGCTGTAGGTTCTTGCTCTGTATGATGACGGGGTTGGACTGTGCAGTTGGATAGGGGAAAACGGGGCAAACTGTCAAGGTTCCAGACCATGCCTAGATCTGATTTCCTGGTGGAGGTAGGAAATTTGAGCTCAGAGGTTCAGCAACAGAACCCAGTGTCCAGTGTGTATGGAATCACAAGGTTGGAAGGCTTCAAAGACCCTTTCTCTTTCTGTGACTATGGGGTCAAACAATGCTATTGTCTGTAGCAGTTATTTTATGTAAGTGTGCAGAAGTGGGTAATGACTGTTTATCTGTGTTTACATGTGAACTTATATAATAAGTGCATTTGGTATGTGTCCCTCAGCCCTCTATTCCTATAGCGATTAACAGTCTTTGGAATATATGTAAGTCTTAGAGGATATTTGATGGTACTTACTTGGATATTTCCTTCCACCCTATTTCTATAGAAATAGAGGCTCTGGGAGCCAAAGAAATAGACAAAACTCTCATGTTGAAGGGAAAAATCACTGAATTTATTTCTCTCTACTGCTTAATAATGTAAACATTTAAATTCATGGGAAGATTTTGCCTGCACGCCCCCCCCCACACACACACTGGATAACAACATGTCATAGCGTGCCCTCTTAGAGTAGGTAGCTCCTGAGGAGACTTGTGGTTGAAAACAAGACTGCCTCCTTGGGTTTGGTGATTCCAGCCCCAGCCCCAATTCTTCATCAGTGAAATAATTGGTTAGTTCCGAATGTAGCCGGGGTGGGTGGAGAAGAGGATGTTAGGTGGAAACTAGGAACAAAAAGGGTTGGAGGAGGCAGTGAGCTGCCCGGCACAGCAGAGGCCAGGGCTGGCCTGACGGCAAGCTTCTGTGGCTCTGGGCATTGGCCCTCTCATCAAAGATGTCAGAGCGTGGCTTCTTGTCAGGGAATTAAGCCCCCATGGGAGCTTTTGTTGGTTGTCTTGTTGGGTGTGGAACTGGCTGGAGGTGGGGGGCGGGGCTATGCTTTGTCTTATTCTGAAGCCTGTAGGGTTTCTGAGTCCAGATGTGGTGAGAGGCTGAGCAGCGGAGCTGGCCAGGAGTAGTGGACAGTGGGGGATGGGGTAAACCCTTGCTGCTGGCCTTAAATGGCAGTGCTGTGCTCCCGAGTGCCACGGGGTCCTGACCTCTGTCCTGGCAGCTGTGGTTCTGTCTCATCACATTTTAGTTCGCATTTTCTTCCTAACAGACTTGAGGGAGAAGGGCTGTTGATGCAGGGATGATCCTTCCAGGCACCACGGGCCTCCGCACAGTTCTCTTGTGCTTTTAAATACTGTTGACTTTCACTAGTTATTTATTCCAAAGGGATTAGACTGGAGACACAACTGTCTTTGGTTTCATATTATGAAATAGCCTTGTGCTGTGGATGTTAACTCTGGAGAGTTGCCTCATACCGGAAGCATTCATTTAATAAAATCCCATTGGCGCTCCCTAGGGGGGTATGGTTATTATCAGGCTGACCCAAAGGAACACGTTTTGTATTCCATTTCCTTTTCTGGTATCATGTTCAACATTTTTTTTTTTTTTGCCTGAAGAACATCCTTTTGTTTATGAAAACATGAGTAACATTGCATAAAACAGTCCCTTACTCTCAGAATGCTCCGATTTAGCCTTAATTTTGTTAAACGTAGAGATGAATGAAGTGCTGCTGTGGAAAGAAATGTACCATGTACTATTTCTGTATCATTAAAATACAGTTTTTATGGTTCTTTCTCCTTGATTTCTTTAGGGGAAGGGTCTTGGGGTTGGGGGAACATGGAAATTGGTTCTTCATCAAGCTGCTAGGCACACATTGTGTCTAGAGAGTGTTTCAGGGTAACATCATTCAGCTCTGCGCCATAGCTTGGCAACTACACACTCTGGTGCTGGATATGGTTCATCGCCACCATCTCTAAGCCTCCAACCACAGGTTACTCCTCCTGAGATGCCATCTCACCTGCAGATATGTGGCCAGAGCTGTTCATTTCAGGGTGTGTGTGCTGGGCCTACGAGCTGCCAAGGACATGGCTACTTCTCTGTAATGCCCAGGGAATGATCGCATGACATCTTAGGGACTGAAATTTTACTCTGGGCTTCTTTTAGGTAACAAAATACATGAAAAACCCTCCTTCCTTGGAGACCAAGCCACTAAGTGCATCCAGGAAGGGATGCTAGACTGATCTGAGTTATATTGCTGTTGTAATACGTCAAGGTTTCTGTTTAGAAAACCCACAGCTGATAACACGATCGTGCTGATAACAGCATGGGCAGCTCTGCAGCTCTACTTTTGCTGAATTCAAAGGTTGGGATACATTTTCATAGATCTCATTCTTGCATTTGGGCATATTGATGTGACAGGGATTGGACTGCCCATCTGTGGATATGAACATCAAGTGAAAACCAGTCTTTGTTGAAGCTGACCTAGCCAGAGGAACTCTGGTCCTATCCTTGACCTCTGGCCAGCCTCCCTGACACAATCTGAAGGATGTGATGCACTGTCAGAATAAGGGTTCTACATCCTGGCTGGAGGTCAGGTCTACACAGGGATTTTTTTTTTCCAGGGTGCTTGTGGTTTATGTAGGCCCAAGGGAATATCTGTAGATGGCCCAGAGGTATTTGTCAGTGCCCTATCCATTGGTCAAGTTGGGACCACTTCTGGACAGAGTTTTTCAAGGTAAGCAATTCACATGTCATCCCTCATGGGGACCTTCTGCTCTAGCAGAAGATAGGTTGTGGATGCAAGCTCCAAAGGGGAAGTAGAAAAATCTGTGGAAAAGTTACTGGCCCAGCTTTTCAAGACAGATAGGGTAGAGGTGTGTTGGATATAGGAGAGATGGATTAGAGGCAGGATGGGAGAAGGTTTGAGTAAAGAATACTGATGTGGGGCAGGAGAGATGGCTCAGTAGTTAAGAGCACTGGTTGCTCTTCCACAGGACCTGAGTTCAATCCCCCACACCCACATGATGGCTCACAGCCATCTGCAATTCCAGTCCCAGGAAAATCTGACACCCTCTTCTCGACTCCAAAGGCACTGGATGCAACATGTTATACAGAAATACATGCAAGCAAAATACCCACACACATAAAAATAAAGATTTTTTAAAAATTAGAATACCAATATGGGCACCGTGAAGATGCTATTTTTTTTTTTTTTTAGGGAAACATTCTAAAGTGTGTGTGACCTCCAGATGTTTCAGATGTCATTCAAAAGACAGCCCACCACGTTGACAAGGGAAGCTGTCCCAGGGAAGGACAGTTTGGGACAGTTTCCTGCCTATCTTCACCTGTTGGTGAACAGCAGCAGGTCTAGATGAGTTGCCAGTGGCGGAAAACTGCCTTCCAGTGCTCAGTTTTGAAGGAAGGGGTTGTTTCTGAGATTTGGTTACAGCAAGGAGGTGATTGAAGACTCACCTGCACATTACAGGAACTGGGTAATTTCTCTTAGCAAGGGACTCTCATTACAAAAGACAATTAAAACTCGCAAGGATTTTAACTGTGGACACTACCACTTTTCAAGACTTTATGCCACCCTGGTAGGCTCTGCTTGGTGGCCAGTTGGTCTCACCAGCCTGTGGAATAAATGCAGTCAAACCTTGAGCCTACACCCACAGCTTGCTCCTCAGCTCTGTGCTCCGTTGGCTACAGAGTGTCAAGGCTGCTCCGGATTGTCATGGGGTGCGATTATACTGTGGGAAACATTGTATCATAAACAAACTGTCACACAGCAGGCAGACCTGGCAAGTCAGGAGTCCTCTCAGAGAAGCATTAGGAGAGGTCTTAAAGCTGGGAGCTGGGAGTGTGGGAAGGGTGAGGGTAGAGTATGGGGGACATGGGAGCAACCTTTGCTTATTTTGTGACATTGACATCCAGACCTTGGCCATTGCAAGCTATCAAAGCTCAGCAGATGAATAGAAAGAGGGACACAGATTTCTTCACAAAAGTGCAGAGCGCGTCCGCTCGAAATGCTACAGTCTAGACCCAGGGCTCTGCACATTGCTTGGAGACCAAGCCTAACCCAATACTGTTTTCCCAAGTGACATTTTAGTGGAACACAGTCACACTCACTCATCTATGCTGCTTGGGTCTGGCAACAGCAGAACTGTAGAGCTGTGACAGAAAACTTGAGGCCTGCACAGCCTAAAATATTTGCTCTCTGGCTATTTGCAGGAAAAGTCCACCACTAGTGTTAAAGCTATGGTAAGAGAGATATGTAAAGGAAGGGTCGAGTTTCTAAAGGTTGGTTTTGTTGTGCATGTAATTAATTGTATCTCTCTCTTCTTTCTTCCTCCTCCCTCTCTTCCTTGCTTTTTTTTGGGGGGGGGGGACAAGATCTCATTCTATAGCCTGAGGTGCCCTTGAACTTGCCATAATCCTCCTGCCTTGGTGTTCTGAGCGCTAGGATTACAGGTGTGAATCAACTCTCCCGCGTCGGTTTAAATTTTGTAATGGATATATTTAAGACCTATAGCTCACTGCTGTCCATCCCTGAAGATTGAACTATTGCTTCTCAGGATCCCCTTGTGGGTGGTGGTCTTGCTTACCACGGACTCCTCAAATGCCCCACATGAGTTGTTTCTCCCCAGCTCTCTTCGCCCTCCTATACCATTTCCTCTGATCCGGTGTTTGCTGTGGTCTCAGAACTAGCAGCAGGGCCTTCTCTGATTCTGTACTCTCTTTCCCTCAGCACTTTAACCAGCGCCTGACACAAAGTAGATGCTCAGAATGGGGAGAGGAACTGTTTGCTTCTTATACAGATAAGCCAGCCTATTCACTATTGTGGGTACAGCCAGAACTGAATCACTGTCAGTCCTTTTGAGAAAGTACAAGAGGTCCTCGTCTCTGGCTGCCCCATGACACATGTTCTTGGAGACATCGCAGAGCTTCTCCAGAAGGCAAACTTTGGATGAAGCCATGCTTGTAAAGCGCACAACACAGTGCCTGGTGCTCAGAAACCCCTTACTAGATGGTAGCCACAGTAGCAGCAGAAGCAGCAACATCATGGAAATATAATCACAAACTCGAGAGATAGGCTCGCAAGACTAATTACCGCACCCCTTCGTTCTCTCTGCCACAGCAAGTCTTCATACTGCTTTGTAAGATTCGGAATTTCTTAAGCATCTTGTCCTCCGTGCAGCAGCGCCATCTTGTGGGTACTTTAAGTTATGACAATGTCCCTGATCGCTCCAAAGAAGTCAGACTGTATGTGTGGAAGGATCGGGTGATGCTGGCCTTCGGGGCTATTCGACTCATTACAAATGACATGCAGGAGGTCTTAAGCTTCCCCGGTGTGATTTAAAGACAGACGGCTGTACTGGCCATTTCTGCTGTCACTGTCCTCTTTCATGATTGGCTCTGCCCCAGTTCTGACTCCAGCTTGAGTTTTCAGGCTCCTCTAAAGCCACATTTAAAACGAGTTAGTGCCATCTACTGGGAGAACACAGAAAGATTGGTTGTGCAGTCCTAGCCCAGATCTGAAGAATGAATCTTGTTTTATGGGAAGAAAGTTGGAAAGGAAAGACGGGTTCTGACGTCACGCCCCCTTCACTGATGTGTATGTCTCGGCTTCAACCATCAGTTGCACTAATGTCCCATTATTTGCTACATCAGAATCTAGAGTGATCGTGGGCCACCTGCCTCTGAGTGATGAGGAAAGGCAGGTGTGGAGCTCCCATGCAGAACTGATAGACCAGCCATCTCTTCCTCACCAGGTGGACTGCGTGCTGATTCCTGCCAGGGTGGAGCACACTTTATCTTTCAGGAAACCTGGAGTTTACATCTGGAAAAGACACTAATACGACACTTTCTGTGTATGTGGGAGCAGGCAGCTCTTGCAGAGCCATGGTGCTTCTCCATGCTCACTTTGTGACATTTGTCAAGTGACCCTTGGTAGGCCTGGCAGGCCACAGGAGGTCCTGCAGGTTACTGCTGCTGCTTTCCCTGTGTGTGGCCACCACGGGGTGCCCAGCATCCACCAGCTTTCTCCCACTCCTGCTCGGCTTGGAGGTAGGGAAGGGTAGTATGCAGCTCCATTCTTGAGGGCCCTGAGCAAGGCTTACCATAAACAAAGCACAGGGCTTTGCTGGGGAGATCCTCTAATGACTTCACCACCTTCCTCACGGCCTCTCTCAGAACATCAGTACACACCCCACACAGGGGAACTGGACCACATTCTGCATGTTCCTGTCCGGTTCTGGCATTTGAAGTCTCCATCAGTGAGCTCCAGGTACCACTGCTGGAGTCTGGTTCTCCTCGGGCTGCTGGATTTTCTAGTTTTAATTCTCCTTCAGCTCCCTGCTCACAAACTGGGAGTCAGGGTTCAAAAGCCTCCATGTTCTTCAAACTTTGGAGTCAGCAAGGATCTCAGCAGGAACTCTTTTGAGGGAACTGGTGGCTGCACCTCTGCCTAGGGTAAGGTGTAAGACCTGACGGTGGTGTTTATAATGGGGCCAGCTTGAGAAGCTTGAATGTTCAGGATCTCAATATATTATGGTAGAAGTAGACCTTGGAGCATGGTTCAGTCTCTGATGATTTTTCTGGATCGTGTGTGTGTGTGTGTGTGTGTGTGTGTGTGTGTGTGTGTGTGTGTGTAGCTCAGAGGTGGACATTGAGTGTCTTTCTCAGTCAATCTCTATTTTTGAGTCAGGGTCTGTCACTGAACCTGGAGATAGTAGATTTGGCTCGGATGGCTGATCAGCAAGCCACAAAGATCCTCCTGTCTCAGCCTCCCCAGCACTGGGATTGTAGGGTACACCTCTACACTCAGCTGTTTTGTTTTTACACACGGGTGCATGGCATTCGCTTCACCGACTGAGCCGTCTCCCCAGCCTGTAGACGGTTATTTTGAAGGACACAAGCCAAGGTTCATAATATATTAGACGAAAGAAGTAGGTTGTAAAAGCTCACATATCACAATGGGCCTCGTTTTGCTTGGTGTGTGTGTGTGTGTGTGTGTGTGTGTGTGTGTGTGTGTGTGTGTGTGTAAGACACCATACTGGCTACAGAGCTCTTACTGGCCATGGATGGCGTTTATAAATTTGCTCTTCTCTCATCCATCTCATCTAAACCGGAACTAACAATTGACTGAGCAGGAGTGCAGTGAGCGTGGCTGGGTGTGTCAGAGGAGGTACAGGAAACTTGTGTGCTCTAGGTCACATGCTACATGGTGCTCCGGGGCCTGGGGAGTGTGTGGCAGGAATTCTGGAGGTCACTGGGATGGCAAGGCCTGGGCATGTTTCCCTCGGGTATGAACAAGTCCTTCTCTTGGCCTCTCTGGGGAAAAGAGGCCCATGCCTGTGAAAAGGAAGAGCAGGATAGAGGGTGGGTTGTATGGCCTTGTGGATGGGAGAAGTGCCGCTGGCCTCGTGTGTGTGGTACCAGGACTCTGAGGTTACTGTCATCATGACTAAAACCACCCACAGACCAAGAGGGTCCATCTGTAGCTGCATTATCTGGGAGACTGGAGAGGAGAGACTGTGCCCCCCCCCACACACATGTTAGCTAAATGTCTTTCCCTTTCCCAGCCCCTGGTGTTGGGGTTCTGGAGAGAAGGATGAGAGGAACAAAGTACCCAGGAGGAGCAGAGCAAGGCTGAGCACACTGTGGATAGAGGAGGTGCTGGGACATGGGCAGTTTGGACTGACACCTGTGTGTAGAAGTGTATCACCTGGACACCTGGGATAAGGGACAGGGAGGACTGAGCAGGTGGACATCCTCAGGATTCAGGCTACATGTTTTTAAGGATGCTAAGCCTGGAGGAACTAGGTCAGAAGCTGATAGAGCCTGGTGAATGAGAAAGCAAGGTGTGTACGTGGCCTGGGCCTCAGTTTCTCCACCGAGGGAGAAGCCCGGCAAATGAGAAAGCGGGATGTGCCTGGCCTGGGCCTCAGTTTCTCTACAGGGAGAACACCAGTCCCTGGCTCAAATTCTCTTATGAGAAAGAACATCATCCTCACTTCTCAGGTAGGGAAACTGAGGCACTGACAGAGCCGTGGGACTTGAACTTGGAGAAAAGTGCTTGGTCATGGTGGTTCCCTTGGGTTCTGCTTGTGGAAAGGCCATGGGAAGGGAAGGCCCCTTGGTATGGCTGGCCAGCTCTGGGGCCACAGGGACATACAAAGTGGTTTTGTTTCTTCTCTGTTAATGTCACGCCACTGGCCACAGCAAGTCTTCCATGTGGGGCTTCTGCATACCCTGCCCCATCCTGCATTCAGGTCACATGGCACCCTAGGGACATCCAGCCTGAGGCCAGACTCCTTTGTTCCTGCAGGCAAGTGTCCAGCCCCTGCATACCACAGCCATCATTCTGGCTCCTGGCCCCACAACTTCATGTCATGGAAGTCTGCGGCCTTGCATGCTGAGGTGCTATCTGTGGTTGTCCCTGGACTGGTCACATTCTACCACACTCTCTCCTTCCTTACTGGCAGGGCTCTGTGGAATAAGTACACCCTTACCTGGGGATGAGCACACCCAGGATCTCAGGTGAGTTAGAGGCAGGGCTGGATCAGGATCTAGCCGGTGAGCCCTCCTGCCTGGGACATGGTTTGGCTCGGAGGCTCCTCAGTGGAGGTGAATTTCTTCCTGGAGTGCGCGCTGGGTGTTTGAGTGACAGGCCTCAGCTGGCCACATGCTGACCTTGGGCAATAAAATGAGGTATCCTAGATCACGGCTCTTAGGCTTGAGCAAGCAGGAGGTTCAGTCCGCTCTGCCTTTCCGAATGCAGTTTTCCAGAGGAAGTGAGAGTTCCCCATTTGTAAAGTTCTGACAATCATTTCTCTCTTGAACTGACGGACCAGCGATTTGTGATCTCCACACACTCTCTGCCACTCTGAGAGGCCACATCTTCTATCCAGGCCCAGACTGGTGGCAGCAGAGAGGGAAGTCTAGACCCAGGCAGGGTAGAGTTCTGCCCGTGTGTCACCCTCCCAGCTCACCAGCTGTCATGTCACCGGCACTCTTTGTGAGCTGACTCGGGGCCAGCATAGCATATGCATTTTTGATCAGGTTGCCTTTTGAATGAGTGAACTGTCATGAATAACAGAGCAAAGGGCACCAGCATTGTCTTTAACTATAACTGCTCCAATTAATTATGGTTTAATTAGCATACATCGAGAGCAGCCCTGAAAATAATACTTCATGGGTTACAGATGCCCTGGCAGCTGGAACATGAAGTGTGATCCGGGATGGGGGAGAGATAGTTATTAATAAATTACTCCTATTGTCAGAGACCCTTATTTATACAAATTAGCAGGGGATACATAATCAACTTTAACTGTATAATTTATAATAATTGATTTCATTTTGACTGACCACTAGTCGCTTACCAAATACCCTTGGAAGAAAAATTGCCCTATTAGGGTAAGTTTAATCCTAAACATAGCTAATGAATCCTATTACTTTAAGGTCATATTTGAAGCTTTTGTTAATTGTCAGAACCATTTTAAATTGATTAGAGTTAAATTAAATCAATGTAATGTTTAGAAAAACAATATTTCTAATGGATGAGGCCAGGCTGACCTCGAATAAACATATTTATCAACCGATTCCTGGTGACGAGAGAGGGAGCAGCTGGGCCCATAACTCACATTTGTCTATAATATAGGAAATGTCACCAGGTAATTAGTTATGTCAGGTAATGAATAGGGAGCATGGGGACTCCCCTCTGGCAGCTGGGTGGATGGGATTGCATGTTCCGGACAGTGGTAAGTGACTGTTCACCTGCAGGTGACTTCCCTGTCCCCCCACCTCAGCACAGAGCCTGCTGGTTCCTCTGCCCATCCCCATCGCTCACCTGGACCACCAGTGGCGACGTCTCCTCCCACCCCTCTTCCCTTTTTTCCCACTCCCCTAGATTCGGTACCTGCTCTTTCTCCAGGTCAGGACACTGGCCACTGCACATGTCCACTCGTCTTCTCTAGCCTCGGTTGGCACAGGTGCCACCCAGACACCAGGGGAGCCTTCCCAAGCCCACACTCCAGCAGTCTCCAAGGAAGGACTCTCAGTGCCAAGGCCCTCAGCTTCATAGCTCGGAGACAATTTAGTGGTCACCAGATCCCACACCTGCCTACTGATTACACTTGGCCATGAGTCTCAGAGCCTGGCCCAGGATAGGAGACTCAGGAAGAATGAAGGAGTGGATGGCTATGAGTGGATATGTGGTACTTTCCAAGACCTTGACTGAAAGGACACCACCACCTCACACACTCTGCTTACTTAGCAAAGGCCAAGTGTATTGCATACGTTCAGCTAACCTTCTACAGTTTCCCCCCAAGAGATGGACATTAGTGTCGCCATCTTTGAAGGGAGGTGATTCACCCAGGATATCTTGGCTGAGCTGTGATGGAGCCAGGTACCAAACTCTGGTCTAAGAGAATCCAGAGCCCCCTCTATTCCCTTCATGTGGTCAGCAGGGCTTCCTGCAGGAGTTGGTGTAGGGTCTGGGAAAGACCTGGAGTTCCACAGAGGTCTTGGTGGTTGCTCTGAGCGTCCTCTCTCAGAACAAGACCTGGGTAGGAGAGCCTGTAGAGGAGAAAGAAGTGATGGCTTCCTCCCGAGGTCTTCTGCTTCTCCCCCTGGCTTCTTTGCCCAGAAAGATGGCAAGTGATCAGAGAGTGTGATCTCTCACAGAGATTGCATACTCTACCAATCCTTTGTGTTTGCAACTCAGTGGGAAATAGTTACGATACCAGTTAATTTCATATGTCAACCTTAGCGGGTCAATGAGCGCTCAGATTCAACACTGGTGGAGGGGGACTGTATACGTCTGATGTTTGATAAGATCACATCTGAACTATGGACTCAGCAGGGCAGAGCCCCCTAACCCACACCCCCAGCCTCCAGGGTTAGCCTGCACCACTCAATCCTTCAGAGGACAGAAGAGAATCCAAGATGGAAGACAGAGGAATTCGCCCCTTTCCCTGCCTCTCTGCTCAAGCTGAGAGTGACGCGGTCTTACTGTTGCTGGGGCCTCACACACACACAAAAAGCTTAAGTGGAGGACTTACTTCATTCTCATGCTTACAGGGCGTCAGTCTTCCGTGGAGGAGAGGGTAAGGAGATCCCAGCAGCTCCCTCATGGTGGGCATGAAGCAGAATAAAGGGCATAGAGGAAGAGGTCAGGGGTGATACAGTCGGGACGATGCCATCATATCGGGGATGAATCCATTCATTAGGTCAGAAACCTTGTGATGTAATTGTCTCTAGAGGGGCTTCCCAGACACCCCTAAAAGTATGCCTCATCAATTCTCTAGTCTTTTCTCAATCCATTCAAGGTGAGAATAAGAATTAGCCAGTATTAGATGGGACATCTCGTTTCATCCTCCCCTGCCTCAAGCTGACATTTCCACCACAGGCACTCCTGGTTCTCAGGCCTTGGGTCCAGGTAGAATTTCATCACTGGGTCTTCTGGGCCTTGCAGGCAGTAACTGTGCCAAAGCTTTATGGTCGATCTTCCTTTTTTATCCCTTCAGTTATATGTCTGTCTATCTTTCCTATCTATCTATCTATCTATCTATCTATCTATCTATCTATCTATCTATCTATCTATCTATCATCTATCACCTATCTATATATTTTGCTATCTATCTCCTACCATCTATCTATCTATCTATCTATCTATCTATCTATCTATCTATCTATCATCTATCATCTATCACCTATCTATATGTTTTGCTATCTATCTCCTACCATCTATCTATCTATCTATCTATCTATCTATCTATCTATCTATCTATCTATCTATCTCCTACTATCTATCTATCTATCTATCTATCTATCTATCTATCTATCTATCTACCTACCATCTACCTATCTCATTGGTTCTATTTCTCTGGAGATCCTAGACCAACACCCAACACATTAGTGTTTTTTAAAAAAATTTATAGAAAATTGGCACCTCCAGCTTTTCTCAGAAAACTAGAGGAGTTGGCAGATCAGGGCCCGCTTTCTGGAAGAACAGCCGGGCAGCAGAGGACCCCAGCAAGCACAGAACTCTGCCATCCCCCACAGTAACCAAAGGCTGCCCTGTGCCTGAGGGCACAGAGATTCTTAAGTCTGGCCTAACGGTGGGAGATTCAGGACCAAGAAATGGTTTCTAGCCCTGGACCTCAGGAGTCAGAAAGGCTCCATTGTTGTTATCAAAGTAAGGGGCTGAGCTGGTGAGGAAGTGGGCCAACCCTCTTTGCTCCTCCCTCATCCCAAATGGCTGGTCCTTTATATCACCTCATTTATCTCATTCACTGAAGCCCATGTAGATGATGATAAACTATGTCATCCAGAAAATGACAAATCAAAGTGTCTCACCTTTGAGGAGGCCCCAGGCCTGTGCATGGGGTTGCTTGAGGGAAGATGGATTTCCCCAGAATGATAAAAAATGTCTTTCTTTAGGAATAGAGACCCAAAAGGCATGTCTCAGAAGTCAGAGCTTCCCTGCTCTTCGGGACTGGAATGATGCTCCAGGTGTAGAGTAAGTGCTGTGCAGTCATGAGCACTGGGGGGGGGGGGCAGAGTTTGGATTCCAGCACCCAGATAATCTGTAATCCCAGCACTGAGTGGGGTGGAGATGGGGGGGGGTTGCTAGGGCTTGCTGGCTGATGACCATGCTGAAAAATGCAAGTGGACTCAGCAAGAGACCCCCACCTCAGAGGGATAAGGCAGAGAATGATAGAGGATGCTGGACACTCTCTTCTTGTTTCTGCACACATGTCAGAAAATACAAATGCACATACACACCACATTCAAGAACACACGCACGCATGCACGCACACACACACGGGGTAGAGGAGTGGCGGGGAGAAATGGAGCTCACTACTCTTGGCTTGCTCTGGATTTGGGAGTCAAATGGAGGGTAATCTGCGGGCCAGTGGGTCGGAGGGAGGGAAATTGACGATCCCCAGACCTGTTCACTCACAGCAGAGACTGGGTAGCTCAACAGCATCTCTCCAAAACTATCCAGCCAACCCCCAAAAGTGATCCTATTGGGAAGAGAGTCTTCATAGATGTAAAGGTCAGGATCTCAAGATGGTCTCACACCTGCGTCAGGATAGACCCTAAATCCAAGGACAAGTGTCTCTAAAGAGACAAAAAGACAGAGACATGCAGAGAGAAGAGGGTGTGAAGATGGGGACAGAGACAGGAGTGACTTTAGCTAAAGAATGCAGAAACACCAAAGGTTGCAACAGTCCCAGAAGCAGAAAGGGACAGGAATAGATTCCCCTCAGTGTCTTAGGAGAGTTGTCACCCTGCCACACCTGTACGTGACACTTTCCACCTCCAAACTGTGAGAGGACGCATTCTGCACGGTGCTGAGTTAAGCTGCTGAGCTAACAGGACACGCAGCAGACAGAAATGAACCACCAGGCCACGATGTTCATGGACCTGAGAGCTGTATAATAAATACAAAATAAAAACCACCATGGTTTCTGTGATGCCTTTACCCCAACACATCTTGTAGGCAGGACAAATCGTAGGGCAAAGATTATGTGGCTGGGTTGGTATTCCAATCCCTCCACTGAAGTCTTGGGAGATGGCCGGTTCAGGCTCCATATTCCCTATTGCTAGGAGTCTTAGCTAAGGTCACCCTTGTAGATTCCTGGGAGTTTCCATTGTGCTAGGTTTCTGCCTCACTCTGCTTTGTTTTTTTTTTTGTTTGTTTGTTTGTTTTTTTTGTTTTTTTTTTTTTTTTTCGAGACAGGGTTTCTCTGTGTAGCTTTGCACCTTTCCTGGAACTCACTCTGTAGCCCAGGTTGGCCTCGAACTCACAAAGATCCACCTGCCTCTGCCTCCTTAGTGCTGGGATTAAAGGCATGCACCACCACCCGGCTTCTGCCTCATTCAGAAATGCCCCCTTTTCCAGTCGTCTCTTCCAGTCCACTCCCTCAACCTGACCCCTCACGTTCCCAGTCCACCCTTGAAATCTGTTCTATTTTGCCTCCCCAGGGAGATTCAGGAGTCCCCCCCCCCTTGAGCCTTCCTTGTTACTTAGCTTCTCTGAGTCTGTGGACTGTAGCATGGTTCTCCTTTACTTTACAGCTAATGTCTACATATAAGTGGGTGCACACCATGCTTGATTTTCTGGGTCTGGGTTACCTCACTCAAGATAATTTTTTCTAGTTCCATCCAGAAATTGTAGGGATGGCCATCCATTAACTTGGTCCAGCCTGGCACCCATGCCACAAGAGGGAGCCCACCCCTGACACTCCTTGGAGCACCAGGACTCAGAGGCTGGATAACCCAGAGACCTAAGATTGAACAAAACATGACTGGCAAAACTAATCAATATAATGATGCCTAACGATATTCTACTGTATTCGTAGACTGGTACCTAGCCCAACTGTCAATTGTCATCAGAGAGGCTTCATCCAGCAACTGATGGAAACAGATGCAGACCCACAGCCAAACATTAGACACACTTTGGGGAATCCTGAAGAAGATGGGGAAAAAGTATTGTAGGAGCCAGAGTGGTCAAGGACACCACAAGAAAACCCACCTAACCGACTAACCTGGGCTCAGAGGGGCTCACAGAGACTGAACCAACAGCTAGGGAGGCTTCATGGGACTGACCTGTGCCCTCTGCATGTATGTGACAGCTGTGTAGTTTGGTCTTCCTGTGGGACTCCTAACAGTGGGAGCAGAGGCTGTCTCTGACTCCTTTACCTGCTTTTGAGACCCCTTCCCTCCTACTGGGTTGCCTTGTCCAGCCTTAATATGAGGGGAGGTGCCTAGTCTTATTGCAACTTGATATGCCGTGTTTGGTTGATATTATGGGAGGCCTGCCCTTTTCTGAAGGGCAACAGGAGGAGTGGATGTCAGGGGGTGTAGAGGGGAGGTGGGAAGGAGAGACTGGAAAGAGTGTAAAATAATAATAATAATAACAACAATAGTAATCATCATCATCACACACACACACACACACATCATGGGCTAGGCACCATGGTGGTGATAATCCCAGCACATGAACGGCTGGCATAGGGGAATTGCATTTGAGATCAACCTGGGCCACATAGTAAGATCAAAAACCAAAAGAATAAAATAGAGGCCTTTCAGTCTAAGGATTTGGTAGAAGTAAAAAGTCTTTCTGGTGGCTGCTGCTGTGCTTCTCTGATCTTCCAGAAGATCTGACTCCAGGTTTTTATTATTAAGACAAATTAGGATTCATGCTACAGAGTTGGGCACAATCTATTTAGGCTTCCTTGGTACTCTTTTATAGAATGTGTTTTTCCTTAATATTCTAGTGCAGTTTACTTTGGAAAAAAGAGAAAGATGTAATTGCTAGGTGATATTGGATTAGCTAGTGGGACACAATGTGCCTTGAGAGACCGCTAAGGCCATTAGGAATCCCTACCATTATGCTTGCTGGGTCTTAGAAAACTATCTGGGACAGGTAGGCCTGCGGCGGGGGCCGGTGGAGGTAGACGGGCCCAGCGGCGGCAGCCGACAGGGATATTCAGACCCAGCGGCAGCCGGCAGAGACATTCAGGCCCAGCGGCGGCCCACAGAAGTAGACGGGCCCAGCGGCGGCCCGCTGAGGTAAACGGGCCTGGCGGCAGCGGCCGACAGGGACATTCAGGCCCGGCAGCAGCCGGCAGAGACATTCAGGCCCAGCGGCGGCCCACAGAGGTAGACAGGCCCGGCGGCAGAGACAAGCAGACGCAGGTAGGCCTGCGGCGGCGGCCCGCGGAGGTAGACGGGCCCAGCAGCAGCCCGCTGAGGTAGACGGGCCCAGCGGCGGCAGCCGACAGAGATATTCAGGCCCGGCGGCAGCCGGCAGAGACATTCAGGCCCAGCGGCGGTCCACAGAGGTAGACAGGCCCGGCGGCGAAGACAAGCAGACACAGGTAGGCCTGTGGCGGCGGCCTGTGGAGGAAGACGGGCCCAGCGGCAGCCCGCTGAGGTAGACGTGCAGCGGCCGACAGGGACATTCAGGCCCGGTGGCGGCCCCCAGAGGCAGACAAACCCAGCGGCAGCTGACAGGGACATACAGGCCCGGCGGCGGACCGCAGAGGTAAACAGGCCCAGGGACGGAGACAAGCAGACACAGCTTGGAACAGGGACGCCCCTAACCCCAACATCTGGGGAAGAAGCTATCTCCGTGGGTCAGAACCAGAACGAATCTGAACACTCCGTCTGAGGACAACCCAGGGCCCAGCTGCTGATCCTGTGAAACCCAACAACTTGGAGGTGTTGGTGAGACTACCCTGCTCAGCTGAAACCCATCTGGGAGAGGATTCAGATGCCTACAGTTTAAAGTCTGAAGAAACAAGATCAGCTGAGGAGTTGACAAATGAACAAAAAGTGACCTGAGAACACAGAAGAAGGCGCTACCCAGACACCAAACCAGATCACCAGAATCATAAGTATATAATTCACCGATCGAAATCAGCTGCCCCTGAAGAAATAGCCCAAAAGCACCAATTTAACCAAGAACCCCTACTAAACCAAGACTAAAAATTAGAACAAGAGAGGCACTCTCAGACACAGACACCACCTGCACCTCACAGAGGAAGAGATGAGTAGGCGCCAGTGCAAAAATACAGGCAACAACATAAAGACCTATATGGCAACATCAGAACCTAGTGATTCTACACCTGCAAGACCTAAACATACCATGACAGAAGAAACAGAAGAAATCAACCCTAAAAATGAAATTAAGAAGATGATAGAGGCCCTTAAAGAAGAAATAAAACATTCCCTCAATGAGGAAATAAAAACTTTCCTTAAAGAGGAATTGAAAAACTACCTTAAAGAGGAAATAAAAACTTTCCTTAAAGAGGAAATAAAAAACTCCCTTAAAGAGGAAATAAAAACTTCCCTTAAAGAGGAAATGAAAAACTCCATTAAAGAGGAAATAAAAAACTCCCTTAAAGAAATGGAAGAAAAAACGAACAAAAAATGGGAAGAAATCAAAGAAAGCCAAGAAAAAGCAATTAAACAGATGAAAGAAACATTCCAAGATCTGAAAAATTAATTTGAGACAATAAAGAAAAGACATGCTGAGGGAATGCTGGAAATAGAAATCCTGACAAAACGAACAGGAACTACAGAAACAAGCATAACCAACCGATTGCAAGAGATGGAACAGAGAATCTCTGACACTGAAGACACGATAGAGAAAATAGATTCGTCAGTCAAAGAAAACAATAAAGACAAAAAAGTCCTAACACAAAACGTCCAGGAAATTTGGGACACCATGAAAAGACCAAACCTAAGAATAATAGGGATAGAAGAAGGAGAAGAATACCAACTCAAAGGCACAGAAAATATATTCAACAAAATCATAGAAGAAAACTTTCCTAACCTAAAGAAAGAAATACCTATGAAGATACAAGAAGCTTACAGAACACCGAATAGGCTGGATCCAAAAAAAAAGTCCCCTCGCCACATAATAATCAAAACACTAAACACACAGAATAAAGAAAAAATATTAAGAGCTGCAAAGGAAAAGGACCAAGTAACATATAAAGGCAAACCCATCAGAATAACACCAGACTACTCAATAGAGACTATGAAAGATAGAAGATCATGGACAAACCTCATGCAGACACTAAGAGACCATGGATGCCAACCCAGACTACTATACCCAGCAAAACTCTTAATCACCATAGGCGGAGTAAACAAAATATTCCAGGATAAAACCAGATTTAATCAATACCTGTCCACAAACCCAGCCCTACAGAAAGCACTAGAAGGGAAAATTCAACCCAAAGAAGCTAAACACATCCATGAAAAATCAAGCAATAGATAATCCTACACCAACATACACCACAGAAGGACAACACAACACAACCAAAAAAATAACAGGAATTAACAATCACTGGTCATTAATATCCATCAATATCAATGGTCTCAACTCACCTATAAAAAGACACAGGCTAACAGAATGGATTAGAAAACAGGACCCATCCATATGCTGCATACAAGAAACACACCTTAACTCCAAAGACAGACACTACCTCCGAGTAAAGGGCTGGGAAAAGGTTTTCCAAGCAAATGGACCTAAGAAACAAGCTGGTGTAGCTATCCTAATATCTAATAAAATAGACTTCAAACTAAAATCAATCAAAAGAGACCAGGATGGACATTACATATTCATCACAGGAAAAATCCACCAAGATGAAGTCTCGATTCTAAACATTTATGCTCCAAATACAAAAGCACCCACATTCATAAAAGAAACACTACTAAAGTTTAAAACGCACATCAAACCCCACACATTAGTAGTGGGAGATTTTAACACACCACTCTCACCAAAAGATAGATCTACCAGACTGAAACTTAACAAAGAAATAAAGGACCTAACAGATGTTATGACTCAAATGGACCTAATAGATATCTACAGAATATTCCATCCTAACACAAAAGAATATACCTTCTCAGCACCCCATGGAACCTTCTCAAAAATTGACCACATGCTTGGACACAAAACAAATCTCAACAGATACAAAAAAATTGGAATAACCTCCTGTATTTTATCAGACCACCAAGCCTTAAAGTTAGAACTCAATAACAACAAAAATTATAGAAAACCCACAAACTCATGGAAACTGAATAATACCCACCTGAAACATCAATGGGTCAAGGAAGAAATAAAGACAGAAATTAAAGAGTTCCTAGAATTCAATGAAAATGAAAGTACAACATACCCAAACTTATGGGACACTATGAAAGCAGTGCTAAGAGGAAAATTCATAGCTCTAAATGCACACATAAAGAAGATGGAGCAATCCCTTACCAATGAATTAACAGCACAACTGAAAGCTCTAGAACAAAAAGAAACAAACTCACCCAGGAGAAATAGACGCCAGGAAATAATCAAATTGAGGGCTGAAATCAACGAAATAGAAAACAAGAGAACAATACAAAAAATCAATGAAACAAAGAGTTGGTTCTTTGAAAAAATCAACAAGATAGACAAACCACTAGCCAAATTAACCAAAAGGCAAAGAGAGAACACCCAAATTCACAAAATCAGAAATGAAAAGGGAGACATAACAACAGACAATGAGGAAATCCAGAGAATCATCAGATCATACTTCAAAAACCTGTACTCCACAAAAATGGAAAACCAGGAAGAAATGGACAATTTTCTGGATAAATACCAAATACCAAAATTAAATCAAGACCAGATAAACCATTTAAATAGACCAATAACCCCTAAAGAAATAGAAACAGTCATCAAAAGTCTCCCAACTAAAAAAAGCCCAGGACCAGATGGTTTCAGTGCAGAATTCTACCTGACTTTCAAAGAAGAACTAATACCAATCCTCTTCAAAGTGTTCCACACAATAGAAACAGAAGGAACACTACCAAACTCTTTTTATGAGGCTACAATTACCCTGATACCCAAACCACACAAAGATGCAACAAAGAAAGAGAACTACAGACCAATCTCCCTCATGAACATTGATGCAAAAATACTCAACAAAATATTGGCAAACCGAATCCAAGAATACATCAAAACAATCATCCATCATGACCAAGTAGGATTCATCCCAGGGATGCAAGGATGGTTCAACATACGGAAATCAGTCAATGTAATACACCATATAAACAAACTGAAAGAAAAAAACCACATGATCATCTCCCTAGATGCTGAAAAAGCCTTTGACAAAATCCAACACCCCTTCATGATAAAGGTCTTAGAAAGAATAGGAATACAAGGAACATTTCTAAACATAATAAAAGCAATTTATAGCAAGCCAACAGCAAACATCAAATTAAATGGAGAGAAACTCAAAGCGATACCACTAAATTCAGGAACAAGACAAGGCTGTCCACTCTCCCCATATTTATTCAATATAGTACTAGAAGTTCTAGCTAGAGCAATAAGACAACAAAAGGAGATCAAAGGGATACAAATTGGCAAGGAAGAAGTCAAACTTTCACTATTTGCAGATGATATGATAGTATACATAAGTGACCCCAAAAACTCTACCAGGGAACTTCTACAGCTGATAAACTCCTTCATTAAAGTGGCAGGATACAAGATCAACTCAAAAAAATCAGTAGCCCTCCTATACACAAATGATAAAAGGGCTGAGAAAGAAGTCAGAGAAACATCACCCTTTACAATAGCCACAAATAATATAAAATACCTTGGGATAACACTAACTAAACAAGTGAAAGACCTTTTTGATAAGAACTTTAAATCTCTAAAGAAAGAAATTGAAGAAGATATCAGAAAATGGAAGGATCTCCCATGCTCATGGATAGGTAGGATTAACATAGTAAAAATGGCAATCTTATCAAAAGCAATCTACAGATTCAATGCAATCCCCATCAAAATCCCAACACAATTCTTCACAGACTTGGAAAGAAAAATACTCAACTTTATATGGAAAAACAAAAGACCCAGGATAGCTAAAAGAATCCTATACGATAAAGCAACCCTTGGAGGCATCACCATCCCGGACCTCAAACTCTACTATAGAGCTATAGTAATAAAAACAGCTTGGTACTGGTATAAAAACCGACATACGGACCAATGGAATCGAATTGAAGACCCTGACATTAATCCATGCACATATGAACACCTGGTTTTTGACAAAGGAGCCAAAACTATACAATGGAACAAAGAAAGTATCTTCAACAAATGGTGCTGGCATAACTGGATGTCAATATGTAAAAGATTACAAATAGATCCATATCTGTCACCATGCACAAAACTCAAGTCCAAGTGGATCAAAGACCTAAACATAAATCCAGTTACACTAAACTTAATAGAAAAGAAGATAGGAAGCACTCTTGAACGCATTGGCACTGGAGACCATTTCCTAAATAAAACACCGACAGCACAGACCCTGTGGGACCTCTCAAAACTGAGAAGCTTTTGCAGGGCAAAAGACACAGTCAATAAGACAAAAAGACAGCCAACAGATTGGGAAAAGATCTTCACCAACCCCACATCTGACAGAGGATTGATCTCCACAATATATAAAGAACTCAAGAAACTAGACATCAAAGCACTGAACAGTCCAATTAAAAAATGGGCTAAAGAGCTAAACAGAGAATTCAAGAAACAAGAACTACAAATGGCTGAAAGACATTTAAAGAAATGCTCAACATCCTTAATCATCAGAGAAATGCAAATCAAAACGACTCTGAGATACCACCTTACACCTGTTAGAATGGCTAAGATCAAAAACACCAATGACAACCAATGTTGGAGAGGATGTGGAGCAAAGGGAACACTCCTCCACTGTTGGTGGGAATGTAAACTTGTACAACCACTATGGAAATCAGTATGACGGTTTCTCAGAAAATTAGGAATCAAACTACCTCAAGACCCAGCCATCCCACTCTTGGGCATATACCCAAAGAATGCTGATACATACCATAAAGATACATGCTCAGCTATGTTCATAGCAGCACTATTTGTAATAGCCAGAACCTGGAAACAACCTAGATGCCCATCAACGGAAGAATGGATGAAAAAAATGTGGTACATATACACAATGGAGTACTACTCAGCAGAGAAAAACAATGAAAGCATGAAATTTGCAGGCAAATGGATGGAACTAGAAAAAATCATCCTGAGTGAGGTAACCCAAACCCAGAAAGACAGTTATGGTATGTACTCACTCATTGGTGGATTCTAGATATAAAATGAACAATCAGACCACAACCCATAGAACCATAGAGGCTATATATATAGCATGGAGGTCCCTAGGACGACTGTAGCATATAATAAATTTCAGTTTTACTCAATTATTGAAAAAAAAATAGCCAAATGAATGGAAACACATGAACTATGAACCAAAGACTGAGGGGCTGCCAGCTGGATCAGGCCCTCTGAATAGGTTACGACAGCCACACATCCTGATTCCTGATCTGTGCAAGGACCCACAAAAAAAGGCTGCTTTAGACGAAGTTACCTGCTGGCTGGAATCCTTCTGAAATGAAGGAAGACATTTAGGAATCATTTTGTTCTTCTCTGAAATAAACTTCTTTTAATTTAGAAAAAAAAAAAAAAAAGAATAAAATAGAGAAAAAAGATCATTATGCCAGTATTAGGCTGGAGTGGGGTGGGTATGAGAGCCACAGCAAAGCCTCACGAAAGGTCTCTTGTCCCCCTTGCAGCACCCCCAAGGCCTGGGCCCCTCTTCTGCTAAGCCTCCTCTGGACTAACTGTGTCAGTTTCAGATCCTTCAGGTGCTGAGGGCCAAGAGCCCTCACGAGAGGACACAAAGAAGACAGCTTTGGTGTGAGGCGTGGAGCCGTGTGGAGAGCTGGACCAGGGATGAGCAGAGTGGGAGGTTGGGAGGAAGGCCGGAAGGAGCTCAGGAGACAGGCTCTGGAAATGAGGCTGCTGTCCAGGCTGAGTGGGAGGGTGGAGCAGGAGCTAGCTCACTGGAGTGTCTGCAGAGTGCTCTGTGCTGACATCACTAACCCCTTAGCTCCTTTCTACAAGTAAGTACTGTCCTGGTTGCAGACCGGAAATGCCATTAAGGTCCCCCTGGGAGAGCTGGGACACAGGTTATGAACCAGTGTCCTGGCTTCTCAGAGACTGCAAGCTTGTTGCAGGTTGGCTCCCCTGAAATCCACCTCCAGGTGCGGCTGGAGGGCGGGGTGTGTGGCTCCAGGGCCTCACACCAGCAGGCCGAGCACTGTGCGGCTGAGCTACACCCCAGCGTCCAGGTTCACCTTTTAAAAGGCTGAGTGGTAAAGGTGATTCTGAAGCTTTCTGAGCTCACAGGCGGAGGTTTCTGACACACTTTCTAATTTTCAAAATGGTCTTGTCCATACCCATTTCCACAACAAAATTTTCACCAAACTACCACCACCTCCTCCTCCATGGATCTTCAGTTGTATTTACTGTGGTTTCAGGTCCCCACGGTCAGTTGTGGTAATTCATAGGTTAGAGATAACTTTCGATGTAGTCTCTGGCTATAATTGTTCTATTTTTATTTGTAATTATTGTTAGTCTCATGGTGTGCCTTATATACACATTAAAATATAATAGATGTATATTCATGACAGCCAAGATGTGGTGTCAGCCTAAATGTCTGTCAGCAGATAAATGGTAAAACGTAGCCTAGGTATGCCTGGGATTTTATTCAGCTGTAAAGAATGAAATGTCATTTGCAGGAAAATGGATGCGATTGGAGATCATTATGTTAAGTACAACAAGCCAGACTTAAATGGGGCTGGGAACAGAAGTAAGCTAGTTCGAGACCAGAGCTTGTCTATCATTAGGATTCTAGAAAGGAGTCTGGGAAGTAGGAATACATCCGAGGAATGCACCCCAGGGCTCTGTGGGGCCTGGTTAGAAGGCAGATTCTGACTAGGTTGTTGGAGTGTTTGAGGAATCGGGGGCAATAAGCACCACGCCCACCATGCAGCCAGTGGGCATGTTCTAGAGTGGGGAGGGAGGACTTGGTTTAGCATAACAGGCGCATTGATTGGCGCCATGGTGAGGCTGGGAATGAGTGATGAAGTCCTTAAGGGGGGTTAATGTCCTCACTGGAGTAGACTAGTTACACAGGAGCCCCGCGTCACGAAGTGAGCTCTCCAGGGGCTGCATGCATGGCCTTTCACCTTCCTGCATGCTGCAGCGACCTCACCGGATGCCAACCAGTCTGTGGTCTTTTCCTGCGGCCACAGAAAGGGGCTAAGGCAGAGGACCCATGCACGGAGTTGGCTTCTGCGCCCCTCCCCTTTTTACATTCACTGATTTCAGGTCTGGTCTCAGAACCGCATGGAATAAATCATGAAGTGAGCATCAGTCATTTCCTGAAAATAGTTCGGCTCAGAGTCTGGCGTGTGGGCAAAGCTTCTCAGAGTTCACATGTTTGCCAGGTTTATTGAGGCAAAATTAATGCAGCGTAAACATACATCACTTTGAAAAGCACACAGTTCAGTGAGGGGCTGCAGCTTAGAGGCCATGTGTTGCTTCTCACATGTGAAGCCCTGGTTGGGCCCCAGTTTGAGGCCATCGACTGTCCAGGTTCCTTCCTTCCTTCCTTCCTTCCTTCCTTCCTTCCTTCCTTCCTTCCTTCCTTCCTTCCCTCCCTCCCTCCCTCCCTCCTCTTCTTTCTTTCTTTCTTTCTTTCTTTCTTTCTTTCTTTCTTTCTTTCTTTCTTTCTTTCTTTCTTTCTTTCTTTCTTTCTTTCTTTCTTCTCTCTCTCTCTCTCTCTCTCTCTCTCTCTCTCTCTCTCTCTCTCTCTTTCTATAGTTCTTTTTTTTTTCAGTGTTGGGGACAGATCTCATGGCCTCTCACAGGCTGGAAAGGCTCTCTGCCACCAAGCGGCACTCCCAAGCCCTGGCTCAGTGAGTTTTGACGATATTTACAGTCACGCAACAGCCACAAGCCAAGTGATGGAGTGTTTCCTGCATTCAAAACAGTTCTTCATCTCTTTTCTGTCAGTGTGCACTCTGCACCACTGAATCTGGGGAAGTTACTGATCTGACTTCTGTTCTTATGAAGCTTGGCATTTCCTTGAAGAGCGCATCATTGTTAAAATCGAGGCTGCCTTCCTCTTACCATAATGCTTTTGGGAGTTGTGTTGACCACCAGTTCGTTCTTTTTTCTTGCCAAGAAGTAGTGTAGGACATCCCCACAGAGGTTAATAGACTAGATGGTCTCTAGTGTGGCTCAATATGGATAATGCAGCCACCGTCTATGGGTGTAGGACTTCGTGTGGACACGTGTTTTCATTTCTCTGGAGTAAATACCCATGGGACTGCTGGGTCATGAGGTAATTTACTCATAGCTTTACTGAAGACTGGCTTGGAGTTCTCCAGGAAGCCTCAGTGTGCCCCTTGGGTGATCACCAGTATTTTAAACATTTCTCTTTCTAGCATATGGTGGTGTTAATTGGCATATTTGGATAGCTAATTATTTCAAACACCATGTTATGTATTTCTTGCTGTTCATTCTTGATGCAGTGTGATCTACCTGGTAGGCTCAGGGCTCAGGAGAGCCACTGCTGATCAAACCAAGGCTGATGCTCTAGAGAGCTGCCCTTCCCCAGGGAGCTTGGCCTGCTGGTCTCTTAGGGCCTCTGCTGATTGGACAAGAGCTACCTGCCCGTGGAGGGCTGTGTGAAGGACTTTACTCAAAGCTCAGAGTTACCAAGAGGAAGAACATGATTTCTCTACATTCATTAGGGCTTGATTTCTTCCTTCAACAGTGTTTTATGGTTTTCAGTACCCAAATTCCTCATAAAAGATATTAGATCTATATATAACTGTTTTGTCTTTTCTGAAGCTATTGTAAATGAATGTTCTTTGTAAAGTCTTTATTTATTTTTTGGTGGAGGCAGTATTTTAACACAGGGTCTCCTGTAGTCTGGGCTGGACTTTGTTGCACGAATCCTAGCTGGTCTTTTAACAAAAACCTGGAGCCAGATAGTGGGGTAAATGCTGAAAGATCAGAGAGACGAAGGAACAAGCCACTAGAGAAACTTCTCACACTGCTGGGTTCTCAGGTGGAATGGAAGGCGAGCTCTCCGTGAATCCTCTGACTGACATCTCTGAGTCCTCAGCAGAAAGGGGTCCAGCCGAAAAAGCTTTAGTTTCTGTCTCCTCACGCCTTCTATGCCTTTCTCTGTGCTCCCATTTCACTTCCTTCCTGGTGCTGGGATTAAAGGCGTGTGTGCTTCCCACGGCACCACGGGACTTGACCTTACTATGTTGCTGAGGATGACTTTGAACTCTGACGCTCTACCACTACCTCCCCAGCGATGAGGCGATAGGCCAGGGCCACCACACCCAGATAGAATTTTTATTTTTGGTTTTTCATTTATGATTTTTGTATGTTATTCTTGAGCCCTATTTAATATTAAAGTAACATATTAGCCTAGTAGTTTTCCGGTGAATTATATTGGAGTTGTAAAAAAAAAAAAAAGTGTATACTATCATATTGGACAAGTAATGACCTTACTTCTTTTTCAGCACATTTGTTATTATGCTTTCTTGCCTTGGGTCTCTCAAGACCATTGTCTCTCCACACAGCCTCTGGAAGGGCAGGAGCAGGATCTCAAGGCATGTGCAGCTTCCAATCCAGGCAGGTCTGCCGAGCCCAGGTTCCTCCTCCGCTGGGGTGAGTTGTGCAGTATGGTGATGTGCTTTACTATGGAGAGGTTTTGGCATTGCTCCGGACCGCTTTGCTGATGTGTGCTCCTGAATCTTAAACACCCCCTTCTGGGAGTACGTACATACATCTTAGCAAGGCTTACAGAAGACTTGCTCCTTCTTGCTTATGTGATTTGGCTAACAAAATGCCACCAATATAGTGAAATGATGCCAGGTGCTTTGGGAAATTTCCAGATAGTTGATATCAGTTTTGACTGATTTACTATTATCCATTGGACATAATGTCAAAGTTTTTGACCTCCTAGTCATGGTTAGGATGTGTAGTTGGTTGATGCTGCCCACTAAATATATGTGTACTTGAATGTACAAATATAACTGTGGTGGTTTGAATATTAATGCCTCCCATAGGTTCATATATTTGAATGTTTAGTCATTAGGGAGTGGTACTATATGAGAAGAATTAAGAGGTGTGGGCTTGCTGGAGTAGGTGTGGCCTTTGAAGTAGATGTGGCCTTGTTGGAGAAAGTATGTCAGTGGGGAGGGTTTTGAGGTTTCTAAAGCCCAAACTAAGTCCAGTGTCGCTCTCTCTTCCTGATGCCTGAGGATTCTAATGTAGAACTCTCAGCTGCTTCTTCAGCACCATGTCTGCCTGTGTGCCATCATACTCCCTGCCATGATGAGAATGGATTAAACCTCTGAAACTATAAGCCAGCCCCAACTAAATGCTTTCTTTTATCAGAGTTGCTATGTGTGGTGGTATTGTGTTCCCCCAAATATTGTGTACCCTAATAAACTTATCTGGGGTCAGAGAACAGAAAAACCACTAGATACTTAGGATAGGCAGTGGTAGCACACACCTTTAATCCTAGCATTCCAGAGGCAGAAAGCCATCTGTTCAAGGATACAGCCAAGCATGGTGACTTACGCCTTTAATCCCAGAAAGTGAGCCTTTAATCCCAGGGAGTGATGGTAGAAAGCAGAAAGGTATATAAGGCGTGAGGACCAGAAACTAGAAGCATTTGGCTGGTTAAGCATTTGGCTGGTTAAACATTTGGCTGGTTAAGCTTTTAGGTTTTGAGCAGCACAGTTCAGCTGAGAGCCATCCGGATATGAAGACACAGAGGCTTCCAGTCTGAGGAAACAAGATCAGCTGAGAAGTTGGCCAGGTGAGGTTAGCTGTGGCTTGTTCTGTCTCTCTGATCTTCCAGTGCTCATCCCAATACCTGGCTCAGGTTTGATTTTAATTCATAAGACCTTTTAAGATTCATGCTACAGCTATGGTCATGATGTCTCTTCATAGCAATAGAACACTAGCCAAGACAATGACCTTGCTTGGAATGAGACCCTTTGAAGACACAATTATGTCAAAGCCATCTTGGATTAGGGTGGGCCCAACCATGTCCCTAGAAGAGAAGTGGAGACCCACTGTGGGAAAGGTCTTGTGAAAATGGGGATAGAGACTGAAATATGTCTGCCACCAAGAAAGGTGAAGGGTTTCTGGTTGTCAGTAGAAGCTGGGAGATGCACGAGTGTCTACAAGGAGCATGGTCTGCTCATGCCTTTGTGTCAGACTCTCAGTTTCCAGGACTATAAGGGATACATTTCTGCTTTATGTACTAAATGTACTAAACCAATACATTTATGGGACTTTGTGTTGCTATGATTGATTGATAAATAAAATGCTGACTGGCCAGTAGCCAGGCAGGAAGGATAGTGTAGGGAGGACAAGGAGAGAGGAGAATGCTGGGTGGAAGAAGACTGAGTCAGGAGATGCTGCCAGCCACAGCCATGAAGAGCAGAATGTAAAGTACCAGTGAGCCACGAGCCACGTGGCAAGGTATAGATTAATAGAAATGGGTTAATTTAAGATATAAGAACTGATAGCAAAAAGCTTGAGCCATTAGGCCAAACAGTTTAAATAATGTAAGCATCTCTGTGTGTTTACTTGGCTGTGGGACTGGTGGGTGAGAGAGATTTGTCCTGACCGTGGGCCAGGCAGGACCAGGAGATAACCTCAGCTACAAATTTGTTATAGTAGTGTTAAGAAACTGACATGGTATGGAAAAAGGACACATGAATCAGACCAGATCAAAAGCTACACACTGGTAGTTGGTTCTGGTGAACATAATATCTGTTATGATTAGTGTTTTGTCAACTTGACAAAAGCAAAGTCATTTGAGTAGAGAAGGCCTCAGCTGAGAAAATGCTCCTACCAGACTGGCCTGCCTGTGGGCAAGCCTGTAGGCCATTTTCTCACCTGATGATGGATGTGGGAGGGCCCAGCTCACTGTGGGGCACTGCCACCCTGGGCAAGTGGTCCTGGATGCTATGAGGAATCAGGCTGAGCATAGCAGCGTTCTGTGACCTCTGCTTCAGTTCCTGCCTCCAGATTCCTACTTTGAGTTCCTGTCCTGACTTCCCTTCATGACGGACTGTGAACTGGGAAGTGAAAACAACCTTTCCTTCCCAAGTTGGTTTTGGTCAGTGTTCTAGCACAGCAGATGAGAAGTGATGAAGACACCATCCTTGGCACAGGGGTCACCGTTAGGGCAAAGCTTGGTTGACCCTTTTGTCCACTGTGGGCATGGGAAGTGCTAGCAAAGCTGCTCTTTTAATGAGCCATCACATGTCCCAAGACCCTCAGGGACTCCGTCCCTGGAACCTTTCCTGGGGTTTTAGGTGCTGTGCCAAAGGAGAGGACGTCCTTGTCAGCCAGCGCTCCCTTATGCAGGGTCCCTTTACCCAGCATCCTCAGGAGCGGCTGGGCAGCCTCCCACAGCCCTGCCTCTGCCTGCTCACCAAGCACAGTTGTCTCACCATGGGATTTGGTCCTAAACTCAGACTGACCTGCTCCTCCTGCTCCTGTGCAGGAGTCTCCACAGTGGTGCAAGAAGCTTTGCTGTCTTCCTCATTGTGGTGACAGAATAGGTCACAGAGCTGCACAGGGAAGAATTGTTACTTTTGGCTCACGGTTTCACAGCCCGCCGTGAGACAGAGTACCACGGCAGTGGGGCATGTGAGGAGGAAGCTGTTCATCTCCTGGTGGACCGGAGGTAGAGTGGAGCAGGAACAGGAAGAGGCCAAGCCAAATATCCCCAGAGCGAAGGCCTCAGCAAGCCACTTCTTCCAGTGGGCCCCACCTTCTGCAGAACTACCTCCTCAGTGGCCTATTGAGATTCCAAAACCATCAATGGACCAAGTCTTTCATTAGGTCGGAGTCTGATCTAATTGTCTCCAGAAACACCCTCATAGACACATCCGGGTTTACCTTGTTAAGCTCCCGTGTGCTTCTTCCCATGAAGTTGATGGATTAACCACCACGGGCTCTCGGTCACTCCTGCCTCATTGCTCGTGGTGACTGGTTGCTCTGAGCTGAATTTCCCTTCTTCTAGGACATTGATGGTGTTTGTTGGTGGCCATCGGAGTCCAGCGTTTATAAAAACTATTTCTGTCACGCCTCTCAAGCACCAAAGCTCCTGCAAAAGGCAGTGTACCCCGTCACCTGTCCCCCAGGTCCCAGGGGTGGCCCAGGTGAAAGTCTCAGCGACTGCAGTGCTGTTGCGTGTGGCGCTACCATAATTCTAGCCACACAGCTTCCTCAGAACCCCATTCTGCTTGTCTGTTTGCTAGCAAAACTCCCTTACTGACTTCTTTGGGTTCCTTGGAGCAGAGCCCAAGATAAGTATTTGGGGAGTGTGTGATTGATCCAGGTTATTTTCAGAAATAAATCTTGTCAGGGAAGAAAGTAAGCACAGTAAGAAAAGGGAAAGAGTAGAATGGGGAGGTAAACCAAAGTCCTGTCACGGCTGTGGTTGTGGCCGTGGGAGGGGCCATGGCTGTGGGAGGGGCCGTGGCTGTGGGAGGGGCTGTGGCTGTGGGAGGGGCCATGGCTGTAGGAGGAGCTGTGGCCATGGGAGGGGCTGTGGCCGTGGGAGGGGCTGTGGCTGTGGGAGGGGCCATGGCTGTGGGAGGGGCTGTGGCTGTGGGAGGGGCTGTGGCCGTGGGAGGGGCTGTGGCCGTGGGAGGGGCCATGGCTGTGGGAGGGGCTGTGGCTGTGGGAGGGGCTGTGGCCATGGGAGGGGCTGTGGCCGTGGGAGGGGCTGTGGCTGTGGGAGGGGCCATGGCTGTGGGAGGGGCTGTGGCTGTGGGAGGGGCTGTGGCCGTGGGAGGGGCTGTGGCCGTGGGAGGGGCCATGGCTGTGGGAGGGGCTGTGGCTGTGGGAGGGGCTGTGGCCGTGGGAGGGGCCATGGCTGTGGGAGAGGCTGTGGCTGTGGGAGGGGCTGTGGCTGTGGGAGGGGCTGTGGCTGTGGGAGAGGCTGTGGCTGTGGGAGGGGCTGTGGCTGTGGGAGGGGCTGTGGCTGTGGGAGGGGCTGTGGCCGTGGGAGGGGCCATGGCTGTGGGAGAGGCTGTGGCTGTGGGAGGGGCTGTGGCTGTGGGAGGGGCTGTGGCTGTGGGAGGGGCTGTGGTTGTGGGAGGGGCCATGGCTGTGGGAGGGGTTGTGGCTGTGGGAGGGGCTGTGGCTGTGGCCATAAGAGAGGCCATGACTGTAGGAGGAGCTGTGGCCATGGGAGGGGCTGTGGCTGTGGGAGGAGCCATGGCTGTGGAAGGGGCTGTGGCCATGGGAGGGGCTGTGGCTGTGGGAGAGGCTGTGGCTGTGGGAGGGGCTGTGGCTGTGGGAGGGGCTGTGGCTGTGGGAGGGGCTGTGGCTGTGGGAGAGGCTGTGGCTGTGGGAGGGGCTGTGGCTGTGGCCATAAGAGAGGCCATGACTGTAGGAGGAGCTGTGGCCATGGGAGGGGCTGTGGCTGTGGGACCATGGCTGTGGGAGGGGCTGTGGCTGTGGGAGGAGCCATGGCTGTGGTTGTGGCCATGGGAGGGGCTGTGGCTGTGGGAGGGGCCATGGCTGTGGGAGGGGTTGTGGCTGTGGGAGGGGTTGTGGCTGTGGCCATAAGAGAGGCCGTGTCTGTAGGAGGGGCTGTGGCCGTGGGAGGGGCTGTGGCTGTGGCTGTGGGAGGGACATTTGAAACACGAATTGTACTGTAGTCATCTCTTGCATCGGGACCAATGTCTTTTGGATCCTTTGGTCGCCAGCCATTGTCTGTAGGCTGCACTTGCTGGAGTGGGGTTTGGCCTCTGGGCCTGTGTGACTCATTAGCTGACTACAGTGCTCCAGAGAAGGGAGCTATTTCCTGCCTAATGCAGTCTGCAGAGGTCCAGACGGAGGGTCTGAGAGAGCAGCCAACATAATTCAAAGCTGGCGCGAATCGGGCTAACTTCTGTGTGGGGGTATGTGGGTCTGTGTTCTCCGCACTCATGCACATCTGTAATGCCTCCTACACATCTGTAAGTGAGGGTTAGGTTTTTTTCAGCACTTTATAGAGCATCTAGCCCTAAAGTACCCGCCCACTGGTGGTCTTTGGTCTGTGGCCTAGAATCATTGACCTAGAAGTGTCTGAGGGTAAACACATGTGTTTTAGTATGAACTTTAGGTTTTGTTATGAAAAAGTTTTTTTTTTTTTTTTTTTTTTTTTCCGAAAAAAAATTGAGATCACAAGACCCCAGGCATCTGCTTAGCCCCAGATGGCAACAAGAGCCATGGCCATGAACCCAGACCCCAGCTGCTGCTGGGCCACGGACCCAGGCGTGGCCCACGGACCCAGGCGTGGCCCACGGACCCAGGCGTGGCCCACGGACCCAGGCGTGGCCCATGGTCGCACAGGCTCAGCTTCAGCCATCATGTCTGTATTCCTGGTCTGCTTGGGGATCTGCCGTTTTCTTTTCTCTGAATTGAAGGCCACATGTTAGCTCTGCTCTTTCTAGCTTGCTTCTTTGGATTTTCAGCCTAAGCCATCAGCTTCATGGTCCTTTAAACACCTTATTGTCTGTCTTAATATCTGTTACATCATATGCACAAATAATTCTTTTTTTTACATTGTTTGGCTATTCTCACACACATTCTTTTTCAAGAAAATTTTAGCATCAGCCAGTTACACAACACACACACACACACACACACACACACACACACACACACACACACGTGTGTGAAGGGCAGTGACAGAGGTGGCATTGAATTTATAGCTTAATTCAAGGGCATCTGACATCTTTACAATATTGAGTGTTTCCATCCAGGTCTGTGGTTACACCTTTCGTTTATTCAGGCCTTCTTTTATGCTCCTCAGTAAAGTTTTATGATTTTCTTCACATAGGTCCTGAACATTTCTCCGTGGGTTTATTCCTAGGTGCTTTATGTGTTTTTGGTGTTTTCCCTGTGAATGAGCCTGGTGGGCTTCTGGGGTTGAACTCACATCATGACATGCTTCTTTAGACTGAGATGAAAAACCAAATGTCTCTAGTACTAATGATCCTGAGTTGAGATCCCTGCCCTTTTCCTGCAGTGAGCCAGTGGGGAAGTCAGCTGCAGAAATGGGGTTCACTTTCTCTAGGGTGCAGTCCTTGGGGTTTGGCCTGGTGCTTAATGCTACCCCAGCCTACAGTTCGGGTACAGGGGCAGGTGTCGACTCCATGGGTCCCAGTGAGAATCAACCTGCACATGCTTTTGATCTCTCTGCTAACTGCTCTGTCCGCTGCTCCTCTGAACACAGGGCTACTTTGGATGTCTCTACTTCCTCAGCAGCTCTGGCTCTGGTTTCCTCCTGGTCTGACAACCCAACCCCATATGTTTCCTATATCTTTCAGGAACCGTGAACAAAGTAAGTCTTTGGTTACCCAAAAATGCGTCCAGTTTTCCTTTTCAATCTGGCTTTTCTTTGGAGAAATTCGGAGCAGCGCTGATACGTGGGCTCACCTCTGTTGTGTTACTGATCCAATCCGTTCTCTTGTTAATTCTTGGGTGTAAGGCATGCTTCTGTGGAGATGCAGGGAGGGAGAAGTGGGAGAAGCAGGAGAGAGACGACAGCGGAGTCACCATAGCCTCGAGGAGCCTGAGGGGCAAAGTTCAAGGTCAAGAGGCAGTGCTGGCTTTGGATGGACGGGAGAGGTCAAGGGCAGCTGAAGAGTCCCATGACAGGCCACCTGCAGAGTGGAACCCAGATCTCTGGGGTCACTGACTTGGGAGTGGGGTGCTGTAAGCAGCCCATTACAAGTAGCATGAAGGAAATGAATGCTGGAAATGTTGGGGGGTAGTCAGGGGAAGCTATACCATTGTGTATCTGGCTGGGGTACTTCCAGACACTTCACTCTTTCCTAGTTATAGAGAAAACACTGTAGAATTAAAATCTAGGCAGAGAGAGGTTGTCTTTGGGGACATGTTGTCCTCTGGGTAAATTAGGAAGCCACTTCTTCTGTTACTTTGGGGCCCACCCCCGAGTCTTGGCATTCTCTTAGTCCCCATTTCTCTCCCTTCTCCCACAGATGAGGTCTGGGTATCAGTCATCCACATGGGTTAGAGCAGTGTCTGAGATACTTGAGTCTGGAAGGGACAAGGTGGTTTTCTTACTGCGATTTTAGACGATCCTCCTGTTCCCAGGACATTCGGTTTCCATGCGGAAACCTCTTGGAGCCAGCTGAGTTCATTCTACCAAAAGCTGAAGGCCATGGTCCTTGTCATTTGTGTGTCCAGCATTTTCTGAGGAGAATGTACACATTCACCCAGTTGGTGAGCCAGGCAACCGCAGCCTGATAGTTGGAGGAGCCAGTGGGGTGTTCAGGCTTGGCCTGAGGTGCTCACAATGGCAGGTGAGAAGTCCACTTTGGCATTCAAAGCCTTACCTGCTGGAACTTTGTTTGCCAGCCCAAACTCCAGAATTGATTTTCCTGATGGTCCCTGGGCATTGCTGGCCGAGTCGGCTCTGCTCCTAGAAAGAAGTTCAAATAGAAGTTGGTGTGTCCAGTAAGAGAAGCGCTTTGAACGGGCCCCGTCTGCAGGTCCAGCTGCCTAGGCCATGCCTGCCGTTTGCTCAGACCCATGGCATCCAATGGGATGCTTCAGAGGGTCTCAAGTAGAACACAGACTCAAGAGAGTCTGGAGCCGGAGGGAGCATGGTGGAGAACTTCAGTACGTGACTCATCCCCCAGCCCCCCAAAAAATTTTCCTCTTTTCCCCTTATTTAATTTTTTCCCCCAGAAAACCGTGTGATTTTATATGCTTTTCTCTGCATGTATTAAACAAATTGCACAGCTGAATAGCTGTTCTTAAAACCTGGACATTCCCCAAAAAGAAGTTTGCCAGCACAGGCAATTAAGCTTTCTTCTTTGAACAATGGCGTGACTGACTGGCACATTTGAAATGCGAGCGTGTTTTTTTATCCCACTGTTCATCCTTCAAGCTGATAAACAGCAACAATGGGAAACAGCTGGGACAGGAAAACATTTGAGTTTGTATTTTCAAAGCAAGCGAAAGAAACCCGTCAGTGCGGGCCAGATCCCTTCTTCCGCCTGAGGGCCAGCCGGCATTTGGGGAGGGAGAAATACTATACATATTTCTAATCAAACATTACATATTTATTAATGTGCAGCTGGTGCATTGTATTCCGAGGGTTGCTAGGGGGGTCTTTCCCCCACCCCCACGCCACCCGCCTTGTTCCTCTAACGTGTCTTGTCTGGCAGGCTGGCATTGTTCTGTAACTGACATTACTTTATAAGAATCCAGAGCCGGGCACATTTAATGCGAGTCATAGAGACAGTTGCTCTCTGCGAGGTTGTGTGACGTAGGTGCCATTTGAGACTTGGTTTCTGTTTGGGGACCCGATGGGTTGGCAGCAGAGGTGTCTTTAGGCAGGTGCAGCACTCAGGACACCACATATGTGGAAAGCTCTAGTGTCTTCATGCCGTTCCCAGTTGGCACCCTGGGCCTTTTCTTTGGAGACCACAGCTCCTGCACTACTGGCTGTATTCTTTCTAAACACGGGAGCAGATTTATTTTGATGTTTATTGAGATTAAACCTTCTGTGCACTCCATCGGAGCAAGGGGTTGGATCTGTTCATTAGGTGGGGAGGCCCACCTTGTCAATTTCCATCGAGCGCTGGAAGGAACGATCACTTTATCATCATTTGTCAGCAGCCTGACAGGTTTTACTCCGCTCTGCCTCCTCCTGGGCCCGCTGTCATAACTTCATTGGTTTTATGGCAGCGGCTGATTTCCCTTTGGTGCCTGTCAAATGAATCTACTTTGCCTTAATATTGGTAATACACTAAACGTAAAAGACCGAGGAGACAAAACTGTGAGACACCAGGTACGAGGGGTCCTGTCACAACCTCCACCTCTCCGGGAACCATCACCTCCATCCATCTTTGAAAATCCCGAGCAAGGGAGGGGCGGGTCTCCTGGAACTTCCAAAACTCACAGCCATGACTTCAGCCCTCCTTTAGTGCTGTGTGTCCCTGCCCCACACAGGAAACTTAGAATGAGAGTTTAGGGAGGGCTCTAGGCCAGGGAGGGGACACGTGGGTGTTAGGACCATGCTGTGGCAGCTTCCCCCCTTTGGACCTCAGTTTCCCATGTGCTTATTGCAGGAACTAAAGGTTCTCACACCGGTTCACACTGGGGCAGCAGTGGAGGTGTGTGAGAGGGCTGAGAGGAGACTGCAGCCAAAGGGAGCTCACAGCTCCTTGTAGGGAGGGCAGCCACCACTCATGGGCAGCCAAAGGAGAAAGCAGAGTTCCAAATTTTTGTGTCATCTGTTTCAGTTTCTACACAACTGCTACTGAATTTTAAAAAACAACAACAAAACCTCACTTTGTTGGAAAAATAAAATGTCTGTTGGTTGTGTCATTCTGATGGCTGTTAATTAACACAGCCACTGTCCTTGAGTGTTTCACATGGGCCCACCCTTAGGACGAGGCTAGAAGCTGGGCCTATCCTGTGTCACAGGTAAGGAGCTGACGCACAGAGGGAAACCAACCCAAGGCCATTTTCTTTGCTATCAGCTGATCAGGTAATTGTCCTCCAGGAGCCTAGAGATCTGCTGACAAGAAACCTTGGCCTTCACGGAAAACACAGCTTGTGTTTGGAGACAGGTCTCCTAGAAAAAGACAAAACAGTTCAGTGTTCCATCTAGAAGTAAGTTTGTGCTACCCTTGAAAAATACACCTGATTGCTGGAATTTTCCCACTCTGTCACCCTGTGTTCCAAACTTACAGGTTTTCCTTCAGGAAGGAGAAAATACTGAATTTAATTACTAATTGAGGACAAAAGTAAGGGGGGCAGGCGGGGGGGGGGGGGGGCTCTGCTGCTGGTCACAGCGGCTGTGCTCGAGGCCTGGGAGACAGTGAGCTCCCTCCTCTGTTCCCAGTACTGCTCTCTAGCCTCTTGATTGCACATTTATCCAACGCTGATTAGCTCTTTAATAAACATCTGTGCAATAAATGTTGGGTGAATTAAACATTCCTACATAGGGTGATCTGAAGAAAGCTTTATTTCTCTTTGGCCATGTGTTACTGTCATGTTTTGCTCTCACAAACCAACACTTATATTGGGTTTAACACATGCCACTCAATACATGTGTCCACACGTGGCTCAACACACATTGATGGAATGCTTTCATGTGGCTCATGCGTTATGCACACACTTACCTGTGGGTCAGTTTACATCGTACATACTTAACATGTGGCTTGAGCTGCATGAGGTTCAACACGCACACGTGTACTCAAACCACGAGATTCAGACATTCCCGTCGGGTTGGGATTCATGGCTGCCTATTGCACTCAAGTCCCCAAGCCGGAGCTGTTCCTCTTGATTTAGGGAGGGAAAGTCTAGACTTTCAGGGAAGAAAGAAGTTGGACGTGGGCCTGAGCCCACGGTCCCCCGCTCAAGGTCATCAGCATAGCGGCAGCCTCTGCAGGGCAGGATGCAGAAGCTGGCAGCCGATAAGGGTCTGACGCGGCGGTAGATGTACCTGCATTATCACAGCTTCCTTAAGCCAGGATGAATATGTAAATCTTTCCCACAGCCTCCTGGATTACAGGAGCGGGGACTGCCTCCTCCGTAGCAATTCCGAGGGTAAAATTGATTAATATTTGTTTTCAAAATGACATGCAGTGATGTATGAGCCCTTTTACAACTTAAATTAATACTTTAAAGAGATGAATGGTCTCTACAGAGGGTGTTAAAGTTCAAGCCTGGGGAATTTGCATATTTATATTACAGCCAACTGATAGTAATTGTGGGACCAGTCTGTAATGCTGTTCGTTTGTCATTTTCAGCGGGGTTTGCTTCTGCCGGGGACCTCATTAAGTCCCCAAGCCTCAGCCCCTCCCGCTGGTGGGACCTGAGCCTGCGGACAGGGCGCAATTCTGCCTCTTGGTCTCCAGGAGACAGGGGCCTCCTTGGAGTGAGCACCTATTTGGTGGAGGCAGATGCCTTGAGACTGTTGGTCTGCAAAGCCCTTTCAATGACCCCAGGACTCCAAGACTTCCTCGTATTTGCAGGGTTAGCCTTCAGGCTAGAAGTAACCCAGACACAAAGGTGCAGGCTAACTCCTGGTTTTGAGAGGTGTCCCGGGAAGCAATTTCAGAGAAAAGAAGAAAGACAGCAAAGAGTCCATTGTGAAGCAGGTGGCTGCTCCAGGCAACTGGGATGCAGCCCTGAGGGGACACCTGGTGCCACCCTGTGGGGCACGCTTTGAGATTGGCCCACTCTAGGTGACTGGTGTTTGTCTATGTGTCATTGACTGAGGGCTGCTTCCTGGGATGGTAATTCCCAGCACCTTGAGACCAAGCTTCAAAAGACTCCAAGAAGAGTCCCAGGTGTTGCCATTGACCTCTATGGCTTGTCCCAGAAAGGGTGAGTGTGTGAGGGGAGGTTAGCTTCCTAGCCCATGCCTGCACATGCAGATAGATATGCAGGCAGACACTTTTGACTGGTAGATTAGTCTTGCTTTTTCATAGACGAAAAGCAGAATTCCTAGGGCTGAAGAGATGTCTCAGCAATTAGGAGAAGTGTTCTTGCAGAAGATCTGGGTTCAGTTCCCACGTGACAAATCCCAACTATCCATAGCCCCAGTTCTAGGGGATCTGATGCTCTCTTTTGACCTCGGCAGGCACCAGGCATGCATGTGATGTACAGAAGATATACATGCTAGGAAAACACTTAGAGGAGTCTAAAAGGTAAAAATTTTAAAAACGCAGAATTTATTTCTCACGTGCATTCTGCTCCCACAGCCCATGCTTGCAGACATGCACACAGAGACACATACCCATTTTGGTTTTGCAGATAAGTTGCAGAATTGGCTCTGGCTCGCTGCTGCTCCTCTGCTGCAGTGCAATGGGACACGCAGGTTGTCATGGGGAACTGGAGTCTCCTACTGCCTTACTTCTTGAACTCTTGAACTTGGTTCAACTCTGGCTTTCTCCTGGAATATCATGTCTGCCAAGAAGATAAGCCTAGATTAGCTTGCCGGAGGAGAAGCTACTCAGCGGTGGACAGCCCACAGACGGGTTCTGGCCAAGGTCCTGAGACGGAACCAGGTGAGACGAGGGGAAGCCATGAGCCGCTCTAACCACCACCTACAGATGTCTTGTGGAGTCCTCTGTGCCTGGCTTAGAGGAGAGCTTCCCATTTGGTTTGTAGACTTGACTCCAACAGTAAGTCAATTAGATAAGCCACTGGATTTGGGCCTGCTGATTACATATCATTGTGGCAATTGGTAATTGATGAATGACTTATACTGGACTAGGCCACTGTTTACAGATCAGCAAATGTAAGCAAGCCCCCGATTAAATGCTCTTTTTTTTTTTTTTTTGTAAGTTGTCTTGGTCATGGTGTTTTGTCACAACAATAAAAAGGTAACTAAGACATGGCCACATATTCATGTGTCACACTGAGCTATCCCAGACTCTTCTAGGATGGTGAGCTGGGAAGGGACTGGGGAACAAGAGGGCCACCTGATTTTACTGTGGCCTAGAAAGAGGCGTGGAGGCAGTGTGCTGTGGCCCATTCTACCTGAGGGGACGGGGTGCTTCCTGCTCAGGGGGCTGGGGCAGCTCACTAAGGGAGAGTGGGGTATCACTGGAGGCTGGGTCAGATAGAGGAGGAAGACAGCCTCACGTCTGAAAGCTGGGAGGAAGTGGGAGGAAAAAGTGGGATGGAGCAGGACCCTACACCCAAGACGGTTTGTGGAAGAGGCTATGGCAAGTGACGCCCTCAACACACTCTCAGGATAATTTAGATAAGAGATGGCAATCCACAAAGGGGAGGCCAGGGGACAAGGACTGCTCATACCACCAGCTGAGGGCAGACCCCTCTGGCCACTCACATCCAGGAGCAGGGCAGGAGGCAGTTGGCATGTTCTGATATGAAATCAGGGAAGGGTGTTTTGAGGCTATGTGAGGTGGCGGGACTGAACAGTGAATGGCAGCACCGATCCCGACTGGCCACATCCATGTTCTCTCTCTGCAGGGGTCTGTCACCGTCACTGTAATGCACAGGCTTCTGGGAGGAAGCACATGGCCCTTCACCCACAAACTTAAGGGAACATCTGAGAATGGGACTTTCTCTTCCCTTCCACACAGTGTGATGGTCCCAGTCAGGGAAACTGTCACAGGCAGAGATACCATCTCATCCTGTGTCCATAGCCATGCTTGGCTGTGTGCCTCAGGAAAGACCTGTATGGTTATTACCTGAATTAAATGAGTGAGTTCATATAGTATACATGGAGAGTACCAGCAGTGGTGTTTCTAATAGGTATTAAGTAGTTTGCTAAATATTTATGTCTTCCTGCTTAGAAGGTTGAAGATCAAATGTGCTTTCTGCTTTCCCTACACCTGCTTCTGAAGGTGGAGCAGATAGGGAACTATTGAACTAAATCCTTATTTGTAGATAGTATAATCCTAACTGGATTATTGAGCTGCACAAGAAAGACTTCCCACAGATGCCCTTTCTTCTGGCATAGTGACCTGTGACGTCTCAGGTAGTGGCTGCTTTCTGTGCTTGGGTGTTTACATGACAAATAAGTGGGGTCACTTCCTCCCCTTCTTCCCATGCCAACCTGCAGGAACTGTGGCATCAGCACATCTGGGTTGTTTGAGCCACTGAGATTGGGGGTTGTTACAGCAGCATCACCTGGCTTATCCTACCTAACATGGCACCATGTGAATATCAGACATCACCAGTATCATTCTGAATGTTTTCACTATCCTTTCTCATGTCTATCTTACTTAGAGACTTGTTTGTTAATGTTTCTCGGGGATTAAACCCAGGGCCCTGCACATGCTAAGCACACTCTCCATTGAACCTCACCCAGCCTGCACCCAAAGCTCATCTCAAATGTATGGATGATATCTCTAATGGCCTTCTGATGATCTGTTCAGGCTCTACCTCCTTATGTGGTTGTGAATGTATATGTGCAGGTGCACAGAGGAAGGTGTTGGATGTCTCTTGTATCTCTCTATACTTTAGTCCCTTGAGACAGTTCCTCACCAACTCTGCAGTTGGTTGGCTTTTGGCGAGATTGATGGCCAGCAGGCCCAGAGAGCTTCCTATCTCTGCCCCACCCCTCATCAGAGCTGTGCACAGGTTTGCATGAGCAAGACCCACCTGATGGAGTCTTCCTAGGGATCTGGGGATCCAAACTCGGTCCTAATGCTTGCCTGGCACTCATATCTGCTTTCTCCAGCATGAGCTCTGGGTCTTCGGTTACTGCAACCCCAAGGTCCCACCTCTGGGACAGCAGAGTTGAACCTGGCTCAGTCAATGACTTTAATGCCATTGGAGAAATCCAAGTTATGAGTGTCCTTAAGTGGTTTGCATTTGATTTCAGCATTTGTAATTGCACAAACAATATTGTAACAACAACCATAAAAATAGAGGCAGAAAGAAAAAAAAAGCCCTATCTCATTACGCTCCCTCTAAAATTAAGGCCATGTCCATACTTTCGGCATCTGTCTTCATGAGTGGGGGCTTTGCAAGCAGCTTTCAGCCAGCGTGTTATATTGTTGCTTTCTCCACTTAAAATGCTCTCAGGAGGACCCATTTCTTTGGAATATATGAGACCTTTGCTGTAGAGGCTGTGTATATTCCAGTTCACGGCCTCATGGCTCCGAGTATTTGGACATTTGAACACACTTGGCCATTTTGGTCAAAACAGTCATAGACATCTTTCTTTGTTCATGGGGGTGTCCCCTCTTATCCTTGTCACTTGTGGGAGGGAAGGGTCTTAGACTTTCAGATGCCCCAGTCAGAATACAGCATTCTGACCTATTTGTCACCCCCAGCCCCCACAAACAACGAGGAGAACAGCAATGTGGTGGTGGTTTGAATGAGATGCCCCCATAAGACTCAGCCATTTGGATACTTGGTCCCCATTTGGCGGCTGTTTGGGGTAGATGAGGAGGTGTGGCCTTGCTGGAGGAAGTATGACACCAGGGGGTGGTGGTGGTGGCAGGCTTTGAGATTTAAAAAGACTTGTGCCATTTTGAGCTGGCTTTCTGTGCTTCCTAGTTGTGGTTCCAGATGTGAGCTCTCAGGTGCGGCTCCAGCTGCTTAGACCTGCTATCTCCATTTTGCTGTCATGGACTCTAACCCTCTGGAACCAGGAGCCCCCCTAATCCCTTCCTTCTGTAAATGCCTGGGTCATGGTGTTTCGTCACAGCAATAGAGAAGTAACTAATACAACCAGGTGAACGAGAGCTTCAGTCTGTCTCAGGGTTTCTATTGTCATAACCACCATGACCACAAGCAACTTGGGAGGAAAGGGTTCGTTTTGCTCATACTTCTGCATCACAGCCCATCACCGAAGGAAGTCAGGACAGGAACCCAAACAGGGCAGGAACCTGGAGGCAGGAGCTGATGCAGAGGCCACAGAGGGGAGCTGCTTACTGGCTTGATCCTAATATCTTGCCCAGCCTACTTTCTTATAGAGCCCAGGACCACTAGCCCAGGGATGGCACCACCCACTATGGGCTAGTCCCTTTCACATCAATCAAGAAAATGTCCTGCTGCCTTGCTCACAGAAAATGGGGCCATTTTCTCTATTAAGATTCCCTATTCCCGGATACGTCTAGATTTGTGTCAAGGTGACAAAACACAGCCATCACAGTCCCTAAATAACATGACGGCAGTAGGTCCTTTCTGGCTGGAAGCTGTCTTTGTCACTTGTGCCCCCTTTGAATATGGGCTCTGTGTCCTGCCTTGGGGCCATGGCAGAAGCAGCCTTGTTATTTTCTTGCTCTTCTCTGGTGTGATGAGGACCTGATGCCTACTTCCTCCCATTTCCCTTCACCTGCTACCTTCCTCCTTACCACACCAGCATTGAGACATCTGGCTGTGGAGATACAGGCTCTGCAACTTTTCAAGACAGTGTTCCTATCTGGATAAGTGGACACTGAACCCCCGGGGACAGGTGCATTGGTACGCTGGGGTCCATGCTGCTCCTTCCCCAGCTGGGTGAGGCAGGGGGCTTTTGTGCATCTTGGTCCATGACCACATCAGTGGTCTTTGCCATTTGCTCTAGCAGAAGGTGGTGTACAAACTCCCCTGTAAGTTCAGAGCAGAGTGCCCCTCAGGGAGGTGGGGTGTCTGTGTCCATTACACAAGAGAGCACTCTGGGTTTAGGGCCTGTGCTCTCCTGCTGTATGACCAGCACCCAGGGCAAGGCCTGGCCTACAGTGTATGCTTGATGGCTGCTAAATGAATCCCAGATGGATAGAACAGGGTGTCTAGAAAGACTGGGGCCCTACATGGGGCATTGTCAGGTGGAGCCTGTGGAAGGGAGAGGGGAGATGAGGAGAGAAAGTGATGCTCAGAGGGCAGGGCTCTGTTCAGCTCTCTGTGGGTGTGTTTCTCCATTTTAGTTCCACTTTGAGTTATATGGGCATTCATTCACTCATTCATTCATTCAATGGATTTAATTAGGTGGCTTATATGAACCTGGCTTTGTGCTAGGCACAAATTCCAGCCCACCCAGAGCTACAGTTTCAGTGCAGAGGAGACAATACCCAAACTGTCTTCTAGTGTGGAAGGGAGGTGGGCACCAGTGTGCCTGTGTCGAGCGGAGGGGGCTACCAGTGTGCCTGTGTCGAGTGGAGGTGGGCACCAGTGTGCCTGTGTCGAGCACGCCAGTCTTGTTTTTGCACTGCCATGAGGATCCCTCTCCCACATCAGAACCCCCAGACCCACCGTCTTGTGAAGTGCTGCAGAGAGGTCGGGGTGCTCTGAAGTCGACTTAACCACAGCCCCGCACAGCCTGCTTCCAGCGGTGCTCTGCAGTCAGGACGCAGCAGCACACATGCTCAGCATCCTTAGCCTTGGCAGGGTTTGTTTAGCAACTGCACCACTCTGTTTGCCTTCTGATGGGCATCTCCTGATCAAATTCAGTAGCTTATCACCATGAACAAGCAGACGACAAGCACCCGTGGCATCTCTTCGCTAGATGATATGTTTCTGCAAGATGGTGTCAATTCGAATCACATGAACCTGAAATACTTCCCAGGTGACATCAGTTAGAGCAAGAAAGCCCATTTCCCACATCTTCTTGTCGGACACTACAATTTTCACCAGTCTGAGGGATAAAAATGATATTGTTATTCCAATGGGCATGGTCTACATTTGATTATTGTTTTACATGTCTATTGACGTTTTCAATTGGTTCTTCTGCAGACATGTTTAGTCATGTTCTCAGTTCAGCTTAATAGTAACACTTCCTTACCCATTGTGTGGACTTTCTTGGGGAGATGTGAGCAAAAGTGCATGCACCCCGGATAGAGCTCTGGCAAGAGACCAAAGAAACAGGTCCACCAAGTCTAGGTGCACAGGTGAGGGGTGATTATAAGAGCATGGATGACTCCGAAGCAGATTCTGCTTGGAAAGCCGAGCCCAGTGTGAGCGAGGACTTATGGGAGCCCAGACCCTGTTCCCTGCCCCGACTGCCTGCATTCCACTGGACAGGGCCCCCTCTCTCCCAGCAACTGGGCACTGTTTATACAGCGTTGGCGAAAGGCTTTGTAACTTTCTAAGCTTCCCCATCTTGTGAGATTTATGCCTGAGCCCTGTAAACTTGGTAGATTTCTGAGACTCAGCCTCCCTTCTCAGCTCAGAAGGGGATGTTTCACCCAAAGGAGGTGGCTAGCCACACAGCCATGAGTCTAGTAACGCTTGTCATGTTGCTTCCTCAGGCCTTCCTTTTGTTTGCCAGTGTCTGTTGCTTAGAACATGTGTTTATCATGTTTCTGATTCGCCAGTTCACTCTGTGAAGTGGGTTTTTATTTATAAATAAAAAACCAGGTGCAAAGAGTGTAGATATCATTCCCTAGCTGGCTCAGCAGGTGCACGGCCGAGCTGGCTCAGCGCTCACTCCTGTGCAGGACAGCCCATGCTTACAACCACTGGGCATTTCGTGACGGGGAGGGGGGCGTCTGCTGGGCCTCAGAAACCCACTTGCATGGCACGCAAGCCTGTTGATAGGGAGAAGAACACAGGACTGCTCAGCATGGGCTTGTTGGCAAGGGCTGTCCTTACAGGGACACAAATGGTGCCGGGGACAAGGGGCTCTGCTGACTCCAAGGCACTTGCCCCAGACACTGGGTAGAGGGTAGGCAGTCCTCTCTTCCTGCCGCCCGTCTTCAGCCTTGGGACCTGGGAGAAGAGGAACGCAGCTGTGTTTGTTCTGTTCCTGGCTTCTTTAACTTAGACACGTCAAACTTCATTTTTCTTAAAGGCTGACTACTATTCAAGTGCGTTGCTGGGCTGCATTTTAAAAGTCCATTCAGGGATCATGGACGCTAGAGTGGCTTCCACCTTGTGGCTACTGTGCTTACTGCAACTGTGCGCGCGCGCGCGCGATCCCCATTTTCAGTTCTTTGGGGTTTGGACCCAGGCGAAGAATTGCTGGATCATTATGGTAATGTGATGTTTAATATTTCTGGGACCTACATGATGTTTCTGCAGTAGCTAATAAAGCATTTCCTGGCAACACACAAGGGGTCTGACTTCACACTTGCTTATTTTCTGATAACAGCCATTGTAGTGAGTGCGGCATGGTATGCCATTGTGACAGCATAGGTTTTAAAGCTTTTGTGTATATTACAGGACTCAGTGGGATGTGAGAAGATGTGGTAAAATGTGAGACTGGGTCACCTGGATCATCCCAGCTGCTCTCAAAGTCCAGACCCCGAGGAACTCCTTCTGCCATGCTACGGTACATGGGAACCACAGGACTAAAGACTGAGGTGAGGAGAATGGGGTAGGTGTTGTCCTGCATGGGCCCAGACTCATCTCCTGCTCAATCATGTGTCTGCTGGGTGCTGCTGGCTGTGGCTGAGCTTACCTGGGGACAGTTACTGAAACACCTAGGTGATTTGTTCCAGCGTGGCATCTGGACTCCACAGGAGGGAAGCAGGGTGGGGTGAGCAGAGAGGCTGCACTCTCTTGTGCCCCGTGAAGTCACGGGACATCCTTCCCTCAGTAAGCTCCAAGGGTGACTGTGAGGAGTAGACCCCAGCTCCCCCGGCTCCCTCAGCTCCTCCAGCTGATGAGGGGAGGGGCTGGGTACTCCTGGAGCCCAGGGAACTGAAAGTATCTTGGAATATCGGCTCTGCCACCCCTGCCAGAAGGTGGCAGTAGTGAGTGACTATGAGGCCACTGGTGCAACTCCTTTCTAAACATTTCTCCTCAGGGTTCTCATCTGCAATCTCCGGAAGCACCCTCTGTGTGCACGGCACTGTTTATATTCACCTGTGCTGATGTGGCGTGGAGACGGCAGCGTAGCTCACAGCTGGGGAGAAGCGGAGCACACGCAGGGGAGGGGGGCAGATCTCTGGAGAAAGAAGAGTGGGAGGTCAAGGGAGGTAAGCCTGCTGGGGGTTTGATGGAGCAGGGATAAACCCTCATGCTGTCAGCCCTACACCCTTCATCTAGGCTTTGGAGGATGGCCTGGGTCTGTGGCCAAGATAGCGGGTGGGGTGCTCTATGTGTATGTAGGCCTGGCCGAACTGAAGGGCTGGTGGGTGGGGGAGACGCTCCATAAGAAGGCAGGGGAGAGTGGTGGGTGTGAGAAGACACAGTGGAGGCCACGAGGCTAACCTGGAACAGATTAGGTTCTGCTGGCGCACTGGGGAGCCGTAGCAGGTGTAAGAATGGGGTTGGCCCAAAGGGCTTTTCTGTCCTGGAGGGGTGGTTACAGGGTAGGAGACAGCAGCTGAGGCTGACCCCTGGAAGGTCTAAAGCTATAATTGTAAGCTAGGCTTACATCTCTGTCCATGCCCCTCTGCCTCACAGGGTCCAGAAAACAGTCTGCTTGAGATGTGGCTCCCATTACCTATGGGTGAGTTCTCCACACCCTGTGCTCTCCCTCCATGGCCCTCACACTGGCTGAGTCTTGCCTTCTGGCTGCAGTCCACATACCAGGAGCTGTCAAATCCTTTGGAACTGGCACTCAGAGGCCCAGCCATGGCTGACCTTGTCTTCTTCTCCTAAATTCTCTCCCAGCTTAAGAACCTGGGCTCAGGAAGTAGTTTTCAGTTGCTTGGTCCTTGTGGGCTCCCTCTCTTTCTTGGGGGACTGTTTTTCTACAATATGCATCAGTTATTTGATCATCTGAAGGCTTGCTCCTATGTCCAGGGCAGACCATGTGATCCCAGGGGGTTAATCAAGAAGCCTCCAGCTGCCTAGAAACATTGATTGGTCAGAAATACACACGTGATTAAAAGGCCTAGAGTTCCCTTGTGGGTCTTGCTAGGGGGGTTAGAGGTCAGAGAGGCTGTAAGACAGGCGCTTTGCATATGAACTGCCCCCCAAAGGCTCCCAGGTTTGGACACCTGCCCCCCCCCCATGGTGGTGCTGTTTGGGAAAGTTGTGGAACCAATAGGAGGCAAAGCTTCTGTGGAGGCAGTGAAGGCTCAGGGTGAGAGCCTTGAGGCTTTGGAGTGTGGTCCTGCTTTCTCTCTGCTTTTGTTTGATGACTGGGCATACTGTGACCAACCAGCTCACGTGACCCTCCTACCTTCTCTACCACGACAGGCCTGTGGGCCAAAATCCATCCTTCCTTACTCTAGACATTTCTTGTCATGCATTTGGTCACATCAACAGGAAAAGCAGCTAGCACAAAGACCGCAGAGGCCATCCTTCCGGTGCTTGGCACAAGCCGCTGCCTGGGATGGATGGATTCGAACCAGAGAACAGAACATCTGTATCCACCCACGCCTGAAGGTGGTGCAGGGCTCCCACTCAACTGAGGCAAGCAACGTGCTGTGGGCTGGGCAGCCCAGAGTCCTGATGGCCCTGGGCCACATTTGGAACCTCTCCACCCACTGCCCATGGTTTCTGGCCCCTCCTTTCTCTAATCCCGCCCCTTCCCTAGTCCTCATCCTCCACTTTGGTGCAAGCTGTTCATTTGCTTCCTTCTGGTGGCCACAGAGTGCGAGAGGGACTGAGGGAAAGGAGTGGGTGTCGTGCAAGGCCAGGGAGCCTGAGGAGCAAAGACCCAGTGAAGCACCCCAAGACTCAGGCCCAGACCCCACTGGCCTGTTCATTGTACAGGAGGAAAAACACACGCGGAGAAGCCAAGTGATTTGTTCAAGCTGCACCGCTGGGAAGGGGCTGAGCTGAATTTGAATCTGAGTCCTTTGTAAGATCTATGATTGGTAAACCTACTCACAAAGCCTCGCCTGTCAGGGGAGAAGGGCTGTTTGGGATAAAGGGTTGGCTCAAGGGAGGGGAGCCGAGGCCCTTGTTCCACACTAGAGTGGTGATTAGGGGGTGCTTGCACAGGTGTGAGTGTGCATACACACAGTAAGCTTGCCCCCCACACCCAGCCTGTCTTAGTCCTCTTCCTGACCCATTTTTGCTGAGGCCAGATAAGGGGTGACTAAAACCATTCTGGGTGACAGAGTTGGGTGCATTAGATACTTGGTCAGGCGCATAAATGGAGGCTCTTTGATAAAAACACTTTTTAAAAAGAAGAGCTCTATGTGGCTCCCACTGCAACCCAGGGTTGCTCCCCAGAGGCCTGGGGTTCACTTTAGCCCAACATCTCCTAACCATCCCCCACTCTCAGTAATGTGTGTCTGCTGCCAGGACCTCCGAGTTCATCACTTTGGGGTAGTGGCTGTTAGCTTTAAGCTGTGATCAAGGAGACGTAGCTCTGGCTCCCACCCTTCCCACACATTTCTACTGTGGCTTTTGGGGCTTCTGAGGGTTGATATTCTCACTCTGAGGTTGCTAGTAGCATCACCTGCAGCCCTGAGTCCTTCTGGGTAAAATACTCTTTTCTAGGACCGTTCCCTGCCCACAGTTCCACAAGTCTCCCTAGGGACCAGCCAGTTAGCATCATCACCAGACCCAGGAAGCTCTCATCCCACCACTGTCCCTTTTCTGATGTTCTGTACCCACTCAAGGCTTTGCCATGGCCTGCAATACCCATCCATAACTTGCTCCCTTCCCTCTCCTCTCGCCCCCCTCCCCCCAGTATTTCACTGTATAGCTCAGGCTGGTCTCCAACTCATGAAGATCCTTCTGCTTCAGCCTCCTGGAATTACAGTTCTGTGTGACTAGACTAGCCTAGTTTGTGGCTTTCCTGTCTGTCATGTGGCTTCTGGAGTCCCAGGGGCCAGCTGTTTCTGGGGTCCCCTCTCTCTTCTCCCATCACCATTCGTAAGTAGAAACGGTTTGCAGCTGCTGGTCTACCTTTATGCTATCATCTGTCTTGACTGTGTTACTGAAAAAGAGAAAAGTAATCAGGGCCTACCTGTCGACCCACGGCTTAAGAAGTAGAGGCTGGATGATCGGAACCATCTTTGGCTACATTAGTCAGTTGGAGAACAGCCTGGGTTATATGCAACCCTGTCTCAAAACAAAACAGCAAAACAGAGGGGGAAGGTCAGCATATGCAGACCCAAAACACACCCACGCAAGTGTCACAGCCGCCATCCAGGCCGCCTGGCAGCCTGCAGACGCTCAGCTCCCTCCCCTGTACCTTGAAAGTCTGAACAATGAGGCCCTTTGTGGGCTGGTCTCTTCTGCAGGGCCCTCTGAGTCACTGCATATTTTTGTGTGTGCAGTCACAAATGGTGTGACTCATTCTCCCACTTGGGGCATTTGGGGACTTGTTCTGTTTTACTTACAATTGAAAAAAAAATCAGATATTACAGAGGTGACAAAAAAAAATACAGCAAAGTCATATAACCTACCTCTGCATGTCCCAGGCTGATGGGAAGAGTGCAGGCCTGAGGTCATTGCCAAGGGCTCCTGGGTGTGGGGATTGGGCTTTCAGGTTGGGCCAGGCTTGACCCATTTTTGCTAAGGCCACATAAGGAGGTTAAACTTCTAAGAAATTCATGTGAAAGGCAGAGGCTTTTTTACCCAACCCAGAGGGTCAGCCAGGGCCTGGAAAAGTCCTCCCTGGTTGAGCTGAGCTGCTCTCCAGCCAGATTACCATGTTGGTGGCCAGACAGAGGTGTGTGTGTGCGTGTGTGTGTGTGTGTGTGTGTGTGTGTGTGTGTGTGTGTGTGTGTGTGTGTGTGTAGTTCCTTTTACTCACGTGGACTACAGCCTCCAGCCTGCTGTCCCTCCAGAGCTGAGTCTCCAGGAGTTCGGGGCTAACAAGGCTCATAATAATACAGGAACTGAGTCACAGCTGGAAGACTAAACAGAGGTTGCTTACATGTTATGAGGCCAATCCCTAGACAGATGTGGGCACCCCCCTCTCCCACCTGCACATCCCCATGGCTCTGCGGCCTCAGTGCCACACACCTTGGGCAGGTCACTTCCACACTGCTGGCCCAGGGCTCTGCCGCTGTGGCCTTGATCTAGCCGATTGGCAGAGACCCATTCATCCCAGATTCTGTGCCTTTTGTACCTGGGTCCTCTGGAGACTCTGGGTCTTGGAGGCTGGGATCTCAGCTCCAAGATTGCAGGGCAGCAGGGGTGCGGGCGTGGCCAGGTACTGGGGCTTCATGGAGTTGCATTCGGAGCACGTGTCTCCTCTCGGAGCTGCGGGGCCTGTCTCTTTCTATTAGTTTAACAAGCCCTGGTATTAATGAGATTGCTCTATAATTGAACCTTTTCACGGGTCCCTCGGTAATGAAATTATGCTAATTTGCATTCAGCACCACCAGGCATCCATCACGCGGGATCAGCCGGGAGCGGCCGGTGAGGCGGCGTGAATGCACCGCTAATTATCACCAAAATGAACAAACCCGGCAGGATTATGATTTCATCTTCTGCCCTTCTCACCACTGACTCCGCCCAGTCTACATTCGTCTTTTCATGCATAGGGTTGTTGGTGGGGTGGGCGAAGGAGGCTGCTGCCATTGGCTGAGTGGCTGCAGGGCCTGGCACCTCTGGCAGGCACCTGCAGACTGAGTGCTGTTGCTGGCCAAGTTGAGTGAGCAGCGTGGGAGCCCACTGCCTGCCTCTAAACTTGTAGCCTGCTGGTGTGTGTGTGTGTGTGTGTGTGTGTGTGTGTGTGTGTGTGTGTGTGTGTGGTGGGTGGCGGTTGTTGGACGGTGTGATAGTGTGAGTGTGTGGCTGGGTGTCAGGGTGTGAACTTATGTGTATGTGTCCCTGCCGACTAGCTGCAAACACTGCCTGCCTGTGTGGGAGTGTGTTTGCTCGCTCACTATCTGGGCTGAGGGTGGCGGTGTGTGCCTAATGAGTGTTTGAGCCCGCGTGCATGGCTCTGAGCCTGCATGCTTGCCTGTTGGGTACCTCAGCAGTTATCTGGACCTCTGGCATTGTGACGATGTGGTCAGTGCATCTGTACTTCTGGTTGAGTGTCTGTATGTGTGTCTGTATGTGTGGTGTGGGGGGTTTAAAGCTCTGCCACTGTCTGATGTGTTAAAGTGTGGGGGTCTGTATTGACGTAATTGTCAAAGTGCACACATCGGTATTAATGATGTGTGGTAACGTTTCTGCCTGCCTTTGGCCATGTGCTGAGGAGTGTTCTACTACCCTGGATACCCAGGGCTGAAGAATGGTGGCTTCTGATAGCTGGCCCCTTCTGAGACCCACTATGAAGCTGTAGGGTCACCACTACAGGGGGACAACTGGAGGGCTCCCTCTTCCCATCGCTAGATCCTCATGGATTCTACCCAGCTCTTGGTGAGCTAAGGATAGTTGAGAGTACTTTTCTGGCCAGATCTACAAGATAAGGGCGTAGAATGAGGGATTCATGTGACTTAGGGTAAATAATAAAATATTCCATGCAGCAAGTCATATGCCTTACCTGGAACAACATTTGTTGGGATTCCTCCATGTCAGGCTTTCTGGAAGCTTAGGGACTAGTGGATATGTGGGGTGGAACAAAGCCACTCAAGTCTTCTCATGTCCCCTGGAACTGAGACGAGGATGCTAATGAGAACGTGTGCCACCCACGCCACTGGCAGACATAGGTTTTGAACTTGCTCACCTCCCCAGCTCCTGCGCCCACAGCTACAAATCAGGCAGAGGAGAGGCACCGGCCAGTGTGCTGTCTGGGAGGCTTGCACCAGTGTGTGGAACGCAGTGTTCTGAGAGCTGTACATACGTGAAGTTGACTAGAGCTGTGATGGATAAAAGACTGCGTGTTTTATACACACACACTTTTCAGAGCCTCTGTTTCACTGTGTGAAACACATGCAGCAATCTGTGTTATGACATATCGGTGTTGAGGTGGAAATGTAGTTAGTAATGTGTAAATGTACAACAGCTGGCTTGATGAAAAAGTATTTTACATACATACTATAAAATTAATTATGTAATTTACAAGCATAAGGGAATATAGCAGTTTACACACATCCTATTCAACGCTTGTAAGTTCCTCACAGTCAACTGATTCTCCCACAGTGCTTGCTGGGGTTTCCCACTTTCCTGCCCACAGACAGGCCCACAGACAGTTGGCTGGATGGGTACAGTTCTGAAGTGAAGTGTGTTGGGTGTTTCATTTTCATAAAGGAGGCTAATGGAAATGAAACAACTTAAATATATGTTAAAACTTTGCCCATTTCAGTGGTGTGAGAGGTTTCTTGTTGGACCGAGTAAAGGTGTTTGAATATTGGGAAAGTATTTCCCGAATACTTTGCTTTGCTTAATAATATAATGGCTTCAGGTGCCACACACTTAAGTTTAAGAGGCATTGTTAATATTTTTCAGTTTTTTTAAACTCTGGGCAATCAAGATTCGGCTGCTGGCTGATTTTCCATGGTATATACCTCTGTGGTGACTGATTTTAAATTAAGAGCATGGTACCACTGAACCCCGAGTTGGGCCGTGACATACAGCAGCATGCAGGTGAATGGCGATGTGAGGGTTTCATCTGGAACACCCTCCCCAGGTTCACAGTTCGGATGCTGTCTTGAAGGCTGTGGGACTTTTAGGAGGTGGTGCCGGGCTCATGGAAGTGTTTCTTAGGGGCCGGCCTTGGGAGGATATTACCCATCCCTGACTCCACTCACCTTTTCTCTGCCTTCTGTCTGCCACTACGTGAGGCGTCTCTGCCACACACTCCTGCTACCAGGGATGGAGCTGCCACCATGCCTCGCCAGCGGTGATGGACCAAACCTCCTAAACTGTGACCTGAAGTAAAACCTTCCCCGGATGGGCTGTTTCAGTGTTTTGGCTCACACACCGTTCTGACCACAGAGATATTCTAGGTTAGTAACAGTGAGGGTGAAGATAATCAAATATGTAGTTAGGAAGTGATAAGCTATGGGGATTTATAAGTTTTATTTTTCGAGACAGGGTTTCTCTGTGTAGCTTTGCGCCTTTCCTGGAACTCACTCTGTAGCCCAGGCTGGCCTCGAACTCACAGAGATCCGCCTGACTCTGCCTCCCGAGTGCTGGGATTAAAGGCATGCACCACCACTGCCCGGCTTTAAGTTTGTTTTTTAATATAATCTAACCATAAATTTATGTCATTTAACTTTTAATAGAGAGCAATTAAGAACACACTTGCATTTTCTTGGTAAATTTAACTGGTTCTTGCAAGCTGGATTTGCTATCTCTAATGAAAGAACTGAGTAAGGTACAATAATGCAGGGCCTTGCATGCTTCGGTCATGCAATATAAAATGCTAAACATTCTTACTTTCGCTGGGGAAACTCCTTCAGTAGGACAGAGAGGCCACTTCTGACCCACGAGCTTCTGCACTTAGTTTTCACTCGTGACACAGTCTCTCATCCCTCATCATCTCCTAGGAGTATGACAGGTGAGCTGTGAGGAAGCATGGGAAACGCCATTTATCCTGGAAGCTGAGCAGGGCCTGGAATACCTTACACACAGCGGTAAGCTTCTGCCTTGAGTGTGGGAGGGCCTTGACACAGGTTTCCAAAACACTGAAGTCAGTGTCCAACACTGCAGGACACAAATCTCAGACTTGCGGCTGGGTGAGTTTTAACAAGTGTCCCCACCTGAAGGTAGGCGGAGAGTTCCGGGGTGCTCTCTTCCCTTCACCCCCTGCATGTGCCGTGGGTGACTGGTGTTGTACTACCTATCAGTATGGAGCCATTTTGCCCCTTTTAAATTCATATAAAAGATCATGCGTGTGTAGTCTTATGTGTTTGGCATCCTTTGCTGACATGTGGGTAAGGCCCATATTTACTATAGACTTTTTATAGTAAATATAGTAGTTTATTCATTTTGCTTGCAAGCATGTCACCATTTGCTTATGATTCTCTTGTTTATGGATGCACGAGAGGTTTCTGCTCAGGGCTATTGTAATTTCCAGGGGCACAAGTATGCAGGCTTGTAGCTGAGTCTCTGGGCACTAGACTCTGTAGGTACTTCTACTGCAGACGCCTATCTAAAAAGCTGGTCCTGCTGCATAAAAGGGCATCACAGGTGCATAGAAGGAGCTGGAACGAACCTCCCTGTAGACAAGCTTTGCTTGGGGACAGTGTCTGTGGACCTACAGCCATCGTACTCCCTGATGGGAAGAACCAGTCTAGTGTGGAGATAGGAATCATGGCTTGTTATGATTCAAGCTTTTCTTGGGTCTGGGGTGTGGTGTGTGTGTGTGTGTATGTGTGTGTGTGTGTGTGTGTGTGTGTGTGTGTGTTATGTGGTGTGTTGTGCATGTGTGTGTGTTGTACATGTTGTGTGTGTGTTAACATGCATGTTGAGCTTGCAGCTCCAACGGACAGGAAAACTGCAAGGCTGTAGCAGACTTGCTGATCAATGCTCTGTCTAGAGAAAGCGGCAGGGATTTGTGGCTTGTCTCAGGGAGAGGCAGCTGGAGGGTCTGTAATCTAACATATTAGTTTACAATCCCACCAACAAAAGATTTCTGCCAGTGTTTGACGATATCCTTTTAATGTCAGCTAGTATGATTGGCCATACAACCATCTCACTTGTGGTTTGAATTTGTGGTTTTAGAGTTTAATTGGTCTGAAGTTCAGTCCTGCTGAGCATGGTTTTTTTGTGTGTGCAGATTGTGTGCAGGCAGTCCATGTATGTTGCTTTGTGGTGTTGACTTAAGTTTTTGTGCTGTTTATTGGGTTGTTTGTATCTTTATTATTGAATTGTTGATGTTCTTTATATCACAACAATGAGTTCTTTATCCAGTATAGGCTTTACAGTATTTCCCTCCAGTCCACGAGTACTGATGTCTTTTGGGGACAGATTTGAACATTTTGATACAGTCCCTCCCACCCTCTCTGCCCCCCTTCTTCCCTTCTTTCCTTCTGTATCTTGTCTACTAAACTGTGGACGACCCCGAGTAGAGATCTCCTCCCACATGTTTGTGGTGGTTTGAATGAGACTCTCTGCATTGGCTTGTATGTTGAATTCCCGCCCATACCTGCTGCTTCCCCATGGTGGTGCAGAACTCTTACCCCATAAGCCCACATACGCTTATGGAAGAACCCTTCCTTCCCCCTGTGAGCTGCTTCCGTTGGTCATAGTGTTTTACTACAGCATTAGAAAAGTAACCATGTTCTTCTATGTTGTGCAATTTAACTTTTACATTTAAGTCGTCTATTATCTATCTCAGGCTAGTATATGGCATGAGGTAGAGGGTGAGGTCCCCTCATAGATGTACTTGTTATCAGTATTTCTCTTTCTTCACTATATTGTCTTGATGGCTTTATTGAGAGTCAAGTTATTATAAGTGTATGAGTCCTTTTCTGGGCTCTCTGATAGTCTATGATCAGTTTGCCTATGATTTTCATTACTATATGGGTTTGATTACTAAATCCTGAAATCAATAATGTGAGTCCTTCAGGACTTTTTGCTCCCTCAAGATTGTTTTGACTATTTAAAGTCCTTTGAGTATTTTAGTGTTGGGAACTGAGGTGGGAATGTATCTCAGGGCTAGTTTGGGCTACATAGGAAGACCCTGTTTCAAAAAGAACAAAACCTAAATGTAAAAAAGTCCTTTGAATTTATGTATTAACTTTTGAATCAGCATGTACATTACACAGAAAAATAAAAAAAAATTCCTGACTGAAGTTGCATTTTATCTTTATATTAATTGAGAGAGAACTTACACTTTGGTAGTATTGAATTTCTGATCCATACACATCTATCTCTTTGTATTAAATCCTATTTTCATTCCAAAAATTTGAAGTTTTCACTGTATAGGCTTTATTTTTGTTTTATTTATTTCTAATAATACTTTATTAAAATGATATATTTAAATTTTATTGTATAATTATAGTACTTTTCATAAAAGTATAAATTTAGAAATTAGCTGGGTGATGGTGGTGCATACTTTTAATCCCAGCACTCGGGAGGCAGAGCCAGGCGGATCTCTGTGAGTTTGAGGCCAGCCTGGACTTCAGAGTGAGATCCAGGACAGGCACCAAAACTACACAGAGAAACCCTATCTCGAAAAAAAAAATTAGAAATTATATTGTTATATAAATATCAGATATTTATAAAATACTCATATAAAATATTTATTTTGTACTTACAAAATAGAAACTTTAACTTAAAATTTAAGTACATATGAAAAAATGTAAATATTTCTTAAACATAGTTATAAAATATGATTGGTTTTTTAAATTTGATCTTATATCATGTCACTTTACTCAATTTACTTATTAATTTAAATAGCACTTTTGGTGGATTTGTTAGGATTTTTCTAGATAGAAAAATATTGTCTTCACTCATGCTGCTGAAATAAAACACTATAGAACGGGGGTCTCAGACATTGGGTATTTATGTCTCACGGTTCTGGAGGCTGTGTGGTTCAAGGTCCAGGTTCCAGCTAATATGGACCTTGGCAAGGGCTGCCTTTCTGGTCCAAGGTGGCTGCATCTCACTGTTCTCTTGCATGAAGAAAACAATAAACTTCTAGTGCTTCTACTCACTCAGCAAGCACCGTCTTAGCTTTCTGTAGCTGTGCCAAGTGCCATGACCAAAAGCAGCTTGATGGAGGTCCCAGTCCATCACGGAGGGAAGTCAGGGGAGGAAGTGATGCAGAGGCCATGGAGAAATGCTGCTTACTGGCTTGTTCCCCATGGCTTGCTCAGCACACTTCCTGGTAGCACACAGGACCACTTGCCCAGGGATGGCACCACTCACAGAGAGCTTGACAGTCCCACATCAATCATTAGTCAAGAAAATGTCCCAAAGCCTTGCCGATCTTATGGAAGCAGTTTTTCAGTTGAGGTACCCCCTAGCCTGGGTCAAGTCAACAAAATCCAGGATAGGTACTAACCTTGACATGGGAGCTCCACTTACATCACCCACCCAAACCTAATCACTTTGTACAGCCTCACCTTCTAACATTATCACACTGAAGTTAAGGACTTCAACATATGAATCTAGGGGAAGGTATAAACATAGAGTCATGTAATCTGTATACAAATGCAATTTCTTCTTTCCTGTATTTATGCCTTTCTATTCTGTTTCTTACCTTATTGCAATAATAAATGCCTCTAAAATGATATTAAGTAGAAATGTTGACAGCAGCCACACTTCCTTATCAATCACGGAGGAAGTATTAAATAATTTACCTTAAATACGATATGCTTGTCATTCTTAAGAAAAGCTCCCTTTCTCTGAAGAGTTCCCTATGTTTCTGCTCTGTTTCATGTTTTTGAATGGGGCTTCAATTTGTCAAATGCTTTTTATGAATCTATGATCATCTGATCATAACTTCCTCTTCAGTTTGCTAATGTAAGTTATATTGTTTGCCTTTCAAATACTAAATCAACTGCACGAACAGAGCTAGGTCCCTCTTCGCTGACATATATCATCCTTTTATACATTGCTAGATTGCATGTTAGCATTTTGTAAATTATATCGGCATTTATGTGCATGAGAAATACACACTATGATATCTGTGTTGGAGTTTCTGTGGCTCCTTCCCACTTTTTTTTTTTCCTGTCATACTGAAGATTGAATAGAGGGCCTAATGCATGCTAGGCAAGTGCTGCATCAGTGAACTGAGTCTCCAGCCTTTGTGGCATTGTGTATGTGTGTGTGTGTGTGTGTGTGTGTGTGTGTGTGTGTGTCTGTGCATGTGTAGTGTGTGTGTGACTATGTGTGTGTGTCTGTGGTGTGTGTCTGTGTATGTGTGGTGTGTGTGTGTGACTATGTGTGTATGTCTGTGGTGTGTGTGTGTCTGTGCATGTGTGGTGTGTGTGTGTGACTATGTGTGTGTCTGTGCATGTGTGGTGTGTGTGCATGTCTGTATGTGTGTACGTGTCTGTATGTGTGTGTGTGTATGTGTCTGAGTGTATGTGTGGTAAACTGCCCATGACACATGGTGTACCATTTTGGATGCTTAAGGAACGGTTTAGCAGCAGTTAAACAGTTAGTACAGACAGTGTCACCAGCCACCACTGTTGTCTGGTTCTAGAATATTTCATTACCTCCAAACCCCTATTTTTTCTGCCTCCTTCCCCTGGAAACCAGTGGCCTCTGTGTCTGCGGACTTTCTTATACTTGGCTTTGCCTATTTCTGGATTTTTTCATAAAAGTTAATTGTACAATATGTGACTTTTGTGCCTGGCTTCTCCCATTTAGCACAATATTTGAAGCATCCACTCATTATGTAGCATGCACAAGAGCTTCATTCTGTTTTAAGACTGAACTATATTCTATACATATATAAACCATATTTTGAATACCAATTCATTGTTATTATTATTATTATTATTATTATTATTATTATTATTATTTTGGTTTTTTTTTCAAGACAGGGTTTCTCCATGTAGCTTTGGTGCCTGTCCTGGATCTTGCTCTGTAGACCAGGCTGGCCTCAAACTCACAGAGATCTGCCTGGTTTTGCCTCTCGAGTGCTGAGATTAAAGGCATGTGCCACCACTGCCCAGCCCCAATTCATTATTTTGTGACAGGTCGACAGTCGTTCCTTCATCGTCATCATGAACAGTACTGCTGTGAACATTTGTATACAAGCCTTTGCTTGCTAGGTGTCTTGGTCACTGTTCTATTGCTGTGAAGACACGTCATGACCATGGCAACTTTTATAAAAGAAAACATTTATTTGGGGGCTGGCTTACACTTTCAGAGGTTTAGCCCATTATCATCATGGCGGGGAGTATGGCATGGCGTGGCAGTCATGGTGATGGAGAAGTAGTTGAGAGCTATGTCCTGATCTTCAGGCAGAGGGAGACACTGGGCCTGTTATGTGCTTTTGAAACTTCAAACACCTCTCCCCACACCCCATCTCCAAGGCACATTCCTTCAGTAAGGCCACACCTCTTAGTCTTTTCCATATAGTGCCACTCCCTGATGTCTAAGCATTCATGTATATGAACCTACGGGGGCCATTCTTCCTCAACCCACCACACTGGGACCCCTACTTTAAGTTTTCTGGGTATTTGCCTGAGTGAAGTTGTTGAGTCATATGCTAATGCCAGGTTTAGCTTGCTGGGGAACTACCAAACTCTTTTCCAGGGTAGACCACCACTGATATTTCAAGCATGTCTACAGGCTCCCACTTTGGTATGTTTTCACTGATAAGTTATTTTCCATTCATTTTATTATATTTATTAGATTATGCTGCTATGGGTAGTGGAGTTGATTTGCATTTTTTATGACAAGGGCTGTTAAATATTACTTCAAGAGTTTGTTGAGAGTTTTGTGTAGTTATCTACATTTTAATTGAATTATTTGTCCTCTGGTCCTTTCATAAAAACAGACATTAGATTTCAAAATCTTAGCAGATACATTATTTACAAACATTTTCTTAGATTTTGTAGATCTTGACTCACTCTCTTGATAATGCCATGAATGAAATAAACTGTTCAGTTTTTATTGCTTGAGGTTTTGGTATCAAAACGAAGAAGCTAATGCCAAGGTAAAGGCCATGAGGATATATCTCTGTTTTCTTCTAAGAATTTTGCCATTTGGTCTCCCTTATAGAAGTCTTTGATCCATTTTTAGTTCATTTATTTATCTATAGTATGAGGCAAGGATCCAGCTTTCCTCTTTGCATGTGGACACGTCCCAAGGCTTTTGTGGAAAGATTATTTCTCCCATTGAAGATATTGGCACCTTTGCCCAAACAATTGAACACATATGTGTGGGTTTATTTCCATATTTTTGTGTGAATGTGTGTACTTGTGTGTTCATGTGCATTTGTGTATGGGTGAGTATGTAAAAACAGGTCTGTGTGCACAGTGTACATGTTTTTGTGGAGGCCAGAGGACAGCCTCAGGTGTTTCACTAGTAGAGAACTTACCAAGTAGCTAGGCTTGGCTGAGTCAGCCTGTCTCACTGACTCTGCAGCACTGGGGCCGTAACTGACCTCCACAGCATTAGGGTTATACTGACCCCCACAGCACTGGGGTTATACTGACCTCCACAGCACTGGGCTTGTACTGACCCCCACAGCATTAGGGTTATACTGACCCCCACAGCACTGGGGTTATACTGACCCCCACAGCACTGGGCTTGTACTGACCCCCACAGCCACCTTCTTTTGACGCAGGCTCTGGAATTGAACTTATGTTCTTGTGCTTGCAAGGCAAACGCCTTATCATCTGAACTACCACCGCAGACTTCCATGTTTTTTTACTAAAAACTATTCATGGCTCTGTTCTGTTGATGTATACACCTGCCCTGCAGAAATACCTGCCGTTACTCTTCAATTCCTTAGCTTCAAATTGAAACTGCAAGACTGAGCATTCCAAAATTACTTTTATTTTTTCAAGATGGCTTTTGGTCATTTGGAGATTCTTGCAGTTACCCACATTTTTTTTTAACTTGCATTCAATTTTGTTTGCATAAAAGGCCATTGGGATATTGACTGAATCTGTAGGTTACTTTAGATAATTATGTGGTGATACTGTCTTTCATCTTACAAGCACAAGATGGCTTCCCACTTATTTAAGATCTTTCTTTTCTCAGCCATGATTTATAGTTGGTTTTATTGCTCCTCTTGGTTTATTTACCACAAAACACTTTATTTTTTTCATGCTGTTAGAAATGGGCTTATCTCTTATTTTGCTTTTCGAATGGTTTTTGGTGTAAGAAATAACACTGGTTTTGTATGTTGATCTTCTTTAACCACAATGTTGTTGGATTTTATTTTTTAGATTCATTTTAAATTATGCATATGTTTGTGTGTGCATGCATGAATTTTAAGTTATGCATATGTGTGCACATGAGTGCAGGTGCTTCTGTGTGTGTGTGCACTTGAGTGCAGGTGCCTGTTTGTGTGTTTGTGTGTGTGTGTGTGTATGTGTGTGCACTTGAGTGCAGGTGCCTGTTTGTGTGTTTGTGTGTGTGTGTGTGTGTGTGTGTGTGTGCTTGAGTGCAGGTGCCTGTTTGTGTGTTTGTGTGTGTGTGTGTGTGTGTGTGTGTGTGTGTGTGTGTGTGCACTTGAGTGCAGGTGCCTGTTTGTGTGTTTGTGTGTGTGCGCACATGAGTGCAGGCACCAGTGGGGGACAGCAGATGGTGTGGTTTCCCCGAGAGCTAAAGCTACACACAGTTGTGAGCTAAACAATGTGGGTGCTGGGACCCACTTGGGTCCTCTGCAAAAGCAGTACTTAATATTTATCAGTGTGCCATCTCTCCAGCCCTGTTGTTAAATTTTTTTAAAAAAACTACCATTTTGTAGCTTCATTAGAACTTTTCTGTGTAAGACAATGCCATCTACAGATGCATGTTTTCTCTCCTTTTCCCTCAGTGTTGATGGTTTTGTGCATTCTTCTTATTGGCTCCGAAAGACCTGTTCAGAAATTAACAGAAAAGGTGAAAGTGAAATCCTTATCTTGCCTCTGGTCTTCTGAGGAAAACCCTCAGCCACCACGGCTTTCGCTGTCATGCCGCAGCTGACATCCTTGGGTGCCTTTGGATAGGTGGAGCTCCTCTTACTTTGAATTATGAAAGGATGTTGTGTTAAACCGAATGCTTCATTCCACATCAGTTCAGACCACTGTGTGGGTTTCCCCTTCACTTTGTTGGGATAGCAGATTTCATTGTTGATTTCCAAGATTGCACCATCTTGCATTCCTCACTTGGACAACTCTCATTGGCCACAGTGTATAACGTTCTCATCACACTGCTGTCCTTGCTTTCCTCATATCTGTTGAAGATAATTTCATCTACATTCATAAGAAATCTCAGCCTGACATTTGATTTTCTTGTGACTTCTTGGTCTGGTTGTAGCTGTAGAGCAGTGTTAGCCTCATAGAATAAATAAGGAAGCATAACCTCCATTTCTAATGTCCCCAAGAGACATATTGAGAAATAGCAGGGCAAATTCTTTGGTAGAATTCCCCAGTGGATCCGTCTGGTTCTGGCCTATATTTGTTGGTTTGTTTGGCTAATGACAATTTTTGATTTTTCATGGATCTGTTAAGATTTTTGTTTGTTTGTCGTCTATCTATCTATCTATCTATCTATCTATCTATCTATCTATCTATCTATCTATCTATCTATCATCTATCTATCTATCTATCTATCTATCTATCTATCTATCTATCTATCATCTATCTATCTATCTATCTATCTGTCTATCTATCTATCTGTCATGTTACTTTGTTGGCAGACACTTGTTTTATTTTTATATATTTAGCTCATTTCCCCTGTGGAGTCCTCAGTGACGCCCCCATTATATTTTTATCTTAGTTCACGTTTTCTTTGTCACTTTATTTGTCACCCTAAGATTTTTTCAGTTTTGTTTTATTTTCTAAGAATCAACTTTTGGTTTTTTAATTCTCTATTGTTTTCAAAACTCTCTTTTATTTATCTCGTTCTGTTTTCAGAGCCACTTCCTCTTGGTGCCGTCTCTACACCTCTTCCTTCTCCTCTCCGCCTCCAGCAGGGGCGGTTAAGATGGTGGTTTGGGAAGTCCCAGGCATCGTTCACGTGGGTGAGTTTCCCTTGAGACCACTTCACTGTGTCTCACAAATTTTGACACGTTGTCCCATAAAATTGTGTGTGTTCAATTTTATAAATTCTCCAGCTTTGCTTCATTAATGATTCCCAGTTTTATTTCATGTGGTTGAGGGTATTTCTAAACTTTAATCTTATTTGTTTATATTGATTTCGATCTTCTATTGTTTCTACTGAGTATTTGTATGGCTCCATGGATGGACCTGGTTGGAGATGCAAGGGGATGAAGAAAAGACAGACAGATGGATAATCAGAAATAGATGAGGCTGGTTTGCCTGGGGCCTCCAATAGAGAAAACCCAGCATCCCAGAAACTTAATGTGTTTATTATATACAGTTGAACAGAGAGGAGGGGTTATTGTATACAGCTGAGCAACAGCTGGATCAAGAAGGTAGGTTTAGTTAATTTTGGTAGGAACAGTCCCTGTAGGGGAATGATCTTCAGACCATGCATATAAAGGTACAGAAAGCTACGCTGGACATTTTCTGCACATAATGTCAACATGTATGCTTTGACCAGAGGGATTCTTTGCCATTTCCTTGAGTCTCACCCTGGGAGTTCTGCTGTTTTCCTGTGGGTCTGAGGCTCTGGGGACCTTGACATGGCTGTGTCCATGTCGACAGCATATATTCACCCATGACTTTACTCAGTTAGGTCTCCCTCCACTCCCTACCTGTTGTAGTATTTAAAGTGTTCCTTTTGTAAGAACAGAGTTGGCCTTGCTTATCTGATTCACAATATCAGCATTTATTTTTTGACGGGAGTGTTTAGAACATTTATGTTTAGTGTAATTATTGATATGGGTGGGCTTAAATCTGTCATTTTCATTTTTCTCTTTGATCCAGCATCTGGCTTCCCTTCCTGCTTTACTTTGGGCATGTAGGATATTTTCATAGTCTACTCTGTTTCTTGTCTTCTTTATTTATTTGTAGTTATCTTGTTCATAATCTTTACTCCTGATTTATGTTTTACCAATTCACCTAAAATTTAGAAAGCTATAACACTACCATTTATTTCCCTGTTCTTTGTGCTCTTTCATATGTATTATTTCTGCATGTGCAAGAATCCTGTGAAGACAATGCTAGCTATTATCTTTGCTTTAAGTGATTGTTTTCTATTAACAGAATTGAAGAGAAGGAAAAAGGTGGTCTTTTATTTCAAAAACACTATTACCATTTCCAGTGTACTCATTCTTTTTAACATATTTGAATTTTCATCTGTTTTAATTACTCCTCCACTGACAGAATCTTTCAATGCATTTATTTTTTGTCTTTGAGGGGCAAGACTGCTGATAACAAATTATTTGAGCTTTTCTTTATCTTTCTAATAAGCCAGGATCTTACTGTATCCTGAAATGCTCAAGCTAGCCTAGAACTCTCAATTCTCCTGCCTCAGCCTCCCATTCCCTCTTACTTTTCTATATACAATTCTGAATATGTAATTTTTGTATATACAATTCTGGGTTTAGAGCTCTCTCCTCCATCTATATTTTTGGAAATCAATATTTTCCTGTATGTATTGCATCTTTTTCTCTGACTGTTGTATAGAGCTATATTTCATATTTTTTGAAAGTTAGCATATAGCTGTGAATACAGAGGTATCAGTTTTTAATATTGATTATATTTGCTCGAGTAGGTTGATCTCAGCTGTGCTGACTGGGTTTTGTCAACTCGACAGGAACCTAGACATATTTAGAAAGAGGAACCTCAGTTGAAAACATGCGTCCATCAGCTTCTTCTGTGGGGATGTTTGTAGGACATTTTCTTGATTAATAATTGATGTAGAAGGGCCAAGTCCTGTGGGTAGTGTCATCCTTAGGCAGGTAGGCCTGGGTTCTATAAGAAAGCAGGTTGAGCAAGCCATGGGGAGCAGCCAGTCAGCAGTGTTCCTCCATGGTCTCTGCTTCAGCTCCTGCCTTCAGGTTCCTGCTTTGATTTCCTTCAGTGATGGAGTGTGTCTTCATTATGGTTTCTATTGCAGTGAAGGGACACCATGACCACAGCAACTCTTATAAAGGAAAACATTAAATTGGGACTGGCTTACAGGTTCAGAGGTTCAGTCCATTATCATCATGGTGGGAAGCATGGTGGTGTGCAGGAAGACATGGTGCTGGAGAAAGAACCAAGAGGTCTACATCTGGATCTAAAGGCAGCAGGAAGAGAGAGAGAGAAACTGGGCCTGGCTTGAGCATCTAAAACCTCAAAGCCCAACTCCAATGACACACTTCCTCCACCAAGGCCACACCTACTCCACCAAGGCCACACCTACTCCAGCAAGACCACACCTCCAATAATGCCACTCCCTAAGAGTCTTTGGGGGCTATTTTCATTCAAACTACCACATTGTGTGACCTGAGAGTTCTAAGATAAAATAAACCTTTTCTTCTCCAAGTTGTTTTTGGCCATGGTGTTTATCACACTGAAAGAAACTCTAATTTCTATGAAGCTTTGTGAGTATTTCTTCAAATATTATTTTGTGCACTATTCTCTCTCCTTTATTTGTCTGGGATTCTAATACTATGCATGTTGGACTACTAAATATTACCCCACCACTGCTGAGTTCCTGCCTACTTTTAATGTGTTCTCTTTTCTCTCAGGGCACCTTTAGCCAGTGCATCTCCCAGTTCACTCTTTCCTTTCACAGAATCCATTCTGACTTCGAAGACACCTAGTGACTATTTTACTTCAGATATGATACCAGTTCTTGAATTTCTGTTTTGTTCTCTTGGAGTCCGCATTTCAGAGTCTTTGTATTTCCCCTTATTGGGTCTGTGTTTTCTCTAAATTTCCTTAACATATTTATAACAACTGTTTCAAAACCTGTGGGTGTTAATCCCAACTTCCAAACTTAATTCATCAGCTCTTTCTTGATTTTTGAATCTTTTTTGTATGTGTACTAACCTTTTATTATATTCTGGATTTTTCTGTTATCCTTAAATGATGTTGAGCCTTTTTCTGGCAGGTGGAATTACTGGTGGGTTGTTTTGATTCTACTAGGCTGGGTCTGGTCCTACTAGGCTGTGTCTGGTCTTGCTAGGCTGGGTCTGGTCCTGCTAGGCTGGGTCTGGTCCTACTAGGCTGTGTCTGGTCTTACTAGGCTGGGTCTGGTCCTACTAGGCTGGGTCTGGTCCTGCTAGGCTGGGTCTGAATATACTAGGCTACATATTCATCACTTTTCTCATCACTGTGACCAAATATCTGAAAGAAGCAATGTAAGGGAAGAGAGGCTTATTTGGGTCAGAGGTCAAGGATACACAGTCTATTATAGTCAGAAGGTCATGGGGGCCGGGGTAACTCAGAGCTGTGGTGGCAGGACTGTGAGGCTGCTTGTGCACATCTTGGTAGAACAGGAAGCAAAGGATGTAGAATTCCAGCACTCAAACACCTTTCTGCTTTTTACCATTTTTTTTTCAGTCTGGGGACCCCAGCCCATGAAATTGTGCTGTCCACATTTGGGGCAATTTTTTTTTGCATTATGTAATCCTCTCTAGAAATGACATCACAGGTAACCTAAAGGTATGCCTCTTTAACACCCTATGAAATCAGTGACGTCTCATCATTCCAGCTGGATCAGCACTCCCAGCATGTGTAACTTCTAGTATTACCTTGAGTTCTCAGCAACAGTAGCAGCAGCAGCAGCAGCAGCAGCAGCAGCAGCAGCAGCAACAGCAACAGCAGCAGCTCTTCTCTGTCAGCCCTATACAATCTTGCTTGCACGTGCATAGCACATCTGTTGGGTAAGGATGCTCAACAAATTGATTCCAACAGAAATGTCTAAGTCCCACCCATTGAGGGTTCCCTTGGCTCCAGTGTCTGCCCAGAAAACCTGAAGGTGTTCATGCTGGTGGAGCACCCACAGAAGGACTTGGAAAAGGAGAGGTATTAATTACAACAGGCTCCCCTGATGTGTGGTCAGGATTGCTAATTTCCTCTTGCATTAGTTGCATTATCTGCAAAATGCAGACAGTCATGGTATCTCATAGATACGGTCATACGGGGAATTAAAGAAGAGAATCCATGCAGTGCCTAACATACATTGTGTGCTGTTGGGAAATAATCCACTGGGATAGAGGAGACAGTTGCCGTGTAAGCAGGAGGCCATGGGTTGAATGCCTAGCTCCTGTGTAAAAATCCAGGCATGGCAACACATGCCTGTAACCCTAGCTCTGGGGAGCAGAGATAGACAGACCCCATAGCTTTCTGGCTAGCCAACCTAACAGAGGCAGGGAATTTGCAGTTCAGTCTCAAGGCAGTAAGGTAAGAAGATGGAGGAAGACACTTGACTCCCTGCTCTGGCCTCTGCATGCACACATACCTACTCATGTGTGAGTGCCACACATATACACAGAAATGAAAACAAGCAAGCAATAAAGCTACTGTTATCCCTCCTGGCCCCCAGAATTTGTCTGAAACTTGTCCTCAGGTCTTGAGAGCAGGGCTCTGTGATAAGAGAGGTTCCCTCTGGGAACTTCCCTACGCTTTATGAGTTCTCTGGGTATCTATCAACTAGAATGATGTCTTAGTCTGTTGGTGCTGCTCTAACAGAATGCCTGAGACTGGGTGGTTCATAGAGTAGACATGTTGCACAATTCGGAGGCTGGGCAGGAGGTTTGAAGTCCCTGAGACTCTGGCCTATGCTTCTTGCACTCTGCATCTTCCAGGGAGTGTGAGTACTGGATCCCCACAAAAGAAACAAAAACAACAACAAAAAGAACTGGCTTCCCCATGAACCCCCTTTACAGGGGTATAATTGTTCAAGGGGGCTCCACATACAGTGTATGCATCTTTCAAAGGGCTGTGTCTCCACTATGGAGGCACTGGGGATTAAACTTCATCTTGGCTCTTGGGAAGGAGCAAAAACATTCAAACTTTGACAGAAAGAACCTTAGTCTGGGAGAAGTCTGTTGTGTGGTTGAGCTCCTCCAGACCCAGTGGGGTGGTTGTCTTCTAGAGAGAACACCACAGTTCCTAAAGCTCTCCTCAGGGCCACTATTCTGTGAAGCCCTCTGATTTCACCAGCCCAGCATGGAGAGGTAAGGGTCAGGCCCTTCCTAGTTCTTGGCACCCCTGCCGCAAGCCATCTTCTTCATCAAGGACAACGGGGACCCAATGTGTCCCTGCCCCTTCAGGTTTTTGCAAAGGATTCATTGGTATAACTGGCTAGTGAAGCCCAGCTGTCAACCGCGTGTTCTTCTGGCAGGAATCACACCCGCACCCCACCCATGCCTCCTGCAGACACCACATTTTGTGAGCACGTGTGTAGGCTCTCGTCGGAGGGTGCTGCCTTTTTCCTGAACTGCCAAGATGGCTGGCCCCCATTCTTGATGGGCCATGTAAGAATGTTGTCTTTCTGAACCAAACTCAGGCAACTATGTACCAATTTCACATTCTGCCAAAAATTAGTCCTCCACCCTCCTAGGCCTGGTTAAACTGTCTGTCTCAGTCTGCACGGCGGCCGTGAGTGCCGTGGTCTCTTAGCTGTCTGCAGTCAGAGAAGCCTGGTAACTCAACAGAGCAAGCGGGATTATTTGCTGCAGACTTCTCAGAGCCTTCACTGTCTTGTTTGCACAGTTCTTCGCACTTGCCTGCGTTTGTGACGTTACCACTCTTCTCGTGGGCTTCGTTCTACCCATCTCAGGGGGACATCCTGGACTTGGGCACAACTGCCACGAGACCTGCCATTTACTCAGGGCCAGCTGGGGGCTGAGGCTTAGCTAATGACTTCCTGCCTTATCTTTTTCTTCCCTTTTTTTTCTATTTATTTATTTATTTATTTTGGTTTTTATATCCCAATTAAAGTTTTCCCTTCTTCCCCTCTTCCCAGCTCCTCCCTTGTCGCCTCCTTCCCCCAGACATTTCTTTCATTTTTTTTCTTTTTTGTTAATTAAATTTTTTCATTTGTTTTACATCCAGACCACAGTTCCTCTTCTTCTCTCCTTCTGTTCCCCCCAACTTCTGCTCTGCCCACCCCATCTACTCCTCTGGTTCTCTTCAGTAAAGGGCAGGCCTCCCATGGGTGTCAACAAAGCATAGCATATCAAGTTGAGGTAGGACTAAGCTCCTCCCTTTGTATTGAGGCTGAGTGAGGCAACCCAGTACGAGGAACAGGTTCCTAAAAGCCAGCTCAAGTGTTAGGCACAGGCCCTTATTCCACTGCTAGGAGTCACAGAAATAGACCAAGCTACACAACTGTCACACATATGTAAAGGGCTGTCAGTTCAGAGCCTGTGAGCTCCTGGGAGCCTGTTAGTTGTTTCTTTGTGATGACCTTGCCGCCCCCTGGCTTGTACAGTCCTTCCTCCCTTTCTTCAACAGGATTTCTGGAGCTTGGCCCAGTGCTTGGTTGCGGATCTGCATCTGTTTCTATCAGTTACTGGATGAAGGCTCTCTGAAGACAATTAGGGTATCACCAGTCTGATCACAGGAGATGGCCAGTTCAGGCACCCTCTCCACTATTGTTAGGAGTCTTAGCTGGGGTCATCCTTGTGGATTCTTGGAGTTTCCCTGGCACCAGGTTTCTCCCTGACCCTGAAATGTCCCCACCCCCACCCCATCAAGACACCTCTTTCATTATTCTTCCCTCCATCCTGCCCTCAAGCCACCCAACCTGAACCCTCATGTCACCTCCCACCCCACGCCGTAAGTTTACCCAGGAGATCTCTTCTGTTTCCCCTTCCCAGAGAAATCCATGCATCCCTGTGGCTGTGTGAGTCGCTACACAGGTGTGTAGGTTCACGCAGGTCCGTGGAAAGAAGACACAGAAGCATCTTAAGAATGAATCTAGACTTTCATGGCTGCAGGGGGCTCCAGCCTCGAAGGACTGAAGCCCTTTTCCCTTCACTTAGGGCATATTTATTTACTCTTTTTTACAGTTTAGATAGTTAATTTCTATACCTTCAAAGCAACCCAAAAGGAGCTCCCAGAGACCAAATGCCAAGTGCAAATTACTTGAATTATCAGGTACCTCGGTTTTCCGGGTTTCCTGGACCAAGTTTTGCATAGGCCTTTGATCCTTGAGGGACTCTCTGATCCTTGACTCTCAGACAAGATTCATATAGGGTGATAAGAGAAACAAAAGGTAAGAGAAACAAAAGGTGTGGTTAAACAAAGGAAGGATTAGGGCTAGGTGATGCTCTCTGGAGCCCAGCCAGGAGCTCAGCAGGAATGCTGCCACACATCCCTCTTTGGGCCCTCCTTGTTACCTAGCTTCTCTGGGACTGTGGATTGTAGCATCATTATCCTTTACTTTATAACTAGTATCCACTTATAAGAGATGATATACCATGTTTGTTTTTCTGAGTCTGGGTTGCCTCACCCAGGATTATTTTTTCTAGTTCCATCCATTTGCCTGCAAATTTCATGATGTCATTGCTTTTAACAGCTGAGTAATACTCTATTGTGTAAATGTACCACATTTTCTTTATTCATTCTTCAGTTGAGGGGCATCTAGGTTGTTTCCAGGTTCTGGCTATTATGAATAAAGCTGCTATGAACATAGTTGAACATGTATCCTTGTGGTATGATTGAGCATTCCTTGGGTATATGCCCAAGATTGATATAGCTGGATCTTGAGGTAGACTGATTTCCAATTTTCTGAAAAACCGCCACACTGATTTCCAAAGTGGCTGTACAAGTTTACACTCCCACCAGCAGTGGAGGAGTGTTCCCCTTACTCCACATCCTCTCCAACATAAGCTGACATTAGTGTTTTTGATCTTAGCCATTCTGACAAGTATCTCAGATGGTATCTCAGAGTTGTTTTGATTTGCATTTCCCTGATGGCTAAGGATATTGAACATTTCTTTAAGTGTATCTCAGCCTTTTGAGATTCTTCTGTTGAGAATTCTCTGTTTAGGTCTGTAGTCCATTTTTTAAATTGGATTATTTGGTATTTTGGTGTCTGGTTTCTTGAGTTCTTTGTATATTTTAGACATCAGCCCTCTGTCAGATGTGGGGTCAGTGAAGATCTTTTCCCATTCTGTAGTCTGCTGTTGACACTTATTGGTAGTGTCCCTTGCCTTACAGAAGCTGTTCAGTTTCATGAGGTCCCATTTATTAATCGTCAACCTCAGTGTCTGTGCTACGAGTGTTCTGTTCAGGAAGTTGTCTCCTGTGTCAATGTGTTCAATGCAACTTCCCACTTTTTCTTCTATCAAGTTCAGTGTAACTGGATTTATGTCGAGGTCTTTGATCCACTTGGACTTGAGTTTTATTCAGGGTAATAGATGTGGATCTATTTGCATTTCTCTACATGCTGACATCCAGTTATGCCAGCACAATTTATTGAAAATGCTTTCTTTTTTTGCATTGTATAATTTTGGCTTCTTTGTAAAAAAAAAAATCAGGTGTTCATGGGTGTGTAGATTTATGTGGGTCTTTGATTTGATTTCATTGATTCACGTGTCTGTTTTTATGACAATACCATGCTGTTTTTATTACTATAGCTCTGTACTAGTGCTTGAAATCAGGGATGGTGATACCTCCAGAAGTTTCTTTATTGTACAGGATTATTGTAGCTGTCATGGGTTATTTTTTTTTTTCTCAAATGAAGTTGAGTATTGTTTTTTCGAGGTCTGTGAAGAATCATGTTAGAATTTTGATAAGGATCCTGCATTATCTTCTGTTCTTAAAGCAATCTTTCAGGGACAGGTTCCACTTCTGTAGGGATGTGGGTATGCCTGTGTATGTATGCATGTGTGTGGGTGTGCATATGTGTATAGGTATGCATGTGGGTGTGGGTATGCATGTGTATGTATGCATGTGTATGGGGTGTGTATGGGTGTGCATATGTGTATAGGTATGCATATGAGTGTGGTTATGCATGTGTATGTATGCATATGTGTGAGGGTGTGTGTGATATGTTAAAGGTATGCATGTGGGTATGCATGTGGACATGGATGTGCATTGTGGGGTGCACATGTGAGTATGGATGTGTATGCACGTGTGAGGGGCTATGCATGTGAGTATGGATATACATTTGGGTATAGATGTGCATGTGTATATGTGTGTGCATGCATGCATGTGTGTTTCTGCTTAACCTTTCATTTTTTTAAATTGAAAATATTTTTCATACAATATATTTTGATTATACTTTCCACTCCCCCAGCTCCTCCTAGATGGTCCTCGAGTCCCCAACACCTATAGCTACACCCTTATTTTTTTTATTTCTCTTTAGAATACAAACAGGCTTCTAAAAATAATATAAAGAAAAAATAAAAATAAACAAACTGGAATAGGACGAAGCAAACAAACTACCAAGAAAAAAAAAGAACAAAAGAAAATCACAGAAACACATTGATATGCAGAAACACATGCATTTGCACATGCAGAAATCCCATAAAAACACAACACTTGAAACCATTGTGTATATATATATATATATATATATATATATATATATATATATATATATATATATATTATTATGTAAGGAAAAAAGAAAGAAAAGAGACACAGAGAAGAAAGAAAACTAAGCAAACAAGGAAACAAAACAAAACACACAACTAAAAAACAATGCCCAAACAAAGCATTATGAGGCAAGGAACCTCCCAAAATGCCACTGAGTTTGTCTTGTTGGCATCTACTGCCAGGCATAGGCCTGCCCTTAGGAGGCGTCCTCCATACCCAGTGAGACATGCTTGGAGAGATGGAAGTTTTCCTCTGTGAGTGCCTGTCAATTGGAGACCGTTTCTGGGCTGAGTGGAGGCTTGCATACACTCTCTTGGCTCTGGGACTCCATCTGGCTCAGACCCATGCAGGCCCTGTGCATGCTATCAGTCCATGTCTCTTCATATGTGTGTGGTCCTGCCGTGTCTAGAAGGCCTTGTTTCCTTGGTGTCCTCCATTCCCTCTGGCTCTTACAATCTTTCTGACTCCTCTTCCACAGGGTTCCCTGTGGTGGTATTGTGTTCCCCAAAATATTGTGTACTCTAATAAATTTATCTGGGGTCAGAGAACAGACAGCCACTAGATACAAAGGCTAGAAAATGGTGGCACTCACACCTTTAATCCTAGCATTCCAGAGATAGAAATCCCTCTGGATCTCTGTGAGTTCAAGGCCACATTGGAAATAGCCAAGCATGGTGACACACACCTTTAATCCCAGGAAGCCAGCCTTTAATCCCAGGGAGTGGTGGTAGAAAGCAGAAAGATATATAAGGCGTGAGGACCAGAAATTAGAAGCATTTGGCTGGTTAAGCATTTGGCTGGTTAAGCTTTCAGGCTATGGAGCAACACAGTTCAGCTGAGATTCATTCTGGATGAGGACTCAGAGGCTTCCAGTCTGAGGAAACAGGACCAGCTGAGGAACTGGTGAGGTGAGATAGCTGTGGCTTGTTCTGTCTCTCTGACCTTCCAGTACTCACCCCAATAAACGGCCTCGGGTTTGATTTTATTAATAAGAACTTTTAAGATTCCTGCTACAGTTCCCTGAGCCCCAAAGGGAAGGATTTGATGGAGACATCCTATTTAGGACTGAGCGTCCCAAGGGCTTTCATTGTCTGCACATTGTTCAGCTGTGAGTCTCTGCATTTATTATCACATTCTTCAGGAGGAAGCATCTCGGATGATGACTGAGCAAGACACTGATCTATGAGTCTAGCAGAATGTCATTAGGAGTCATTTTACTGCTACGTTCCCTTAACATGGCAGTAGTATTTGGTTTCCTCCTAGGTCCCTGGCCTATCTAAGGTTCTTGGGCACCCAAGCAGTGTCAGTTATGGGCTCCATCTCATGGAATAAGCCTTAAGTCAAACCAGAGAGTGGTTGGTTGCTCCCACAAGCTCTGTGTCACTATTGCATTAATGTACCTTGCAGGCAGGTCAACATTGTTGGTCGAAGGGTTGGGTTGGGTTGCATTGTGGCTGGGTTGGTGTTTACCTTTCTTCTCTGGTGGTGTGCAGAGTCTCTTCTAGTACCATGAACACTAGTCAGTGGAAGTGAAAGCGCTAAGTAGGCACCAGCTTGTCTTCTCCACGTTCAGTGAGTTGTGTAGGTGCTGTCTTCACCAATAGGAACTTGCCATCAGTTAGTGGAGAACATTCAATAACCTTCGCAACAGCCTGGGTTGTTTATGAGTGTCCATGGGGCCACTTTGGCTAACAACTCAATGAGATGTAACCCATTCCTAGAACTGAACGTTTTATTTGGTGATGAGAGATGCTTAGTTGAGGCTTTGTCTGCCCTGTTATTTGGTGACTATCATGTCGGGATTCCAATACGACCTCTCAAATGGCCCTTCCTTTTAGCCGTATTCCCTTCCTTACCCCTCGTTTCTCTCCCTCTCCATCTGATCCTCTTGATCCATGCCCTTACCTAGTCCATAACTATCATTTTTCCCCTTCCTAGGAGAGTCAGCCTCCCCCTGAGTCACTTACTATGGACTTAACCTTCGTGGTTATATAGATTATGGCCTGTTTATTGAAGACTTAGCAGTTATCATCCACATATAAGCAAATACGCATCATCCTGAGGGACAAATACATACCACTCAGGTATGATTTTTTTTCTAGATCCATCCATTTGCCATTTTAAAAGTTTCATTTTTTTTAACAACTGAGTAATATTCCATTGTATAAATGTATCACATTTTCTTTATCCATTCTTTCATTGATAGACATCTAGGCTGTTTCAAATGCCTGGGTGTTATGAATGGAGCAGTATTGAACATAATTGAGCAAATGTCTCTGTAGTAGGAATGGATGTAGAGTCTTTCTGGTATATGCCCAAGAGAGGATAGCTAGACCTTGAGGAAAACTGATTTCCAGCTTCCTGAGACACAGCCATACTGATTCCCATAGTGGCTGTACAAGTCTGTACTTCCACCAGCAATGGAGGAGTTTTCATCTCGCTCCACATCCTTGCCAGCACGAGCTGTCATTTGTGTTATTGATCTTGGCCATTCTGACTGGTGTGAAATGAAATCTCCAAATAGCTATGATTTACATTCCCTTGATGACTAAGGATGTTGAACATTTCTTTAAGTGTTTCTCAGATATTTGTGTCTCATCTTTTGAGATCTCTCTGTTTAGTTCTATAACCCATTTTAAACTGGGCTATTTGCTTTCTTGATGCCCTGTTTTTTGAGTTCTTTATATATTTCAGATATTAGTACTCCTAATGGATAAATAGTTGGTTAAAAATCTTTCTGCTGGGGCTGGAGAAATGGCTCAGAGGTTAAGAGCACTGACTGCTCTTCCAGAGGTTCTGAGTTCAATTCCTAGCAACCACATGGTGGCTCACAACCATCTGTAATGAGATCTGATGCCCTCTTCTGGCCTGCAGTCACATATACTGTATACATAATAAATAAATCTTTAAAAAAAAAAATCTTTCTGCATTTTGCAGGCTGCCATCTGAATGATGTTGTCCTTTGCCATGTAGAAGCTTTTCAGTTTCATGACGTCCTATTTATTAATTGTGGGTCTTAGTGCCTATGCTAATGGTGTTCTGTTCAGAAAGTTTTTTCCTGTGCCAGTCGAGTTCAAGGTTATCCCCTACTTTCTATTCTGTCAGATTCAGGGTATCTTGCCTCATGTGAGATCTTTGATCCATTTGCAATTGAGTTTTATGTGGGGTTGTAAGTATGAATCGGTTTGGATTCTTCTGCATGCAGCCACCCAATTTGACCATTTGTTGAAGATACTGTCTTTTTTTCAGTGTGTGTTTCTAGGTTCTTTATCAAAAATCAGGTGTTTATATCTGAATCTTCAATTTTGATTCCATTGATTAGTGAGTCTATTTTTGTGCCAATACAATGCTGTTTCTATTACTATAGCTCTTGAAACCAGGGATGGTGATGCCTCTAGCAGTTATTTTATTATACAGGATGGTTTTAGTTATCTTGGGTTTTTTTTGTGTTTTCATATGAAACTGAACATTGGCCTTTTAAATTCTGTGAAGAATTGTGTTGGAATTTTGATGGAAATTGTGTTGAATCTGTGGATTGCTTTTGGTTGGATGGCCATTTTTACTTTACTAATCCTACCAACCCATGAACACGGGAGATCTTTCCGTCTTCTGATATCTTCTTCAGTTTCTTTCTTCACTGTCTTAAAGTTTTTGTTATACAAGTTTTTCACTTGCTTGGTTAGAGTCACCCCAAGGCACATATTTCTTGAGGCTATTGTAAAATAACCTTTCATTTTTACTACATGGTCCCCTGTCTGCTGCTGGGAGCAAGGAACACTTGACTGGTGTCTTGCTTTTCACCCTTCAGCTAGGTCTTCACACCTAGAGATGGGCCTAGACATCACGATTCCCTCACACTTCAGGAGGCCTAGAGTGAGTCTGCAACAGAGCGGACAGCCAGAGGCCCCAGGGGTCATTGTGCCTGACACTCTCATGTTGACAAGTGGGGACGCTGAGGCTCTGACACCAAGCTGGGCAGAGTTATCAATTGTTTGACTGTCCTGGGCTTAGGGCTCCCTGGGAAGCTGCATTCGGGGTCAGTGCAAGATACTGCACCCCACTTGTTAAAGCAGAGCCCGTGGAATGGGACTCGATATCTCCCCAAGTGACGCTAGCAAGGGTGGCAGAGGAGGAGGGTGGATGGGCCAAGGACAGGGGTGCCCAGCACCAAGGCCTTTCTCCTTCACTAAGGCAGCCGCTGCACCTGTCTGGCTTACTGTCCTTGCTTCTGTTTGGATCCTCCGCGTCCCTTAGGGGCTCACATGAAGAAGGATGGTCTCCAGTGGATAGCACTGTTGGGAGGTGGTGAGCCCTTAAGATCATCAGGGTGTGTTTTCAAAGGCACCACCCCGTCTCAGCTTCCTGCCACCATGAAGTGAGCAGCTTCGCTCTGCAAAGGCTCTGTCCACCATGCACCACCTCACTGCAGGCCGAAAGCCACAGGCCAGGTGACCACCTCTGAGATCATGGGCCTAGCGAAACTTTCTTTTCCCATTTGAAGTAATTGTCTCCGTCTTGTGCTACAGGAACGCAAAACTGACATACTCACAGAAATACCATCTGCTGGGTGAAACAGGTCCCATAGCTTCCCTGCTCCCCAAGAGGAGAAAAAGTGCTTGGTGTAGCGCCTGCACACCCAGGACCACAGCACCCAGCCCTGCCTCTGGTGCCCAGTGCGGGGTCTTCAGCCCTGCCGGCTTTCTCTCTGCGCATGTGCTGATGGCTCAGCCTGCAGGCCAGTGTCCCTGCGTCCTGCTGCTTGCTCTGGTCTCTGAATTATCCAGCATGGCTGGTGGTCACTGGGCAGTTTGGTATTAAGATGATGTAGGGGACTGTGAGTTGGGGAGGGGAGAGCAACTGACATCTAATTAGCCTTCATTTGAATCTCCACGCAGCAATTACGGCTTCTGAGCAGCGGGGCCGTTGTTGCTGAGGGTCGCCTGTGAGGCGCGCCTAATTATTATAATCACTGCATGCCTAATGATGCTAATGGGGCGCAGTGTGGCTGCACGCCCCGGTCAGCGGCAGGCCGCAGAGGGCGGGAAAGGGAGCTGCTAGGAGGAATAGGCTGCAGCAATGTCCTTGATAGAGGACTTGAATACCTGCCAGGTCGCCTCACCTGCGCCTTCCCAACGAGCCCCTCACGTTATTCCGTCCTGGCTGCCTTCTCACTGAGGGTGCTGTAGGATGCTGTGACTAACAGGGAAATGTCTGGCCGAGGAGGCCCAGCTGAGATGCTGCACAGCCAAGATTAGCATTCAAGCAGCCTGACACTCTCTACAGACTCCCTCTCTTCCTTTCTCCCCCTCCCTTCTCTTCTGACCAATACTTATTAACCAGCACGTGTGGGGCACAGGCCACTGATGGTCACATTCCAATTGGGGGAGGCCAAGCACACACACACACACACACACACACACACACACACACACACACGAATGCACTCACACTTATAGAGGGCTCACTATGGACCAAACACTTTACTGATTCCATTTAATATTACATTTACGATGATCCACAACAAGATTCCTCATGGGAAAGCAGGATGGGGAGAGGGGGAGGCATCTAAGAACAGGTAGATTTTTCAGTCCCGTACAGGGCGAGCAGATTGGACTGGAGCCAGAGGAGGGGCTATGTAGGACTTTCCAGAAACTGTTGTGGGAATTGACGCCCTGCCGGTGCAAGGGCAGGGAATCGTAGGCAATGTTCAAAAGATGGTCAAGTAAAGAGGCCAGAGGAACGGGGCAGGTGAGCAGGGAGAGGGTGTGGCAAGGGAGGCCCAAGCCATGGTTGGGGACAAGGTTCTGTGAGGCTTGTCATGGCAGTGTCCTGGTATTTTATTCCAAATGTGTTGGAAAGCCTTAGAAGGATAAGACTTGTGAGGAGATCGTGGAACCATTTTTCCCAATTATCTGGACCAGATGCTGGTATGGCCGACCTCATCAGGGCCCCGACAGAGGGCTGCTCCCTACAAAGCTCTATGGCTCTGCCCAGCGATGGCCTGTGCCACCTGGGTCCCTCTCATTAGGTCTCACTAGAGTCCCCAGCAGAACCAGCGGCTGCTCAGTATCCACTCACTGCTTCTGCTGACAGATACACTGTCCTGGTTTGCGTGTTTCCGGGGAGGGGTTCTGATAGGTTCATCCCGGGCCAGGCGACTCCTCCCCTTCTGCAAGGTCCAATCGGTGGAGGCTGGGAGTTGAGTTCAGTTAGCGAGAGGCCTCTTCTCCACTGTAGGTGGGGCTCCTGCTCAGGGGTGATCCTGCCTAGTTCCTGTACGTCCTGGTCCTTCATCCAGGTTCTGAATTTACTGTGCAGTACTTCAGCTGTGCCTGCTCGAATGGGTGCTTAGCGGAAGTGTAACTCAGATAACCTCAGGGCCTGTCTGCTCCACCTGCCAGATGGATGGCGGGGCCGGCCGCCTGCTTCTCTGTCCTCTTCCAATCTGCCTGTGAGAACAATAAGCTATTCTCCTGCTCTTGGCAGGAGGAGGCGCATTGGGGACCCAAATAACAGGAGGCTGACAGACTGAGCATCTAGGAAGAGAGTGCCGATCCTGTCACCCACCATCCGATACCAGGGGCTGCCCTCTGTACCGTCACCCCCTGTCTAATGTCAGGAGCCGGTTCTCACCCTGTCGCTTCCTTCCTAGTGTCAGGAGCTGACTCCTGTCTTGTCACTGGGCCTGGAGCTTGGTGGTGGAACATGAGTCTAGCTTGTGTAAGTCCCTGGGTTCCAGCCCCAGAATTAGACACAAAGCCCCGCCCCTTTCTCATTTTGTTTTTGTTTCTGTTTTTTTTTTGAGACAGGGTTTCTCTGTGTAGCCTTGGATGTCCTGGAACTAACTCTGTAGACCAGGCTGGCCTCCAACTCACAGAGATCCACCTGCCTCTGCCTCCCGCGTGCTGGGATTAAAGGCCTGTGCCATCACTGCCTCTCTCTCTCTCTCTCTCTCTCTCTCTCTCTCTCTCTCTCTCTCTCTCTCTTTGAAGTGGATTTTTGTTGTTTTGTTTTGAAATACTAGATTTTTCGTAGTGTAGCCGTTGACGAGGGTAATCCCCGGTGGGAGGGACAATTGCTTTTCCCTTTTCCACAGGCCCCACTGGTCCCTATTGCTGTCTGCTCTGCTCCGGACCTTGCCTCGGGGCTGCATAGGCGTATGAATCTGTGACACCTGAGGGAACGTGCCCTGGGGGTGACGGGAGCAAGGTCAGGCTTCCACAAGCAGGGCTCAGGGGCTGTGGGTGAGTTTCTTCCCTGCACATGGCTCCCAGGCTGCCTGCTGAGGCGGCATCTCAGCAGGGGAGACCAAGGCAGGGCACCCGTGGGGACGCTTCGGGGAAATAGAAAATATTTTCCCAGGCAAAGTCAACACTGCTATTTGTTTTAGTTGCTTAAATTATATGTGTTATTTATTTTTTAAGTGGTCTGTCATTATTGGTGAATGGGGAAGGCACCGGTCTCACAATGCAACCAAAATTTTCGATATTGCTATGTAGTCATTAACAAATGAACATCGCATCTCTGCGAAAGGCTCTATGCATGAAGCCCCGGAGCTGGGTGTCTTGTTATCGGCTAATTACAGCCATGAGGAGGGCATGGCTGGGGAACAGACTGGGGGTGGGGTGCTCTACCTTGCCTCCTCCACCCATTTGTGTTCAGATGTCATTCAAAACCATACTTCAGTACTGTGGGAGCTTTGGCAGTGTGGGTGGCCAGCCAGTGCAAGGCTCTGGACCCTGTGATTCTGCACCACACCTTATGTGCCTGTGAAAATGTCACACTGAAACCTCTTGCTTTATACCACTCAAACATAACAACATATTCAGAAAATAGCATGTACCAGGTCCTCCTCAGGAAGTGCTATTCCAGATCCTGAGAACAATAAGACAAGTCGGCAGAATAAAGCACTTCCAAGGTGTTTGCTGTATACCAGCCACTGAGAAGTGCTCTATGTAGGTCAGATCAACCCTCCTGACAGTCCCGAGAAGCTGAATCAGCCCCATTTTGTAGATGTGGTGACTGAGGCACAGAGGTACATGATACACAGACTTGCAGTAAGAATGAAAAGTCTCTTGCTTAGAAAGAAAGAGTGGATCAGAGGTCCAAGATAAACAGGGCCTGGAAGAGGTCAGCAGCTGACCACGTGACCAGGAAAGGCCTCACTGAGGAGGCAGCCCAACATGTCCCAGAAAGGTCCTAAGGCAAGAACAGTGTGTGTCAAGGCCCTGAGGTAGAAATGAGCTTGGTGGAGAGCGGCGGGAAGGGATAGGGAAGGAGGGAAGGAGGGGTGCGGGAGTGTGGCTTCGTTGTAGAAAACCTGATTGAGCTGGAACTCCAGTGCTCCCCAGTGGATCCTGAGGTGATGATAGGCTAGCAGGAGTGGGAAAGGGGTGGGTGGTGCCCTTAGACGCGTCAGTCCAGTCTTGTGTGTGGGTGTCTGGCTAAAGAAGTGTTTGGATGGAGGCTGTTGTTCCTCAAAGCAGAGATGAGGCCGCCATCCCTTGCTTCTTACTCTACTCCCGTGGCGCCTTTCATGCACACAGAGATGCCAGAGGCTATGGTTGGAACTGGCCCACAGGTTGCGTGCTCTCCCCAGCTGGTAGCACTATCTGGGGACGTGGGAGAAACATTAGGAGGCAGGGCCTAGATGGAGGGTTAGGACACTAGCAGCATACCTGTGAGGGTGGTCCAGATCCCAGCCGCCTCCTCTCTCTTGGCTTCCTGTCTCCAATGAAGTATATATGTCTTCCTCCTCCATAGGCTTCTGCCGCCAAGTGCACAGAGCCACACCTCCATGCAGTAACTCTTCTGAAACCAAGAGAAGAAATACTCTTTCCTCCCCTGCAGCATCCCCTTGGACACAGTGGTCACGGAGAGGACAAGATAAACCAGAGAGTAGAGGCCCCCCCCCCATGTCTTTGTGATGGTGAGTGCCTAGGTGTGGAGCCATGGGGTTCCAGAATGCAGCAGCCCAGGCCTCCTGAAGAAAGGTGAAGCTGGGCAGTGGTGGCGCACACCTGTAATCCCAGCACTTGGGAGGCAGGTCTGCGTGAGTTTGAGGCCAGCCTGAGTGAGTTCTAGGACAGTCAGGGCTACACAGAGAAACCCTGTCTCAAAAAAAAAAAAAAAAAAGAAAAGAAAAAGAAAAAATATTTAATAATGAATAGCTTGTTGGAGCATGTGAAGGCGATGGACCTACAGATACAAGGCAGCAGGATCTCCATGACATGGCACAGCAATGGGACACCCAAGAGAAGTTCCAGGAGAGCCCATTGTCAGTGGTGCAGCAGAAGCCAGAGGCCTCAAGCCCCACCAATGACTCGTGGCAATGAACTTGCAAGTAAAGACGAACGGACTAGTGTTAGACTGTGTGACTCACGGGACCACACCACAGCTTCCGAGACAAGAGTCTCCTCTGTGCTTTGCTTTGCTCCTGTGCTTTGATTTTGGCTTTTCTTTTAAATTTGGTTTTGTTTTGGAGGGGAGGTTGCAAGAGCAGAGGGCAGATGTGAAGAGATGGGGAGATGAGTGGAATCGGAATGCATGATGTGAAACCCACAAAGAATCAATAAAAGTTAAAATAAACGGGGGGAGGGGGGGAGAAGAGGAGGGAGGGAGGTGAAGATGCCATTCTCTTTCTGTCTAGGTCAGGGCATGTTCAGAGGGCTCCCGGTGTCAGGGGTTTGTATGCGGGACAGTTCAGGATAAGGTGACCAGGCTGGAGGGGCTCCTTGCCTTGGGGCCTGTGAGATGTTTAGTAACATTTGTGGTCTAGAGCTGAAGGTGGGAAGAAGGTGTTATGAAGCTGAAGTCACCTCCTACAGGAATGTCTCTGCAAGGGAAGGGACCTCTGTCGGGCAACCCTCCAAGCAGAACTCTGGCCCTGGGACACACAAACCAGGAAGATTTTAGTTCAACAGCGTGAAGGATTTTGTAAAGGTGGAGCCGACTGACAGCCAGGGATAGAGACTTGAGCACGAGGTAGACAGGACAGGGCCTTTACTCTTCTCGTCAAAGCGGGGATGAAGTGAGTCCTTCATGGAAAGCACCCAGAAGCCTGCCAGCTGAAGCACACTCAATGCCACCTGTGCTCACCCTGAAGGACTCAGCCAGTCCAGGCAGGGGAACTCCTGCCATGACAGAGTTGAGTCCAATGTTCTCTGAAGTTGGCTTGAGGAGCCTTGGAAACTGCTTCCTCTCTGAAGCGCTGGACCCATCAGTCTGCCATTGGCCTGGGGTCTCTCAGTTCACTGTCTCGTGTGTGTGTGTGTGTGTGTGTGTGTGTGTGTGTGTGTGTGTGTGTGTGTGTGTGTGTGTTGAGGACCAGCCCCCACACTTATTTATCCCAGGACTCTTGAGGGATGAGGGATAAGAGACTTAGTTAGAAATAGAGAGGGGAGAAACAGAGAAAACACAGGATAGACTAGGGTGGGCCTGGATCCTTATCCAGCGGCCCAGAACTTTATTCCAAAGGTCTATTTATAACAATGCCAAGGGGTGGAGCAAAAGACCTCCCCCTTGCTAGTTAGACCTTACAAACACCTGGTACCCAGGCCTGTGATCCAGTCAACCTCTCATGCAATCCTGCTGAGTACAGCCACTAGGAAACCTAGTGGGCCCCAACGTGTGTGTGTGTGTGTGTGTGTGTGTGTGTGTGTGTGTGTGTGTGTGTTTTCTTAGTTAGCTGTACATTACCTTGTCACCCTGAGTTCTTTCAACTTTGGGAGAGGATGTGCCATGAAGATTGGTAATGTGGCTTGTATTTGATCCAAATCTTTGTGAGGAATGCATTCAGACTGTGTTACTTACTCCATGGTCTCTGTGAGGAACGCATTCAGACTGTGTGCCTTAGTCCATGGTCTCTGGGAGGAATGGACTCAGACTGTGTGCCTTAGTCCGTGGTCTCTGTGAGAAACACATTCAGACTGTGTGCCTTACTCCATGATCCCTATGAGGAATGCATTCAGACTGTGTGCCTTACTCCATGGTCTCTTTGAGGAACACATTCAGACTGTGTGCCTTACTCCATGAGCACACCCAGAAGCCAGTGTCACTTGGGTTGGTTCCAGCTGCCAAAATGCTTGTGGTAATGACTTGACCAAATGCTTAGGATATTAGTGAAGCATGTGGCTGGGTGTGTCTGACGGGGGTTTTAGAGAGGACCAGATCACGAGGGAGCTGTCCTGACCAATGGCTCAAACTCTGGATGGGTGGGAGACGATAAAGCTGATTGGGTAAACAGGTCACAAGGGCTGTCACTGAAGGGCATGGCTGGCTCTCTCCCCTTTCTCTCTCTCTCTCTCTCTCTCTCTCTCTCTCTCTCTCTCTCTCTCTCTCTCTCTCTCTCTCTCTCTCTCTCTCTCCTTCCTGCCCACACGATGTGAGTAGCTCTGCTCCCTTATGCCTGTCTGCCACAATGATCTGCCTCACCACAGCCCAGAAACAAAGGCTCCAGTTGAGTGTTGACTGAAATCTCTCAACATAGGAGTCAAAAGAAGCCCTGCCTTCCTTGGGCTACTTTTCTCATGCATTTGTGGCAGAGGTGGTTGAATCTGACTCATCTGGACCAGATGCCACGGCAGGGGAATGTCCGATGATGGAAGAGGAGGAGGAAGGGATCATAAGGATGACAGCCATCATCACTCCTGGCACTCTCCTGGACACCCACAGCTTGAAAGGCAGCCATCATACACTCCGCACTTTATTCCAGATCATCCTTGTAGCAGCATCCTGCGAGCTAAGGACCGCCATCCTCAGTCTGTTCACGAGAGAAACGAGGATTCTAGAGCCGATGCTCCATGCTCAAGGCTACTATGCAAGCAGGAGGTGGAGCCAGGTTAGGTGTCCCTGGCTCAGCCAGCTAGTCACTGGGCAGGAGAAACTGGCCTTGAGAACAGAGGACAGACTGGGGTATGTGCTTGGTGTCAACAGAGTGAGACAGAGGGGAGCCTAAGAATTGAGGCATTCCAAGGGAAATGTTCTTTCCTTCCCCAAGGTCAAACTGGTATGTCCTTAGTAATTCCCCCTTTCTCAGTGCTGGACCACGAGGCAGTGATAACCATTGAATTTCAGCTGAGATCACTTTTTTTTTTTTTTTTTTTGCTGTTCCCAACTGGGCTCTCCCTTGAGACCCCGGTGTTAATGAAATCAAACAAAATGAAAATGGATAAATTATTGCAAAGCTACGAACACCTCGGAGGGCCATGGCTCACTAGTTTCCAATAGCGCCTCATTTGGGAGGCTGCGGTGGGAGCTGAAGCAATTCAGTCCCATGGGTGAGGCAGTGGAAGGCATGGACAAAAGAGACAAGATATTGCAATCAGGGGGTCACCGACCCAGGCTTTTGTATAATTATAGACTTTCATTTCGGGCCAACCGGACTGGTGCTGGGGTTGGCTGGCAAATTAGTGGTGAAAAAATAAAGCAATTTTTAGCATCCTTAAAAGAGTCGCCACCCCGTTTGGGTGTCCGCGGCACAGGGAAGGAAGGATGGACAGGCGGGGAAGAGCCGCTCAGGCTGGAGGTGGCTCCTTGCTTTCATCCACATGGCAGGAATGCTTTTTGTCTGGGGTCTGGGAGAGTGTGTTGCATGCTGGCCTTCCTTGGGATGTCTTCAAAATTAAAGGTGCTGGGACAAGAATGGGGCCCACATCACCCTCTTCCTAGGCGCTCTTCCCTCAAGGGGGATTCCCTTTTCCCAGGTAGCAGCCAGTCCAGCCTGCCAGACACACCTGGCTCCCTTTTGGCCCTTTGCTTGCCTCATCCCGGTTTTTACTCCTTGTAAAATACTGAGAAAAAGATTTATCTCTTGAGGGTATTACCAAGCCCATCTATCACCCATGAGAGAACTCTGCATATCAAAGGGAGATTTGTGTTTCTTGCTATTATTTTTTTTTCACTAAGCTTTCATGGGGAATATTGCTTTTAATTTTTCACAAATAGACTTGGAAATAGATTTTGCTCTTCGAGCTGCCTTCATCCGTTTCATTTTATTTATTTTTTTGTTATATTTTCCCATGTATTAACTGTGCATCTGTGGTTTTGACATTTTTCAGATTTTTCTATCTTATTTTATGTTATTTCACTTAAATACTCCTTCTGGTTTTATGTCAAACAAACAAACAAATCCAGATTTAGTGTGCCACTTATATGTTTCCTAAAACAGGTAGAAATGATCTGCTGTCATTTTAAAAATGCCTATTACATTTTCTCAGGTGTCACTCAAATCCAGTGGCAGAGGGACTTCACACCACCTGGGTCTGATGCTCCACATACGCAGCCACCATGGGTTTGCCACACGAGATTCTTATGTGGCCTCCAGTGCATGCAACTTGCCAGATGAGTGGTTCTGTGTCCTGCTGCAAGCAGTGAGTCCTCTGATCATGCACTTGGCTGTTGGGGCAATTCCAGTTCCCATCTTCTAAATGTTCACCTACCATTTCTGAACTGTTCTGGCACAAATCATCCTAGAAGCTGTGTGTGGGTCAACACCATCTCTAGCTAGATATACAAACTCTCTGGGAAGCATTGACCTTGCAGAGCAAGGGTCATAAGAAGAGCCAACAGATCCTGTCAGTGCTTCTTTATGGTTCCCTTGCCTTGGTTTGTCCATCTGTACAATGGGTTGGTTGAGGTAATGCCTTCACAATGCTCCAGACTGCTGACATTCTTTTGCATCAAGGACATTGTTCACCTTGGCAACCTGCTGTAAGGAGTGAGTGAAACATGAAGCCAGTGCATTGCATTAGAAGATAATATAGCAAGGATTTATGAGATATTTGCAGACGTTTTCTGGCCATTCCCATAACAGGTCAGAGGAAGCTGGAAGCTTCCTTCTAGCCCATAGCAGTCTCAGGGCACCAGTGCCAGGCCCAGGATTCCTTGGGACAGCTGGGCAGGTGGTGATACGTTTAAAGGTCCTTCTCCCTGCAGCATGGATGAGAGCAGACAGAGAGGGAGTGTGCACAGGAATCCCCATCCTGTCTGTCTGTGTTGGCTGCACAGGTAGCCATGGGTAGCATATATCCTCTGAATCAGGGCTGCTGGGTGGCTGAGCCTTTGTGGGGGGAAGGTCTTCTGGTGGGATGCCATGCCTGCCTGACCCGCACGCCAGCTGGGATCCCTGGTGCCTCCCCTCAGCAACTGTAGGGGCTGTGGTTGAAGGCAGAATGAGGCTGCCGCCTGTGGAGGAGTTGGGCGTCTGCTCATCAGAGAAAGAAGGCGAAGGAGGCCAGGCTGAGTGTGATAGCACCTGCCTGTAATTCCAACATTCAAGAGGCTGGGTTAGGAGGACAGCTCAGGGCTAGCCTGGGTTATATGGCTGGTTCCAGGTCAGCCTGGCCAGGACAGCAACACCCTGTTACAGAACAAAACAAGTGAAGGAGACTGGATGTTGCCTCCGAGAGTACGGTTCAAAACCTCTCTGAGACTTGGTGTGGCTTAGAGGAATAATAGAAAGAGCCGGGTGCAAGGACCAGAAAGTAATTTTCAACTTGGTTAACGGAGAGAGAGGATTCTTCTTGTCATTGTTGGTAATTTGCCACTGGGAGATACAGCTTATTGTCCCAAGTGCTCTGGCCGTGGTCCGTGCACTGTGTCTTTGTATGCATTTCTCAGCTTTGCATCCCTCTGGGCGGCACGGTTTATTGAGCATGCTCCACAGGGAGCTGGCAGTTCCAGCTTCCAGGTCCTTGCATTCTGTATCTCAAAGTGTGGGAATTTAGCCTGTGAAGGTAGCTGAGTTGTGAATGAAGAGGCCAATTGCCATGGGAGAAAGGCTCTAATTGTCTTCCCTACGGTTCTTGGAATGGTTGGGGTACATGCTACACTACCCAGGATCCTTAGGGAAGCCCTGTGTTGGTCTTAGGCAGGAGGATCAATAGGAAAGCCAGGTTAGAGCCTTCCTTCGGGTCCCCAGGGGAAAGCAAGACATGGAACGAGAAGGTTCGTAAATGTCCGAAGCTGATGATTTCCTAGTTTGGATCATTCTGGTGACTTTGGGTCGGGGGCTCACCTAGTATTTGGGAAGAAGATTGGTGGAAGGGAAAGCTTGATGAAGGAGATGCTCAGGATTGGCTGGCTTGCATGCAGAAGGCAAGGACAAGTTCTCTCCGGTCTCTAGAGGGTAGCTGGTCCCGGAGGGACATGTCTGTGTCTCATCAGACAGCATGGATACACAGCTCCAGCATCAATCAGAATATATGCTGGGGACATAGCTCAGTAGTAGAGCATTTACCTAGGAGGTATGAGGCCCTGGGTTTGATCCTCAGCACCACAAACAAAAAACCCAAGACAAAAATCAATGATAACCTTTAAAAAATCTACCACCACAACAAGAAACAACAAAACAACAACCCCCCACCCCGCCCCAAACAAAAACCAAAAACCAAAACCAAAGCCAAGAAAAAATACAGCCAACATGACTGGCCTTCTGAATGGAAGCCAAACCGTGAATAAGGAATCTCAGAAGACCACAGGGCACCCTGTGGGTGACTCTTTCTTGAATACTCTGGTAGGGCAGAAGCCTCCAGTTGGTTTCCTGAGACATGTGTTCAGTCGGGGAAGCCAAGCATCCCCAGAGGATGCAGAAGCAAATAACCATAGCAACCATAAAGATGGGTAAAATGGTGCCGTGCTCCATGAGAAGTCAGAAGAGAAGTTCGTACTTGAGGCTGAACATAAGGAACCTTGGAGCCAGGGTAGAGGAGGCAGCCCTCACTCAGAATCGCCTCTGGTTAGAGGAGGCAGCCCTCACTCAGAATCTCCTCTGGTTAGAGGAGGCAGCCCTCACTCAGAATCTCCTCTGGTTAGAGGAGGCAGCCCTCACTCAGAATCGCCTCTGGTTAGAGGAGGCAGCCCTCACTCAGAATCGCCTCTGGTTCTTGTCCCCATTCTTTCCTTCATAGGCTTAGTTTTCCTGATAGCACTGGTGACTGACTCATTCTTAGGTGTTCAAGCGTCAACTTGGGTTCTGTGAAAACCCATGTGCAACCCAGTCTTCTCCCCTTTGCTGGTCCCAGATTGACTGGGCCAGACACACACAGTAAGGAAGCAAGGGATCGCACTCTGTCTGGCTCTCTACCCCAACCTCCTCTCCTTCCCCGACCCCTGCCTGTCTTCTGCTGCTGGGGGTCCTGTCTTCTGTGTGTGGAGGCCCAGGTGGGAAGATGCCATAACTAATGGGCTGCTTATGGGGTAGGCACAGACACCTCTAGAGTGTGGTATTTAGTTGATTTTGATGGGCATTGTGGCTTCCTCAGGAGGGGCCTCTGCTTGATCAGGTTTCTGGATATGAGCTGTGTCCTGTCTGTCTGACCCCAGGGGACTTCCCATTGGCTCTCTGGTGGTTTAAATAAGAATGGCTCCTATAAGCTCATGTATCTGAATGCTTAGTTACCAGGGAGTGGAGTCATTTGAAAGGATTAGAAGGACTAGGGGATTGTGGCCTTATTGGGGTAAGTGTGGCCTTGTTGGAGGAAGTGTGTGGCTGGGGGTGGGCTTTGAGGTTTCAAAAGCCCAAGCCAGGTCCTGAGTCTCTCTCTTCCTGCTGCCTGTGGATCTGGATGCAAAGCTCCCAGCCACTTCTCTAGCACTGTGTCTGACTATGGACCACCATGCTCCCTCCCATGATGATAATGGACCAAGTCTTTGAAACTGTAAGCAAACCCTCTCTATGAGTTGCCTTGGTCATGGTGTCTCTGCACAAATAATAGAACACCAAGACACTAATAATAAGACACATTAAGACAGGCTCCTTTTCTGTGCAGGACATCACAGAGCTGGAGAAATGAACACCTACAAAGAACTCGAGATGGCCACCTCCCTTGGCTTGTATTTGGCCCAGAAGAACCTCCTTGTTACCCTGAGCGGAGTTAGGATGCACTGCCTTTTGCTGCTCTGTCTCCACACCTTGAAGTAGAGGGTGGCCCAGCCTGCCGGTCTCAGTTTGTCCAGGGCAGAGAGAGCCCTGAGGCTGTGTATACATACACAGTGCAGGCACAACCCTCTAAAACAGCCCAGGGCTGTGCCTTGCTTCCTGGGGATTTCCTTCGTGCATGGTTTGGCTCCCAGGGTCAGGGCAGTTGACTCCGCTGGGAGGAGCTCTCGACCAAGGAGAGCCCGGAACTGATGGCCTACCTGCCAGCCCACAGGTAGGCTAAGGTGCTTGTGTGATGCCCGTGGGACCTCCCCTCTGAGATGGTGTCCTGCAGTTCTCTGGGGAGTGTTCAGGACCTTAGACCCTGCCCCGTGGTAGGCTCAGCTCAGGAACTTGAAAGGCCGGCCCCAGGTGCCAGTCTGTAGCTGACACACAGACCTAACAATTCCACTTCCAGGCCCATACCAGACAGCAGTGTGGCACAGACGAACATGTGTCGTTTCTAATGTCACAAAACCAGAAAGACATCAGTGCCTACAAACAGTAAAAGATGATTATAGTGTTGTTATATAGCGGATTACTACACAGCAGTGAAAATATGGCTGGAGCTCACCAGCGTGAAGTTATGTCAAAGAAGACATACAAAGGAGTACATGCTGTGTGGCTCAGTCAGCATCATGTTCAAAACCAAGTAGAGTTACTCAGTGACAGAGAAGCCAAGAAAGTACTTAACCTTTCATGGCAGGGTGTGACCAGGAAATGCCTTGAGGAAGCTTCTAGAAAACTGGTCATGTTCCATTTCTTGGTCTGGAGATGGCTGGGTGTGTTCATGCCATGAGAATTAATGCATCTGTACACTTGTGATTTGCGTATCTTATTATATACAACAGGCTTCAATTCCTTTATAAATATGTCAACACCGTTTCAGTATAAACCTGCTGGGGGCAATGAGGAGAGGGAAGAGATCGTGTTCTGAGGGGTGCATGAATTAGCAAGCATGTGCTGGTGGCAGTCAGAGAGGAGCCCTGGGATAGGATTTCCTGAGTGTCTGGTCACGGGGAACACTATTTATGACTGAGCATCGTTCGTTGGGGGCATTCTCCTGGAGCACAGGACTTTGGCAAGGGCCTCCACCATCACTATTGAGGCTCTTAAAATCTTAAAGAGAGCTAGGGTCCACACTAAGATAAAGTACAACTATTGCAAGAGACGGCAGAGGAGGGAGACTGTGGATGGAAGGGGTCAAGCAATCACGAGGTCAGGAGAATCATCGGAGGATGATTTTATGTTTTTATACTAAAGCCGCATGTTCATGGTTTTTGTGGGAAATACAACACGGGCTGTTCACTAACAATACCAGGCACGTGTTGGTGAAAGGCAGCCATTCTAATGCCCTCAGGGCTGTCTCTACCTTGTGTACAAAGGCTGCTGGAAAGAGAGGTGGCCGTGGAATGGGGTGCACCAGCACTTTGGGGAGTTAATCAGAAGCCAGCTCCACTGATTGCTATGGCTGACAAAACCATGTGGCTGGAGCTGAAGGGAGGCACTAAGATGAGTCAGGGATCCTGGTGTCCAGGAGGCAGCTTCGGTCAGGTGGATAATAAGTCTCCTGTGGAGGGACAGAGCTGAACTTCTGGTCCCAGACAAGATGCAGCAGGAAGTTCCAGATTTTCTCTTGATATCCACTGGCTTCTGAGACACCAGAGTAAATGCAACAGTGGATGAGTGATGCCTGAGAAATGGAGGTCTGATGCAGGGAGCTGCGTTTGCCCCAGCTTCCTGCCACTGTACAGGAAAAGGAAACTCAGATAGATGCGTGAGATGAGAAAGCGGGACTGAGAGTTGGGAGACTAAGCTAGCTGGTTGGTAGGATAGTGTCCTGGAGGGGAAGGAGCCACAGAGAGGAAACTCTGGAGCTGTCCTGTGGACTTCTTCAAGGGCGTTCGTTGTATGCTCCTGTATGTGAGGGCCCTGTCTCCTGCTATGGGGAGAACCATCTGAAAGGACTGTAGGGAACAGCACCCTCCCTGGGAGGAGTGTTGATCCTACCACACCGTGGAAAACCTCGGATGCCTGGGCTCCAGATAGAGCATGCAGGAGGCTCTGGACTCAGGATGTGGTGGCAGGGAAAAGATTAGCTGAGAATGAGCGAGGCTCTGTCCTGCCTAGCAAACCACAAAAGCATCAGCCCCAGAGAAGCAAACTGCACCCCAGAACTTAAGTGCATCTGAAGCAAAACTGGGGAAGGTTCCAGAGCCCGCGCTGCACAGCGAAGCGGATGTTGTTTGCTGTGTGGGCAGGGAGCTCAGGGGGCAGAGGCTTGCACAGCATACACCGAGACCTCTGCTCAACAGCAGGAGCCCTCCACTCCCCAGCTCTGCTTGACATTCAGGGAAACTTAGCAGACACAGATTAAAGCAATTCTCACCCTGGGCAAATGAACCTGTCCAATGCAGCCGCCCTCAACAAAGAAGTTAACAGTGGTAGGCAGGGTCATTAAATAGTTGGTGTATTTATAGTCTTCACATTTAAGTGTTAAGCAACTATAAGGAAAACATGAAGAGGGTCCAACTTGGACTTCTATGTCCCACAGAGTGTAGATGAAAAGGCATCATGTGAGAAGAAAGATAGGTTATGTATTGCAGGAAAAAGATCAGTAATTCCCCTTATCCAGAGGTTTATTCTCTGTGTCGGTTACCTGTGGCTAACTGTGGTTTAAAGGCATAAGTGAAAAACTTTCAGAGGTGAATTGTTCCTAATTGGATTAAGTATTCTCTTACTGTTTTCCAGTTTCCTTTTTAGAAATAGCTGTCTGTCTTTCCTTGTTTTTGCAAGTTGAGTTCCACACAGGTATGCATTAAAATTACAGCATTCTCCACCATGCAGAGTGTCCACTTGGGTCCTTGCATATGGATCCTGGAGAGACCCTGAAGACACAGTGATAGAAGCCATCTAAATGGAAACTCATCATCAGGAACAGGAACAAAATAGCACCAGTGATCTGTGGCACAGTCAGGTGACCTATGAATACACACTCCCAAGGGAGAGAAGGCAGGGGAAGGGATTTAAGTGGTTTTAAGATGTTTTTCAGATTTGATAAACTCACAAGATTTGCTCAACCAAATCTAGCAAAGCTCAAGAGCCAGGAAGACATCCACACCAAGGATGTCAGCTGGCCAGGCTTGGCTGTTAAGATGAAAATTCAAAAATAGAGGAGGAAAAACTAGATGAATTTTTTTGTATAGATAAGGACAATGGAGGATTCTTCTCAGAAACAACGTAAGAGGGGATGGCAGGTCCCTTCTGGAAAGACCACTGGTTCCCTGATAGGAGTAGACTCCCATTAGAGAGTGAGCCTGCTGTTTCTGGGGGCCCCAGACACCGTGTGTCTAGGGACGGTGGGCAAAGGGGGCACTGTGGAGGCAGGGCTAGCTGGCTCCGAAAGGGCTGGGGCTACTGTTGCGTGGTGGAGGTGCCGGGGAACACAGGTAGAAGCGGGTGATGTATCTTCCCTTGCCCCACTGTATCTGAGGGGACAAGCATCGAACCCCCAACCTGTGTGATCGCCAGTGGCCCTGACTCTGCAGTAGTAAAGGGTTTGCTTGTGGCACCAAATAAGCCTCCAGACATTGACAAGTCGGGGGTACGCATGAACAAAAATGGAAGGGCTGGGGGGGGGGTGTGACTTGATGGTTAAAGTACTTCGGGCACAGTCACAGGACCTGAGTCTGGATCTCAGAACCCATGTAAATTCCAGGTGGCCATTCCAGCCTCAGCAGGTGGAAACACTGGATCGCCAGAGCAAGCTGGCTACTGAGACTGATTACATCAGTGAGCGCTGGGTTTCTGGGTTTGAGTGAACAAATGAATAAGGTAAAATAGAAGAGCAACTGGGAATGATTCCTGACATCAACCTTAGACCTTCACACCCATGGGCACAGGTACGTGCTACTACACACACACACACACACACACACACACACACACACCACATTCATTAATTACTTTTTATATTGCTGTGACAAAATATCTCACAGAAACAACTCTTATTTTGGCTCATGGCTTCGGAGAATTGCAGTCCATCGTAGTGGCAGGGAAACAGCAGAGCAGCCCTGGGCTCCATCTGGGCTTTAGAAGTGTGTGGTGGAGTCTGCTCACATGGTAGCTGGCCAGGAAGCCGAGTGTGCGGACAGAACCAAGGCATGTATAACTCGCAGGCCGACCACTTGGGACTGCTTCCTCCAGAACCCACCTCCTAAAGGCACCACTGTCTTCAAAACAGCCCTACAAGCCGGGCTCATCAGGTGCTTAACACATTAGCCCATGGGGATACTCCAGATTCAAAGTATAACCTAGACGAATCCAGCTAGCTTGTGCAAGCTTGCTTCTCTCTGAGAGGGGACGTATGTGTCACTATTGTCGCCTTCCAGCACCAGCTGTGGTCAGAGGAGCTCGCACTGGTGGCCCTGTGCAGGTTCTCCCAGATCTCAGCCAACCCTTGGGCTGGGCTGCGATCCCCTTGTCCGAGACATGCAGCTTCTGGGGCTGGGCTACCAGTCTTTGGCTCTCCCACTTCCAGAAGGCCATGGTGGAACTTCCCAGTCTTCCGTTATGCGAGCCAGCCTATGCATTCTCTTTTATAACCATGTATACACTTCGTTAGCTCGGCTCTTCAGAGAACTCCGCTACGCTTTCTTCTTCTCTCCTTTCTCGGGCATCAGGCACACACTTGGACCTGAAGGTTTGGCTCTCCTCCTCTTGTTCCTTCCTTTGTGAACATTTTTTTCCCCCAATAAACTCTCGCCCATCCTCTTTTGGCTTAACATCTGCTTCTTGGGAGACTGGAATTGCCACACCTTTTCTGCCCAGTGCCCTCCACGCCCTCCCTTCTTCCCTTACCTCAGGTTTCTTCATGCCTCTGGTTCTAATTAATGACCCTTTGTATTTGGGTTATCTGTGTGTGGTCTGCGTCTTTCTTTGGACTCTAAAACTTGTTCAGATGGGGTGCTGGGCAAGATGGGTTCCTGTCCTGTCCGCTCTTCTGCTGGGCCTACTATCTGGCACAGGACAGATCATCACAGACACTTACTAAATAAATGTTCAGGAAGCTGTGGAAAATTGAGGAAGCTGCAAACATCTGGAAACACTGCCGAGAAAGCTGATGCTCTGCTTTTCAAAGGCGGTGACTGAAGACCTGGTGTTGCCTCCATGTGGCTCCTGGAGACTCTGAGACTCTCCGTGGCTGTTTGGAACACATGCCAGGTTTCAGCATGGGGAGGCCAGCCAGCTCGGGGGTGGGGGTGGGGCTGAAGTCTCCCCCCCCCATGCATCCTACTAGAAGCAGCCCTGAGTGTGCAGTCTGGGGCAGAGCTGCCTCTTCCTGCAGTGAATGCTGCAGCAGTAGTACCTGGAGTATTCCCTGAAATGAATACCGAGTAGACTGTTTATCTAGACTGAGAAATTCATGAAGCGCTGTCCTGAACCAGTAGGGTGGGGAAGCAGACAGTGATGGGTGGCTTCTTTGAAGATGAAAGTCATTAGATTTCAATGGAAATCCGGGAGGCAGCGTCCCACTGACAGGGAGATTTAACCTACATTGCAGGGCAGAGCAAGCAATTGATAGCATGATTGATAATAATTTGATGGCAGTAATTGCGGAGGGGAACTTGAAAATAGTTAGATCAGTAGGAAGCAGGCCATGAGTCAATGACATCTTTGGTAGGCCAAATTTTCTTATGCATATCTTTTGGACTTTTCTTTTTAAAATATGTTGTCACTGTTTTCTTTTCCCAGGAGAACCCGGAAATTTCTGAGAGTGGGCCATCCTGGAACCAGTGTATTATGGAACCACACCCCAGCAAACCACCAGGGAACCACAGCCCGCAGCTCCTTTGGGAGAGCCCTGTGTCTGCAGATCCTGACCATCGGGGATGAATAGTGTGCATTCTGGGCAGAGTGTCGATGCTGTCCAGAGCGCTGCAGACTTGTAGATTGCCTGCTCTCTCAAGGATTGTCCAGTGCACAAGATGAGCATCCTGAGGCAAGATCACATCATGAGGCAAGTACTTCTCCCTCTTTACCTGCCTAGCAGTCTTGGTTAGCATGGCTCATGTCTCCCTGCTTCCTGACTGGATACCCAATGTGACCAGCTGCCTCATGTTCCCGCCACCAGGATAGACTGTACCCTGGAGCTGTGAGCCAACCACCCCACTGCTGTGGGATGTTCTGTATGGCAAATGTGTTGTTCTGATTGGTTAGTAAATAAAACACTGATTGGCCAGTAGTCAGGCAGGAGGAAGTATAGGCGGGACAAGGAGGAGAAGAATTCTGGGAAGTGGAAGGCTGAGTCAGAGTCACTGCCAGCCACCGCCAGGACAAGCAGCATGTGAAGATGCAGGTAAGCCACGAGCCACGTGGCAAGGTATAGATTTATGGAAATGGATTAATTTAAGCTATAAGAACAGTTAGCAAGAAGCCTGCCACGGCCATACAGTTTGAAGCAATATAAGTCTCTGTGTTTACTTGGTTGGGTCTGAGCAGCTGCAGGACTGGCAGGTGACAAAGATTTGTCCTGACTGTGGGCAAGGCAGGAAAACTCTGGCTACACCCCCCCCCCTCAGAGCACAGTGCAGGTAGAGGTGCTAGAAAGTTAACTCCACCAAGGAAAGGGTGGATAAACCCTCACCACCCTTCATTCTCAAGTGGATAAGCACTGAGGTATCCTCTACAGAGTGACTCTCCAAAGTCTCCAGCAGGTAGCCTGAGCTCCGGCTGCCCACAGCAGGGACTGCTCGTGGACATGCCCACACTGTCTACCTTCCTTAGCTGTTTTCCTCATGCTCACTGTGGAGTGTGATGACTGATCTTAAGTGACGGCTTGATGCGATCGAGAATCACCCTGGAAACAAGTCTTTGGGCATTTATAGGAGAGGTTATCTAGACTAGGTAAACGGGGTGGGAAGAGCCACTGCCAATGACACAGCACCATTCCATGGGCAGGGACCCTGGACTGAATGAAAAGGAGAGGGCCAGGAGAGCACAAATATCCATCTTCCTCCTCTTTCGGCTTCCTGACCGCAGGTGAAATGTGACCGGCTGCCTGGAGTGCCCGCCTCCACGGTGAACTGTACTCTGGAACTCTTTATTCATTACGTTGGTTTTGCCAGGTAGCAATGTGTAAAGTAACTAAGACAGCCAGTGGCCTGTATCCAGACCTCTGCTCCCATGAGATCACTGTGAGGGTTTTCTGCGTCGTTTGGTAGACTCTTAACCACTGTTTTGGCTGGGTGCTGGGCCATCTGAAGAGATGCAGACCATCACGCCAGGTTTCCCGGACCACCACTAGGCCTGTGGGAAGCCCAGAGGTGGCATGTTGGCCGGTTTGTCATTGTTGTGACAAAATGCCTGGGAAAAATACCTGAAGAAAGGAAAGTTTTACTCCGGTCACACTTTCAGGGCCCTCTGGCCAACAGAGTAGCTCACCTCAGGGCAGCCATGAAGCAGAGAGAATGCTGATGGCCGGGACTTTCTTCTTCTCCCCCTTTACTCTACCCAGCACCCCCCACCCCCCGCCAGCCTAGGGTATCACTGACACTCAGCTTGGGTCTTCCTCCTTGGTTATGTCTCACAGAGTCACTCAAAAGAGGCCTGCACTAATCCGCTGGGCCCTTCTCAATCCAGCCAGTTTAACAGCAGCAGATTAAGCAGCAGGGGCATGAGAATCACGGTTCACAACATGACTACTTGAAAGTGCCACCCATCATGGTGGGCGTCAGGGAGGCAACAGGGACTCGGGGCATTGGTGGAGGAGAAGGCTCAGGTGTGCCGGATAGAACTCTGCTGGCCTCTTACCTTGTAGAGAGCTACGCTGTGATTGCTGCCTGCCTATCAATCTTGGGGATTTGAAATGTCTAAAATTCACCCCAGTAGTTTCGGGGTGAGGGAAAGGCATGAGTGAAACAAGCCAAGTGTAAGAAAGATTAGCCTGATGGGGGAGGCACCCGGAGGCAGGGTTTGAACAACATGCGTGGGGTCTTAGGGGCAATCACCAGTAGGGGCAACAAAGCAAATCCTGTAACTGCGGAGTTGAGGGTGCACTGGCAATTCTTTGAGAGGAACTTGGGGAGGGGGGTCATGTTGGGGTTGCCTAGAGGGGTGGGAATGGAGAGGGAATGGATACATCGATCACATGTATGTAGCTGACAAAGAATGAATAAAAGATTTAAACCATCGGGGGCCCTGAGGCCTTTCTTTCTCTGACAAGCATGGGAGAGGGGAACTGGTTTCCATGAGGAACATCCCTCACAAGCTGGAAGACTGTTGGCCGCCATGGTGGGCGTGGGGCTCACTGAGAGCGGGCTGTGGAGACAGGGCTGCACCTGCCTTGCTGGAAGGGGTGACTGCCACTTACTCTGAGCAGTGTCATGTCATGGGATGCGGGCCTGGTGGTGCTTGCTCTGTTTCAAGAGACTCAGAGCTTTCCAGTTCTTCTCTGATAGGTTCCAGTTAGGTCTAAAACTGCTGAGAGGCCATGGGACCAGGTGTGTGTGTGTGGGTTTTTTTTCCCCTTTGGTTTTTCAAGACAGGGTTTCTCTGTAGTTTTGGAGCCTGTCCTGGAACTCACTCTGTAGATCAGGCTGGCTTTGAACTCAAGAGATTCACCTGCTTCTGCACGCCCCCCCCTCCCCAGTGCTGGGGTTAAAGGGGTGAGCCACTTCCCAGCTTCTTCTTCTTTTTTTTTTTTTAAAAAAGATCTATTTATTTTTATTTTCCATGTATGAGTGTTTGCCTGTATGTATGTATGTATGTGCACCATACGCATGACCGCGCCTGTAAAGGCTTGAGGATGGCACCAGATCCCCGGAACTGGAGTTACAGACATCTGCTAGCCACCGTGTGGATGCTGAGAACTAAACCTGGGTCTTCTGGAAGAGGAGCCTGTGCTCTTAACCACTGAGCCATCTCTCTGAGGGACCCTGCTTTCCCTCAGCTGTCAGTTCACGCCTCAGCTGCTATCGGAATCCCCGGCATGTGGAGAGAGTCATGTCCCGTGGCCTGAGTGGTTTCTGAAAACCCTGGTGCAGAAAGTTCAGGAGCTGAAGGCTGGGGGCATGACTTGAGGAACTGTGAAGCCAACTTGAAGGAGCATGTGGCTGGTGGCCCTGTAGCTGGTGGCCCTGGGACTGGTGTGTGTGCCAAGTATGTCACTAGGCTGGAGGAAGAGGAGTGGTAAGGGACAATGGGCAGGTGGCTGACAGTTACCTTAAGATGCCTAAAGGGAGAAGGTGTCCTTGCTTCTTCAACTCAAAACGAAGATAAGAAGAGGATGGGAGCATCATGGCTTGCTGTTCGGCATTACGTATTTCCTCACCGACCTTCTCAAGACTGTAAGTGGTGGGTTTGCAGTTTAAGCTGGCTTAGGCAGTGAATGGGAGCTTGACTGACGTGAGCGCAGGGTCTGCAGACCTCAGCAAAGGCTGGATCTCGGTGCTCAGCTGCACTACTGTTTTCTCTGTCTCAGATCTGTTCTCTCTGGGCCGTCTTCAACGTTGGCGGGACCTCTTCCCAAGGCAGTGTAATGGTGGCTGATGACCCAGGATACATGTCCTTACAATCTTCATCATCTCTTCTGGACCATCTTTCACAGAAGCACCAGAAGTGAATCCTCTCAGAGGCAGGTCTGTGGATCCAGAGGATGGTGTGTGTGCGTGACTGGGCAGGCTTAGAGCTTATACTCACGTCTGAAATGGAGTTCCACCCAAATTCCTGGATTGAGAATGGAAAGGGATGGTTTTGGAAAGAAAGGAAATCTGGAATGTCATTTTCAGAAGATAGGGCAAGAGCATGGGAGCCACGGGACCCACACACCCGTCACAGGAGTGAAGTTCATTGAAGGAGGGAGGAGGTCTTAAATACAGGCTTACAGCACAATGGGAGAACCCCGGAGGGCAGAATTTCGCTACCGATGTTTTACAATCTTGCATCTAAACAGCATTCGGCATTGAAAAAAAGGAATTAAACTCTTACAGACATGTAAAAAAATTATATTAATATATATGCATATATATACATACACACATACATTATATATATATAATGTTGTGTGGGTATGCGTGTTAGGGAACAATTTGTGGGATTGGTTCTCTCCTCCTTTGTAGGTCCCAGGAATTGAACTCAGATTCTCAGACTTAGCAGCAGGCACCTCTACCTGCTAGGCCCTCTTGCCAGGCCTTACTTGTTTAACTTTTAATAAAAATCATGTACATGGGAAAATAATTGGAAGGAAAATGCCGTGCTGACAATCATTAACCAGGTGCAGCAGGCCTGTATTCCCAGCACTTGGGAGGTGGGACCAGAAAAAAAAAAAGAGTGAAGTTCATTACAGAGAACCAGGTAAGGACCAGCGCTCACCTCTAACCTGGTCCCTGGGTCTCACAGAGGGACAGCATTTTAAGTCTGCGTGCGTGTCTGCGTCTTCCACGCTTTACGCGTCTTAAGCTTTCAGTGAACACTTACTATCTTGCTTGGTTTTCTTACATGTAGCATATCACACATCATTAGCATTGTGGATTTTGTTTGTGTTTCCACTGCTACACGAATGGAAACCAGGGGCCCAAGCATATTCAGTAAGCGATCTACCACTGAGCTACACCCAGCCTCAGTAGCTCTTTTTTTTTTTTTTAAAGGAGCCCAGGCTGGCCTTGAACTTGTGATCTGTTTGCCTCAGCCTTCTGAGTGTTGAGATTATAAGCCTTTGCCAGCACATCTGACCCAATGTCATTCTTAATGAGTGAAGGTGATGACCTTCAGGTCACAGCTTGGGCTGTACTCTCACTTGTTAGGGGCACCCTGGAGGAATCCTGCCCTGAGGAAGCAGCTGAGGCCTTCTGAGGACTAGTGATGGTGGTGGCTCCCTTGCTCTGGTCACTGGAGTGCCAGGAGGACTCCTCCAGGCAATCTGGGTGACTGCTGCTGTTGGACCTGCCTTGTCTGTCTCCCTGCTGGTGCTCGACACGTGCCCCGCTTTGTAGCACCTGGCATAAGGAACTCCTCTGTGCCAGCGCTGCCTCCTGAGAAGCTCCCAGGCTGTAGGCTGCTTTTTCAGCAAACAGGGACTCTGAGCTCATGGGCAGGTTTTGCTGACCCCCAGGCAGTGAGGGCCACAGCCCGAAGGGAGCGCTTTAGCCTAAACTCAGAGGCAGTCTCTTTCACAGTCTTGTTATCTGAGGAAACTTCAAGGGTGAAATGTCTCAGTTCACGCAATTCGATGGGGCTAACCCCATTTCCTCTGGTTTCAGAGGTCCCACACATTTTTGCTTGTCAAGTGGTTTGTACTTTTAGGGGACAACAATCAATCCCCAAAGAAGAACCAGTCCAGGAATGACAAATAGGGTTCATTATGTGCGTTAATTCTGACTATGTGCCTGGAGTGCAGTGTTAAGATAGATCCAGAGACTGCATCTGGTTCAAGGGAAATTAGAAACAGGATTGATTAGTCATGTCTGCCACAATCTCAGGCTCCACAAGCAATGGTGTTCTTGCCAAGAATTCAGTATTCCTGGTGGTTCAAACTTTTCTCCTTGCCCTCTAGGGCGTGTTCACATCTCTGCTTTAGTAATCTCTAGAAATTCCACCCTGCCATCCCTGTAACTGGCAGGAGCTGAGGACACAGTGGCAGGAGTATATTATAGCAGTTCTCACCCAGCCCTGGCATCCCTTCGGGACCCTGAGGACCTGCAGCTTTGGGCATCACCACCATGAAGGCCACACTCACGATGTCCTATGCCGACCTCTCTTCCTGGTGGAGTTCTTTAGCTTGACTCCAGTTTTACTCAGACTGATTTACTTTCCACAGGATCTTCCAGGGTTGGAGTGCAGCTGGGAAGACGGATGCCTGACAAGCACATACAAGGCTCTCAGTTCAATCCCAGAAAACCAAGGAACAAACAAACAAACAAACAAACAAAACAATCATTCGGAGAGGATTGTCCTTGAGTTACTATAAAAAGAAACAAGTCGCTTCCCCCACTAAACATAAATAACTGGAGGAAAACTATGCGGCCACAAGCAGAAAGGGCTAGAATGCACATTCAGAACCTAAAACCTGCTAGCCAGGCCTGGAACTGCATGACTGTGGACTGACCCGACCAGGGCAACAAGGGATGGAGAAAGGACAGACACACAGACACATGTATGGAAAAGCTGGGAGTGGGTGGGCCTTGTGCTGATAGACGTGCAACAGCAGCAGCCAGGAAATCCAGAGTGTTTGTTTCATACATCTGAATCAAGGAGGTAAGTTTATGATAGACAGCGGAATAAGCAAGTGGGTTTATGGTGTGCCGCTGAGCAATGGGGCAGCCTTAGTTAATCTAGGTTGGAGGTCTCTATAGCAGAGCAGATTTTGGCTGCAAACACTCAGGGAGAGGAAGCCACAGGTGATACCTTCCTGTACACATTGTCAGCATCCATCCACACATGGACCAGGCAAAGGCATTGCCATTTCCCTGAGCCTGACCTGGGGAAGGCTTTGCCATTCCCACAGTCTGAGGCATTACGGTCCTTGGCATGGCACATGTCAACAACACACATCACTCAGAACATCATATGCTCCCCCACAAGACAATGTAACAGGGAAGTAGGCATGTTCCTGAAGCTTCTGACCCATCAGGCTGGGGCCTGGGGGCTAGTGTGCAAGCTAGCCCAAAGCCCTGGTGGCAAGAATGAAGCCATGTGTTGGCTTTGTAGGCAGTGTTGATGGCACTTGTTGAGAGGTCTCATGAGCACAGCAAATCCCACCCTGTGGTTAGTCTGGAGCTTCCTGTGAGTGCTGGCAGGTGCAATGTGGTCTTAGGGAAACAGTTCTCAACCTGTGGGTCGCAACCCCACTGGGGGTCACATATCAGATGTCTTGCATATCAGATATTTACATTATGATTCACAATAGTAGCAAAATTATGGTTATGAATTAGCAACAAAATAACTTTATAGTTGGGAGTCACCACAGCATGAAGAACTATATTAAAGGGTTGTAGCATTGGGAAGGTTGAGAACCACTGTCATAGGGAGAGATGTGAGACATCTTTACCTGTTGTGGCTTGGATATAAAGTGTCCCTCAAAAGACTTATCACACTTCCATTAAGGCTTGGTCTCCATCTGGGGGCACCACTAAGAGGTGACTGGATCATCGGGCATTAACCTCATCAGTGGATTAATCTACTGATGGGCTGTCAGGAGGTGGGGCCAGGTAAAGGAAGTAGGTCACTGGGGGATGGAGGAGGCGTGTCTTTGAAGGGTGTTTGGTGGAGACTTTTGAAGTGATGTAAGGTATTTTGTCATAGCAAAGAAAGGCTGACTAACATATGACTCGCCTATGAGGTCAGCATCCACTGTGAGGTCAAGTTTATATATCTGTGGCACAAAGAGGAACAGGTCTTAGCAGTTCCCCCAGCCTCAGCTTATGAGAACCTTCAGGACTTAAAAAAGAGGAGCATGATGCTGCCCAGCATACGCGGTGGCAGCCGGACTAACTGACCACCCACTTCTGCAGGGCCCACACACACCGGCTGAAAGACAACACACAACCCTTCTTGACTCAGTTCCCCCCATGGCATAGAGGCAGATAGATGCGGGAAGATTCAAACTCAAGCACAAGCCGGGCTCCCAGGCAGCCGCTCTGTCCCTAACTGCTGTTGCCCTTGCCTGTGATTTGGTGTATACCAGAGGAACAGGACTCAGACCAGGCCAGTGCGGACAAGCCTGTGGATGCCATTCTACGTGTGTCTAGGCAGTTCTCTGAGAGGTGAGGGCCTCACGCTGTCCCTGTGAGCCCTGTGACGCTCTGTACTGGCTGACTGAATCACAGGTGATGCTAGGTGATGATTATCCGGTGATGACAAATGATCCCCACCATTTGAGAGCTGTGCTTGTGGGACAAGTGTACATCCCAAAGTCTGTCTGCACGGCCCATTCCCCTTTTCAGAACCCTTTTCTTTCCCGGCAGCCTGTCAAGCTGGGCACTACAGTGGCTTTGTCTTGAGTCTGCAATTAATTGGCCTGTGAGTTTGGGCTGGTCCATTTTTTTTTTTTCTGTCTGGGCCTCAGTTCCTCGTTGGTACAATGCAGTAGCTCATGGCCTGCAGACTTGAGAGCCCTTGAGTTGGGCAGGTCACCTGGAATAGAGAAAGCAGGGCTGGGCTGGGCCATGTGAGGAGATCCACGCTGTCTTCAGGGCCAGCTGTGCTCAGCCACAGCTGGATGCTGCCACAGGAATGCAGGACCACTGTGGCTTGTACTTCTGTAGTGTTAAAAGGAGAATTGTGTTGTATTTTTTTTTAATGTGAAATCTCATTAAAAATTTTTGGCAGCCAATTTAAAAATTCTGCCAATGGACCTTGATTTGAGGCCCAGGTCCTACAGTTCTTTAAGTCAGAGGTCTTGGGATTTGTTCTTAGGGATATGGCTCTCATTTGGCCCTGCAGACTCCCACTACCCCTGGAGCACTGTGATCCCAACCCATCCTGTTGAATTCAGGTGTGGTGTCACGTGGCTTTCTTCGGCCAGTAGCATGGGAGAGGAAGCCTGTGTCACAGGCAAGCAGAAATGTGCTGAGCTGGCAGAAATGTCCCTGTGTTCTGTTGATGACACCAGACTAGTGTTCCAGATGCCGGCTGTTCTGTCCATCTGGCTCCCCGGGGATGGCAACGCAGCCCTACAGAATGGGAAGCAACGAGAGTGCACGTGTTTGTTACAGCTGCATCACTTGGCCGATGCTGACCCTCACTGTGCCCTTTTATCCAGTCACTGGGCTCACAGCCAGCCTGCCTGGGCTTCGTGACTACTAAACAGCGCAGCAGACGGGAGAGGCAGCCTCTGGTTTGGTTGGTTGGTTCTCTGTTGTGGCTCCGTTGTGTAGCCTGGGGCTCAGCGGGATACAGTAGGTGCTCAATAAGTAGTTGTTGAATGAAGGAGTGATAGGCACATCAGATATGGGAGGGGAGCTCAGGCACCTGAGTGGGTGGCCCCAAGGCCTGAGGGAAGTGGGAATCTCCTTCCCACTTTCCTTTTGGGTGCAGCTTGGCCAGGTCCTTGCCAGCCTTTACTTGGTTTTGAATATCTCCCAGAATGCTGAGACAAATAAACCCTGATGGAAGTCTGTGCCCTTAACCCACAGAACAGAGGGCAACAAGAGAGAACCTCGTGTGGATGCTGGAGCAAGTGCCATGATGGCATGTCCTCTGGACCTTCTCGTCCCTGTGTCCTTGTGCTGACCTTCACCCATTCATTCCTGCACTGCCTTCAGAGGTACTGTCACACGGACGTGTCCCCTCCTCGGTGATTCACACCAGGCTGTTTTATACTCATTTCTTTCTCTCCACGCTGCATGATGCCTGTGATCACACTATAATAGGTCTACAGACAGGAGGCTCCCTGTCATCCTCAGGTCCTCTGCTTCCTGGGTTTGCCACGTTCAATGGCAGTTCTGCCAACGTAACTTCAGAAGCACGTCCCTACTCTGTGTTTGTCCCACTGTCCCAGTACGGGGCCACTCCAGTCCCTGTCACGAAGCTCCCAGGCTTCTCTCTGCCGGGCAGGCCTTCCCCTGGATCTGCTGCAGATCCTGTCGTTATTTAGTATCAGTTTGAGTGCCACTCCTCTGACCGCGGTGTCTGAAGTAGGTCTCATGTCTCGGTCTCACTGCCCCACTTCATTTACTGCCCTCATCGCCACTACCTGCAAACCCCTGCTCACTGTCAATCATGTCTCTAGGACAGGGCTTCTCAGCATCATCTCTACCCACATGCTGGGGTAGAGAATTCTGTGTTGTGGGGGATCGTCTTGTGTCTCGAAGGATCTTTATCAGATTCCCGGACCTATATCCCAAGGTGCCAGCAGCACACCCTACCTAGTCATGAGCCCCAAAGATGTCCCCCTGGGGGGCACGTGAGCAAGCTTACCCTTCATGATTGAGTACCGCTGCTTTGGAGAGTGAATGCGTGAATGCCCTTGTGGGGAGGCCTCAGCACTGTACATCTAGTGCCAGGATGGCGTTCCGTAAGTAACACACGCATTGACTGTGGCAGAAATCATCACAAGAAGGGACACAAATTTGCGTAGCACCCAAAATAATCTTGTCTGCAGGATCCGGAGTCGCATCTTGGAAATGCACACAGTCAGGTGTAAGGTCGGACCCGGTCTAAAGGAGTGTGGGATTCTCCCCGGCGAGGGTCTCTTTGGAGAGCCTGTAGACCCAAGAGGGGAGACTGTAAGCACCCTGACAGGCTGTCAGCTTTTAATGCAAACCTGGAAGAAAAGTTTGCAGCTACACCACGCACAGGCTGAAGGAGATAAATCACAGTTACTTGCAGCTGGCTGACAGCAGTTTAAGCCACGGCAATCACCGGGCTCCGAGGGGGAAGCTCCTTTTATCTTACTAAATGCAAAAAGTAGAGCTGAAATTGGCAATATCTCGGCCCTCTCCGCGGCCCGGCTTTTTACATAAATATCAGCAAGCGGTAAGTAAATTCTGTTGACGAAATGTAATAAAACAAAGACTGTTTCGAATATGACCATTCCCCGATGCATTCCGCAGCCTCTCCCACTCACTTATTGCTCGCTGCTGAGATTATAAGGTTTGCTTTTATCTGTCAGAAATCAATATTTCAAACATCGGATAAAAGAGGAAATTGAACTGGGAATAGGCCGAAGTGCTGTAAAAAACTACAAAGCACAATTATCAAAAAGCACTTAAAGTGCTTAATAGGACATACATATAAAAATGCTCAAATTAATGTCAGGGAGCCATAATGAGGACTTTTCCTATGCTTTTTTCCTCCCTCACGGCGTAATTTGAAGGCTGGCCAGTCCATCAATATGGTTTTCAATTTCTACGATGCCCCGAGGACTCTGAGCTGTGCATCTGTTGGAAATGAACCATTACATATGATTGGTTAATATTTCAGTTTATTGAAGATACATTATTTTGTATGGAGTGTTTAAGCTGTTGAGGTTTAACCATTACAAACAGTTATGACAAAAAATAGATCTTGGAATAAACAGCCTCCACAGTCATGCTTTTAATAAGCGGCACCATAACTAGGAAATTGGATTTCCAGGAGCTAGGAGATGGAGGGTGGGACGTCTCGGGACAGTGAGCTGCAGTAGGAAGGCCCTCCCCAATCTTCTCTACACCAGAACATGTTGGAAATTGAGGATGGGGTCTGTTTTTCTTTTTTCTTTGGTGACAGAGTCTATGTTGCCCAGGCTGGCTTTGTTCTTGAACTTCTGGACTCAAGTGATCTGTCTGTCTGTCTCATACTCTCCAGCAGCCAGGCTTATGTGTATATGACATATGGTGAGATTTCTGTGTGTGTGTGTGTGTGTGTGTGTGTGTGTGTGTGTGTGTGTGTGTGTGTGGTACCAGGGTCTATGCATGCTAGGCAAGTTATCCACCATTGAGCTATATACTTAGACCTCTTTGTGTGTTTGGGGGGGGGGGAGTGGACAGGGTCTTACTAAGTTGCCCCAAGTCATCTTGAACTTGTAATTCTCCAGAGCAGCTGTGATTACAGGTCTCTGCTACCAAACCCTAGCTCTTTCAAAAACAAGCAAAACCCACACAAACCCTGCCATAATATTCCTTATTTTAAAATACTTTAATTTGATTAATTTATTTGTGTGGGTATCTGTGTGAGCAGATGTGTGTGTGTGTGTGTGTGTGTGTGTGTGTGTGTGTGTGTGTGTGTGTATGCCTGTGTGCATGCATACTTGCCTGCATGTACAGAGAGGCCAGAGAGTGTTAGAGCCTTCAGAGATTGAGTTACAGGCATTATGGGACACTGAGATTGTTATGCGTAGGGATTCGAACCCCAGCCCTCATAATTGTGCAGCAAAAACTCTTAACCACTGAGCCATCTCTCCAGCCCCTTTGGTTTTTATTGTTGTTTTTCTTCCAATTGAGAGAAGCTTTATTTCCCCAAGATTGATCGCAAATACCACTCGCTCCTCCTCCTCCCTTATTGGGGTAACTGGGGATAAAATCCAAGGCTCTATGAATTGTAGACAAGCCTTTACCAAGTACTGCCCCCAGCCCTTAGATTTGCCCCTTTCTAGATAATAATTGCCCATCTGGAATTCTAAATTGGGAAGCAGCAGCCTTTTCTAGACGGGCCAGACAGTGAAGGTTACAGGACCTGCCGGGGCCAGTTGCTAAGGACTGTGAGACCATCTGAGTCCTTCTTAGCAGGTGGCTGCAGGAAGCCTGTGCACCACTTGTGCCTGCCCTGCGGGACAGAAGGGATGTCCACATACCTTTCCCAAGGGCTTGTTTCTGAGGTCCCTGTGGAGGCTGAGACTAAAACCCACAACCCCTGGGTTTGCCTGGCTTACGACAGGCCAAGGTACCAAGGCTTCATGCCCCATGTCCGTCCTGCTTGGCACTCCAACCCCAGGTCCCCCACCCCTTCCGACCCCAGGTCCCCCACCCCTTCCGACCCCAGGTCCCCCACCCCTTCCGACCCCAGGTCCCCCACTCCTTCCAACCCCAGGTCCCCCACTCCTTCCAATCCCAGGTCCCCCACCCCTTCCAATCCCAGGTCCTCCACCCCTTCCAACCCCAGGTCCCCTCACCTCCTCTGTTTTCTGTCTGTGACTTGCACATCCTCCTTCTCCTGGAATGTTCTCCCCATCTGCTGGAACTTGTCCTTGGTTAAAATGTCCTTTTTTGGAGCTGCCAACACACACACACACACACACACACACACACACACACACACACACACACCACATATAACACACACCACACGTACATACCATACACACACCACAAACACACATACACACACACCATACACACACACCACACATACACATCACACACACACATTACACCCCCCCACATCACACACACACCACCCACATACCATATACACATATACACACCACACATACATAATACACAGCACTTATACACACCACCCATAACACATGCCACACATAACACACACACACACACACACACACACACACACCACATACACATATAACACACACCACACACACACCACACGTACATACCATACACCACAAACACACATACACACACACCATACACACACACCACACATACACATCACACACACACATTACACCCTCCCACATCACACACACACCACCCACATACCATATACACATATACACACCACACATACATAACACACAGCACTTATACACACCACCCATAACACATGCCACACATAACACACACACACACACACACACACACACACACACACACACACACACACACTCCGCCAGCCTCTCTGCAGCCTCCAGGTGCCCGGTTCTCAGGTTTCCGGGCCTTGTTCCCTCATTTCTTCTCTGTGGGTGTCCCCACAGGAGCGCCTGACAGGCTCACTTCAGTGTGCTGAGCAGCGAGAACAGAACAGATCTAAATGTGGTTCCCATCATTCCAATGGCCTCAAGCCTGCTTCACAGGTTCAGAGCCCGTGTTTGGATGAGTGGGTAAGTGAAATCACCACTAGAAAGTGTCCAGTTCTCTCGGGAAGCTGGTTTCCAGAGTCAAAAGATTTTTTTTCTTCCCCATCCTGCACTCTGTGTTTCCCCAATGAAGAAGATAACCTTCATTTTGCTCATGCTGTTCCTTCAGCCTGGGTTACACCCTTGCCTTGCCCTCCTCCTCTTCATCCACAGCTGCTCCCGTGCCTGGCATAGCTAAATGCACACTCCTCTAGGAAGCCCTCCTTGATCTGCAGGCCATGTTGGTGCTGAGCCCTTAGAGAAACCGAGTCACACACGCATGACTGGGCTTGGCTGGGGATAGGCCCCACTCACCTCTATCATGAGATGTGTGCACACCCCAGCCAGCACCAGCAGCTTCGCAGCCACTGCGTGGTGATCTCCAGAGTCAGGGCTTGACCTCAGATGGGTCCCTAAATAATAGACCTACCAGGTGTACTGGTCCTTAATCCCGTGTCACCCCACAGTCCTCAGCCCCTCAGCTCCCTGTGAGAGGTCTATGAGCATCTCCATGGTGGGGGTGGAAAGCTCTGCAGACCAAGGGAGTCTGGAGGGCAGGCTGTGAAGAAGGGTTCGGGGTCAGCCCATCCTCCTAACTTTCCAGCCTTCTCTATTGCTCAGCTCAGCAAACATGCCTAGTCTGTGCCCCTAGGTTTGGGGGCAAAACTCAAATACACTGGAGCCCAGAACAGTGGGAGCAGGTCACTGTCTTCTGTTATTTCTACAGCACAACCAGAATTTGCTAGGGGCCTTCTGCATGCTGGGTACCTGCTGTAATTTAAATGTGTCTGAGTAAACAAAGCAGCATGGCCCTCATGGTGAACAATCAGCCTAGATGTGTTCATCATTCTGGCTCTTCCTTCCTGGCCAAGTCTCTACTTTTTGTGTATTTATGGCTGAAGAAAACTGTGACGGTTCGCAACTGCAGAATACTCTGTGTTCCAAGCCTGTCCTAGGGTTTCTGTTGTTGAAATAAAACACAGGGCAGGAGAGATGGCTCAGAGATTAAGAGCACTGGCTGTTCTTCCAAAGGTGCTGAGTTCAGTTTCCAGCAACCACATGGTGGCTCACTACCATCTGTAATGAGATCTGGTGCCCTCTTCTGGCCTGCAGGCATACATGCAGACAGAACACTGTATACATAATAAACTGAAAGAAAGAAAGAGAGAGAGAGAGAGAGAGAGAGAGAGAGGGAGGGAGGGAGGGAGGGAGGGAGGGAGGGAGGAAAGAAGGAAGGGAAGGAAGGAAAGGAAGGAAGGAAGGAAGGAAGGAAGGAAGAAAGAAAGAAAGAAAGAAAGAAAGAAAGAAAGAAAGAAAGAAAGAAAGAAAGAAAGAAAGAAAGAAAGAAAGAAAGAGAGAGAGAAAGAAAGAAAGACCATGATCAAAGACAACTTGGGGAGGAAAGAGGGTATATTTCAACTTAAAACTCTTAGGTCACACTGCATCATGGTGGGTACTTAGAAACAGGAACTGAAGCAGAAACCATGAAAAAATATTGCTTACTGGCTTGCTTCTTCTGGCTTGCTTAGCTTTCTTATATAACTCAGGACCACTTGCCCAGGCATACCACCACCCACAATTGTCTAGGCTCTTCCACACCAATCTTTAATGAAGAAAATTCCCCCACATGACAATTTTATGGAGGCATTCTCTCAATTGAGGCTCTCTCCTCTCAGATGACTCTAGCTTGTTTCAAGTTGACATAAAACTAGCCATCACAATTGACCCCTTGTCAACTTGAAACACAAACACATCACTGTTTAACTGCAACCTTTCTTTTCTCATTTGTCCCCAAGATGTCATATTCACATCATGATATAATACTTAATATAATTTTTAAAGTTCCACAGTCTTTAAAAAAAAATCGAACACTTTAAAAGTTCAGTCTCTTTAAAAGGTCCAAAGTCTCTTATTTGTATGTTTTAACATACAAATAAGACTCCAAAGTCTCAACACTCTAAATCTCTCTAAAATTCTAAAGTTTCACTAAACTATCCAAGGCCTGTTAACTGTGTGTGCCTATAAAATTTTTTTAAAAGTAAGTTATGTTCTTCTTATTTCAAAAATGAAGAGTCAGGACACAGCTACAATCACACCAAAGCAAAACCAAAATCCAATATTCCGAGCTTGACATCTGGGACCTGATGTGATACTCTGGGCTCCGGGGGCTTTGATCGACCCACTTCTTTAGATCTACCACCTACAGCTCATGTAGCTTGTCATGCCAGCTCAGGCTGCCTCCACACCACACCTGCTGCTGTCCCTGGTGGTTGCCCCCATGGAACTGGGATCTCTAACATGCTGGGGTCATCCCTGAAACTCAGGATACGCCTTCACCAGCAGCCTCTGCTGGGCTCTTTATTGTTTATTTGCAGTGCTATTTACCATGTGAGAGAAACCATGTGGTACAAATGAAATCCACTATAAGCGTTTTTTATTAGAGATGAGTAAAGAGGGGTTGTGATATAGGCCTACTAGAAGTGGACAGTGTGGAAGAAGGGACAGGGAAATGGGTGGAATCTGTTTTTATGGGTCCCCCAAAGCATGCGCATATGGGCTTATGTAGCTATGCCACGCATGCTCATAGATTACATGATCATGCTGCTCGAAGATTATGCAATCACTTGGCGCATATATTATGTAGGACGTAAGGCCCTGGGATGACTAAGCACTCTGCCTGACTGATGGACAGTGCATGCGCAGCCAGGTACCTAGGGATTGGCTAGGGCTTCTAACACTCTTCAGGGACTCTGACCCTGGCACATGGAACCAACCCTTAACTTCTTTCCATGACCCTTTCAATCTAGGGGTTTCAACTACATCTGAGATTACACCTCCAACTAATGGCCTCCCCTGGCCTCTCAGTGCCCAGATGCTCTCTCTCCACGATCCTCTCATGTCTTTAAAACCAGTACTACCTGGTAAGTTCTTACACATTACCAAGTCCAGCTGCCAGCACAAGGTACCTCTTTGGTCCTTTCTGGACCACAGGTTCTGTGTGCTGACTCTGAGGAAAGACTTCTCAGAAGATTCCATCTCAATGATGCTGATATCTCTCAGAATGGATTCTTCAGCCCTAGCTGACCAGTATCAAGTATCCCAGGAAAGCAAAGGTTTCACCTTCTCTTGTAAATTATAGACAGTTTTTCAGCTCCAGATGACAGAATGTTAATTTCAAATATCAAACAGCCACAATAGTCTTTACTTCTCTCTGAAACATCACAAACCAGGCCTCTATCGTCTGCACTGCTCTCAACATTCTTTTGTTTTGTTTTTCTTCCAGACAAGGTTTCTCGGTGTACTTTTGGTGCTTGTCCTGGATCTTGCTCTGTAGACCAGGCTGGCCACGAACTCAAAGAGATCTGCCTGGCTCTGCCTCCCGAGTGCTGGGATTAAAAACGTGTGCCACCACCGCCTGGCTTGATCATCATTCTTATCTTCCAAGATCCTATAGAACTATCTACAGAGCTCTGAGCACTCAATGACTTTTCAAGCCCAAAGCTTGACTGCCACCACAGTCCTCCCAAAACCACATGGTCAGGTCAGCAATACAGCATGCCCTGGTACAAATATCTGTCACAGGGTTTATATTACTGTGATAAAGCACCATGAGCAAAGGAAATTTGGGGAGGGGAAAGATTTATTCCAGTTCATAACTCTCAGGTCACGCTCCATCACTGAGAGATGTCAGGGAACTCAGAGCAGATGCCTGGAAACAGGAACTGAAGCAGAAACTGTGGAAGGATGCTGCTTACTGGCTTGCTTCTCCTGGGTTATTTAGTTTGTGTCCTTCTTGCCTTAGTGACTTTCCTATTGCTGTGATAAAACACCACAACAAAGGCATTTATGAAAGAAAGTTTAATTTGGCTTACTGTTTCAGAGGGTTGGAGTCCATGATGGCAGAGGGACTTGTCTTAGGGTTTCTATTGCTGTGAAAAGACATCAGGACCACAGCAACTCTTATGAAGGAAAACATTTTATTGGGGCTGGCTTTAGTCCATTATCATCATGGTGAGAAGCACGACAGCATGCTGGTAGTCATGGTGCTGGAGAAAGAGCAGAGAGTCCTACATCTGGATCCACAGGCAGCAGAAGGAGACTGTGTGCCGCACTGGGCGAAGCTTGAGCATATGAGACCACAAAGCCTGCCCCCACAGTGACACACTTCCTCCAGCAGGCCATACCTACCTCAACAAGGCCACACCTCCTAATAGTGCCACTCCCTATGGGGCAAGCAATCAAACACCTGAGTCTATGGGGACCACACCTAGTCAAACTATCACAGACCTGTTGAGCAGTAACATCTTTATCTACAACCACAAGGCAGAGAGGAGGTGGTACTGGTGATTACATAAGTCTTTTGAGACCTCAAAGCCTGCCCCCAGTGACATACCTCCTCCAACAAGTCCACACCTCTTAATCCTTTCCAAACAGTTCTACCAACTGGAGAACAAGTATTCAAGCATATGACCTATGGAGGCCATTCTCATTCAAACCATCACATTTATATATCCCAAGACCACCTGCACAAGCTTAGCAGCACCCACAATAGGCTGGGTCCTTCCATGTCAATCATTAATCAAGAAAATGCCCCACAGGCCAATGGAGGCAGTTCCTCATATGAGGTTCTCAGATGACTCTAGCTTGTGTCAAGTTGACAAAAAAAAAAAAAAAAAAAAAAAAAAAATTAACCAGCACTAAGACCAAACATCATATGTCCTTGCTTAGATCAATCACTGAGGGAAAGTGTGCCATCATGAAACCTGGAGAATGAATCGAAACTTCTTGCTCATGTTGTAGAAGTTAAACCCTAAAGAGAGTGATTTATCAAAGACTTCACTGGGACAGGTGTGCTTTGAACTCAAGTCATCGTGGGTGGACAGCGTTGTGTTGGGGTTTGGCGTCGGGCAGGAAGGGTGGCTTCTAGAGGAAGAAAATTCTCGTGTTAGCCAAGGAAACCAGGTGGGGGGTGGGGAAGAGGGGTAGCCTTGGTTCAGGCTGGGAGGGGTAGGATTCAACTTTGAGTGGGTCTGAACAAGGATGAGAATGTTCCTGAGAGCCTGGGGGTCACGGCTTGTCCTCCATGTGGGTGGCCTCCTGAGCTCCATGCCCAAACAAGAAAAGAGCCGGAGCACTGGAGATGTGGGGCCAGAGAGTGGTTCAAAGTCACTGCGCCCCACCGCCGAGCGGGGAGAGGCCGGCCCACGGAGACCAGTGAATCGTGCTTTTCAAAGCGGTAAAGTGCCTCTCGGTGCGGAGAGGACGAGAGAAAGGAGACGTCTGCTCCCTACAAAGGAGGCACATTACTCTAAGTAGAGGATTTCGTAATTATATTCATTTGAAATAACGGAGCATTTTCACCTATTAAGGGAGTCGAAAGGAGGTGCAGGGGGTGGGGCAGGCCCTTCCCAGGGCCGCTCCCATTGTTCGTACAGAGAAGAGGGGCTGTGATACAGATTAGTGTCTCCTGTGAAAGGAGACAGCGAACAGAGGGGCAGGCTCGCCTGGGTCACTGTGCCCTGTCTGCTGGTTGACTGCGACAGGCCGGGTGCTTGGAGGAGAGGGACAGTGGGGTCCTGTGGGGAAACTTGGAACAGGGCTGTCCCGGGGCGCTTCCTGGGTAACAGACACACCCTGTGTCTAGTCTCTAGCAATGTGTGGCTATTGGACTCTTGGAATTTGGGGACTGTGCCCAAGAAAGCGGGATTTTCATTGTGTTTCTTTTCAACTCATTTAAAATTAAATTCTGGTGGCCATCTGTGACTAGTGACTTGTCCCCTGGACAGTGGAGGGGCATGGAGTCACGAGGCTACTGCTGGGCTAGGGAATGTCAAATGAGCAAGGTTACTGGGTAACAGACAAGGGTTCCATTTTTTCTTTCCACACATTGACCTCTTGGAGCAGCTGTGGCCTTCCCAGCATTTGAGACCATCACATAAGTGGTAACCATGGTTCTCTGAGTGGTGGCCTCAAGGCTGGGCACACCACAGGAGAGGTGGAGGCTCACACACAAATAAACAGAAGTTCTGTGTGGGCCACTCTGGAACAAGAGGCCACCATGTAACCTCTGACATAGTCTACTTTTTGTGTCTTCCAGATGAGGAACACGAGGTAGGGTCAAAGTGGGTCAGAGACCTGAGCAAAGAAAGCAGAGTCGAGTCCACTGGGGACTCTCTCAAGCCAAAGAGCAAGAGTTGGGCATGGTCACATCCCTGGAGCTGTGGTTTCTTTAGTGGCCTCAGAAACTCAAAGGACTATTGTGTGTGTCTAGGTGTGAGGTGCAGGCAGGCCCCTGGCTCTGGGTCAGTGAGTGTAAGGACCTGGGCTGCTGCTGGTGCACAGCCTGGGATTTCCTCAGGGACCACTAAGAACCCTTCCTCAGGTTTGTCTTTTGGATTGACGACACCATTACAAGAAGGACAAAGCTGAACACGACCCTGACTTGAGCCCTTGTAATCGGTGCGCCCCTCTGTCCCTTAGTCTCCTCCTCTGAAACCTGTGACTGTGGCTCCCTTCACAGAAGTGACTAACCAAGCACGTGGGAGCAGCTGCTGTAACAGGTGTCAACAAATGTCAGGGGACATGGCTTACATGGGTCCCGTCTGCAGAGGCGCTTTCTGTTTGTAGCTGGTACCCTGTGTGTAGAACTTCTTTTATTTTTAATTTTGTATGTGCCAATCTCTCTCTCTCTCTCTCTCTCTCTCTCTCTCTCTCTCTCTCTCTCTCTCTCTCTCTCTCTCTGTATGTGTGTGCCTGTGGTGGCCAGAAGAGTCTGTTAGCTCCCTGAAGCTAGAGTTGTGAGCCATTTGTATGGGTGCTGGAAACTGAACTGAGGTCCTACGCTGGAGCAGCAAGTGCTCTGAACCATTGAACCATCTCTCCAGTCCCTAGACCCCTTCTTACACTGTAAGATTTCCCTCCAAATGAAGCTTGGAGGGCAGATCCCACACCCACCCACTGGTGTGGCCAACCGTTTGCTGTCTGTAATGCAGGGGCGGAGGTGTGTGACCTAGTCCTGACCAATGATCAGTGTTTTCCCTGCATTCAGATTGGAGCCAGGATGGAAGGGAACGGAGGCAGGCTGTCCTGACAGTGCCTATGGCCTGGGCTGGTACTGAATGCAGCAGCAAAAATGGCCACGCTGTCCGGCCATGCCACAGGTGAGCATCTTCTATGCTTGTTGCAACCTGGGTCCTCTGAGAGAGTCTGGCCTGTAACAACGTGCTCTCTCTTTATTTATTTCAGAGCTGAGGCTCGAACCCAGGGCCTTGCTCTTGCTAGGCAAGCGCTCTACCACTGAGCTAAATCCCCAACCCCACAATGTGCTCTCAAAAGTCCCTATTCCTTGGAGTGGCTGGCAAGTTCTGCTTGTTGTAGTAGGGTACTAGGGGACCCCTTTCCCTCAAGGTTCACTCCAAGCAGCCTTGTCCAGGCCAAGGGAGTCCTAACACATGAAAGTTTACCACCTAGCTCTCACGGTTTCCAGGATACAAGACAAGCTAGTATCATTTAGACACCGAGACCCTCATCAATTAGCCCATCTTTGTGGTATTGGTCCTCCCAAGAAGCCTGGTCCGCTCATTGCCATTGACACTCATTTATTAAAACATAAGCTATATTGTTCACAGCATTAGCTGATCTCTGTAAAAACGCCAGCAATCTCATGATGTCCATGGGAGTGACATGAGAGAAGCCTGGCCACCCATGACAAGCCACTGGTGACTGGCAGGCTGCTGAAGGAAGAGACAATTGTCAGGGGCTGATGGGCTAAGTGGTTCAATATTTGATGTTCACTAATTGATCACTGAATCTTTAAATGGCAAAGAGACAGAAATGACTCTGGGAAAGTGATGCAGGTTCTGAATAGTTTTGTCTGAATCGTGGGCTCAATGTTGTGGGTGAGACTCTCCCGTGAGCAGAAAGATGGATGCTGCTGTTGAGATATTTGGGACATAAACACAGCAGCAAAGCAATACTCGAGTCTTTCTTCTAAGAATCAACACCATTGTGTTTCTTGCTGTATTTTCTTCCATAAAACATAAGATGATGTTGTTTTCAGAATTTTTAGTTTTGTTTCAGGATGAGGCCCATTCAAATGGTTCACTTACTAACAACCAAGAAATGCTGGAGCAGGTAGCCTTGGCCAGAGGAGGCCCTGGGATGGCCTGTCTGTGCTTAGCCTCGCAGTGCCCTGACCGGAGCACGCCCCACTCAGCACACCTGTTGATGGGTCCCTCAGTCACTTGTTGGAACTTCCTGGTTTGTGGCACTTTCCCCAACAACAGCACCCTGTGGAATAGCCACCCTGCTCACCACAGCACAAGATCCCACCGGGGCGCTGCAGTAGCCTCCCCCTATCCGACACACATCCCTGCCTGGTAGGAACCCCAAATCTCAGCATCTGGCCTGCCGTCCATCACAGGTGGGAACCGGGCAGAGCGGCCGCAGCTGCTGAGCAGCTCTGGGCCGCCCAGGGATTCTGGTCACCACGGCCACTCTAATTGCTTTTTCCTCTAGCCTCCTTCTCAGGCTTTCTGCATGCTGATGGTGCAGGCCTGGTCTCCACTGGATTGCAGTGGTATTTTTTTAGTGTCCCAACCAGTGTGTCCGGTTGACTGAGACATTTCGGGGAAGAAGCAGGTGCATTTACTTTTCAAGTATTATTTTACTAATCAATTGAAAAATTACCTTCATGAAGGACAGAAGTGCAGAGCTGTGGAGCATTTCATTAACGGGCGCAAACATTAATTACGGATCCAGCCCGACCTTGCACACACGGAAATTACGGGACTGATCTATTTTCTCTGTGCCTAATTGCAGCCAGTGACTAGTTCTTTAAATCGTTATCTGATAGACCTCCAGTGAGAAGAGGATTTATGGGGTGGTACCCCGAGGCCTTGTTGGATTCTATGCTGTTCTATAGGAGTAGATGGAGACAGCCACATCAGAGGACCCTCAGGCTGTGCCATCGCCTTGCCAGTAAAGAAAAAGGGGACATTTTCCAAAACTGAATTTCTAGAGCCTTTGTATAGTGTCTCAGAAGCAGGCCTGGTTGCTGCTTCCCCAGGTCAGTTACAGCCACTTGCCTGAATGCTGGCACCATGCTGAGACCCAGGATGACTGCGTTGTGAGTGGCGCCCCCTGTGGTTATTCAGCACAACCTGTACAGCTGTGCACAAAGGCCCGAGGTGGCTGTCCATTGAGTCAGATCTGTGCTATCTCTTTCTGATGATTTCTGTCATGGCTCTAGTCCCAGGCCTTGTTTAGTTGACCCAGTGATGGGCAAAGGTCCTTGGGCACATGGCCATCTAGCCCTCATCCTTGGCTGCATGTCCTGCTTTCTAAGGCCATGGTTCATGGCTCTTGGGGCTGGACACTTGCTTCTTGGTGACTATGACTCCTGGTTAGGGATGCTCTCTTTGAAAGTATGCAGCCCCCACACTGGGCTCACTGAGCACCAATACTGACGGGCCATTCCAGGGGAGGAAACGTAGTCAGAGACGGTGAGGATACAGGAGTCATTCTCCAGCCTTTGGGTGGGCTGGGACTTCTGAAGCCTGGCCAGCCTCGGCTCTGTAAGGCAAGCATGGGTGTATGTGTCATCCTGAAAGTGGGAGAGATAAACAGGGGCTCCTTGAAAGCACTCACACAGCCCTAAATGCAGAAGTGGGCAGGTAGCCGTCCTCTCTGTCTCTTCCAAATCCTGCCCGGGGTCTATGGACCACCTGGACTATGTGAGAGGATATAGAGCCCAGAGCTGTAGAAAGTTGGGGGGTTGGGGTTCAGACACTGGCTGTGACTTGTCTGAACCGGGGCGTTTGCAGCTGCCTCTACTGAGAACTTAGGGCAGAGAAGGCAGGAGTCTCCCAGACCTTCCCCATGCAGGTGGGACAAGCACAGCCCCAGCCATATCAAAGAGCCTCCCCCAGCCTGATTCCCATTTGGGCTAGCTCAGACTCTCCATAATCCAGGTACTGAGAAAGATTGGGAATCCTCCATTCCTTTCAGGTTCTAGAGTCATTGGTTCTGTGACGGGTCCCTCAATCACTTGTAGAAATTCCTTGGTTTGTGGCATTTTCTCCAATAATGAAGATCTAAGGCCAGGGCCCCAAAGTCACAATATCCAAACTACTATGACAAGATTCCCAGGTTCCAGAGGGTCTATGGAAACCCAGCAGCATTCTGGAGCAGGTGTGTCTGCCTGAAGGGAAGGAAGATGGGAAGATGGCACCGAATTCAATGGGCTACTTATGCTCAATGGGCTACTCCTGTTCAATGGGCTACTCCCGCTCAATGGGCTACTCCCGCTCAATGGGCTACTCCTGCTCAATGGGCTACTCCCGCTCAAGGTCACAGGGTGCTGCCTTCTCATGGGCTCTAGTTTCCTCCTGTCACTCAGTATCAGTGAGTGAAAATGAGAGCATACAGAGTTTAATACTGGGACTCTTCACAAAGGCATGGACACTATCTAGGGACCCCATCTGGGGTAGATTCGCCGACAGGCTCAGAGAGCATGCTATAGACCCAGGCTGGTATCGCCAGAGGAGATATTACCAGACCCCAGAGCCAGAGGCCATATGGAGAGGGCTGGTCACAGGATCCCCAGTGACCGAGGCTGTGTGGTAGTGAAGTTAGTCCGTGGGAACTCTGGGAGACAGAGCAGCTAGTGCCACTCAGTGGCGAACCTAGCCAGGAGCCAGATGGCGCAGGCCCTGGGTCTGTAGTTAAGGCATCTCCGTTGGTGGGGTTCGGAGCGAGGTGGGGACAGTGAGAGAAGCAACCTGCAGACGGCACACAGAACACGTGTGTGATGCAGCCTATGGACCTCACTGTCAAGTGTCTCTGGCTCTTGCCCCCACTGCTACCACAGGACCTCTTGCTTCTCCAAACCTCCCCTTCTCTGGGTATTTAGAGAGCATCATATGTCGTCACAAACCGATCTCCCATGGGGATGACACTGCTCTGAGCACCCTCCGCCAATGCTCTGGGACCCTTAGTGCAGGGCTTTATGGAGGTCTACAGGAATGGTGCCGGGAAGGCTTCCCCACCTCAGAATACTCCTGCCCGAGGAGTCACTCCTGCCAGAGGAGTCCCAGGACAACGCTGCCTGTGTCCTCAACCTCTGGGTGCAGTTTAGAAGGAATTCCTTCAGAGAGCAATCTTCAACTCTTCCTCACAGGACTCTGAGGCTGGTTCCTAAGATGGTCCCAGGAGGCAAGTGAGCACCATTTGCCTCTGCCCTGACACATTCATGGTCTTTCCTGGGTACTCTGTCACCAGGCTTTTCTGCCTTGTTCAGGATCCTCATTGCTGAACCTCTTTCTCAGGATCAGGTCTTCAGAGACCCCCCCTCCCAGTTTTAATCTCCCCCAAAGATTCCTGCAGCTCCCCATATTTCAGATTCATTTGAATTCCAAGTCACTTCCAGATAGGTACTCAATGTATTCCAATCTGTCGTGTGGTGCTGGGCTTTAAAGTACAGGATTCCACCATGTCCTTGTGGTGTGCCCAGGAATAGTACTTCTCCGGGACTCGATTTCTCCATCTTAGAGTGGAAATAACAGCTCCCACCACCGTTGGGCCATGTCAAGTTCATGGCATAATCTCTTGAATGTTGCACTTTGCACATCGCTGGAAGCTGTCCCAAGATGGTGGAAGCATTTATTTGTTGGTCCAGTCTATGTTTGGACCTCCTTCCCATGACTGGGGAAGGAGCCTGTTTCCCACTACAGGAATGGAAAGTGGTATACATTCATATGCTCAACCTCCTTTGAAGTGTGGTCACATGATTTAGGCTCCACCAGTAAGACATATTCCATTAATAATACATAAGATATATTCTACCCATAAGTCATCAGACACTGGCCACCTTTGAATGTCAGGTTCTTACCTGAATCACCCATAATAGCCAGGGAGATGGAGGAGTTGATTGGTTGGACCTGAGACATGTGACTGTGCTCTCTGGAAATGAGGAGATTCTGCCATACCCAGTCCTCATGGACTGAGAATGGGAAGGGAGAGAGAGTGGCTCACCAAAGAGAAATGTGGACACTTTTCTAGAGCATAAAATGGAGCAAGAAATCAACATTTGCCAGACACAAATGATTATGGTGTGGGATATGAAGGCTTCTGGGGTCTTGGGGACTGATCTGATCATAGAACACTAATGAATAGCTGGAAGATGTCTCCATCCTTAGGACTTTCCAGGTGCAGAGCTGCCTTGAGCTCTGTAGACCTAAGATGAATCTACCTCTTAGCCCAGCATCGCTTCAGTCACTCAGGGCATCAGGAAGCTGGCGTCTCCGGCTCTGACAATTTTTCATATATGATCTTGAACAATCTTTCCCTTCTCTGGGTTTGATTTCCCATTCTGTAAAGTCGGTAGTCAGTGTGACCAGAATCCTCCCAGCTCTTACACACTGAGATCCGGCACACCCAGCCTGGGGGTCTCCTCTGCACACACAGGGAAGTTGAATGAACACTGTGGTTAGTTCTGGGAATTCTTGCTAATCCTTGCTTTATTTTTGTAGCATAATTCAATTCAGCAATTCAATTCAACAAACATGTATTGAATGTTTATCAGAGCGAGGCTAAGCCCAGCATTTGGAGAATTTGCTTTCATGTTCACAAAGTCCATTCCTTGCTAACGTCCTGTGTGAGCCAGCTGTATAGAGAAGGGAGGCAAAGCAAGTGGAGGCCACTTCACAGATGAAGACATTGAGCCCCTCTGTGCACTGTCAGGTCCCCCCAGATGGCATGGGTGGGGTCTTGCCTGGTCAGAGCCATAACTGCCCATTTGTGTGTGTGATGATTTGGTTAGTGCCTGCCCTTCCTATTTGGTGCTTGCTCCCACTGGGAAAAATTAAGGATGTTAAGGTACTAACATAGGCACTTGGCAAAAAACATGTCCTCAACCAATGAGTATATGAGTCAAAGGAGGAAGAGGAAAAGAGGAAGGGACCATGTAAGGATGAAGAGGAAGTTGAAAGATCCATCTCCAGCTCTCTGTGGGACCTTGGTCCAGACCCTTTCTTTGTTGAGGTCGATTTCCTCATTGGTGAAGTGGAGGGAACTGCCTAATGAATAGTGATTTCCCAGCAGGCTTTGCACCACCGTCATGCCTGGTGCCAGACAATGTGGCTGCCCTAGTGGCAGCCTGGATTCTCTCATTTGGAAATGCTGAGGATAAGAGCAGTTGTCTGCATTTTAGAAGGTTCTGGAGGATTTGGCTACAGCGAGGCATTGGGACTTCTATGCAAATAATCTCTGACATTGTAGAGTTTCCAAATGATGTCCAAACCAGGTCCACTGGAGTACTTCCTCTGCCCGAGCCCCAGTCCACCAAGCCAGCCTCAGCCTCATGGAGATAGGGCCAACCTGATTTGCCCCCGAAGCTCCCTCGGCTTGTTCAAACACTAGGTAATTTGTGTCAGCTTTGATTATTATCTCCAGCCTCTTTCCTCCACTTGGCTTTTGGGAGACAAGCTTCTGAAATGCACCTTTGGATTACAGCGCTCCCATGCTGTGCAAATGACACAGGGGGCGGAGCCACCCCAGTCGGGCCCTGCCACCTTTGCAGGGAGCCTCACATTAATCAGTATGTGGCGGAGCCTAGCTATTTCCTCAGCTGGAGAGAGACAATGGGTTCCCTGACTGGGGGTGGGGGGGTGGGGGTGGAGTACAGCTTCACAGAGGGCAATACCTGCCAAACTCAGATTCCTCCACTCAGGACAAACTAGCGGCCCTGGGGGCAGATGCCCATGTGGAAGCAACAGCTGCCCTTTAGAGGCACGGAGACCCAGGCCCTTCTTGGAAGGTGTGTGTGGGAGGGTCAGAAAGAGCCCCATGCTGGGCATCTTCTATACTTTGCCCATTTATAAAATGGGGTCCTGCGCATTACCTGTCTCTGTTATACGACACAGTTGAGAGCGAAGGGGGGAAAATGGAAATGTAATTGAGCAGTCTACACATCCCTTAGTACCGTCTACACATCTTCTTCCCAGAGGAAAGGCGTGCCCGCGTTGCCCATAGCCCAGTGGGATTGACGGATGGCTCCTTGCATCCTTCCTCCTAAGTACTTGTCATTTCTAAACCAGTAAAGTTTGTGACTCCCAGGACAAAGGACAGGTCCTAACTACATCTGTTTGCTCCCCCCCCCCCCCCCCGCGATTGTATCAGGCAATACTGAGAAGGTGATTAAGAACAAGACCCCTTGCCACATCAGGTGGTAGAGGTGGGCCCGCCAGCTGAGCACTCTTCCTTCAAGTGGCCCTGGCTCAAAGGCATGCTGTGTCCAGCATCCGCAAAGCCAGCACCCAGGTACTTAAGGACAATGACTTTGGATTGAGTGGGAAGCAAGCCTTCTCAGAACTCAGATGAAAAAAACATAACGTAGTTAATATTAAATAAAGAGATTGGGCAACTCTTCCTTTCCTTTTCTGTTTTATGGTTCCTGCTATGCCCTTGATCCGGGCCTGTTTTGCTTGTGATTAATGAATGACTCACCTTGAGCTGTTCTCTGCTTATTTCATACACATTATGAATTTGAAGAGGTCACATTACACTTGGCACCTGAAGAGAGTGCTCAGGAGTCCGGGAAGAAAGTGCCAATGGCATAGAAGCCTTCCCGGGCAGCGGATGTTGGGAACGCACCTGACCGCTCTGCACAGTCCCCACACAAGGTCTGGGTTCGAAATCCCTCAAAGCACCTGGACTAACTGAGACAAGATCTGAGAGGAGTGAATAGTCATCTGCAGTGAGCATGCGCAACCGGGTCACGTTCTCAGTCAGGGTCCCTTGTCTTTGCCTTGCTCTGTCTTCCAGGTTCCTTCCCACCCGTGGCCTCCATTTTTGTTGTCCGGGCAACGCCCTTTCTCTAAGCTCTCTGGAACTCTTCTTGCATGTCCACATTTCCAGAGCTGAAACAACAACAAAAAAAGATGATGGTTTTGGGTGTCTGCAAGGCTGGCGTTTCTGTGTGCTGCTGTGGTCCTATTCTGTCACCTTCCTTGTGGTCCTGATTCCCATCAGGAGAACTGAAGGGCCCAAGAGTCTGAGTCTGGCCAAGTATTTTGCATGTGCCGTAGGGTTAAAGGCAAAATTAGGTGGAGCACCCTTTTCCAGGTGAGACCACAGGCCAGTAGCAGGTTGGAGGTACACTGAGCAGTCGCCCACATTGATTACCTTTCTGGTCCTAAATGTGACTTGGTTTAGCATTTCTGTATGCTCCTTAGACTGCCACCTTGTGGCTCTAAGGAAGGTTATGGAGGAGACAACTCTTCCCTGGAGGGCATAGTGTGCTCCCCACCAGAACAGAGGTCTGGGTTCCTGGAACAGGGTCCCCTGACTCTCTGGGTTCCTCTCTTGTGTCTGACCCTCTCTTGTGTCATACCCACTCTGTGTCTGGCCCACCAAACTACAGAGATGTTTAGCAGAATGTGGTTGTCTTACTCACCTCCTGCCAGCCTGCTCTGAAGCAGCCATAATCCAGGAGATCTGACAAAATCCATGTCCAGAGTAAACTGAAAGTGTACAGGCATCTTTCCTCTACAAATGGGCCTTCTGCCTGTCATCCTTAGGGCAGAGATGAGGCGAGGGAGTGCGATGGGTCCTGGAGAATCCCAGAAGTGGCATCAGAGCGACGCCTGTCACCCTACTCCACATGTAGGAGAGTTGGGTTTCACACCCACCTCAGGGAAATATGCTCTCCATGCTATGAGGTTTTAGAGCACAGGAAAATGCCATCTTCTCAGTATCAGAGGGATGCAACTCTGGTGTGAGCAGAGCCTGGGGAGAGGTGTGGGCAGCCCCATGCCCATGTTTGCCTGAATATATGAAGAGTTCAGCTCCCTGGGGCTGGGAGTGACTTGGGTCCTGAGGCTCTGACTAATAACCTACCAAATGCTCTTGTTCCCCAAATCTCCCGCAGACTCTCTCTCGCATTGTTGAGACAAGGCTGTAGGGCTCCAGGAAGGCTGGCCCTCCACTGGGAAGGGATTCTCCAGCATCCCACGACTGTTGACCCTGGTGCCACCTGTGCTGACGCCTGTGTTCTGTGTCCGTTTCTAGAGCTGCCGTACCCAGGTGCCCCGTCTGACTGGCCTCGAGCAACTGGGTTCCTTCTCTTAACACGCTGCAGACTGGTGTATGCCCTCCTCCTGCACAGGCAGGCTTCCTTCCGTCTCCCAGATCCAGGGGGATGCTGGCTTCCTTGTTTCTCGCATCACAGCTACTCTGCTTCCAGTTCTGCCCCCACGTGGCTTCTGCCTTCTCATTGGTCACCTGTTCTTGTCAGGGCACCCTCGTTCTGATTTAGGGCTCACCCCAATTCAACCCACAGGTCTTCATTTTTTTTGTGCATCCCCAGTTATTTGTCCACTTATGAACACGTATTTGTAACCTCGGAATCAGTACACACCATCATGTGTAGGTGTACAGAGAGCAGCAAGAGCATTGAGTTGCCCAATGTGCACATTCCTAGCTGAGGTCATGTGAAGTGGCTGTCTGTCTTTCTGCTCCAGGCCTAGAACACAGGGTCCTTTCCAACTCAGTTAGTGCCGTGTGGTTATGTTTTTTTTCCCCCAATTTGTGCTTCTGGCTGATGGTTGGGCTGTGTGCAACGGCCCCGAGTATAGGGCTGAAGTGCTAGCCAATGACCATGAGGGCATGACTGCTGTGCATTATGGAGAAAACACAAAGTAACCATGGTGTCCAGGGCCAAGGCCTGACCCTCTTCAATTGGGCACTCATTTCTATACTATAGGTCCATTGGTACTTGATGTACGGGGCTGTACTGTGATTAAATAAGAAAATATGGGGAAGTCGCATTGGCATCATGATGAACTTGCAAAAAAAAACAAGTTAAGTTGGGCAGTAGTAGCATATTGTTTTGTAAAAATTATTTGTATTTATGTGTATGTGTGTGTGTGCATACAGGCATATTGTGCATGTGAGTATAGTACCTGAGGGAGCCAGAAAAGGGTGTTGGATCCCCTGGAGCTGGAGCAGGTGATTGTGAACCACCAACATGGGTATCTAGTTCTCTGCATGAGCAGCAAGCGCTCTTGAATGCTGAGCTATCTCTCCAACCGCATGCAGAATGTTAAGGTTTGAAGCGTGAAATGTCTCCTACGGGCTCCCGTGCTTGGTCCCCGGCTGGTGGCACTGTTTCTGGGGGTTGTGGGGTCTTTAAGCCTGTGGTCTAGTCAGCAGAAGTGGATCAGTGGGGATAGGCCTTGAGGGTGACATTCTTGGTTTACCAAGATGTGAATAAACCAGCTCAGAAACACCTGCCATAGCTGCAGCCTCCCCCACCGCAGATGGAACCTCCCCAGGGGGCCTCCCACAAAACTAAGTGGATACTCCTAAGGCTGTGAGTCAAACGTACCCTTCCTTTCTTATGTAGTTTCCATCAGGTCTTCTGTCCCAACGAAGAGATAAGTAGCCAACACTAGCTTCCTCTTCAAATGGCTGTGCTTCTCCTAATGTACTTCCTTTTTTTTTCTTTTTTAAATGTGATTTTTCTAAGAATCCTATGAGATATGGGCTAGAGAGATAGCTCAGTGGTTAAGACCTGGGTTCGGGTTCCAGCCCCTACCTGGTGGTTCACAACTATCTGTAACTACAGTTCTCGGGCATCTAATGTTCTCCTCTGAACTCTGCAGGCACCAGACATGCACATAGTATCCATACACATAAAAAAAAAACTAAAATAAATAAATAATCTTAAGAGACAGGCGGGATGACACTTGTTCATCCAGACACTGCCTACACTCCAAATTTCAAATGTCTGGATTCACTTCCTGAAATTAAAAAGAATTTTCCAAAGCCCTTCTGGAGGAACCCGAGTAGACTGGGACTAATTCACAATCATCCTTTTCTGCCAAGGCGCCCTCGACTCCCATTTCCCACCTAATTTTAGTACGAATTGGTTTGTATTAGAGGTAATTAGAAGTGCTTCCTTAGAGATGCATCAGTGGTAAATGAAGGGCTATAATGGCGGTGAGGGAGAGGGCGGGCACGGCTTCCGGAAGAAGACGAGCACCTCGGAGGCCACTGTGGGTCTTGCGCTGCCGCCTGTGTCCGGCTGCACACTGGTCTGTGGACACAAAGACTTCACCACATGCTCACTTTGGGAAGAGTAGACACGTTCCGGCTGACTCACCTGGCTCAGAACCCACTCTACCCCAGCTCTGGGGTCTAAGTGAACTCAATTTCACCAGCACCCAAGAGTCTCCTTGCACAGGACAGCCTCTGTGAGGCAGAACTGAGAGGGTGGAGATAATGGTGCATAGAAAGCTCCAGCACTGTGTCTGGCACTAGATTACAGTGCTGGGTCATGATTTCCAAAGCAGTTCATACGTGCTCTCTTACTTGTGCCTCACAATAACCTTTCATCCATTCATCCAGCCTCCTCCATTCATCTATCCATTCATCTGTCCTTATCTACCCATCATCCTTATCCATCCATCCATCCATCCATCCATCCATCCATCCCTATCTATTCAAGCATCTATTTACTCAATCATCTTCTTCCATCCATCCTCATCCATTCATCCTACCCATCAAAGCAACTATCCATTCCTTCATCCTTTTCCATTCATACATCCATGCATCCATCCTGTGATTGACCTTGGATAGTTGTACAGGAACGAGCAACAGATATAAGACTTGTCCACCCATAAGAGCTTAGTGACAACTTGGAGACATAGTCAAGAGATGGAGCCACCAAATAGCTATGTATAAAAGCAGGTTTGTGATATAAATAAGCAGGAAGCAGTGGAAGAACCACAAGGAAGTCTGTGAATGGTTAGCCTCAGCTGTCAACTTGATGCAAACCTAGAATTATCTGGGAAGAGGGAACCTCAACTGAAGAATTGTCTTGATCAGATAAGCCTGTGACCTATCTGTGAGGCATTTTCTTAATTGTTAATTATTGAAAGTAGGTCTAGCCCATGGTGGACAGTGCCATCCCTAGCCAGGTGGACATGGACTGCATAAGAAAGTGTGGGAGTCTGTGGGAGTCCAGGTCCTACCTTCCCCACCTTTACCAAGGTTCTTAGGAGGAGGAGAAAGGGATAAGGCAATATCAGCCAGAAAGAGAGATCTGATTGATGAAAGAAGGACAGAAACACAGCATAGCTTCAGGAGGACCTGGATCACTACCCAGTGGCCTTTTCCGTGTATTCAAAAGGGCTTTTTATAACAATGCCAAAGGGTGGGGCAAAAGACCCCCCCCCTTGTGAGATCAAAGTACACCACACAGCCAAGTGTAGACCCTTCCAAACACCTGGTAACCACGTCTGTGGTCAAATCGTCCATTATGCAGCCCTGCTGGGTAAAGCAAGCTCAGATTCTCTGACCCTGAGTAATTTGGGCCTCCACAAGAAAGCAGGCTGGACAAGCCAAGGGGAGCAAGCTAGTAAGCTGCACTCCTCCATGGCCTCTGCATCATTTCCTGACTCCGGTTCCTGCTTTGTGCACCTGCCCCGGCTTCTCTCAGAGTGGACTGGAACCTGAGAGGTGATGTAAATCCTTTTCCCCCTAAGTTGTTTTAGGTTGCAGTGTTTATCATAGTAACATAAAGCAAACTATAACAAAGGCCTGGGGAAGGTTTAGTCAGAAATGACCAGATCTCTCTGATCATGAAGGGATATCTACAGGCGGGTTGGCAATACGGACATTTCAGGCAAGGGGAAGTTACTTCCGGTCCCACAGTAAGTAGCTTGAATCCTCTAGCCATGTCTGTCCATTCATTCAGAATTGCTAGAAGCTTAGCTATCTGGGAGAGTTTGCCTTCCTGTGTATCCAAAGGGTTTCAATATGAGTTCAAGGTCACAGGCCAGGAAATGGCGACTCAATATTTGACCCCCGACCAAATCCCAGAAGGCCAGCCTGCTCCCTTACTAAGCCACTGCCAGGAGCTCAGTAGTGACCAATGATGGCTTCAAGATGTCTTGTGGAAGACTAAAAAATGTCTATTGCCTCATTCAGGAAAAAAAAAAAAAGAGATTTTTAGCACCAAGTCTGGAATGTTACCGGAAAGGACTAAGTGCCCCCTCTTTAGCGAGGTCCAGAATGTGGTATGTTGCTTGTCTCAGTGAACAACTGAGACCAAGAGAGTAAAGAAACTTGGCTCTGGCCATGCGGAAGGTTTAGGACAGGGACTGACATGGTCCACAAAGGCTGGTGTACTGGAAGCTCGGTCCTCAGTGTGGTCACGTCATCGGGAGGTAGCGGGGCCTTTAAGAAGCGGGCCTGGTGTAAAGCACTTAGATCATTAGGAATGCTGTCCTTGGAGAGAGCACGGCCATCTCACCATGCGATCGCTCCCTCACATGTACTTCTGCTGTCTGACCACGCGGCCTTCAACAGCGGCCAAGCCAATAGGACCGCCCAGTGTTGGACTCTCAGCCTCTAAACTGTGAGATAAATAAACTCTTCCACTTAATCATTACCAGCCCGAGGCATTTTTTTATAGCAATGGAAAACTGAAGAATACAGAATCTGGCCATAGCCTCTTGGCCACCCTCCCAGCATTATCCTCTCCATCAGGCAAGCTACAGCTCACCTGCCCCACATTCTTGGAAATCCTAGAAGGCCAGCCTGCCGAATCCCTGGTCAGTGTAGCTTTGCCACACATTCCCTTGTTGGGTTTTTGAGCTTGACCAACCAGGGCATGCTGGTGTTGATGTTACAAAGTCCAGCAGCCTATACTCATGTCTTGCCAACTGCCTGTTAACCTTTGCTGTTGCTAGCCATCTTGTGGTTTCTGACCTTCCACCAAATTTGTCCAGAATGATTTGTCCTTTGCCCATTAATCTGTAACCAAGTATTCCTGCTGAATTGGGGGAATGCAGCCAGACCTTCTGTCTGTACTAAGCTGTAACAGCAAAGCCACATATGACATGCTTCTTTATGGCCAATGTGTGTATGCCAGCTGTACATGGCAGACCGCCACCCCCTCCTCCCCCCGCCCCAGATCCTGATCCTTCCCAACCAAGGAGCCAGTAAGGACAAAGATGCAGAGAAGGAACTGTGATAATGTACTAATTAACTCAGCCAAATAGTCCTGGGGTCAGGTCTGCCAAGCTTCATGTGCCCCTGATGGGCCTGGCTGAGTCTGAGCAGGGGTTCCCTTCTATGCGGCCTGGTGGCACTGTCATTGGCTTGACATACCTTGGTCCAATCATTGTCCTGTGTCAGTGGCTGCCTAGGGCACCTCACTGCAGGTCCGGGCTCCACCTCTCTCTTCTCTGAGGAGGGGCTCACATTCTAGAGGGCATGAGGGACATGCTTAAGGCATGAGCCCTCTGCAGACACAGTTTGGATGGCACAGGGTCGGTGTGACAGTTAAGACGGTCCTGAGCTGAGGCAAACCCTCGGCTGCTGGCTGGGTCTGCTCACTATGGGCTATGGAACTGTTCTGTGGAGAGCACTCCCACAGCCGGTCAGAGTTCTTGAACTGGGTTTCTGGTGCCTCGGTTTCCCCAGCTATAAAATAGGAACTTGTGTCGTTTACTGCTTAGGGCACCTGTGAGGATGAGGGAGTGTGGTATGTGGAAAGCAAAAACAAGATTATCAACATGGCAGGTTCTCCCACCACCCCGCAAATTGGTTCCTTATCTCTTCGTTGTGAGGGAAAACCTGACAGAAACAACATAAAGGAAGTTTTATTCCAGCTCACAGTTTAGGGAATCCAATTTGTCATGTCAGGGAAGGCTTGATGACTCTGGAGGTTTATGACTGTCAGAGTAGAAGCACACCGTAACGGGTAGTCCTAAGACACCAGGCTGAAAGCTGAGCTGGCCTACAACCCTCACCCCTATGACTGACTCTATATCCTCTAGCAAGACTCCATGTCCAGAAGGTTCCACAACCTCCCAAAACAGTGCCATCAGGTGGAGGGCAAGTGTTCAAACACATGGGCGGGACAGAGGACACTTCATATTCAAACCATAACACCGGGTCCTCAACCCTGACCTTGAAAGAGGCAATAGATAAAGCCTAGTACAGACAGATGGGGAGGGCCTGTGGATGACCAGGATCAGGACCAGTGAGACACAGAACTACCTGGGAGGCACCCAGAGGCTGAATCTAGCAGCAGCTGTCCACTTGTGGTATGAGGTGTAGATGGCATGACAGCCCAAATCTATGACCTTAATGACTCCTGGCAAAGTCTATTGACACCTATCCTGTGTCCCCATGACCTCTGTGAGTGATCCCATGAATCTGTGAGACAGATCCTTTAAGAACATTTCTTTGTCTCTGAGGAAGTTTGCTTAAGGATGCCTCCAGGTATGTTAGGGGCTAACTGCAGCTAATGGAGATAGCAGTCAGTCTGTGGAGAGTCCCTGTGTCATTCTATGGGAATGAGCCACATGCCTTCATAGTCCCAGAGCTGCCCATGTGGTTAAGCCTAGAAGCCCTGGCTTTTCCAGATCACTGGCAAGCCATGCCTTCATTGTCTTGGTGTCTTGGCACACTTACACTTTCTAGGTCACCTCCCTCACAAGCAACCCTTAGAGGAACCTAACAAGAGACTGACCCAAAATGCCTGTCCCAGGTATCAAGGTCTCCATGTCCCTTCCCTCACATCTGCACTCAGGACTCTCCATGAGCCCACCTTTGGAATGCCATCTGGATCACAGCCAGTGTCATGCCAGCTTCCCTCTGAAGAGACCCACTGCTGAGCATCAGCCTGGAATCCCACTCACATGGAACAAATCCTCTTAGTGACTGGGCCGAGTCTCCAGGGCTGGCACCTGTGAGCTCCCAGGTTGTTCAGACATGTGCAGGCCCAGGCTCTATCTCTTGTCGCCTTCTTGATGCAAGAGGGGCACTCATCGGAAGTCAGCCCTGCCATAGCTTTTCCCACTTTGCACAGGCTGTGATTGTGAGTCCTGGCTGTCAACGTTATGGCGTCTGGAATCAACTAAAACTTAAGCTGCTGGGCACTCCTGTGAGGGATTTTCTTGATCAGATTGTTTGAAGTAGGGAGACCCACCCTAAATCAGGGCTGCACCCTCTGGTGCCAATACAAGGGTGTAAAAAAAGGAGACTTCGATTCCAGCCTGCTTGCCCTCATTTTTGCTAGCTAGTTCATCTATCCCATTGTCGTGGCATTCCTTTATTGGTCTGAAAACTAACTCCATTGGAATTCCAATGTAGACTGAAGACCAGCAGCTCTCCAGGAATTCTCCAGGCCTTCGGCACCAGACAGACTGCCAAGACAGCCAGCCTTGGATTGAACAATGACTGGATTCTTGGCTTTTCCAGCATGAGAAGGCCATTGGTAGATTCCCTGGCCTTCATCATCCTGTAAACCAATCTCTCTCTCTCTCTCTCTCTCTCTCTCTCTCTCTCTCTCTCTCTCTCTCTCTCTCTCTCTCTCTCTGTGTGTGTGTGTGTGTGTGTGTGTGTGTTTGTTCTATCAGTTCCATTCCTTTAGAGAACCCTGACTAATACTAATACTCACAGGCTCATGTCTTCTGACGTCTGAGTTCCCCAGAACGCTGAGTTGCCACCATGGCTGACATGGAGCATTACAAGGCAGAGGCTCCCCTCAGCTCAGGATCTCTTCCTCATGCCCTCTTCCCACAGGGTTCAGGTGTCATGGTGTTCACAAAAGGTTTGGCTGTGGAGGGCCTTGCAGAGAAAGCCATCACGCTGCTCAGCGGCTGCCTTGCAAATCTGTTCTCAAGGGTAGCATGGCCTGTGGGCGCCTTCTTTCCCCTCTGAAATCCCATGCTCGTTAATCTGGACTGTGAGTTGAGAGACGTGGTGTTCTAACGTTGGTGTAACACACCCCTGCATGCCAGCTTGGGTGTTTCTGAGGGCTCTGACCTAATCAGTGGCTTAATCCATTAGTGGATTCAAAATGGGAGTAGACTGTTGGGGGGAGGGGAAGACAACTGCGGAAGGTGGGCGCTGTTTGAGGAAGTGGCTCCCTGGGGCTTGTCTAATGGGCTGTGTCACGTCCTGGCTCTTTTTTGTCTTGGACCACTCCTGCATGGCCGCTACATCACATCTCCCTGCCGGAGCAAACTCTTGGAAACCGTGAGCAAAAGATGATTGACAGGGTATCCATGTAACATGGTTATCTCTGTGGTTAACACAGATGGGTGGGCAAGTCCAGGAAGAGAGGGGCAGGGCCTGGAAGATGAGTCAACCTGACACATGTGTTTCCTGCCCTGGCTGACCTTGCAGGCCAAGGATACAGGAGTAAATTAATTTCATGGAGTAGTCATTGGATGCCGTGAAGAAAATAAACCAGGGTAATGTCAGAGCGTGATGGGTGAGGGTAAGGGTACTTTGAATATCTGGGGCAGGACAGAACCATCTGAGGAGGTGTCCTCGAGCTAAGACTGTGCAGAAATCTTGAGTAGGGTTCCAGGCCAAAGGTTGGGCTGGGCAAAGGGGCCTTCCAAATCTGCAGAGCAGGACAGAGGTCTGGAGGAGGGCTCATGATAAGAAGCTGGGTACAGGAGGGCAGCTGGCGGCACAGAGGCTGCAGACTTCCATCTAAGAGTAGGGCATCTATCCTTGGAGGTGAAGGGGAAGTGGGGTTCAGAAAGGGAGTTCTGGTTGGCAGGGTTTTTTAAAAAAGAAAAGATTTATTTGTAAATTATGTGTATGCATGTGTGTCTCTGTGTGGGTTTATGCACGTGCATGCAGACGCGAGGAGGTCAGCAGAGGGCATAAGATCCACTGGAGTAAGAATTACAGGCAGTTGTCAACTGCCTGATGTGGGTCCTGGGAAGCACACTTGGGATGTGTGGAAGAGCAGTATGAGCCATCTTTCCAGACCCCCGATTTGTGCTTTTTCTTATTTTACTTAAAAATTAAGTTATAGCCAAGTCTAGTGGCACAGGAATCTAATCCAACTATGCAGGAGTGTGAAATAGGTGAGTCATGAAAATCAAGGCCAGCCTAGACCACAGAGTAAGTTTAAGGCCAGCGAAGGGGTGTAGTGAGGCCCTAACTTAAATTTAATGTTTAAAAGGGGAGTGGGCTGGGGCAGCAGCTGGGTGGTGGAGTGTTTTCCTGGTGCGTGTGTTTTCTATCCTCAATACTGCAAAAAGAAAAAAAAAAGCTATAAAATATATTCAGGGGGCATGTAAATGCACACATCTTAGTAGATAGACATCTTGAAGAGTAATCATGCATGTGTATATCACTGCTCTCAGGTCAACACTTAGGACATTTCCAATAGCTGGGTGCTTATGTTTCTAACAGCTCCCTCTGGCTGTGCAGAGGAGAAGCACTGTGGGGCTGAGGCCTGGGCAGGGGACCACGCAGATGTGCCTGGACTTGACTTGGTGAAGTCAGGGAAAAAAAAGAGTGATTGGATTGACAGACTTTCTGCTAATAGAGCCAGTAAGAGCTACTGATGTGCAAAGATGAGTGAGATTAAAGAATTCTTTAAGGGCTGGGCTTCAAAAACAGGGTGGGTTGCTCACTGTGGGTGAGAATGTACATCAGCACGACTCTTGGAGAACATGTCAGAGGGTCCTGAGCAAACGGCATGACCTGGTGTTGCCACTCCCAGCTTTGGCCTGAACTGACAGGCTCAGTGTGCTGTTGTGGAGAATTCACTATAGCTAAGACACAAGCCAAGCCCAAGTGTTCATTAACAAGTGGATGGATAAAGGGAAAGTGGTCCATGTGTACAACAGAATACTATCCAGACTTAAAAGGAAATGCTCTTGTTTGCAACATCAGAGCCTGACGGACATTAAATTAAGTGAAACAAACCACTTGATTATGGAATCTGAAAGAGCCAAACCCATGTAGATGTCAGGGTTGGTAATTTTCAGAGGCCGGAGCATAAGGATGTTTCAGAAATTTTGGCCAAAGGATATGAAATTTCAGTTAGACAAGAGGAGTAAGTTCAAGGGGTGCCTTGTAGGACATGACAGTTAGTTAATGACAAGATATTCTGTATCTGAAAATGACTAAGTGACTAGATAATCAGTGTTCTCAACACACACACACACACACACACACACACACACACACACACACACACACATGAAGTAATACATATAGCTCCACTGAACTCTTCCATAGTATGTTTATATATCTAAATATCATGTTCTATGCCCTGAATATGTATAATTTTTACTTGTCAACTAAAAAAAAACTAATAAAATAGCCAGGTAGTGGTGATGCATGCCTTTAATCCTAGCACTTGGGAGACAGAGACAGATGGATCTCTGAGTTTGAAGCCAGCCTAGTCTACAGAGAGAGTTCCAGGACAGCCAGGACTATACACAGAAAAACTCTGCCTCGAAAAATCAAAGAAAAAAAAAATGAAAGAAAATCGTTCCTCAAAACATAAAAATAGAGCAAGTTAACGAGGTGGATTGTGGGGTGATGGGGCAGAGAAAGCAAGGAGCGCTGGGAACAGGCGAGGCCATCAGTGGATGACCCACGGTGAGCCCTGGAGCTGGTACCTGCCAGGAAGCATATCCTCTCCTGTCTCCAGGAGAGCGGAAAGACACAGAAGTCACCAACAGGCTTAAGGCCACAGGAACACAGGCCTGGGCAGCCTGGGTGCCGGGGAGGTGGGAAAGAATGACTTTGGATGGATGCCGCTTTCCTCTCAGCTGCCCCTTAGGAAACCCGGGTCAGAGGAAGGAGAGGTGGCTGAGTAGTGGGAGGTGATGTCTGTCCCTCAGTCAGGAGCCATCTGCTCAGTAATGTAAGCAATCCCTTCTGTCAGAGGAGGCAAGGAAAAATGACTGTGGCTGCCCTGCCACACAACCAGGGACAGGGGTCCCTAGACCTGTGAGGTAATACCTCTGATGATGTATGGCCCAAGAAGAGTTGGGTTAATGATCTTCAGCAGGACCCAGGCGTAAACCCCAGTAATTTCATAATACAGCCTGTGATGGATTAAGGCGTGTTAATACCAGGAGTATACATTAAGGAAAATGATCTCGCTGGCATGCTAAATGGCAAAATAAAAGCACTTTTAGAAACTTCCATGATTAATTGGTCTGTCCTTTTAGTTCTGTATCATGATAAAGTAAGGCCACTTCTCCTGGTCACCTCCCAGGCAATCCCTCTAAAGCTCGGCAGCCCTCAGAGGGGCTACTGGGATGCTGTCCTGGGCCTAGAACCCAAACTTGCAGCCTGGAATGTAATCTCACATGTGCTCATGGATTCCAGACATCTCTGTCATCATTGTGTCTCTTAAGAGAGCCTCCCAACAACTCACCCTTATGAAATTGCTGGTGCCTGTAACGTGGGATTCAGCAGAGACCACATCATTGCTTGAGACAGAGATACAGATGTAGCCCTTGGCAAACGGGCTCTAGAGGAAGTGATCAAGCTCTCTAGTCTGGGTCTCAGCCCATTTACTTACCAGCTGTTTGATCTTGGAACAAATTATAGAACCTCTTTGTCCTCAGTTTCTCTATACAACTAAAGATAATGAAAAAACCTCTCTTGTGAGGTTATAGGCATACAAGGAAATTTGCTTAACAAGGGCTCATTGGATAGAGGACATCTACCCTGTGTCATCAGGCACTGTGAATGCATGCCCAGGGTTCAGTATAGTACCTGCCATATAGTAAGTGCTCAGTAAACGTTTGCTGTATACATCTTGCTCAGCAACCGAGGAAGGAAGCCACCATTATTCTCATTTTGCAGGTAGGTAAAACTGAGGCTGAGAAGTTAGTAAATTGCTGAAGCTCCTATTAAAAGGCCCCATGAGATCCTGAAAGCAAATGGGATTCCTTTAATCTCATGCCTGTGGGATGTTGGCCCTTAAAAACGTAGATGAAGCCAGGCAGGGGTGGTGCATGCCTTTAATCCCAGCACTCAGGAGGCAGAGGCAGGGGGATCTATGTGAGTTTGAAGCTACCCTGGTCTACAGAGCTAACCCAGGACAGCCAGAGCTGTTACACAGAGAAACCCTGTCTTGAAAAACAAAAGCAAACAAACAACAAAACAACAAAAACACGGATGATGGGATGAGCATATAGTCATACAGGTTGACATTCTCCTCCCAGTTCCCCATCTCCATTCCTTTGTGAAAATGGCTGTTCAGAGATGGTCGAAGATTCTAGAACTGGAGGCAGGATATGTCCTAGAACCAGAGCCTAGCCCCTCCCTTATTTACTGAGTCACAGTTAAGTTGTCAGCTCTTACTCTTCCTTCACGTGCCAGGTTTGGGGGAAATGAAAAAAAAAAAAAAAACCTGCAAAGACAAAGCAAGAATGTGCTTCATAGCCGGCGATGGAAAGAACACCTGCCAGGTGGGACTCCTTCTAGCACCCTCCTCTGTTACAGGAGTTTGAGGTAAGTTCATTCCTGAGCAGTCCTGGCCACAGGAAACAGAGGGCTCTGGCCGGTTCCACCTTCCTGGGCTCTCAAGCTCCTTGACCAGCATCAGCCCGTGCCTTCCTATAGGTGACCTCATCGGCGATGACAAAGGCTGGTGCCGGCTTCCACTCCCCCTGGAAACTACTTGCACCTTACAGAATTCTTTAGCTTCTGTGATGGTCTGAATGAAAATGGCCCCCTAGACCCATAGGGAGTGGCATATGAGGAGGTGTGGTCTTGTTGGAGGAAGTGTGTCACTGGGGGCAGGCTTTAAGGTTTCAGATGCTCAAGCCAGGCCCAGTGTCTCTCTCTTCCCGCTGCCTGAGGATCCAGGTTTGGAACTCTCAGCTACCTCTCCAGCACAATTTCTGCCCGCACTCCACCATTTTTCCCACCATGATGATAATGGACTGAACCTCTGAACTATAAGCGAGCCCCAATTAAATGTTTTCCTTTACAAGAGTTACTGTAGTCATGGCATCTCTTCGCGGCAGCAGAAACCCTAGTAAGACAGCCTCCTTCCCATTCACTCACCCAAACCAGACTTCCTGGGTAACATGCCTGCCTAGGCTAACTGTAACAAGGCAAAAATAACATTAGGATAAAGTCTGGTCCCCATGAAGCTTAAAATTGAGGGGCAGTCAAGTGAAATGGGTCATTCACTCCAGGGGTTATCAATAAAAGATGGGAACACACTTCCACTTCCTGGCAATACTCAGGGAAAGACAAAGCTCGTGGACCACTCAGGGCTGAACAAGTAGAATCAGTGCAGGGTACTGAAGGCCATGGTGAGGCACCCAGGAGAACACGCCCATGTTTATAGGGAGTGGCGCATCTCAGCCTTGGTCCGTGGGGTCCGTGGGGTCCGAGGGGAAGGGTGGGGAACGTGAACCCAGTGGGCCCATCTCGCTTTACTAAAGAGCATGGATGGAAATTTGGATATTCTTTTTCTTTCTTGAAGTGCCCTGCTTTTAAAATATTAACAAATACTTCAAAAAAAGTTTTCACACCATGGAGATGACATGAAATCCGTCTGTAAGTCAGGTCTGGCTCACAGCCTAGCACTCAGCCATGTCTGGTGCAGACCATCTCTGTTTATCGCTGTTGCCTACTGAGGGCATAGCCTGGGTGGCACTCAGCACTGTATCTAATGGTTTCCCAGAGAAGAAACCATTTGGTGCTCAGGATAGCCCTCAGAGAAGGAGGCCACCGGCTGTTTCCCTGGTGGATGCGATCTAAGGCAGACATTGGCTTGAGAGTGTACTAGGCTTGACTAGTGACTTCCACAAAGCCTCTGGATGCGCTGACAGGGACAGGCAATGGGGAACCCCAAATTATCCATCTCCCTTCCAGTGTTTCTGTGCTGGTGCACAAATGAATGAAAGTGGGAGGGAAGAAGGGAGGGTAGGAGGGTGGGAGGGAGGGAGGGAGAAAAGGAAGGAAGGAAGGAAGGAAGGAAGGGAGGGAGGGAGGGAGGGAGGGAGGGAGGGAGGGAGGGAGGAAGGAAGGAAGGAAGGAAGGAAGGGCTGCTGCAGGGCCTCTGCCTGTGAAAGCTGATTGGATTCCCTGAAGCCCTGCGCCTATGGGATGGGTAGGGAAAGAAACCCACCATCCAAAACGTGCTTCCCTTGAAAATATGGAAGATGGGCAGATTGTACAATCAGACAAATATAGCATTTGAAGAGTATGAAGTTCTGGTCTAAAATTACATTTAATTATTGTTACATCTTAGACTTTGTAGGAAATAACAGTACAGAAGTGTGACTTTCAAATTAGCATTTGAAAGTGTCTGTGAGGTAGGTGAGGGTTTTAACAAACCTTGGGGTTTTGAGCCTAAAATTATATGACATTTATTTGCAACCACAAAATTAGGTTAATCAGTTATTGTTCACTCCTTGCTCTGAGAGAAAGGCTCTCATTGGCCACCGTTTGGATTTGCCAGCCTATTTGATTATTTTAAAGGACAAAAAAAGGATGCGTTCGCTTTCCTCCTTGTTTTGACCAATTGCTGGTGACAAGATCCAGCAGAAAATGTGAACTATGAAGGAAGCGTCATTCCGCCTCGTTACAGGACAACATCATCGGTGCTTCTCCGGCCCCTTAATTCATTTCTTATGGTTTTTCTTGTCACATCTATTTGTTTTATAGCTTACTAACTTGCAAGTTATAGTTGTAATTTATGATCAGAATTGAGTGGTAGCAAATCAAGGAATATCCCATTGATTACCCTAAATTGTCTAATCTCCTGTATGTTTTTAGAACTTGATTGGGTGGTATTTACTGATTGCCTTCATCTAATTTAAAAATCAATCAATAGCTACAATGAGTGCTGGGGGATAAATTGAGTCTAATGCAGACTAACCACGCAAATATCCATCAGCAACTCCTCACAATCCCACCGACAGGCAGCCGCAGTACAGAAACCCAAGCGGCCTGGAGCTGGGAGACCAGGCAGAGGCTCTGAAATTCCCTCTGCCATCTCACGCCTCTCCCATTGTCTATTTAGGGTGATTGCCCTCTGCTAATGTGAGCGTATTTTACCACAATAAAGCTGTAGCAGAGGAGATAAAAACTGGATCTGACTGCATTTCAAGGCTCAGCGGCCCATCTTCCCCCACACCCTCTGAGGATATTAATGGGGATTAGCACAGCTCCAGCCTTTTCTTGTTAACTGCCTGCCCCAATCCAGAGAGAAGTATTCACACATCCTTTGACATGGGGGTGGGGGTCTGTTGTTACTTTCATCCCACCTGGGCAGGTGTTGTGGGTCAGTTGTGTTAGTGCTTACACACACCTGGCAAGGTGTTGGTTCCTGCACACAGATGGAGCCTGGAGCTCTGAGTTCAATGACTGGTATAGAGTGTCGGCAGAGAAGAGGAAAGGCTGGGCCCCCTGGCTGCCCACCACAGCCTCATCCCGAGCCAGGACATCCTGGAGAGAGCAGAGGAAGCCAAGGCCAACCCCTTGAGGGGCTCATATCTGCTTACTAATTAATTGAACCTGCACATAATTCTCAATAAGATAAAGCAGGACCAAATAGTGTGTAACTAACTACCCCGTGAACACAGGTTACGGGTAATGAGGAAGCCAAGAGAATAAATTTTCATTTAGTAAATGAAGAATTTGAAATGCCATACTAATATTTTGTTGTGTTAGTGCGTTGGCGGGGGAGGTCTTTGTTGTGGTTTGTCTTGAGGCAGAGCCCTGCTATGTGGTCCTGGATAGCCTGGATCTTCCTAGACTCTTGCCCCAGTCTTCTGAGTGCTGGCATTATAGGCATGTTCCACAGCACTAGAGTCATGTTAGAGCAAGTGGTGGTGGTGGTGTACGTGTTTGCATATGTACACATGTGTTTGTGGGTATGCATGCACATGTGTGCACTATGTGTGACGGCCAGAATTTGATGTTGTGTGTCTTCCTCGATTGCCTTTTACCTTGTTTATTTATTTATGTTGTGTGTTCATGTGGGTGTACATGGATGCTCGGGCACACGTGTTGATGTCTACATGGAGGTGGACGCTGAGTGTCTTCCTCAGTTACTCTCCACCTTTTTTTGGGGAGTCAGAGTCTCTCACTGAACCTGAAGCTCTTCAGTTTTTACTAGGCCAGCTGACTATAAGTTCGAGGGATCCCCTGATTCTGCCCCTCCCCCACAGCCAGGGTAACAGACAAGTCCCTGCAATGCTCAGCTTTTACATGGGTCCAAACTCAGGTCCTCCTGCTTGTGTGGAGCCAGCTTCTCAGCTTCCATCACCTTAAATTTCAATTTTTTAAAAAGTTTTTATGTGTGTATGTGTGCACGTATGTGTATACGTGTGTGTGTGTGTGTGTGTGTGTGTGTGTGTGTGTGTGTGTGTGTGTAGGGTGTCTATGCAGAGGACAGAAGAGGGCACCTGATCCCTGGGAGCTAGGGTTACAAGTCTTTGTGCCACACTTGGGCTTGTTAGGAGTTCTGGGGTCGAAAGCCTTGTGACTATGTGGACAGCACTCTTAACCTCGGAGTCAGCTCTCCAGGCCCTGCCCTGTGACCTCCTCTTTGAGATGAGAGTCTCTCACTGAACCTGGAACTCACTGATTTGAATCAACTAGCCCCAGGAATCCTCCTGTCTCCACCTCTTGGTGTTACAGTGACGGGGTACACTGCCCCACCTGGCCTATCACATAGGTTTTGGGGATCAGAACTCAGGTCCTCACACTTGCGTGGCAAGCACTTCATCGACCGAGTCATTGTCCCAGTCCTTGTATTAGGAGTTTTAGACTCTCTAGTATTGATTGGGCACCAGTAAGAATATTCAGACTTCCCAACAGGGCCAGTTGAAGGAAACTCATATTTATCTGTATTGATATGGCATGGTGGCTCATCCAATCCTTTTGGAAACCTAGGTCTAGTGATTCCTCCAGCTTCCTTTGCAAGGCTCCCAGGTGTTGAGGAGTGCCTAGGAGGCTGGTGTGCTCAGGGTGTTCCTTACACTGGTGAGCATGCTGATGCCAGTCCTGGACTCTAGAGGAGGCTCCTCGTGTGATGCAACTCCCTGCACGGAGCTCTGAAGGTGGGAATCATTGCTTCATTGAGATCTGCGACCTGGCATCACTGGAAGGCTTTATAAATATACCTCATCAGGACTATGGTCCTTATTTTGTTTTTCAAGATAGCCAATCCATTTTTTTTCTGAATTAATGAGTTACTAAGCATTCCCTTACCACAGGACCCTTTTATGGACCAGGGACAGTTAACCAGCCTTCTCTTGGGCCCCTTGGTAGCAGGGACTGAGCATTTGTAGCCCACCCCTTCCTTTGTATTTTGCACATGCTATCTCCTTTCAGCACTGTGCATCTCAACTGAGACGGCTGACTATCACAGTATCTCTTTTTCCGACACAAGTAAACGGTTACATCTTAACAGGGTAGAGGATGAAGCCCATATTGCTCCAATTCCCTTGCAGCTAAGTGTCACCACCTAATGTAGCACATAAGGAGGCAGAGGTGTGCAACTGCCTGACAGAATCTTTTTAAAAGATTTGGGATACCACATGAAATAGGCATGAAGGACTAGAGCAGCTTTACACATAATCATCTAAAACTGGAAGCCACGAAGAGCAAGAATGACAGCGTGTCTCTCTAGCCTCCTCCCCACAGCCCACACACCCCAGGCTATTCATGATCGAAACATTAGACATAGTCGAGGGACACTCTGCAGAACACCTGTCTAGTACTCCTGCCAAGCATCCAGCAAGATCCTGGAGCCGGAGTACGATGTTGGGTAGAAACTGAGAAATCTAAAGAAGCATAGACTTTAGTTAACAGTATTGTACAATAAGATATTAATAATAGGGGAAACTGGGTTGTGAGTGCTATTGCAACTCTGTACTATCATTACAGTTTTTCTGTTTTAAATTTTTTAAGGAAGATGAGAATTGGCTTGTACCCCTGTCCCAATCTCTTGTGGCTTCCTCTCTGTCACTTCTTGGACTGTTGACCCATTGGCTGCCATGCTGGAAAGTGATGACAAAGCTGGCCCCGTTACCCTAAGGATGGGGAGTCCTGATCTGGGAGGAAACTGGGTCCCCGAGGACTTCATGCCGCTGAGCAGTCACACCAGGCCTGGCTGGCCAACTTCCCGGCTTTTATGTAGAAGAGAGATAAAGTCTGAGCATGTTGAAATCTTGTTATTTTAGGCCTTTGTTTCTCACAGCCCAATCAAGTCATCACAGTCACCATTCTTGGCTTTTTTCCACCCCCAAGACATGGGTCTCTTGGGTGAGATGTCAGCTGCCTCGCTGGATGGGGCTCAGGGCCCCTGACCTCTCTGCCTCAGCAGCCAGGGAGCTCTTCCATGTGAAGCAGCATGGTGACCATGGTGGTGGTGTCAGGATTATGGACATTCAGGTTTTTCTTGGCAATTTCACAATCCATAGGAATTTCTCTTTCACAGACAATCTGAGAGCTGCGGTGGCCAAGCTGGACAAACTGAAGACTCAGGAGAGGAAGAGTCCCTAATTCTTCCCTCAGGAGCAGAAGCCCTTAGGAGCAAAGTCTTCTTGGCTCTCCCCCCAGGCCCCGATTCTTCCCTCGGGAGCAAAGTCTGGGCATTATCACTCTCCCACTGTCACAGGAGTGTCTGGGTGGGCTCAGACAACCCTGGGGACCCTCAGAGCTGAGAAAGAGAAGGAGCAGCTGTGCCAAGTGGTCAGGTGCCCACCCTCATTGCAGAACTACACTTGTCCCTGTCATATATTGGAACTCTGATTTAACATGTTAGGTACTGCTGAGCTGTACCCCAGCCCTACTCAGATCCCATGTTTTGGAAGGAGGGTCCTGATAAAAGCAGCAGCAACATGTAAACAGCAATGCATTTAGCTCCCTGCACTGGTATCTAATGTCAGTGTTAAAAAGTATTTGCTGAGCATCTGCCATGCCAGCAGTGCTGGGCTGGACCCACAGCCTGCATTTTTCTTCAATGCTCATCACAGATAGGTGAGGGGGAGGTTGCCTCATGTCTCACACGATAAAATTTAAGTTCAAGGAAATGAAGACCAGCACCAGAGGCAACCTAGGGGTGCCTGTCCTAACCATTTGTCCACACTGCTCCCTCTATACTGAGCAGGTAGGAGGCCAGAGACACAATGCAAGAAAGTAGTAGCAAGCATTGTGGTTCTATGCAGGTGGCCTCTGGAGACCTCCTGTAACCAAAGGGGCAAGCATCTAATGGTCTCTAAGGAAACACCACCAATTAGAGACCAAAGGCTCTAGCCTCCAGCTCACAGGGACACTTGGAGCCTTCCTGAACCAGCCACAGTCCCAGGGTCTTCCACTTGGGGGCGTTGCCATCTGTCTTGTAGAGGAGGCCCATCAGAAGCCATGCTCTTGCTGTTACAGTCTCATCAACAGTGTGGACACTGCAGGATGGAGAGGTGTCCGTTACCAGGACATGTGTCTCTCTGTCTTTGAGGGGCATGCCCATCACTTACACAAACTCACCTCCAAGACACTGGGGCAGGCGGCATTAAAAAAAAAAATTGCGAGGAGGCCATTATCATCATTAGCCCACCTGAGAAAGTGCACGGGATGATGGAAGAGGTCCTTGCCATCCGCCAGCCTCCTCTGCGGCGGGTCATTAGTTAAAAGGGGATGGGGGTGGAGCGGGGTGCCAGGTCTGGACCGCAGTGCTCCCTTTGGAGAAAGGAGCCAGAGACAAATGATTCGAGTCTGAATTCCATATACACCGGAGATTGCTTATCGATCCCCATCAGAATATGCGGCTGGCCCCGGGGACGGCTGGGATTTTCTCAGGGAGTTAATAACGTGGCAGCCGAGCTGTCTTGTCCAATTCACTGAAGCCAGGCCTCTAATCAGCACAGAGTTTCTTATTTTGAGAATTCTTGCCACTTGTGCGTGCTGCGCCCCTTCCACTCTGCTGGGCCCTGCCAGTGATTGAAATGACAGCCCACGGATGGGGAGGCTAATCAAATTGTTTATTATCGACCTAAATCAATACGTATAGATTGTCGAAACAGTACTGTCAGGCTGCCAAAAAGTCATACTAATAATTCCCGGCCAGCAGATGGAATCCAGTCACCGTCTCTCCGACTTGAATTACATCTGAATTTAGGGGGACAAAACAATTAAAAAGGGGAGGGGCTTTCAGGGAGAGGCGGGGCCCTGAGTGGGGGTGCATTCCCCACACAACTTGAGGGCTCTGCATTAGGTGGGAATGTTGGAATGTCACTTTGAGCTGCTTAAATAGGGGTCCCCAGCTAGGGAGAGAGTCGAAAGTCACTGCAAGAGGGAGCTATGTGAGGATGTGGTGGGGGTGTGCTCTGCAGGGAAGGGTGGGGACTTGGAAGATCAAGTGGGGGCCGTGGGGGAGGCTGAGATTTTGGCAGCCCGGATACAAGCTCTTGGCTACCTAAGAGGGAGTACTGGTGAGACGTCCTTTCTTCCTAGACTCAGTGACCAGACATGACTTCCCCCTTCCAGAGGACAGGTTGGGCGGGAAGAGGAAGAGGGTCTCACTGAAAGATGTAGTAGCTACAGGCACCTCAATTGCAGGGGCTCTAGAACCAGCAGTATCTAGACCTGTGCAGGTCTCCTTTAGGAATTAGAAAAGTCAGCTTTCCCTGATTGTAACAAGCAACATAGCTGAGCAACTTAGGAAGACAAAAGGTTTTCTGTTGATCAGTTTCAGAGGTTCTGGTCCCTAGCCAGTGGGCCTGTTGCTTTGGGTGAGGTAGTACCCACAAAGGATCATGTTGTGTGGCAAAGACTCCCTCATCTTTTGGCCAAGGAGTGAAACAGAGGGAAGAAACTTTTAAGGACATGCTCCCAATAACCTAAATACCTCCCACTAAGTTGCATGAATATTCCACCACCTTCATATAGAGCTACCTCGGAACCAAACTTCCAATACATGGCCTGTTGGGGACATTTAACATCCAAACTATAGCAGGGCTTCTCTGGCTAGATACATTAGAAAATGTCTCTGTTTTGGACAGACACACTGTTGCGGTTACCTGGCTTAGCCAATCAAGGTTTGTGGGGTTGTAGCCCCCAACCGGGACCTGGCAACTTTGTGAACACTATACAAAGGAACATACGAGGTTTATACCAGAGTGCCTACAGGCTCTGGGGGAGTATGTTCGTCCCTTACTATAACCTCATGGGTTAATCTACTACAGATGGAGAAACAGAGGCCCATGAAGTAATTTGCCAAGGTCTTAAGGAACAGAGGTCTGGTTTCTTGGCCAGGATGCATGGAATCAAGGCTGGCTGAGGAAGAGATTGCTACAGAGGCAATGGTGTGGGCCCACCCTACAGCTGTGGCCCCTGACTTCCCACTCTCTTCTCCTCCCAGCCTCAGCCTGCTCTCCATACTGAGCATGTGCTGAGACTCACACCAGATGTTGAGTTATGGCATCACCAGATGTTGAGTCATGACATCACCATTTACTGAGCATCTCTGTTTTCTCTGTGACATACTGAGAATTGTCTCTCAAGGAAGCCCTTCTCGGGGCTACTAGGAGAATAAGAGATGAGAGGAAGCGTGAGGCTTTGTAAGCCAGGGCCAGAAGAGGACCTCCCTCAGCCAGCATCCCTGGGCCCTGGCTTCTGTCTGCTGTGGGAAGAGAGGGTCAGCTCCAAGGTTTGAACCCAGAGCCTGGTCTCTCCAGCAGGGCCCGGCAGCCCCAGATGCTTCAAGAACATGCTGGAGACTAGAATGCTTCTCAGAGAACACAGTGTGACTTCTGTTTGGGGACAGATGTCATAGGCTCTCCAGAAACCATCTAATCTAAACCATAGGGATCATGAGAGAAGCTATATATCATTGGCTTCTCTTCTACAGGACCCTCCCAACCAAAGCCATGAGATGTTGCAACAAAGAGAACCCTCAATGTCCTCACTTGCCTTGTACTGGGCATGTCCATGTTTATCTCTACCCTAGGAACAACGTCTTGCGGAGGATGCTTCAGTTGGTGGGTGGAAGCCACTGGGCAGCCATGGCACTGTGTGTTGGGGGTTGTCTGTCTGCCCCTTAGCAGCAATGTGAGTTGGCAGGCTGGAACTGACAGGGCACCTACCCTGACTGGCAGAACTTAGCATGTTCTGTGAGCAGGCCAGCCTGTGCCTCACGTCACAGGCCACATGCTGCCTTCTGCATGAGTGAAGCACCCTCAGCACAGAGACACAGCAGATTTCCTGACTAACCCTCAGCCCCAGTCTGGGCTCTACACTCTTATTTGTTATTTTTGTGGTGCTGGAAACTAAACCTACAGCCTTGTACATACCAACACAAGTATTCCACCACAGAACTGTGCTCCACCACACAGAACGGTGCTCCACCACACAGAATGGTGCTCCACCACACAGAACTGTGCTCCACCACACAGGACTGTGCTCCACCACACAGAACGGTGCTCCACCACACAGGACTGTGCTCCACCACAAAGAACTGTGCTCCACTTCACAGAATGGTGCTCCACCACACAGAACGGTGCTCTACCACACAGAACGGTGCTCCACCACACAGAACAGTGCTCCACCACACAGAACGGTGCTCCACCACACAGAACGGTGCTCCACCACACAGAACGGTGCTCCACCACACAGAACGGTGCTCCACCACACAGAACTGTGCTCCACCACACAGAACGGTGCTCTACCACACAGGACTGTGCTCCACCACACAGAACGGTGCTCCACCACAGAACTGTGCTCCACCACACAGAACGGTGCTCCCAGCTCCCTTTCTTAGGAAGAGGCAGTGTGCTTCTGGTTTACCCCGCCTGGCTGGAACAGATGCCACTTGCTGAAAACTCACCGCTCGAATCGTGCATGCCCACAATGAGACGTGGACACCCACCTCTCCACTGGCTGCAGTTTGTCCCGTGCAAAGCTGTGGGAGGTTCTATCACACTCCAGGGGCCTGAGCTGTGGAACCCAGCCTTTCAGGTTCAAGTGGGCTCCAAATTTGGCAAACACATTTCCCTGTCTCTAGAGAGGAAAAAAAAATAAAACCCACTAGCAAAAAATACATTACACTGGGCATTATATTTCTGTGACGGAAATAACTCATTTTCATGACACACTATAATAATAGCAAATTATGGTACACAATGAACCCGTTCTCATTAAAGTCTGTGTGGAGAAAAGGAAAGAATACAAAATGTATACAATTGTTTAAAGGAAAAATGCCATGTAATATAAAAGATACTCTAATCGCTATTTCTAATTACAAAGAAGAGAAAATCACTAAAAAAAAAAATTACAGCATCTAATTACAAAAAAAAACCACGACAAAATAACTCTGTATAAAATTAATAACTGAGGACTTTAAATGACTGTAGTACCTCAAAACTGCTCTTCTTCCAGCCAAGGACTATCAGGCAGCGGTGGATATTAACTCTCAAGCATTTGCTTGGCTGCAGCCAGTGGAAGTCCCTCTCCATCAGGTGTTCGGCTAGCTGGCTGGGCACATGTGGAGTCACAGCTTATCCTTATGTAACTCTCTTGCTTAGGCATAGTTACTCTCTAGCTGGGGAAGCTGAGGCTCAGGGGGATAGTGTGAGTTAACCTCCAGGGATCTTAGACTGTGGCCAGCCCACAGCAAAGCCATGCATGTCTCTTGTTCCGTCTTTACTATAAAGCTTGTCTATTCTAGCTGGGGCAAAAACATCTTCAGGACACACGACTCAACTCAGCCAAAAAGGCTGAGAGTCAGCCCTTGAATCTTCAACCTTGGCTTTCAAGATGACGGACTCATCCAACAGATGTGATCAGTACTGCCCAGCTTCCTGAGAAGCCTGGCAGCTCCACACCTCTGCAGAAGATGCCCTTCTGGCCTCAGTTGCCACTCTGTAGCTGTGCGTCAGTGTGGAGCACAGGACAGACTGGGAACAGGGAAACTGAGGAAGCCAAAATGGCCACCTGGACAGAAGCAAAGTACTGGGATGAGAGCAGGCAGGTAGAGGCCCAGGGGTTGGTGTGAGGTACCTCTATGCAGGCACGATCCCAAAGACTTGGCAACATGCTACAGGCTGGACCTGCTCCAAGAATTCCTGCTTGAGATCTGTGTGGGTGGCAGGGCTTTAACTGAGATGTGGACCCTGGAGGAGTCAGGCTTGAGGCTTGGAGCAGGGGGCTCCGTTTGCATGTGTTGCGTTTGAAGGCTCTACCTACATGTGCTACTCCACTTGGAGGTCGAAAAGCCAGCTCAGTGGTTGCCAGTGGGACTTTGGTTTAGTTTTGTTTTGAGATCGTCACATTATGTTGCTTTGGCTGGCCTGGTATTCACTATGTAGCCGGTGAAGCTTCAAACCCACAGTAATCCTTCTGCCTCAACCTCCTGAGTGCTGGGATAACAAGTGTGTGCTATCACACCTGGCTTTGCAATAAAACTCTGGGGCCACTGTTTCCTAGCCCACCACGAAGCTGTCTTAGTTCCTTTGGCCACTGTATCAGTAAATAGGCAAATGATTCTACCAGATAGTTTAAAAAAAAACAAACAAACCAATGAAGTCACACTAACAACTATGTGTCACCTTCACAGGGACATTCAATTCATCAGCATATTCCATCCATTCTCCCTTCATATTGCATCAAGGATGTAGCCACCACCTTGTTCCCCTGCCTCAGCAGTGACGACAGTATATTCTGCCACTGTGACAGCCCCTTGGTGACTTCCAGCTTCCACTTCAGGCTTCTGGAGTCTTGTGCCGCAGCAGGTGGAATATTTTTATAATATAAATCAATGATGTCATAGGACCCTGTTCAAATCCCTTCCCTGACTTTCTGTGAGGCTCACTTTAATGACTTAAACTGTTTCCTTACAAAATATGCGTGGAAGTCCTACCCCCAGCCACCCACCTTATTTGGAAATGGGGTCATGTTAGCTGTAAGTAGCTAGGATGAGGTCACACTGAGGGAGGGTGGGACCTTAACTAAATGTGGTCATACAACTCTTAACCCCACTGAGAGACACTGTGTCGCTGCAAAATCGGACTGGAGTAACCCAAACACAGGCAGAGGCTTGGTGGCCCTGCCAGGAAGTGGCATCACACTGGGGACAACTGACCTATTGACATGGGCCTTCTAGACTCTGAGACCGAGGCGGTGACTTCCTGGTGTTTCAAGACACCCAGTTTATGGCACTTTGTTCAGCAGCCTTAGGATATAGACGGGACAGACTCACTCAGAAGTCCTCTGCATGGCTCATAAGACCCCCGTGGCCCTTCCCTGCTCATCTGGGCACAGCCCTGTCTCCTCCCCTTTCTGGGGCCACCTGCTGTGGATAAGGCATTCCTTTCTGGCCATTGTGCTCCCGCCTAGCGCGCAGTCTTCAGGACCAGCCATGATCCTCTTCTCCAACTTGGCCCTAATGCCAGTTTGCAGCACTTTCCTGCCTAAACTGTCACAGTCCTGCCCACATCCCCCTTCCTCTTTTTACTTCCCATAACAATGGCTGTTTCAATAGCCATTATCAAAGCTATATCTTTAAAACACTTCAAAATTCATCTTCTACACTGAAATGTAGTCTCCACCCCCCCATACACAATGGGCTTCAGCTGTCCGTGCACATCGTAGGTGGTGATTATCGCACTGTATCAGTTACGTTCCCGTAGATGTATAAGACACTATGACAGAGAAGACTTACAGGAATTCCTTGGGGCTTATGGTCCCAGAGAGTCGGAGTCCACGATGGCAGAGCAGAGGCATGGGAGCCAGTGTGACAGCTGGAACGGCAAGCTGACAGCTTGCATCTGGAATCCTAAGCAGGAAGCAGAGAGCGCGAACGCAGGCCTGGGAGCATAAGAACAAAGCCTCCGATAGCACGTCTCCTCCAACAAGGCCACAAGCCCTAAACCCACCCAAACAGCCAAACGGCCATCAACAGGGAAGCAAGTATGCAAATGTCGGGGACAATTGCAAGGCATCCCATTCGAACCAGCACACCCCCAAACACCAGGGACTCTCTACACGGTCCAACCCTCACAATGGTTTGTTATAGGAACGAAACCTATCAGCCACCATGGCTTCCTTCCAGGTCAGGAGCTCTAGGTGTAGACTTCATCCCCACTACAGCCTATGCCCCATTTCACAGATGAGAAAACTGAAGACAGAGAAGTTGAGACCTTGCTCAGAATCACATAGCTACTAGTAAGTGGCAGGGCCGGAGTTTGGATGGGGCCACCAGAATGACGATGTCTTGTCCTTTGCCACAGCCTGCGGCTGGGACTGTGAACAAGTGGGACTTGCCTCAGATGTCAATGCAGCCCCACACCACCAGGCTCCCTTTAACCTAAATAAAATAAAACAACAGGCATGCGGGACCTCCCCCCTCCCCCCTTATATTCCCATCTGCCTTTTTCCTGCTGGGGCTCATCCTGGAGAGGGTCTCACAGGAAACTGGTGACTTCTAAAGGTGTTCTGACTGAAGAGCAGGGCGTCAGGGATGGGGGTGGCTAGCCCCAGGCTGGCTGCAGCTCCTTGCCCATACCACGAGTGGGAGATCTGGACCTGACCCTTTAATCCTCCAACATTTCCTTCTTCTCCTCTCTACCCAGGGCTCGTAATTCTGAGCTCACAGAATAGGAGCCTGCCACGGTCACGATCCCTCTCCATTACCGAGAGTAAGTAAGGAGGCAGAGGAAGATGCGTTCTCGCTCTCTAACAAGTGTGTGCACCTAGCTGAGTGAGGCTCTCTCCGTGGCTATTTTCACTGAGGGACTGTGACTGAGTCAGTGCTTCCCTGTGAAGGGGCAAGACCCTTTGCTGGCTTAGTCTGGCCTTGGTCTATACCAGCTTCTCCTGGCTTGCCTTCTTGTCTCACATCTTCAAGAGTAGGGGTGGTGTCGTCTTACAACTACATTCCTCACTCACCCAATATTAAAAGCAAACTCTAAGCCAGGCCTGGTGACACGGGTCTATAAGTTCAGCACTTAGGAGATTAGGCAAGAAAAACTCACCAGGGCTACATAGAGAGACCAAGGCCAGCCTGGGCTACTCACAGGCCCCTGACAAAGATAAAAGATCAAATTGGTTTTTGCTTCTGATTTAGCCCTATCATCTTCAGCCTGAAAATTGCCACCTGGAAAGGTGCATCCAGTCCCTCTGACTTTTGAAGCCCACTGGCTCAGCCATTTGCTGCCTCCTCCAGACCTCCCAGCTGCAGGATGACCTCACCTCCCTCCCCAGCCTTGTGTATCTGCAAGATGATCCTGTCGCTCGCTCACTGCTTGGTGACAAAATATTGTTTTACAGTGATAACCATCTCGTAAGACAATATTTGGAAAGTTATTATCTCAATGTCTCTGGTTGAGGACATGGAATGATATCACCCACGGCCAGATCCGCTCTGCTTGCAGCCAGCTCTGGGGGCGGCTGGGGACAGGGCACATGACGTATCGAGGGCCTGATCTTCTAGTGATTTGTCACAACTGTTCCCCCACCCCGGACGAGAAGGATACAGAATTCAAGGCAGAGGCGAGGACACTGAACAGTGCAGGTGTGGGGACCCAGAGGAGGGGATCTCAGCAAGGAAGCTTGGCTACCCAGGTCCTGGGGGAGTAATGAATTTGTTTAGAAGGCTGTTAATGTTGGTACTGCCCAGTGCTGGTTGGGGGCAATGGTTCTTTGAACCCCAACTCCAGAGAAGATCCAGCAGGGGTTCTGAGACCCTTCCTTCTCACCTCACTTCCAAGCCAAATCATGCCCCAGGCACTGATGACAGCTGTCCCTGTCTAAGTCACTCATTGGGTTTGACTCAAGGGTAGACTTCATCTAGCTGGGCTCTGTCAACCTTCACATTGAGGAATTCCTTACTGTAGGACCAGCCAGTGTACTGGAGAGCATCTAAGCAGCCTCTCTGGTCTCTGCTCACTAGATGACAGCAGCACCTTCCCATTTCCTCCCATCTGGACAACCAAAACTGTTTCCAGTCGTTACCAATTGTCCCTTTAGTGGGGTGGGGCTGAAATGGACAAGTTGTTACAGAATGGTAGTTGTCTTCATTTCCACTCAATCTGAAGACAAAAGTTCTGAGAGTGAACTTGAGAGAGGGCTATCCCCCTCCCTCTTTGAACAGTGAGTGCCGAGCACCGGACAGCCTAAGTGAGTAGCCCAGGCTACACAGAGGCCATTCAGGGAAGCCCAGCCCAACCCTGGTGTAGCCCGAAGCATCCCACCGTCTCTCATCAGCTCATCGGCACTCCGCCTGCTCTTGGACACATGCAGCTCTACTGAAAAGCTGGACCCTTTGCCACAAGGGCCATCATAAAGTTACAGTCACGAAGCAGGGGGAGATCCCAACCACAGGCATTTTCGAGAGGCTTCCATTTGCCTTCCTAGCCGAGTGTTCCACCACCCTACCTCTGGTCCTCACTACCCTTCCTGAGGAAGGGTCTAAATCCCAGAGATTGGAAAGGGCCACCAAGTGCTTGGAATCCAAAGGATGCAGCTTGGCCAACAAAGCAATAAAGCAGAGCCTAAGCTAAGCCTTTTAGTCTCCAAAACATTCTTTATAGCCAAGAGTGTTCCAGTGACTAGAATTGCCCAGGTGCCCCTGGGAGAGCACAGATGAGGTCCTATGAGAGCCTTCACCTGTATACTTTAGCAGTTGGCTAACTATGGCTGGTGGGCCAGATGTGGCCTGCTACCTGATTGTGTCAATAAAGTTTTCTTTGAACATAGCCATGGCAATTCATTTACACATGAACCATGCTGGTTTCATACTTCAAAGACCAAGCTAAGCGGCTTCAACAGTGATGGTGTAACCTGCAGTCTAAAATCTTTCCTTCCTGATTCTTTCCAGAAAGAATACTAAACCCTGGAATATGTCTATCATGAATATCTATGATTCTTGTCTATTTCTGTGTATAAAAGTAAAATTTAAAAGACAACATTTCCTCTGCTGAATAAAAGAAACACAGTCTGCTGTGTATCAATGCCCTCTGAATTAAAATGTTCCCTGTACCCTCCAAAAGGGAAGGAAAGGTAAGGAAAAAGCCACAAGACTGAGAAAATAGAGAAATCCCCTTGCCAGCTTTATAAAAGGACTGAACAACTGCTGGGGGCGGGGATCTGACCAGCTGAAGGCAGAGGAGAGAGCCTCAGACTGTGGAGCAGCAGCAAGATGTGCAGAGAGCCCAGGGTCACAGTTTCCTCAGGTTTCATCCGTACCAGGGTGGGCTTTGGTGCCATGGCTGTCTTGGTGCCATGCCTGATGCTGTAAGAACTCTTCACCCACATGTACCAGGCTTTTTCTTTGCAGGCACCAACTAGCTCTCAAATCATGACACAGAGACTTATTTTTAGTTATGAATGCTCGGCCTAACTTAGGCTCGTTTCTGGCTAGCTCTTTTAACTTAACCTGTTTCTATCTATCTTTTGCCTCAGGGCTTTTTACCTTTCTTTCATTCTGTATATCTGACTTTCACTGCTTCTTGTGTTTATCTGACTGGTGTCTCCCTCATTCTCTCCTCCTCTTGTTCTCTTCTAGAACCTAGATTTTTTCCTCTTATTTATTCTCTCTGCCTGCCAGCCCCGCCTATCCCTCTCCTGCCTATCTATTGGCCATTCAGCTTTTAATTAGACCAATCAGGTGCCTTAGGCAGGCAAGGTGAAACAAATGCAACACATCTTTATATAATTAAAAAAATGCAGCATAAGCAGAAGTAACACAGCTTTACACAGTTAAAGTGATATTCCACAGCAAAAACAAATGTAATACATCTTTGCCCAGTTAAAATAATATTCCACAACACTTGCACTCCTGTAAGAATCCAATAAAAGCTCATTGGTTCACTAAGCTGGACTTTGGTGCAATTATTACTTAGTCTGTTGTAGGGTCCCTTTCTGGGGGAACAGATACGTGTGTTATGTCTCTCTGGGTGTATGATCTACAAATCAGGTAAACTCATTTGCTCAGATCCACAAAAGGGAATTCACCCAAACCAGGTCTTTGGATTCTTCATCTAATGCTTTATTCCAAGCTGCACACATCAGCAGCACCCTGCAGCCATTGACCACATGTCTTGGAGATCCTTGGGATGAAATGGGCTCTCACAGCTGGTGGAGACTGAGATTCACTTTCTGTACCCCAGCTCTGGTTAAGGTTGAGATGGAAGGACCTTCTGGCAAGATGAGATGGAAGGGAGCTAGGGGCTCATCATGACAGAAGACACAGCCTGTAACCATTCAGCTCAAAGCTTGGGACCCTGGGGATGCTTCCCAGGTCAGGCTGACCTAGGTCAGCCTTTGGGAAGGGGAGCAACTCTGCTCACAGACTCAGACACACTGGGAAGAGGGCATGCTAGGGCATATCGTTCTCTGTTAAGCCAAGTTGGAGGCAGACAAGTTCTTCTGGGAGTCTCTGAGCTGGCCTCGTGGCAGTGGGGTCCTATGGCGTGGGTTGTATGCTGTGGGAAGTCCAGGACCAGGCTTATGGCTCAGTGTTCCCTCTTCCCTTGATTGCCTAGGCTGAGACACGGAGGCACCATCCTCGGCTTTCCCACTGAACAGTGAGCATCGAACCTGAGGATGCCAAATACTTCTCTTAAAGGTGGCATTGGAATTGGGCTCCTACCATGGAGCCAGAATGGCAGCATGTGCTAAGAAGGGTGATATACTCCTGTGAGGAAAATGAGGACTGTGAGAGAGCTGCTTCCAAGTGGTAGACCTTGTGGCAAACAGCTCCACCGAGAAAGCTTAAAGACAGTAAGTGCTAACAGACCCGCTCCTGTTTCTTTAGGGACGACCCCTCCAAGTTGTCACCCAGTGGGACCCCAGAACCTCAACAAGCTGACTCCAAGTTAGTCGGATGGCTCCCTGGAGCTTTCTAGACCACGAGAATGTGAAGAAGACAAGGAGGTGGACGCCTGCTCCTACCTGCCTAGTGAAGGGCAAGAGAAAACTACACCTGCTGTAAACACTGTACTAGGAAGAGGAGGCAGGAGGAAGCTGGATACCTGTCAGAAGTTAGGGCTTCTTCAAGCAAAGCAGACCCCTGAGCAGAAATCCCTACACACAAAGACTCCCATCAATTCTCACTGCTCCTCACTTGTGATGCTGCCTCTCTAACCCCACATAACCCTAGAACATGCTCAGAGTTCATGCAGGGATTCCAAGTGTACCCAGAATCCAGAAGAAAAGGGGATCAGCAAGAAGCTGGGGGAGAGAGAATCCTGGATTCAGTTTGAATGAAGGCAACCCACCTCCCTTCACAGTAATAATGGCATAAGTTGCCTACTCTAAAACTGAAGCTTACAGTTTTGTTTATTCCAAACACGTCTCTTAAAGAGAAAATAACAATTCAATATGATAGCACAGGGTGTACATGGATATGAAAAGAATGTGAAAAATATCACCACACAGGTACACACACACACATACACACACACACACACACACACACACACACACACACACACACACACACACACACACAAAGCAAAATTTGGGATAAATAGACCAGGAAGAGGAAAGAAATCTAAGAACTAGAATTTCTGACCCCTTCTAGTGATTTCCTGGGCGGTGAAGTTCAACCAATGCTCAGTAAACTGTCCTTTATATCAGAACTCCCAGAGGACACCCTGAGTTAAGAACTTGATGGGTGTGAGGGTGCCTAGCTGCAGCCCCCACACCCCTTTCCTCTTCTGTATCTACAGCTTCTGGTTTTAAGAGAGTGCATTTGCACACTCTTGCTTATTTTGCTGAAGACCTGCCCCTGAAGTGGATCTTAGCTCCCGGTAACAGCCCGTGCCTGTGGCTCAGAGATCCTTTCTAAGCCTATTTTAGGCATTTGATTATTGCCTGACTAATAATAGGGACTCGTTCTGTCAAAGACCAGGCAGGAGGATGTAGTGTAAATCGCAGCGTATAATTGCCCCATGACTGCCATTGAAAATTCCCTGTTACTGGAGTAAGAGAGTGTCTTTCTTAGGGGCAAGAAGCTATTTTTTTTCATGTAATAATAATTAGTCTGTGAGAAAGCAAGCAAAGAAACCCACCCAGAGAGCAAAGTAAAAAAAAGAAAGAAAGAAAGAAAAAAGAAACAGAGTGGAATGGGGGGAGAGAGCAAGAGAGAGGAAGGATGGTAGTTGTGAAACACCTGTCGGAGTCACAGCCTCAGGGAAGCAGCTCAGTGAGGGTCTGACATAACCTCCACTTCATTTGTGTCCCTGACCATGCAGAGGGAGGACCCTTGCCTGAAGCCTGCCCTGGACCTGCAGTGGCCAAGTTCTTAGCCTGTATGCACTCATTTTTCCTGCTCAACTTCCAGTAGCTAGGAGCCGTCATCACGACGGAGCTGTGTATGCTAGTTTGTGGGTGTTTCGTGGTTATTTCAGAGGCCGGCCAACCTTCCCTGCTTAGCTTTTCTGCCGGATTCCAGTCTGCACTGGATGCTTTATTAGCTACCTGTGTGTCTCTGTAAGCAATTCCCTGGGAATAAAGATTTATTTGGGCTCATGGTTTTAGAGGGCCACAGTTCATCATAGTTAGAACCCCACAAGAGACTTAGCCAAGCCTGAAGCAGAAGGAGCATGTGGCAACAGCTGTTCACATCAGGGTGGACAGGAAGCCAAAAGTAACAGGAACCAGCATCTGGGCTAAAACCTTTAAATTCCCACCCCAGTGACGTACTTTTGACAACTAGGTCACACTTCCTAATAGTTCCATAGAGCCCCCTGCTTGTACCATCATTTAGAATATGAGCCAATGAGGGTCATTTCAGATTCAAGCCACGGCAAGTATGTGCTTCTGAGACTCCACCTCTGTGCTCTGTGTTCCACGATTGTCGTCAGTCAATGGAAGTGGCTTCCTTTCTCCTTTTCCTTCAGGCTGGGACCTCACTCCCTATTTAGGATGGGTCTTCATACCTCAACCTAATCTAGAAAAATCTCTCACAGATATGACCAGAGATTTGTCTCCATGGTGATTCTAAGTCCCGTCAAGCTGACAATTAAAATTAACCATCTCACTGTAGTTAGAACTAGGCTTTTCCCAACAAAATCAGGACAGCCTATGGGGACAGGGCTTCACAGTCATCAGGACACTTTACAATAGCTAAGGGCCTGACCTCCACTTTGTCCACCCCACCTCCATCCTTATGCATTCATTGTCTTGAAAGAATCTGTCATCTCCAGCACCCGCTGGTTCCTGGGGAGCCCACTCCCCTTTTCTGTCACTGACCCATGACTGTAACTGGGCTCGTGGCTTAGATGTAACTTCCTGCAAGAGATCTGCCTTGATGTCTTTGAAAGAATTCTTAGTTCATGGAACCTTGGCCAGCGCTTTGCAGCACCATGTACACCCCTTTCCTGCTCTGAAGCCATGTCACATTGGTCACCTGACGTTGAAGGCAGAACCAGCTCTCGGCTGTCCTAGGATAGCCAGGCTTAGGTGGTAAAGTAGGTGAGTCAGAAACACGGGATGAGTTCAGAACTAGAGACCGGGGGGCGGGGGGGGGGGGGGGGGAGTGGAGGATGGAGAAAGAGAGTTACTAATCAAGCTGCTGTCATCAGAGTGTGTGTTCAGGATGGTCAGATCTGATACTGTCAACAGCAGTCATTAGTGCAAAAAAATGCATTTCTAATGTTTTAAGGTTGGTCATATACAATTCCATACTTAAAAAAAATCCTGCACAGATGAAATAAAACATATCTGGGCCATGATGGGTGGTTGTGGATCTAGATCCAGTATGCACTCCTGTGGTCATGCCTGTGATGGTCTCAGCACCCAGTGAGGCTATGGAAAAGGTGACAGAGTTGTACTGAGCAAGCAGCGACCTGGCCCTGGCTGTTCCTGGCAACATCCTCTTTTCCTTTGTCTGGGCTCACAGGGGAACAGGGCCATGGCCTGAGCATCTCACCCCAGCCTGACTGTGACCTTAGCTGGCTTTGACTCTTCTGTACAATTCTGTCACTTGTCCTCCGAGTCAGGGAAAGAGGAGGCCAAGGCCTTTCCTTAAGGTCCTGGGATCCTGAATAAGACCGTGGTAGGTTCTGGGATGGAGGCTGCCAAGCAACAGAGGATGAGGGGGCAATGCTCTGTCTGCATCTTCCTGGCAGCTGACTATGCCTCCCTGTTCACTTCAGAGCACTCTAGGAACTGGACACCACAGATGTGGGTTCCCACATGCAAAGTGCAATGACTTCGAGCCAGATCAGCCCAGGGAGCCTCTCAGAAGAGCACAGCCGATCTAACGATGGGAAACAAGGCAAAGCAGGCCAGGGGAGCTTCTTTGCTCACCCCTGTCCCTAGATTACCCAGGAAGGGCTGCTTAGCCTGATCACCAACCTCAGGGAGCTAGGATTTAGCGCTGGGACATAGCTTGAGAAGCACCTCCTCCCAACCCAGTGAAACACCAGCAGGTTGTCACGTGTGGAAGCATGTGTTCTCAGCACACCCCCTCCTGGTTCTAACTCTAGTCTCTGTTCAGTGTTCTCTGAGCTGTAAGATGCTGATGTGGTTCAGCTGAGAAATGTCCTAGTTGGGGTTTCTGTTGCTGTGATGAAACAGCATGACCAAAAGCAAGTTGGGGAGGGAAGGGCTTATTTGGCTTATACTTCCACAGCACCGTTCATCATTGAAGGAAGTCAGGACAGGAACTCAAACAGCGCAGGAACCTGGAGGCAGGAGCTGCTGCAGAGGCCATGGAGGGGTGCTGCTTATTGGCTTGCTCCTCATGGCTTGCTCAGCCTGCTTTCTCATAGAACCCAGGACCACATGCCCAGGATGGAATCACCCACCATGGGCTGGACCCTCCCCATCCATCACTAATTAAGAAAATGCCCTACAGCCGGATCTTATGGAGGCATTTCTCAATTAAGGTTCCCTCCTTTCATGACTCTAGCTTGTGTCAAGTTGACCTGAAACTAGTCAGCACAGGCCATGTAAGGTGACAGTTCCTGTCTCCTCACTCCTGCTGGGTCCTCACTGGAGGGGCCTCCTGCCCACTGAAGGAAGCCTGCATAGAACACTTCCTCAGGCATGAGTGTCAGGGAGAGAAGGCCGGCCACACCAGCCTGGGGACAGTGAATGGCTGAATGACTTGAATCTCAGTGATGGCAGAGGCCAGGTGACCGTGAGTAAGCCATAGTGCTGCTCTCATTCCCATTATGGGTGGCGAATCTGTAGGGGAGCTTACCTCAGAGAGGTTGCTCAACACAGCCCTGGGTACACAGTAGACGCTTCATCCATGATGGCTTGTGCCACTGTTACAAATATCACCTAGCAAGGCAGCTCCAGAAGACCGACTAGACTGCATTTGCAGAGTTACCAAAAGCCAGACCTGCAACGTCGCTGGGAACCCCAACTAGGAGCAAGAATCAAGTCTAAAAAAACAAAACAAAACAACAAAACACCAGTGTGTAGTGTGAGCAAGGCTTTATTTTCACAGATGTTCACACAGCATCCTTTGTGATGGGGAAAAGCTGAAAGAACCAAGATGTCCAACAATAAAGGGATAGTTGTTATTAAGACAGTCACGTCTCCCACTTTCTGGGGGCTCCCATGCTGTAGACAGGGGAGCATGCTATCTCATCCAATCAGCGCAGGGTTCTACCGCATGGAACAGGAGGCAGTGAGGGGCAGAGGAATGTGTTAGCTACTTACCATATCGCTGAGACCCTATGCCCGACAGAAGCAGCGTAAGGGAGTCTCTATTCTGCCTTGTGGTTCAGGGGGTAGAGTCCATCGTGTAGGGAAGGCATGGTGGCTGTGGTGGGTCCGTCATGGTGGGAGCTGGGGCTGATGACACAGTGGAGGCACACAGGAAGGAGACAGCTAGGGCCAGAGGTGAGGCCAGGCTGCAACTCACAAGCCGGCTCCCTTGGGTCCCCCTAGCTAGTCATCTAGGTTCCTAGAGGTTCCACAATCTCCCCAAACAGTGCCACCAGCTGGAGGACGATCATCTAAACCCATGAGACTGTGGAAGGACTTGCCATTCGAGCTGTAGCAAGAGAGAAGGTCATGGGTGAGTTCATGGAGATCCAGTCACAAAGCAGAGAGACCACACTGTGGTGCTTGCTGAGGGACAGGAAAGTGGGGATATATTCTCCCAAGACATACCTTGGGATGCCTGTCACGAGGAAGCCAGAGAGCAGGAACGGGACAGAGAACTCCTCCTCAGAGCTGAGGTTGGGAGGGAGAATGTCATGGCGTCGATTGTCCTCTAAAGTTGCCTTGCTGAGAGGAGGCTGTCACATGCTAAGGGATGGTAGGACCCCTGAGAGGTGGGGCCTGGAGGGAAGTATTGAGGTCACTAAGGGGCCCCATTTCTGAAGAGGTTAATGTCGTTTTCCCAGGACCCCAGTGCTCTGTGGCTTCCAGACTCATCCCCTTCCCTCTCATTTTTTCCTACCATGATGCCATCCACCATAGGGCTCAGCCTAGGTGGCTCACCAGAGACCAAATCAATGAGTTAACCTTGTCTAGTCTTGGGTTTCCAGCCTTCAGACCTGTGAAATAAGTAAACAGCTTTGCTTTATGAGGTAACCCCAGGTATTCTGCAACATCCATGGAAAACTGGCCAATATTCTCCCCTACTGCAGACTCAAGTGAGTTTTCTTCAACTCCCTCTTCTCTGCATTCATCCCGGTGTCGTAAGACCAAGAGGCAAAGGAGAAGTAGCACTTTTGAAGCCCAGGGAGATCCAGAGCCACCTGTGGGGACTGGTCATCCTGAAAGAAATGCAGTTCCTAGTAGACACAGCAAGAAAGCATGGAGGGACCAGAGAAGAAACACCCCGGTTTCTCCCTCTCTCTTCCCATCTCATCTCATACTGGTGCCTCCTGTCAGCCAAAGCCGAGGAGAAGCCTGAGGTGAGGGAAGTTCAGACAGGGCAGCTGGAAGAGAGCAGGCAGATGACATCTTGGGAATATGGTAAATGGAGCAGCTGGGATGGGATCATGCCGGAAGTCTTCTTGGGGAGACTCCCAGCCAGACCCCTGGGAAAGGTGAGAAAACCCAAGTGCCAATGGTGTGGAATTACATCTCCATTTCATTCTCCCCGTTCATTTGATGTGGACCCTGTACTGGCCTGGAGCTTCTGGCTGGAGACAGACAGTGAAGCCCCTGCTGGCAGGTGCATGTGGTATCATTGGGGAGGAGAAGAAAGATAAGTTGTAACCTAAGTGCTAAGGCGAGCACTGACAGCAGTGTGTGTGTGTGTGTGTGTGTGTGTGTGTGTAAAACAAGATCTGGGAAAGGGCAGCACATCTGTCTCTCTTGCTATGTGTGCTCACCACCATGGTAATAGGACACTGGCCAGATCCCAAGCAGAAGCAGGGACCTACTCTTGGACTTCCCAACCTCCAGTACCAGAAACTAAACACACTTCTACTCTTTACAACTTAACAACAATGCCAAAAGATCTGGGAGATGAACAAAGAGGCAGGTGTATTGGCTGGTGGTGGCCGGTTTGAGGAGGTCGTCTGGAGACCTGGAGTCTACCCTAAATCACAGCTTGCCCTGAGCAAAACATCTCTCCCTCTAAGCTTGAGTTTTCTGTTTCTAAAATGAAAAGGTTTCTCACCAACTTCCCTCCCAAATGAGGTGGGGTGAGCGATGAGATGAGGAGAGAGTAGTCATTTGAGGATGCTAGCACTTAGCCTATTATCACGAGGATGTGGAGATACACTGTACTGTCTAGGACTCCATGGTAGCAAGGAGGCCTGTGCTCACCATGACATCATGCCTCTCCTTTAGCTCTGTGTTTCTCTGCCCTGGGGCTTACTCTCTGCTGCAGGCTAAAGATGAGTGGAGTTCACTGCCCTTGGGGTACCCAGAAGACCATGGCTTTCTCTTATCCTAGATGTGGGAATGGTGACAGGACTATCCCTTGATGTTTTACTTTAAAAACTGTCCCAAGGAAGAGTGGGAAGTAGATTACAGGGTGACAAACCCTTTTTATTTGAAACTCCTAATATCTCTTTGGAATTCCTGGCTTCCTACAAACAACATCAGTAACAATTGCTTGTCTTTCTACCCAGCAATTTCAACACCATTGATCTGCCCAAGTCCTAGTAACTTGCCGACTCACTTATCCAAGACTTTTCTATCTATCTATCTATCTATCTATCTATCTATCTATCTATCTATTCATCCATTCATCCATCCATTCGTCTGTCTATCTATCTATCTATCTTCCATTCATACACTTATTCATACATTGTCCCTCTCTCCATCCATCTACTATCCATCCACCCTCTATCTTTCACCAACTCATCTATCATGCACTCTCCATTCATCATGCATCTACCAATCCCTTCATACTCCATCTATCTATCCTCTACTCAATATCCATTCATCTTTCATTCATTCATTTACTAATCCATTGTCTACCTATCCATCACCTTTAATTCATCCTTTACCCATAATCTATACGTCCTCTACCTATCTTTCACTCATTCATCCATCATCTATCCATTGTCCATTCTCCATCTATCCAGCCTCCACCCACCTATACTCCATCTATCCATTCATCATTCATGGTCTATCCATCCTCCACTCATCTTTCATCTATCATCCATCTGTCCAGCCATCATCCATACCTACACAAAATGCTGATCATCTATCATATCTATATATCATCCACCCATTCATCTATCACCCATTCATCTATAATCCAAGCATCCACCCTTCATCTATCATCCATCCATCATTCATCCATCTACCCTCCATCTGCCATCCATCATCCATCCATACATAAATTGACAATCATCCATCATCTATATTCCATCTATCCATCCTACCAACTCATCTATCCTATGTACCTACACAAAGTGACTTTTATTCCCAGCTACATTAGTGGAGCAAGAACAGGAGTTCTGACCTTAGAAACTTTTTCTGTAGTAGAAGATCTATGATAGATTGAACAAGAGTCAAAAGAATCCGGAGGTTAGGGCAAATGTAACTGAGTAATGAGCAGTCCATACAGGAAAGACTCAAGCAGGACACAGCTCACTGGGAGTGTTGAGAAGAGATGGTCTTCCAGATGAGCTGTGGTCCAACAAGACCCTTAAAGAAGAGAGGCTTCGACTTGATCTTGGGCTGCTGAGGTCAAGGACCTCTCCGGCCCCATGTCCTGGGCCAGAAGACAGCCCGAAGTCTCATCTGCAGAGAGCACATCCTGAGGCAGACTCAGCTTCATTTCCAGCCAGCACCTCTGCTGCCATCGTTTTGGGGACAGAGGCTTGGCATGTCTGTTCCACCAAGCAGTGCCAGTTCCACGAACACCTTGTGAGCTCTTTTAGAAAGGTGGGGTAGAGCTAAGAGCAGAAGGTGCAGAATCAGGTCCCACTCGTCCCACTTCATTATTAGCTAACAGATGACAAGTGTTCCCTTGCAAAGTGCCAATCTGAAGGCATTCGTGGGGTGGCCCCACACATGGAGGGCTGAGACCCACTCTGCCTGGCAAAGGCGCTTTCTGCTGTTCTGGCTTGGCCATAAATAACCCAGCCACCTCTAATTTGGCCTCCGATACCCTGACCAGCCGTGATTTATTCACAGACCAAAACAGGCATCTCTAATTTGCTAACCAATCACTGCAATTCTAGCCTCGCCAACCAATAATTCTGCCATCTCTAATTTGCCAATAAATAATTCTGCAGCTTCAAATTTACTAACCAATAATGTGACCAATTTGCTGACCAATGGTTGTGTCAAGGCATAATGGCGCCCCCAGCACATGGTAATTTGCTAAGCAATATTCGGCCCTTTCGCCCTTCAGCAATAAAGAACTTTAGTGTTCTTGGAATTCCAAACACAGGATTTTGCTCGGAAGGATGCTGCAGGCTGTCGGGCTGTGAAGGGTCCTTCCCCAAAGCGGGTCCTAGTTTTCCATCACACGTTCCAGAAGCACACTTCTTATCTCGCCTGTGACAGATGTCCCAACCATGAATATTTTGTAGATGGAGATATTGAGCCTCAGAGAGGGAAAGTGACTTACCCAAAGTCACACAGCAAGGTAGGAACAAAACTCAAACATGGGTCTCCGGGATGCCAAGCCAATAGGCAAAGTGCATTGTCCGGGGAAGGTGAGTCCCTTGCTTAGTGAAAGAGTCTGTTATGTTAGACTCTGACTGCTGGCTGCCTTCTCTGTCTGTTCTCAGCCAACATCCTCTGGTTCCAGAGAGGGGACGAGAGAGAGAGAGAGAGAGAGAGAGAGAGAGAGAGAGAGAGAGAGAGAGAGAGAGAGAGAGAGAGAAAGACCTTGCTGACTCTACAACCTAGGGGGTCTGAGAGCTGACCAAGAAGAACCACAGAGAGAAGTTGTGCCAATTTCAGCCCAGGAAATGCAGGCTCTCAGCAGAATCAGTAGCCAAATCCCACATCCCTTGAAGGAGTTGCACCCACACTTCCCAGAGAGAGAAAGGAACCGGAAGGAAACAGAAGCCTCTCGCCAAAACAGGTCCTGGGGCTCAAGGCTTGGTGGCCCCATGAGAAGCCAGGAGAAGCCTGACTACTTCTGAGGCCCAGGAGAGCCACTTAGGGACTGTGCATGCGACCGTCTCCCCAGCTCAGAAGTGAGTGTAAGCTGGCTCTCCCAGATTATAACTTGATTCTCTCTCCAGCCTCGCATCTCTAAACTCTCTTTGGGCCTTGCTATGCTTCTGGTTCCGTTTAGAACCTAAGACCAATTAAAAGCAACTGTACTTTGGCATTGAAGGGGGTTCCTATGAGGGTGTCCAAACGTGCCTCTGCAGCATCGTCTGGCCAGACTAGGCTGACTTTCTTTTCTGAGGCAAGAGGCTGTCCTGAAGGAGGTGGTCTATTTCAGGAAACAAGTTCAGTCCTTAGAAGTCACATCCCCTGATATCCTGACACCCCCCAGGCCCAAGTCTTCCTCCAGTGTGGTGCCGTATCTGTCTGGGTAGGAAAAGGACCCAGGTAGGGAAAGGCCCCAGAGGAGGAAGGAGTTTGGTGGAAGCATGAGAGGAAATGGCACGCTGGAGGAAGGGGACCAAAGCCAGGACGGGCCTGGAGCCTTGTGCTCTGGTGGGTTATCTTGGGCTCGCATCTCATCCCTTTGGCTTGGGAACCTGCTCTCCCCACCCCTCAAAAGCCAGAGAGGAAAAAGTCGACCACCTGGGCTGGCCAGGCCCTGGCTTGACCACAGGGAGGATGTCTCTAAGGGCAGATCAGCAGATTGCAATGGATTCTGTTGTAAGTTATACCCATTGCTTGTATCCAATTCCTGTCACCCCCCCTTACACCCTCCGCCCCCGTGGACTTTGAAAACTGAAGAGCTAGTTTGGATTTTGTCCTGGTCTGGTGACAGATCTCAGCTCAAGTGTCACCTAGGCTGGGTAGAGTGAGTAGGGTGCCCACTCTGCTTCTTCTGATGCTGGCACTTGGCCCTTGCAAGCGGCCCTTGGCTTGGAACCTGTGTCCTCCACACACCAGGAACTCCCTGAGGCTGGTGTCTGTATCTTGCTGGTTGTCATGAATGAGTCTCTGGGGCCAGCATGTGAGGCCATGGGCTCACAGCTCAGTGGGCATCAGTCAGTGGGTTGGATGGGGATGATCTCTGCCAGAACTGCAATCTGTCTATTTTTTGGAGGTTCTCTGCAAGTCAAGGTGAAGGCTCCCCTCAAAGCTAAGCCATGGTAAGGCTTGTGGTGAGGAAGTTTGCTAAGGAAATGCTGCCCGGGGAGGTGTGTGAGGCAGGAGTCCAGGGACAGGAGGAGGAGGACCAATGCAAGGATGCCTTTGATGTTGTCCCCTGGGACCCTCTGGCCACCTGAATGATTACATAGCCAAGCAGTTCCTAGAGGATGAAAAGGGGAAGCAAGAGTTCATCTGTTTCCATTTCCTTAGTCAAGGACATGCCTTCCAGGCTCAGCATATGGGAATGCCATGCATTCCATGAGGCAGGGCTGGCAGGAAGTGAGACCTGCAGGACACAAGGCCAGGTGAGGCATGGTCAGGTGGCACCCGTGCTGAACAACCGCAGCCCGCACGGTGTGGAGTGGTGGGAACCAAGTGGCTTTATCGTGGCACCTCAGTGTGAGGTACCAGATCTCTCCACCTCTAACAGAAAGGCAGCTGACTGACCCTCAGTCAGAAGGGATGTAGACGTTTCCATCAACGGCTTCCCGAACAGATCTGCTGCACAGAGGCCCACAACTGAAGGGCACACCCGTAATGTGGGAATGAAGGTGGTGTGTACTGAGTGCCTTTCTGATTTCTTGCCCTCGTTCTAGGAGTATATACAGACTCCTCATACCCTTTAACCACTCTGAGCTCACATACCCGGGTCTTGGCCCTGGATCCTCAACAGGAAACTTGACAGAGTCAATCCTATGGGTAAATGGCCTGGGAAACTCAGGAACTCAGAACAGCTCTGCTGGTACTGGAAGAGTCAACTCATGCTACCGTTCACCTGCTTCTTGGACCTGCGGGCACACAGTAGAGAGCAGGACACTGTCCAGCCCCATCATTCTAAACTCTTTCTCAACACGCCAACCTCATCATATTAATCTGAATGAGTGGTTCCTAAAATGTGCCCTGAGTCAACAGCACGGTGTCCCCTGAGTGTGAGTTATAAGCACAAACCCTTGTCCTCTGCTGTGACTTCAAGCATTATATACTCAGCAAGTCCCCACCCCACCCCCTTTCTTGGTTCCCATGCTCACTGCAGTTCCAGAATCTGGACCAGGAGAGAGGTATTCTGCAGTGACCTGCTCAGCACAGGTTGGCATAGGAGCCCTGGGGAGCCCTGGGCCTGTCTCCCGCAGCAGAAAGCTTCTCTTTTGCAGATGTGTAGGTGGGTGTGCAACAGGAGGTCAGCTCTGCAGATGTGTAGGTGGGTGTGGAGCAGGAGGTCAGCTCAGCTTGGAACCTCCCTGGGATGAGCGCCACTGAAAGGGTAACCTCTGGAGGGCACACCCCACCCCGCTCCACTGCCTCCACAGAGCCTGGTCTCAGCCACTGGGGACAAGAAGAGGTGGAAGATGACTCCAACTCAGTCTGCACATCTTGCTTGTCCAAGAATCCCAGGCTTCTGCTCGAGGCTAGAACACTGTGGGGATTGTGGACATCCTGGCCTTGCTACCCCACTGAGTTGTTAACTACATGCATCTTGGGGACTCTCAAATGCCCACCCCTCTACTATCAAGAAATGCATGGGATATTCTGCTTTCCTAAGCACTTCGTAAAGGGCCAGCACACAGTAGGTGTACGGCAACCATCTGCTGTAGGGATGGATATGGGGACAGGCTCAGCAGGGTCTCTATTCTGTCATCTTTGCCAGGCCAGCTCCACTTGGCTCGGCAGTCCTCCTTGCCCACTGCTGCAGAGTCGCTTACCAGGCACACAAAACCTTAGCTTCCTTCTCTTCTCTTCAGGGGAGGTCTGAGGTTGGCAGGAGAGGAGAGCAGTGGCGCTTCATGTCCTCAGACCGTAGGCTGGGGTGAGCAAGGTAGACCTACAAGAGCCCCAGAAGGGGAGAGACAGACAGACAAGTAGAGGAGAGAAAGAAAAATTGTCCCATGCCAAGGATGGTCAAAAATGCGTTATTAGAGTGTCCAGGAAATTATGGCTTCTGTCCATTAGTTCTTTCAGGGTTAATATTGATGCAGATATTATTTCTATCCACGGCCCCATTTGTTTGAAATATTATGACGGAGAGTAGCTGCGTCGTGAATCACCTCCGTTGATGGAGTAGTTAGCTGTACGACGGGGGCAGCCTGCCGCCCCTCCCTGCCGCCGCCAGCATGAAATATTGCTGAGATGGTCCCTTAAAGTGAGCACTCTATCATCATTTGTGTGCGGCCCCCGCTAGGCCCGCCTCCCCGGCTTCCCGTTGGGCGTGAGGAGCTGTCATAACTCAATCGGGCGGCTAATGCGACGCGTCTCGCAGCACTGTGGCCCAGCTGCTGGCCGAGCAGCCTGCTGACAGCTGGGGGTCCCGCCAGCCCACCACTGGCCACATGCAGGGTAGAGGTATTTTTGGAGATGGAAATGGGAGCCTGCTTCCGTGTGCCACTTACCATTCTCCAAACACCATCTGTCATCTCCCACTCGCAAGTTGGGCAAGCTGCTTTCTGGGCCTGGAGGCCCTTCTTCCTGTTCTCTCTGACACCAGGCAACCCATCAAAAAAAGTGGAACTGGGGCACAGGGCAGGGGAGGGCGGCTTCTGGTTCCTGCTCTCTACCAGCTCAGTGGCAGCGTCACCTGTCACCTAGTAAAAGTCATAACAGTACATTGTTTATGGAGCCCTCCCAGCACCCAGAAAATCCAAGCAGACCCAGGGCTAGGAGCTGACAAACTTTTCTGATAGGATGAGCTGTTGAGTCTAGGAAGCTTCTTGGGTCTCTCTTGCTACACCAGTCTGTGCTGATGAGTATGCAGCCTGGGTAGTGGGAGCAGGGACGACAGGCTGGATCTGGCTCTGCCGTATCTGCTTTGTGCTGTCCTCTGTGCCTCATTTGCAGACATTGCTCAATGCCGTCTTTCAAATCACCCTAGAACCCCTCAACTTTAAAGTTAAACCCAGCTCAGGCACCCCTCTGCTGAAGCCCGGCTGATTGCTTCTTCATAACTTGAGTCACGTATTTTTAATTATGTTTTTACTTCGTTGTGTCGTTTGCACTATTACACACCAGGGACCTGCCACGTCAATGTCAGCTCTGTGGGGACTGGGAAGAGTCTCAAGTGCATCCCTTGCATGCTGGCATCTAAGCCACATTCTAAGATTGGGTCATCCCTGGGCAAGCACTGTCGAAACTCCCATTTTTCAGATGAGGAGACCAGGCTTAGAAAGCTCGGGAGCTGTCCAAGGTCACCCAGCAAGTACAGTTCTTGGTCTCCACCTCGAATCCTTGCCGTGGTTTCCCTCACTCATCTCTTTGCACGGAGCATTTACTGAATCCTTGCTCTCAGACAGGAAGACAGCCTGGGCTCTGGTCCTGCAGGTCACCCTGCATGGATGCAGAAGCTGGCAGCGTTGAGCTGGCATGCCATCTGAACACCAACCTCTCTCATGGAGTCCATGTTACTTCTCCATTGTAAGCCTTTGTGGACACAGCTGAGAGCCAGAGATCTGGGGATACCAGGATGGCAGGCAGATTCTATGGCTGCCCCTTACCAGTATCTTCCTCCATGACCACAACCAGGAGACACTTAGGGCTCTAGGCTGGCCACTGAGATGAACAGAGGTTCACAAGTACGTCTTCCCACCCCTGTAGCCCCATCCTCACTCAGTCTCCCATACCAGTTGTGTCCCACTGCACAGCTCTTGCCTACACCATTCTCGTAATGTCTTAGCACCCACAAGGAAAGGTTAAAAGGGGGAAGGCACCTCCCCAACATTTCTCAAGGTGTTCTGGGGGCTGATTGTCCAGAGGATGTAAAATAGATTTTGCATGAAGCAGAGGAACCTTTGCAATGTGGATGGGCCCTTCCAATCAATTGAAGGCTTTCAGAGAAGAAGCCGAAGGCCTCAAGGAACAGTGCCCTCCCCACCCATATGCTGTGGGTCTCAAGCTCCCTGGACCTCCAGGCTGCAGGGCTCTCACACATCCTAGCCCCCTCCCCAACCCTCCCATCCCCTCCCTCCCTCCCTCCAGGTTTCACTATGTAGATCATTAGATCATTGCTGGCCTCAACATCTTAAGCTCCATAGCCTAGCCTCCCTAGTGCTAGGATTACAGGCATATGCCACATGCCCTACCCCCTCCCCTCCACTTCCCTCTCTTCCTTCCCCTCCATGTATACTCACGCCATGTTGGTTTTGTTTCTCTTGGGAACTTTGACTAGTGTGGAGACCACCATCAAGCCCAACTGTTCATCTCCTTCACTTGATAGAGGAGGTAACCAAGGCACAGAGAGAGAAGCCCTATCTTACAGGGTCAACACGCCCTCTTTTGGCTGTGGAGGGGCCAGGGTCCTTCACACTCCCACACTTCCAGGTCAAGTGGGAGGCAGAGTTCACACGTGTTCTGAGGAAAATCACCTCCTCACCAGATGTGGGTGACTGGGGAATTAGAAATCAAAAATTCGGTGTGAAAATACAGAAATCTAGCTGCACAGCCAATTTTCCATCACACTTAGCAACTCCATTTGATGCGATAGTTTGCTAATAAAACATGAGCATTACGGTAACATAATATTTTAAGTATCCATTAACTAATACGTAAATATAATGGAGTCTTATGGAAATATACTTAAGCTGTCACCAACACCCCTAATGTAATATGCATGACTTCCAGGCTATTTATAGCTCCTCGGGTTTGCTCTCTCCAGCGACTTCATTGGCTCAATCACAGAAGATCTTGTTTTCTCTCCCTGCCCCTTTCTCTACGGGGCGCCTGGCCTATGCTCACTTGCTCAGCAGCCATGAGTGCCAGTGTGTGCCTGGCTTGGTGCTGGGTGCTGGGTGCTGGGTGCTGGGTGCTGGGCGCTGGGCGCTGGGTGCTGGGGTAGGTAGAGCAAGCACAGCCTGCAGGTGTGGAGTGTCTGAGCTGGCAGACACAGGTCACGTGGGCGACAAGAAATGACTAAGAGAAAAATGTTGGGAATTAGGAGAAGCAGGCCAGGGAGGCTTCTTGGAGGAAGTAACATGGGCTGAGGAGTAGAGAAGGAGCTGGTGGACTAAAGCAGGACAAATGGGGGGTGGTATGGGGACCATAGACCTGGCCTAACGCAGGCAGCGGTCCTGACACTACCACACAGACTGTGAGGGCCGAGCAGGGCAACACAGGAGGCAGACAGTGGACAGAGGCTGGCCTATGGGAGGCTGCAGGGTAGTGGAAAGGCCAGTATTGGTGCCAGGGCCAGGCAAGGGACTTCCCTGTCACCGTCATCTGAACACAGAATGGTTGAGGTCTTCAGGGGGTTGTATCAACAAGCTCCTCTGTAGATTTGGGTCCAATCAACAACTTTCTCCGATGCAATTTAAGCCAGAGGACAACCTCACTGTGGCCTCCTAAATCCTTATCCATGAGCCTGGAGATGGAAAGGCTGTAAGGACCTGTGGGGTCTGGACTTCATTGGCTACGGTGGGCCACATCCCTAGCTGCCCTGGAGTCCCTCTGTTGTGGGGAACAGCACAGAGCAATGGTCCACAAGGGGGCATTGTGGATGGGCTTCCACCAGGCTTACCCCTTTCATTAGCAGTGAACCAGACACGGGTATGAGCCAGCATAGGTGGGTTCCTCAGGCTGTGCAGGACAGAAGTGAGACCGAGCAAGTCAGCGACCACAGGGCATCCCACTTGCGGATGATGGGAGTTTAATGCCCTGGGAGTCACAGAAATTGTAAGGCAGAGTGCTGCCCCTAGTCTTGTCCCACTGAGACTCACAGGGAGCTGGGGGAAAGGTAGACTAAGCCCATCAGTCACTGACTGGGGGTGACTCTGATTGGGTACTGCCATCCCGAAGCCTCCAGCTTTCCACTTGTGTGCCTAACAGAGGTTTTGAAAGGCGTGCAAAGGCAATGATCCAGTCAACAGCAGCAGGTAAAATAAGGGACCTGGTGAGGCAAGAAGCAGACAAGCCTCAGGGACAAGTCATCAGGACGTCCTCCCTGACGAAAAGGCCTTGGTCTACAGTGGATGTACAAGCTCACTGAATTCACTGGGGCTGTTCTGCAGGAGCAGTGAGAAACGCTAGTCCTCAGGGACAGCCGAGCCACCTCTGGTTTCAACAGGACATTAGCATCTCCCTGGCTGGGATGTTTCCTCTTTTTACTTCTGGCTGAAGTGCGACTCTGGTCTTCCATAGAATCTTCTCCTAGACAAGCCTTTCCCCTTAGGCCAGATTCTTCTTATTACTAGCCATTGAGACTAGTGGGGGCTGGGGCTGTTTGTTACTGCGCCTTCCTCAGACATATTCTGACTGACCCAGACAGGTGACAAGAAGGCAGATTTGGAAATGAAAGCCATTCAGTAAGCAGTAGTGAAGGACAGGTAGGACAGGGAGAACACAATAATCTGGTATCTGAGGAGTAGACTCTAGCCTTGCACCAGTAATTTGGGGGTGTGCTGGGAGTTGATCTAGGAAGTGGGGAGACAACCTTGTTTGCTGCATACACCCATTCGTGCTATGGTATGAGCATGCCCCTAGGGTAACAGTGTTGAGAGGTGGAATTGTGAGGTGGTTACCAGGTCACTTCCCTAAACACGGTCCCTGGTGTTGGTAGGTGGCTTCAAGCTGGGGCTTTGAGAACAGAGGGCCTGGACTTTGCCATCTGTGAGATGGGCCCAATACTAGAATGTTGTTAAAGTGAAAGAACCATCTTAAGCTGGATGCTTGATGACAGGCTCAGTCAGACGCTGTTGAGTTTCTGAGACCTAGGCAGAGCCAGGAGACAAGCCATGTGAGCCAGAGCCTGGGCAGCGGCAGGGTGTGGGGGAACCAAGGGGTTTCTAGTAAAGGATGGGCGGTTTAATGCGGCCATCAGCAAAGTGGGCCTCTGTTGTCAGAGTGGGTTTGCCACAGAGGGTCTGTTCTCCTCCCCCTCTTTTCCTCTCCCCTCCTTCTCCCTCCCCTTCTTCCCAGGCTGTGGTACAGGAAGAAGGTCCTCACTACCTGTGTCTCCTGAGGGGCTTCCCAGTTCTCAGAACCACAAGCTTAATACATTTTCGTTCATTATAAATCGCCAGCCTAGTTATTCTGGTACAGCAACAACAAAAAAAAAGAACCAAGACACTTGTTGATGTAAGACATGGCGGGAGGAGGCACACAGAATCTCTGCCTGCTCAGCCAGGCACCCATGTACACCATGCACGATCCATATGCACACTGGAATGCATGGGTGTGTTGTGAGGCACTCTGGTGTGTGCACACGCATGCTTCTATCACTAACCCCTTGAACAATCATGTACATATCCTATTGCACATGTGTACACATGAAGGTATACCTGGGGACATCTACCTGTACACACACACACACACACACACACACACACACACACACACGGAGGGGGGGTGCTCACTCACAGCTTTCAGCAGATGTTCTTTAGTGTGACTGCGCACACATAGGCATGGTTCTGCAGGTACTCACACATTCAAAAATAGGAACAGTAAGTCCTTCCCGGTATCAGTGCCTGGCAGTCTCTTCTCTCCTTCCACACGGCTGGCTTGGGGCTGAACCATGGAATCAAATCTGGCCAGTAAGACAGTGACCCACATAGTACTAGAAGAGACTGGGAGGTGTTTGTACTCAGCTGTGCTTCAAAGCCTAATATCACTGTACAATGAGCCCTGACTAGCCTTCTGGAGAGCATGGCCATGTGGTTGTTCGTCCTTGACTCATAACAACTGCCAGTGTCAGACTTGTGAATAATGTCACTGTCAAGCGTCTCTCTAGCAGAGCCACCAGCTGCCACAGACATATAAGCAGGTCAGCAGTGGCTCAGAAGACCTTCTCGGCCAAACCAAAGAATTAAGGGAAATTATCAGTGAGGGTTGCTTCAGGGCACTGTTTGAGGTTGACTTGTTACACAGCACAAACTAACAGATACAACATCCACGTACACCATACACTACACACACTTAGGCATTGACCTATACTTACTTGTATGTAGAAACACAGAGGAGGAAGCTCTCCAACACTTTGGTACACACACGCACATGCACACACACACGTCTACGCACAAACAGCACACATTCAAATGTACATTCACAGTATCTCACAGATATGGGTTAGTTCAAGACTCTGAAAAAGTAAGTGGCCATAAGGCCAAACCTCCCATATTCCCTGGAACCCTGTTTGGGAAAGGGAAGCAGCGATCCTGGAATGGTGGCAGCCTAGTCCAGCCAGGACCCTGTTGTGGACCTATCGTTACACCAGGTGAGGGGACATCTCTGGGTCGGCAAGTGTCCAGAACTCGCCCGCAGCTCCGACACTAACTCAAGCCCTTCTCAGTGACCTCCTGAGCCTGCTGGTCTATTCTTCCTTCATTTATGACTGTGAAGCCCAGGCAAGTAGTACATAGAAATGCTGTTCAAGGGTCACCCCTTCCTTGCTCCTGACTCAGAAGCCTTTTTACCTGGGATCCCTGTGTGTCCTCACTGGAGCTGTCATCCCCTGGGGGAAAGGCCAGTCCCTGTGCCGAGGATGAATCCCAAGTGGTTACTGTGCTGAGTAAGGGGTCACCTGAACCCACAGCACCTCCCCATCCTGCTTGTCCACCTGCCTCTCCAATCCATGGGAGGTCTGCAGCAGTGACCACAGGTGGTCTGTGCATCTCCTTGTTCACATTGGCCTCTGCACCTGCCCTCTCTAGGACCGTGAATGGTTTTCTAACATCCTGCTTCCAACCCAGCTGTCCACAGCTCGTCACAGCCTAGCTCAGACGCCTTCCTCGCTTCCAACGCTCTCTCAGCAGAACTGCTCATGCTGCGGTGGGCTTCCCCAGACATGCCCCCAAACTCTCTGGTGTGATTGGTCCCCTTCTTGAAATGCCTGTTCATCTCTTGTCACTCACGTTTGTGTGCGGCATCTGGTCAGACGGCAGTGGGACTTTGAGAGGCTGGGCCCCACCATCCATTTGCCCTGGTGAAGAAATTGGCCATTGTGGCCCCAAAGGGCCAAGCAGGGAAGCTTTCCAAGGACCACGGGACAAACACCACCCGGGGCCCTGGCCCAGTCATTCTCTGGCTGTCCAAGGCGATTTTAAAGCTTTTCCCCAATATACCAATACCCAAGGCAAGGGGGAGTGTGGAAAAGCCTGGGCCAGATGGCATTTGGCTTTGACCTGGGGCTGCTGTTTTGCTGCTGGGAAGGCAGAAGTCATCATCACAGAGGTGGAAGGGATTGAGCAGGGTAGAATCTGACCACCTAAGGCTGACACTTGGGTACCTAAGGCAGGATAGTTAGAGGGGATTGGGTTATAAGCTGTCCTTTACCAGGACCCCACCGAGTGGGAGACATGCTATGGGACACTTTTCATATTGTCTGGAAGCCCCACAACTAGCCTGCTGAGCAGGAGTTAGAGTTCCCATTTAACAGGTGAGAAAACTGAGACAGGTCAGCAGGCAGGTGACCTGGCTAGGGCGACTTGCTAGCAGCTGGGCCTTGAAATCAGGACTCCCTGGCCCTGTAGCCTGATTCCTGTAACTGCCTTTATGGCAGAAGCCCTAGCAATGGGGGTTAACTGAGATCTCATGGTCTGGGGGTGACTGGGCTCAACTGAATGGCTCTGCCTTGGGTCTATTTGGAAGGCACTACTGAATGATTTGGGGCTGGGATGTCTGAAGGCATCCAAGATGGTGACTGGTTCCTCCTCTTCCCTCCCCCTCCTTCCCTCTCCTCTCCTCCTGTCCTTCTCTCCTCTCTTCTCCTTTTTTTCTGTATGATCTCTCCAGAGTGGTAGCTTTAGTGAAGCTGGTCTATGTCATCGCTAGGCGGCAAAGGCTTGTGTCCCAGAAGTGATCAGACATGGCATGGCCCCAGAAGTCTCCTGGTGTCACTCCCACTGTGCTGTATCGGTGAGACAGTCCTTCCTCTGTGGGTTTGCGAGGGGGAGAAGCAAGGCTTCATACCTTGATGTGAGTGTGGCAAGGTTCTAGAAGAGTGTGTGGCCAGGGCACGTGTATCTTATCTGCTCCACTGGGTTATAGTGTGCCTGAGTCGGGGCCAAGAAGCAGGGAAAGCGGTGGAAGCCATATCTAACCCGGGAAATCAAGCAGAGCACAATTTAGAACCCAAAAGTTTCCCCCTAAGGAAGTGAGGAAGAGCCCATCGGTGCCCGCGATGTGAGCTGAATGGCAGGGGTATAACCGGGAAGAGGGAGAGGAGGAAGTAACTCAGCAAATAGATGCCAACCAAGTGCCAGGCGGGGGTGTGAGCATCTCAGACACCTGCACCCTCAAGTGGAGATGGTGTGTAGATGGCCCTGGGTATGAGGCACCATGAGCCAAAATGCCGACCTTCGAGGAGAAGCTGATACGGGAGCAAGACAGCAGGTCATGGTGATGCCGTGGTGAATGAGAGAGGTGAGGGGCACGTGAGGAAGGTGACTGGGAGATTGGAATGGAAGGTAAGAGCTTGCTCCGCGCTCTGAGCCAGTCAAGGAGGATGAGAGGCAGTAAGAGGACTTGAACCCACCAAAGAACACAAAATAACCATCTAGAAAAATTCCATCTCTACAGATGCTGGGAGCTGGAGGGCTCTCTGAAGAAAGAGGAGAGAGCTCTTTCTGACCCCAAGATTAGGAAAGCCTCCAAAGAAGGCCAAGATGAAGTCACTGTACCATCCCTGTCTTCTGCAGAACTCCCCGCAGCCCTTCCCCATTGACTCAACGCTGGGCCATTCCCACTGGGATAGAAACTATCCTTGGCTCTCTTGGAGGCCCATGAAGACAAGGGCCTGTGACATCAGCAGGTTTGCATGGCTCGCTCAATACAGGAGAAGTGTATTCTCTGCATAGATGTGAATATAGGACAAGACGCTACGGAGAGGGACCAGCCGACACCTCTGGTGGGCAGTCTTCCCCTCGCTGAACCCTTCCCATCAAATCCCCGAGGAATTCCCAGATCATTCCCGCTACTCCAGTGCTCACGGCACAAGAGCAACCTGGAGAAGGAAGGAGATTTCCAAAGGCCACTGCATGTGAGAAATAGACTAGATTTGGGAGTGTGTGCCCAGGCTGTGAGCTCCACGCTCAGTGGTGCCCAGGGATTGGCCAAAGAACAGAGAGAAGAAGGAAGTCATGCCCCAGACGAGTAACATGAGGTTACTTCCCCATGATGCAGACGCACTGACCCCTGGAAAGCAGCTCAAGGCACAGAGGCCAGAGCTGGGAAGGACATGCCACTGGTAGCCGTACCAGCCCAGCGGTCCGCCGAGCTCCAGGCTGGCCGCAGCACCTCCCTTGGCAACGCTGGCGCCACTGAGGCCTGACAGTGGGCATGCAGACCCTGGGTCCGAGGGAGGAGGGGAAGACAAGGAGACATTGCTGTGGTTTTGCGGCCGAAGAGGGGACATACTTAGGATATTTAGGGGATGCACAGGGAACAGGCTCTATCCCCCACAGCGCTGGCTGCCAACACTCGGCCACTGGAACATGCCATTTGAGAAATGTCTTCATTTCTCCCAGGCGTTGGCTGGCCAGGTTCCCGCCACACTCGTTGAGAGCAGGAAGGGGAGGGGGGAGCAGGAGAGGGAAGGTTGGGGTCATAGACTGGAGTAAAGGACCAGAAAATGGACTCCTAAGAGCTATTTGAGAAAGACAACACGAGAGTCTGCCAAACCCATCCTCTGCACGGTCTGTCAGCTGGACGTGGCCCCTTAGACCCTCCTACATCCCACACGAAGTCACATGCCAGCCTGGACCATGGCCCAGTGAGGGCACACCATACACCCACCAGGGGCCCAGCATGCAGCCACGTTAAGGAGTGTATTCCAAGGATGCCAGCCTGAGAGCCTAGGCAAGCTGGCACCTCTCCTGCCAACACGGAGCCAGTCTTTATTTTTACACAGCATGGCTTAAAGTCCCAGCCACTGTGAGTCTCGCCCTCCCATGCTTATTTTTAATTTTCAAACAACTCAGTTTACTGCCTGAAAGTCTTTGCTGGATCCACAGACTCAGGGCTTCAGAACTGTCAGGGCCAAGAAAGCACCTTTGTCCAAAGGCCTCGTTGTCTTGGTGGAGAGACTAGCTCTCAGGGTGGTACTGTTGATAAGTGTGCAGGCATCCAGGATGAAATATCAACTTATACATAGACAGGGTGGTACTGGTAGAGGTGGTTGAATGTGTTGGGGTGTTGGGGGTGATGGGGGCGGGGAACATGGGCTTAGGCATCAGGAGGTCCTGTTTTTGTCTCTTGAGATGGTAATGGGCCCACATGCACCTCAGCCTTCCTGTCTGTGGGGTGGGAAACTGCCTGGCCATTGCCTTCTGAGAATAAGGAGCAAAACATCATCCATGGTGCCTGGTGATGGGAGGTACTTAATAAACAGACATGCTTCCTGGTTATCAGGTGCCTGGTGTCAGTGGTTAGTGATTTTTAATAAATTAAAGAACCTGGGCATTACAAAGAAGGCCAAGCTCCATTTAACTTTGTTTTTAGGACTGTGACAGCTTTATGGAGATAGGTGGACCAAATCTCCTGGCCCCAGGGGAGGGGGGAGGGGAGGTCCTCCTCTTCCAGAGAGGGTCCAGAGGGCCTCAGTGAGAAGGTGTGTCAGGATGCCAGCCTTGCCTGGTCCCTGGGTTGTCATTCGATCAGGTGGATTCGGAGGGTGGACTGTTCTGCCGGGCATCGGAAAGTAGAGCCCTGGCTCTGAGCGCGGAAGGGGAGATTTACCTGAGAGATACCCCAGTTTGGCCTGATACAGATCGGCTGGCATTTCTCAGGGCTGAAAGAGTGGCAACCGAATCCTGTGCCTGCCTGACCCAGCCCCCGCACCAACACTAGATCCATTTCCAGTTTCCCTTTCTTCTGTAAACAGTGGCGCTCAGGCAGGGCTGCCGGATGGCCTGCCGGCCCACCCCGAACCCCTGATTGTCTGTGGCAGATAACATAGCTTGAGTGTGCACCATCCTAGTTCTCATTCACACCACACTCCTGGCACTTTAATAATGAAACAGAGGGAGAACGGGAGAGGGTGGCTGGGAAGGAAGAGCCAGCGATAGGGACAGGCTCAGATTCTGGGCAAACAGCTGCTTTGTGTTTAGAACTTGGGGCTTAACTGGTTTTCAGGCAAGCCACAGGCCACAAGAGCCCTTCTCCAGCCTGCCAACCAGTGCCCACAAATGCCCAAATTTAGAAGCTAGCCACTGTGCCCAGTTGGACTTTTCAGAGGAACGTAGGCAAAGGTAGACACCCTCACTTCCCCAAGAGTGGTTTTTCTAGTTTTATTGCTGCTGCTGTTGGTGATGATGGTACTGGTGGTGCTCGTGATGGTGGTGATGGTGATGGTGGTGATGATGGTGATGGTGAGAGGTCAGAATAACGACCAAGACAGGTTAGTTGGAGAAAAGGACTTGGCCCTGGGCACTCACAGGAGGAGAGTTGGGCAGAAGGAAGCTGGGGCCAGAACACATGGGCTCTGTATGGTGGCCAGGAACCTGGCTTGGTTTCAGCTGGGTCAAAAAGTGTCTGGAAGGGAACTTGTCGAATGCAAGCGTTGGCCCCAGCAGACTGTGTACTGACATAAAGCACAATGTGAAGGAAGAGAGAGATGGGGGTGGGGGGGGAGCATGAGGGTATGGGGGTGAGGCCAGGAGACCCAGGGATGCAACCAGTGGGGCATATGTGTGACATCTGAGAGGGAACACTCAATCCCCACTTGAAGATACGCGTCTGGCACTCTGGAAGAAGCTGGAACTAGGGACAGGGATTTGGAAGCCAGCCACAGGGATGTGACAATTGACACTGTGGACACAGACAATCTCAAGAGAGAGCTGAGGGGCCATGGTGCAGAAAGCCGAGGCCAGGTTTAAGCAAACACTGATGATTAAGTATCAAATAATACTAAAAGCTGGCCCAACAGAGGCCCTAGGAAGGGCCGGGGGGGGGGGGGCAGGGAGGACCCAATGATCCAGGAGCACTAGAGAGGTGCTCAGCCAGCTTAGCCACAGTGAACCTGGACTTGAGCTCTTCCTACACAAGGCTCAAAGCCACCTATGACCTGTGAACCCCAAGACTAAACTTCAGAAGACCCAGTTCTCATTACGTAAAATAATGAAAGCACTTGCGGTCCATATTAAACAGGATCTTTATATGACCATATACAAATTGAGTTGGCTCACAGTTGAGGAGCTGACGTAATGCTGTGACTTGTAGACATTTAAAACTGCATTAATTTTAGTTTTGTGAGCTCCTTTTTTATATTTTGGAGCCAATTTGTTTTTAGTTCTCAGATATTTTCACAGGCCCCCAAGAAGCATATTACAAATTTTGCATGCAATGCCAAATGTTTTAAGCAGTTTTAGCTTGGCTTGAGTGCTGGGCTGGGGGTGGAGGGAGTGGGCAGAGGTCTGACAAGGACTGTCCCAGCCTGTGAAGCATCTTCCTCTGTCAGATGTTCCCACCCGCTGGCTTACTGTGACCCAACACTTGCCTGGGCATGGGTGGCCATGAGATGTAACAGCTCAGGTCTTAGAGACCCAGGTTAGCATTGGCTGGTCAGGATGGGCACTGCCCACACGTTGGAGTTGGTGGGACACTGCCAGTGTCTGGTTCTGGCTCTTGAGTTTCTAGAGGGGTGAGCATCTTAGGTCTCCAGAGAAGGGTCTAGGGTGAGCAAGAAGACAAGGGACCACTTGTGAGCCACTGTGCTGTGAAGAATGCAGACATATTTCAATGTTTCTGTGATACTACTCTGACTGGGCAGATGTTCCTGTCTTCTGGAGGTGCCAGGTGGGTGCCTGGCTTCTTGTCTTCTGGAACTGATGGGAATACTGTTTCTGCTCAAAGCAGCAGGTTTCCAGATCTGCCAACCCCACTGGCATCCCATAAGAGTGGTATGGAGACTTCAAGGGTCTGGGGACATTCACTAAGGACAAAGTACCCAGTGAGGAGAAACCCACCCATCTCTCTGCAGCTGATCTCACATCTGCCTACCCAAGGGTCTTCCTGCCCTCCCCCAAACCCATCCCAACCCCCTGGAGCTGGCCCATGGGGCCAAGTTGCAAAGTCTGAGTACTTTTTAAGCACTGCAATTTGGTGCAATTATTTGAAAGTAAACAATCTGCTGTGTCAATTAAACATTATTTAGCTTGCGTTCCTTCTGTTGCAGGGAGTGATCTGCTCTGCAGCTCTCCGGCTGAGCAGGATAGGCCCCGGCATCAGTTTCGGCTGGCTGAGTGGCTCCCTGCCTTGCCGAGGAAGAGTTCCCTTCCGGTTCCCACTAAAGCCACGAAGAGTAAGAGGGAAGAAGAAGACCACAGCCACATCCCAGGGCAGATTTCTGGCCTTGCAGGCATTCCCTTTCTTTCCCTCCCCTTAGACCTTTGCCATCATAGCCAAGGAGTGTGTGCTGTCAGGGCTGCAAGAAAATAGTCCTTTTGGGACATCCAGGCTCGGTGGTTTTTATTTCATCATGCTCTAACTGAAGGCTTTCTTTCATTTTTACATCCATATGTATCTTATGGAAATGTAATCCATGTGTTTTCCATTCATTTACACTCGATTCCTCAAAATATTATTCCTACGAACTGTTTGATGTCCAGAGACCTCTGCCAGCCATTGAGACCTCTGTGCCTAGGGGGTGTGTCATCTATGAAATAATTTTGGAGCCCCACTAGTGATCATAAAAGGGAACGTAGAAATGTCCACCTTCTCTCCCCAAGCCGTATATCCAGGTGTGTGTATCTACATGCGCAAGCATGCACTTAATGATGCTATACAGAGACTGTGCCGGAGTTTGCACATGGCTGGTTGCCCCAGAGAGCTGAGTGAACACATTCCCCATCTCTTCCCTTCTTTTCGCTCTCCACATTTGTTATCTATCTCCCCAGTAATTCTGGGAAGTAAAAATTAAGCAGAACTAGTCCCATTTACCAGAGAGAAGTACTGAGGTTTGCTTCTGGATTCATCAGCTCACAGCTCATACTCTTTCTTTTACTAAACCCTGCACACATGCTAAAACTTGGTTCAAACAAAGAGCAATTGCATTTCGAATGCCTGAGACCCTCTTTGTACAAACACTTGCTGATTACTTCGGTTGAGCCAGGCACCTCGATAGATGCCAGGGATAAAACAGTGGCCACAGCAGGGACAGGGCCCACTGAGATTTTAGGGAGAAGGACCATTAAGTCACAGCAAGCATGCCTGGCATGGCTGAGGGTGGGTATGTGGGCCAGATGGCAGGGCAATGTGTCATCTGTATACAAACCAAATGTCCTTTGTCATAGAGAGATCGCTGAGAATTCTGTCCACAGTATAATGTTTACTTTTCTCCTCTGAGTAGCCTGGATGGACATGACCATCCCTTCTAGAAGACTGACATCTGGCCTGCTGTCTGGCACTCCGTGAATACCTAGTGTGGGCCAAGCGATGTTCTAGACCAATATAACACAGACGACAAGGGTAGTTTAAATTTCTCTATTAGCCACACAATAAATAGTAAAAGGAAAAAAGGTGAAATTAATTTTAATCTTGCGTTTTACCTAGCATAGTACATCCAAATGATCATTTTAACAATATTTTTTCAGTATTGATATAAAAAAAATTACCAATGTGATTTTGTTTGTTTGAGACTGGGTTTCACTATTTAGCCCAAGCTGGCTTCAATCTTATGATCCTCCTGCCTCAGTCTCCCAAGTGTTGGGACTGAAGGGTCACCAAACTACTTCCGGCTTTAAAGAGCTATTTTACACTCCTTTTTGGTCGGACATCTGCTGGATATTGAGTCCTCTGCAACACACCTTAACTGGACTGGCAGCGTTCCCAGTGCGCCACAGCCACATGTGGCCGGGGACTCACATTTTTGGTAGCGCAGCGCTACACACCTTACATCTGTTCTCCCTCTTTACCATGTAGTAACCCTCCTGGAACTCCACTGATGGTTCAATGACAGATGACCAACACAAGAAAGGAGAAGTACATTGCCAAGGTCCCTGGCCTGAGACACACATTTGGCACTGTAGCCTGGGTCTAAGGGACTGCGTCTTGGCTCTGCCTTTCCTGCTGGGCATCCTCTAAGCACCTTTGTGTCTACCTGGCTGTGCTAGGCCTCATCATGCCCGAAGAGCTGCCTCCTTAGGAACACTGGAGAGAAACGGTACACGCATGCTGAGAGGCTCAGACAGGCTTCCTATGGGGGAACCCTTCGGGATTGCACCCTCTCTGATGCCAGAGCTGTTATACTCAGAAAGCATTGCTGTGTCATCTGCTTGTTTGAAACAGCAATGGCCCTTTTCCAGATGTCAAGCCAAACCAGCAAAGTCCAGTGAGATAATGAGAAAGATAAAAAGGATCTCCACCATCCACCAAGTGCCAACTGTAGCATTTAAGTGACTTTGACACCATTAGGAAGGAAGACACAGCATTATTTTATATGTTTCTACCAAGAAAAACACTGCCGATTAATTGGAAGTTGGCATTGATTGTGTTGGATGTGAACAAGCAGGCATTTTAGAATCAATGAAATATACCAAGCGCAGCATAGACAAAAGGCTAGACGCTACGTGCAGTGTCTATGGGCTTCATAGAATACTCAGGCAAGTTACCGCATTTTATACACAACGAGACAGAGAAATTTAACTAAGTGCTCATAAAGCTCCTCCTGATAGCGCCAAGACAAAGGGAGGAGGAAAGAATACTGTAGGGTCCTGAGACTTAATACTAGAGCTTTCTCTCTGCCACCAAGCCCATATACTTCCATATTATATTTCAGCCAGTATGGAATAGTGTATGGTGCTGTAACAAACAGCACCAAGATTCTGAAAAATAAATCAACACAGATTTGTTTCTTGTTTATATTTTTGGTTGTGAGCCTAGCCTTTAACAGCTGAGCCATCTCTCCAGCCCGATTTGTTTCTTGTTTAAAGCACATGTCTATTGAATCCATTTTAGTCACCTAGACTTCTAAATAATCAGTTGTCACCATCAAGCCACCAATCACAGTTCTAGAAGAGAAAGACATAGCTCAAGAAGACCCCATCTCACTCCCTCCCCTTCCCCACTTCGAGTAGCAATTGAGTAGCCACGAAATGATGTATGTCACTTCCTGTAATAAATAACTCACTGGCTAGTGTTAGTCACACAATACCATTCACTCATAAGGTATAGGAAACGCAATGCATTTGGTGAGAATGCTAAAAAATACCAATGTACTCAAAAGCTCTAAGTGGTGTTTGTCATAAGTACAAATGGGAAAATGAACTGAACCTACACTTTTTCAAAAGAGGAACAAATGTCAAAGAATGTATGAAGAGAAATTCACCATCGTTAGCCATGAGGGGAATGCAGATTAAATCTACACTGAGATCCCACCTCACCACAATCAGAATGGTGATCATCAAGACAACGATGAGGTGGAAAAGGCTTTTGTACACCCCTGGTAGGAATGGAAACTAGTTCAGCCACCGTGGAAATCACTGTGGAAGTGCCTCAAACCGCTGAAAATAGAACTGCCATGTGCTGGATCCAGGCTGAGGGATTCTAAGCTAGTGTGCCACTGAGATACCTGTACATCCATGCTTATGGCAGGGCTCTTCACACAGCCAGGGTATAGAAGAGCCTGGATGCCCTCCATGGATGAGTGAATGGAGAAATGTGCTTCATGTACACAATGGAATTTTGATTGACTATGAAGAATGAAATCGCATTGTTTACAGGAAAATGGATCACCATGTTAAGTGAAAAAAAGTCAGACTCAGAAAGACAAATATCATGTTTTCTTTCATGTTGGAATCTAGATTTATTTAAAAAAAAAAAAAACCTCAACCCATAAAACCTGAAAGAAAAGGGAACACTATTGAGAAGAGGAAAGGGACCAGAGGGCAAGGTGACAAAGAGCAACAGGGGCTATAGTCACAGTATAGCCTGTGATTGTACGCAAATGTCTCCGTAAAACCTGTTACTTTGTATAATTCATATGAAATTATAAGAAAAATCTCAGAAATCCTCCTCTGTTTTAGGGGTTCAGCTTTGACAGGTTGCTTCCTATGAACCTCAGCCTCTCACACCCAGAGTCCACATGTACGGGGTAGAGGACAGGAAGTTTTACTGATGATATCATGCTTTGGGGAAGTTCAGAGCCTCATTGGGGCTCAGCTTGGTGGGGTTGAGACCTGCTGGACCTCACCATCCCCCAACTCTGAGTCAGCCTGCCTATCAGGAATTGATAAGGTGGTGGAAAAAGTGAGGCTGGAGCTAGAGACTGGAACAGAGGCCTGGGGGGAGCTGGGAATTTTCCTAACATCACAGGAAAAGCCTGCCTTGCGTCTCACAGTGTCCCTCCTTGGCCCCAGATGCAAGAACCCGTGTGAATTTTCCACAAGCTGATTTGGACACCTAGAAACTGAGGCATGAGTTCCATTAAATGCTGAGCACTGAGACACTGGGCACCCTTCCCTGACCACGCATCAGAGACCCAGTGGGGCCTGAATTATTTTTACGTGAACTTCATCTTTCCTGGCTTCCTGTCTCTCAGCCTTTGGTGGTACCCAGCCTTGGCCTGGCCCACTCAGCTGTAAGATCTGGATCTGCGGCGAAGCAATGTTGGCTCACCCACTAATTGCTGTCGTGGATTTTTGAATGAAAATGAAGACTGTGGTAAAATTGAAACATACAGGAAAGAGACTTTGGACTGGGACCTTAAAGAAGGTAGCACGAAGGGTACCCAGGCCACTTGTCCCCAGAACCAGGGTGAGGGGCTTTTTCCCAGCCTGCTCTGATTGAGAATGGAAGGTTGCTATGTGCTTCTCGAGTCTCAACAGCTCAAGGTCAGCAACCTGACCACACATTCTCTCCCTGCCCCGCACCCCAGTACCCCCCCACCCCCCGGCCCCCGCTGGAGCGGTGCCAGGCTCAGCAAATATTTGCTTTGGCCCTCTGGAGACCAAGATACTTACAAACAGTAGAGACACAATGGGACCATGTTTATAGTATGACCTGAGGGGGGCCCCCACTCATGACCCATGAGGGACTTGTGAACCTGAAGGAGACGTGTGTGCTCTGGGTTCCTGGGCAGTTTCACGCCCACTGCCTGCCCTGTGGGGAGCCTTTGGGCAGCTGATTCCCTCTCTGTCTACCTGTCGGCCCTTCAACTAGAGGCCTGGCCCTTCCCTACACCATTCCGGGTTCTGCATGGTGTTCCTTTCCTAAGGCCAGGTTGTGACTCTCTCCCCCGCTTCTCCAGCCCCTTTACTGGACGGCTCCTGTGGCCCTTCAGGCCTCAGCTGACATCCACAGAGGAAGTCAGTAGTTGCCCTTTGCTCTCTTAGCTTTTGGATGGCCCAGACACCATGCTCGTCTCTTCTCATAAGGTATCAAGTTCTGGGGGACAGGAAACAGGAATTCTGTCTGCACAGCCACCCAACACCATCCCACCCCTGATGGAATCTCAGCCTCCAACACAGAACCTGATACATGGTTCAAATCAGGAAGATGGCTGAGTTAGTGAATGCACAAGCCAATGGGCTGTGCTGCATCCATCAGGTAGGCGTCTTCAGGGTTCAAGGTCCTTCTCCTGCTCCTCACCATCCTCCTCCCTCCACCCCCTCTTCCTATTCTTCTCTGTTCTCTCCCCCAGCATCCTCCTGATGGTGCTGTAATCATAGTCCTCCTCCTATTTGTCCTCTTGTTTCTGCTGTTGGTGTCCTCTTCATCCATCTCGGTCTTCCGTGTAGACAGGTATAGATGATGGCATCCCTCTGCCTTTGATAAAATGACTCACTCACCCACCAGCTGGGTTGAGCGTCTACTCCACTCTATGCTCACACCACGGTCTGGAGTTAGCCCTGGAGTCGAGTAGTGGGCTGGATTCGTCTACACACTAAGTGTGTCATCTTTGGACAATTCCTCCACATCTCTGGTCTCCTTTTCCTCGTGTCTAAAATGCAGAGATGAGTGGTACCAGGTAACAGGGACTAGTGGGGGCTAACTGGGAAATGCATGTGCAATGTTTCCACCGTGTCTGGCACATGATAAATAACACCTAGTAGCTGCAATGACAGGAATGCCACTGCCCCATAGTGGACAGGCTCCACTTCTGGTCCTGATGCAGAGGAGATGGGATGCAGTTGCTCATTCAAGTCACTCACTCATTTGCCATGCAAAGGAGCCTCTCCTGGGTCCTGTGCTGGGCCTGGTCTTCTCAGGAATGTAGAATGAAAGGACAGATATATTAAGAGAAACTTCTGAGCAAGAGCGTTTGGAGAAAATTCTGTGTCTGAAAATGGGAAAGACTAGACCTTTGTGTAGACAATATGGTGGCTACTGTGTGACAAAGGCCTTTGTCTCTAAAGAACCATAGCTTATCTACAGTGAACTGTGTACTCCTGGTCTTGGACAGTTCTTCGGAGTCATCAATCTGATTTTTAGATGGAGCCTTGGCTAGGGCAGTGAATTTCAACCTTCCACCCAAGATCCCTCTGGATAGGTCAAAGATTTCAGGATGAGCTGAAAAGCCCTTTCCTTCCCCTTCCAGGGAAGCTGCTACCACCCCTGGAACAGGCCAATGATGTACCCTGTGTGTGCTTGTGCTGGATACAGAGACACACCTGGACATCTCTCCAGAGTCATCGGCCAGTTACAGCCACTAGGGGGACGTTTTGCTGTTGTTGTTTTAATTTTTTGTAATTGTTTTAATTTTTTGAGACAGAATCTTGTTATGTAGGCCAAGCTGCCCTCAAACTTGCAATCCTCCTGCCTCAACCTCCAGAGTGTGGGATTCGCAAGCACATGCCACCATGCCCGGCTTAAATGAGAACTTCCACTCTTTGAGTAAGCTACAGTCTCTCCAGGGAGGTGCTGGGGATGGTAGGGTGAGGGGAAATACTTGAATGATTTCTCCCCAAGACAGGAACGGGTTAGGAAAAGTGGTCTTTATTGACTATAATAAGAAGATGAAAGGTAACAATAGCTGGCAATGTCACAAAACACCCACATGACACACAGAGGCAAGCAACATGGCCAAGCACACACAGAGACACCACTGGCAGCTCTCAGCTGGAGAGGAAAGAAACCCTTGCCTTCCTCCCCTAGACAAAGGCTGGCTCCATCTGATTTCTCAGCCTGAAGGTCCCTGGACACTTGTACCATCAGTAACACTTCGCAGAGCCTTCAGTCCTAACAAATAATTAGCTAAAATTGAACCAGGGATCTCTTACATGTATGTCATAGGTCTGATATGAATAATGAGGCAGAAGGTTAACGGTGGGTCAGACACAGCTCCCCGTCTTCCAGCTTATTTATTCAGCGAAATGAGAAATTGATCACATTATTGCGGATAGGGGGAGCCTGATTCATCGCAATCAGCCCGGAATTGGCAGTTTTGACTGTAGGCAATTTGGAGACATTACTTATGCCTGAATAGGCCAGGAAGGTCATTTATAGCTTGTTAACACCTTTCCAGCCTCCTCCTCCCTCTTCACTTTAACCAGGCCAGACTCAAAATCTCGGAGTCGAGAGTGGCACTTGATAGAAAATTAAAAGCACGGTGAACAACACCCAGCCAATTGTCCCTCCTGTAGGCTTGTTTCAGAATACTGCAGCTTGCACGGTGTTGGCTATGGTGTCCAGCACCATGGCTGCAGAGAAGAAAGGAAAACAGTAGACTGTCTGGATGAGACCAGTCAAGCCTCTCACGAGGGAAGTGGAGGCAGAGGGTCTCATGCTAGACTCTGGAGACATTCCTAGGCTCAGCTCTGGACTTGCAGGTAAAACCTAATAAATTCATCCTGAAGGGTGACCACAGAGAAGTTCCTGGGTGATAGTGCTAGCCGACCTGAGTGCAAGGTTTTCTTGGACAGCAGTGGTCTACAGCTGGCTGTGCACATTGCTATAGAAGAATCCCGGGGATTGGCTTACTTGTTAAAAAAAAAAAAAAATGTGCAGGTTGATTTGGCTCACAATTCTGGAGGCTCAAATGTCCAAGGGCCTGGGGCCAGCATCAAGCAAGGGCTGCTGCTCTATCTTCTATCCAGGGAAGGCTGAAGGGTTAGTACCTGTGAGCTCAAGGATGAGAAAAGAGAGCAAGAATGAGAACACAGTGAGGGGGAAGGGAAGAAGGAGAGAGTGGGGGAGGAGGAGGGAGGAAATGGGGGAAAGGGAGGGAGAGAATATGCAAGAGAAAACAGGAGCCTCAATACCTTTTCTATGTGGCACCAACAGTATAGGGCCTTGGCTGTGATCTAGCCATTGCTTATTAGGCTCCATCTTCCAATGATGTTGCACTGAAGTTTTGATTAATTGACTGTATTCTTCTTTCCTTCCTTCTCCCCTACCCCTTGTTTTATGGTCTTGTGTAGCCCGGACTGATTTTGCAGCTGAGGATAACCTTAAACTTGTGACCTCCCTGCCTCTTCCTTCACGAGGTGCTGGGGTTTGAACCCAGGGTTTTGTGGATAACGCACAAGCACTCTACCAACTAAGCCACACTCCTAGTCCCGGGATTACATTTGTAATGCATGTTTTTGCTGGGGACACACTCAAACCCCAGCAAGAGACTTGGCCGTGACATGGACTGTGGAGTCGTGTCATGGAGGGCCTTAAAAATGGACTCGGGACCCAGATGCGGAGTCAGAGTTTCCTCATCTGTGCGATAGGGGCCGTAACAGAATCTGCCTTAGGTGTCACAAAAACATACAAACACTTAGAAATCATGCCTGGTGTACCCTTGTCTTCAAAATTGGTTTTTTTGACTGCCACTTGTGTGTGATACACAACACATGTGTGTATAAAGGCCAGAGGAAGACGGTGGTTCCTTCTTTCTCACTCTCCACCTTATTCCTTTGAGGCAAGATCTCTCCCCGAACCTGGAGTTCAAGATTTTGGTTAGGCTGGAAGCTGCCAAGCCCCAGTCTCCCTCCTGTCTGCTTCTACCTCCTACCCACCACTACCAGGTGCTGGCGTTACAGGCGTGGGAGACCATACCCAGCTTCTTATACTGGTGCAGGGATCTGAACTCAGGTCCTCACGGCTACACAGCAGTCACTCTTACCCACTAATCCACCTCTCCAGCCCTAAGCCTGGGTCATCCTGTATGTCCCACATATGACAACTGGCATCACCATCAACATCGTTGTAGTCATCATCATCATCATCATCGCCGTCGTCATCCTCATTGTCATCCCTGCTATGATCAGGATGCCTCAAAGACATCTGTCAGTCTAGGAGAACTTCTTTTCCAAAAAACCCTTGAGGAGGAAAAAAAAAAAAACATGGTGTGTTGATTATCAGCTGTTGCACACCCAACCAATCAGATCCTCATGGTTTCAGACAGTAACCATGTGTTCTGTGGTTTGACTGCTCAGTTGGGAGGTCTTTCTGCTGGTCTCAGTGGGCATCTCTCCTATGGTTGTTGCCAGATGACAGCTAAGGTTAGTGTCTGTGTGCAGGCTGTGCTGGGACAAGGACAACTGGGTTCCTGTCTACCAGCCCAAGTGGTCTCAGAGAAAGCTGGTCTCCGTAGGGTATAATCTGGCAGTAAGTGACAATGGGACATTCAAGTGATTGAGTATCTCTGAGGCTTGGTCCAGGTACCTGTATGCAGAAGGATGAGGGATGACTCTTGCATTCTCAGTCTATCTGTCTATCTGTCTATCTATCTATCTATCTATCTATCTATCTATCTATCTATCTATCTATCTATCATCTATCTATCATCTATCTATCTATCTATCTATCTATCTATCTATCTATCTATCTATCTCTATCTCTATCTATCATCTCCCCCCTCCCACCGTGTGTGTGTGTGTGTGTGTGTGTGTGTGTGTGTGTGTGTGTGTGTGTGTGTGTGTGAGCTGGATCCACTCTATGGCTTTGCAGGTGTGCTACTTCCACCTTTACGACCTCCCAGCCCCAGCCCCATCCTGCACATCATTAATACCGTCTTTCCTTCAGCGCGGAGCACTCAGAAGCACCAGATGCTGCCGGCCTGTGTTTGCAGTCTGGAGCTCCTTTGACAAGCTTTGCAGACAGGTGTGGTTTCCCATCAGGTCTCATCTTTAATGTCCTCTGTGTGCTTGTCTTCACGGGGTCCCAGAGGCTCATTTCTCACCCCAGATGAAGATAACCTTTCTTTCTTCATTTGCATTGTCTTTGAGCCAGAGTCAGCTCTGCTGTAAGTAGCAGATCCAAGGCCCCAAAAACGAACGCCGGGCTTCGGACAGAGGACAGACTGTGGAGCAGGGGCAGTGGGGGCCAGGGCCAGGACTGTTGGTGGTCTCTGCTGTGTCCCCACCTCTCACAACCAGCAAGAGTGCACACACACACACACACACACACACACACACACACACACACACACACACACACAAAATCTTCTTCCCAGTCCTTTTTTCCCCCTGCCCTTAGAATAAACAAAACTCTTTCATTCTGGAGCCTGGAAGATTTCATAATGAGTTGAGCCTCTTAACAGTCTATTTTAATAAAACTCGGCTCTCTGGCTGTATAGAGACCATAAACCATGCAGGTTCCAGCAATAATATGTTTAGTAACCCTGCTTGATAAAGTGGAAATGTTTGCATGTTTCAAATTAGGAGCGATTTAAAGTAGGAAGCCAGCAAACCAGCTCTTGGGTTATGAAGCTTGACATTGTTAAGCCTTAAGAGAGCACGCACTTCAAAGTCTCCTGGCTTGAAATACGTCCTGTGTGTGGCTCCCGGGAACCAGCTGGGATGAGCTGCGGCGCCGGAGCGGGGAGCCATGGCACAATGCCGTTTGGCTGACAAGAGTGTCAACCCTTCAGAAATAGGCAGGATTTTTGTTCAGGAATATGTCACCCAGGGAAAGCCCTGCTGCACACACACCCCCAACAACCGCCCCTTGAGACACAGTCTTGAGGTGCTTGTGAACTTGACTGATTTTAGAGGCACAATTTAGCATTGCCAAAGAGTTCAAACAAATGCCGAGGGTTTCGGGGAAGGTCTGAACTCGGGCTGGCAGCTGGATCCTGCCAGAGGCTCTAAAGCGACTTTATCCCAATCCCTCTGGCCCGAGTTGATTTACAGTAGGACTTGGTGCCATTTTTCATTTGAATGAGTGGGTTCTGCTTAGCTTGCTCTAGCGAGGCTGGTCTCCTCTCTGTCCCTTAAACCCATCAGGCTTGTGTCTACTTTAGAAAATCCACCTCACACTTGCTATTATCTCTACTTTGAGTGTGTGCACGTGTGTGTGTGTGTGTGTGTGTGTGTGTGTGTGTGTGTGTGTGTATACACCACCAGCACTGAGACTGACACCAGCCCGACTGCCACTCTCTTTTGTGTAGTTGGCTCCTTGTCATTTCAACCCAAGTTTTCAGCCCAAGTTACTCTCTGAGAAAGGCCTTTCCTGGTCACCGCAGGACTCCCTCCTTATTGCCTGTCTCTTTGGTTTTTCCTCCTTGAGTATTCACTATTATCTCCAAATTATTTTGCTTATTTAATCACTTGTTTGCCTACTGTCCATCTTTCCTAATTGCATGTTGACTTCTTGAGAGCAGGGAGCTTGTTACTCTTGCTCACCACTGGGTGGCAGGTAGTATGTGCTCAGTAAATGCTTGTTGGGTTGGATAGGAGGGGTAGATTTGAATGGAAATGTATGGGTGGATGGATTAATGGATAGATGAATGAATGGGCAAGGTGGATCGGTAGATGGTTGGATGCATAGATGAAAGGATGGACGGATTCATGTCAACATGAATGGGTAGGTTGGTTGAGTGGATGGATGCACGGGTAGAGATGTATAAATAATCTATAAGGATTCTTCAGAGTTCAAGACCAAGATTGTGTGGATAAGCTGTTAGAAGAGGATGAGCTTGGTTTGAAACAATAAATATGTTCTTTGGTACTGTAGGAGGTCCCCCACAATGGCACAGGTACATGAGCTCATGTAGTCACTTAGGGGAGAGGAGTTGCTGGCATTCACTGGCCCGGCTTGCCTCTCTCCCTCTCAACATTATATATCCTTCCATTTATTTTCCCATGGTCCGTGGTGGGAGATACAATTTCTATTCCTTAAAAAAGCATAATTGCACCCACTTTGGGTCCCCCATTCCCAGGTGGCACCCCCAGTCCCACAGGAACAAAGGCCAGCCTGTTCTTGGCTAGACAGCCGATCCAGGCACAGCTACTGTGTGGTATGTGACCCTGCCTGGCTGGCTGAATTCTCTAGCTGATAAGAGCACTCCTCTCATTGCTGGTGGGGAGCAGGCAAATTAGAGAGAGGAGACCTCCCTGTGTTCACCTCATCTCTGCCCCCAGGGCAGACGCGCTCATCTCCTCAGAGTCTCCTCTTTCCTCATCCAACCCAGCGTGTACCCTAACCAGCCAGGGGTATCCAGGCTGCCCCCTTTCCCTGAGTATTACTTGACCACTGAAAGTGGCCAGGAAAAACTGAAGTTGTCTTCATGGGAAGAGGCAGACTGAACAGACCCCGAAGGCCACAACACGCAGCCTTTGGGAAGCCGAGGCAAGAAGACTGACTGTTTCAGAGGATGAGTCCAATTTGAGTTTTTCCCCAAACCAAAAATAAATAAGTAAACATAAACAAACAAACAACTCAATAGTTCAGTAGCAGGATGGGCCAAAGCCTTGGGCACAGCTCCTTGGAGCTCTGCTCTGGCTACTACAGCTTTTAATAAACAGCCTCACACAAGGTTGCCCTGCATTTGACCCAGCAAGACCCCTGGGTTCAGCGAGGACTTTCCAGGGCCAGTGTGAACTTTACACAGCTGTCTTCCTCTTGTTTCTGGGGGCTTCAGCACTGTGTCAACAGTCTCCAGAGTTGTTCATCATGGCACAATGGGGACCAGGGACTGGGGTGCTCAGGGCTGGGATAACGACACCTGCACCCACCCTCATGGTAAAAAATGGGGGCAGTGGTGCGTGGGGTGACATTTGGGTTGTTGGCTGAGGAATATGTCTCCTATCAGTTCAACAGAAAGCGTGATGATTGCAGCAAAGCCTAACAAAGAAAACGCTACCGGGCGTTTAGTAAGCTCACGTCAGCAGGACTGATGTGAAATTTATCGTGTCGGGAATAGCACATTCATTTGCGTGTGGCAAATGCTGGCGTGTGAGCGCTCTGCCTAGAGAAGCTGAGGAAGACATCCACATTTGCTGTTCCCCTCCCAAAGTCAGAGTTTAGACCTTCTGCTCAGGGGTCCTCAAAGCCCGAGAAGCAAGGAGCACGCGTGCCTTGTAAGGCAGAAGCAGAGGGCCCTGAGCTCACTCCTCTTAGGGAGACAGAAGGGGGGTTCAAGAAGTAGAGACAGTTGCTGAAAATCCATGGCGAGAGTCTCCCTGACGCCACTTTGAGCTTATCTCCAGGAGGACGCAGATTCCTGGATACCTGGAATGTTGGCCAGAGCCCCTACCTAGCCAGGGGCTGCTTGTTAGGAGTAAACACAGTCATTTATAGCTTCATAGCTGCAGGCCAGCCTGCCATTGTCACACGAAGATATCCAGGGAGAGTTAAGCTCTGAGTCACCTCCCAGATAAGCCAGCAGAGGAAGAGCAAGGCTGTCTGCAACTGACCAGATCCAGGATAAGGTGAGACAGGGAGCCTGGGAGTTCAGGTATTGCCGGTTCCAAAGTGGCCACAGATTCTGTGTCATTCCAAGGTAGTCTTTGTCATCTCCCCTTGGAATCTGAGATGTTCCCGTGATCTGTTTTAACCGTGGAATTCAGAGGGAGTGTCCTGGGACTTGTAAGAATAGAGTTTGATTAAGATAATTATGCTTTCCTCCTCTTAGAGCACAGTGGCTGTTCACAGAAGCCTGAGCCAAATGAAGAGGAATTTCCATGATGGTGGAAGCCAGCCCTGGTTTTCTGGTCAATAGTCCCCAAAGGATATCCAACTCATAGCCAACATCAACTGCCACCTGTGTGGGAGAGACATGTTGCTTATTCCAACAGAACTGAATCCCCAGAGGACTATAGCTCCCCTCTAGAAGAGCTGCCCAGCTGAGCACAGTCACTTCACAAGACCCTTGGCCATGATGGATGACTGCTTATTCTGAGGCACCAAGGTCACAATGGCAGATACCTGAGGTGCCACACAAAAGCTCAGACCTCTGAGACCAAGGGGAAGAGCAGTCACCAGGCCTTAGCTAGCTCCCCACATGAGCTCATGATGATAACAACTTCAGGTACTTACAGAGTCCCCCATGACCAGTTCTGACAGAACCTGTTATGTGAGATACTTGGAAGGAGACAGAGACAAAGGACATTGGAGACAGACCCCTACCATCAAGGGTTTTGGATGATAGCAGTCACCATTTGCTCTGTACCTTGCCAGCCTTAGAGTGTTCCACAAAAACACACATTTTGTCCCCACAGTTCTGCTCTTGCTGGAGAGATGGCTCAGTGGTTAAGAGCATTGACTGCTCTTCCAGAAGACCCCGGTTCAATTCCCAGCACCCATATGGCAGCCCACAACTGTCTGTAACTCCAATTCCAGAGCATCCAGTGCTCTCAAACAGACATACATGTAGGTAAAACATCAAGGCACATAAAATAAAAAACAAAACAAAACAAAAAAACAACAACCAAAAAAACAAGACAAACGACAGCCAGCCTTTGGGCTCTGACTTGCTGATCTGACTAGAGGTGGGCGTTGGAGGTATTGCTGCAGGAGCTTGCAGGTAGGAGCTTGTAGGTAGGAGACTTCCCAGAGAAGAGGCTCATGGGGGGGGTGGTGTTTGTTTTGTGTTTGGGTTTCTTCTTTCTTGTTGTTTGTTATTTTTGTTTTTTAATAAGCAGTAAAGATCTGCCAAAGTATTCCTCTGGCTCTAGGTACCCAGCGTGGTTTGAACCTGGGTCCATGTCAGGCTTTCAACTCAGTTATCTGTGATTATGGAAGTGGTTTTGAGAAACATGCCGATTCATTTTGTACGCAAATCAAACAGCACCCAGTGTGTGCTGCTCTGCCTATCCACAGTGATGCTTCTGTCTCCTTGGAAACTCATCCCCTTGGTAAATCCTTACAGAACACAGGCTTTTCGGAAAATACATGCAGGGGTTGCTCTATGGTCCACTCTGCCTAGAAATGTGTACACGGTCTTCATGGAGCCTTCCGATAGCTAACCACGTGTCGGGAGACTGCGAATTCCTGGAGCACAAACCTGTCAATCTTGATTGACTCTGAGTTTTACAAACTCACTTGGCCACAAAAACTTAATAGCTCATAGGTTAAAACACAGGGTCTGGATCCAATAGAATAAGAACAATTCCACTTAATTCCTGGGCGAGGTGTAGAGAACACAGGAGGAGCCTGCGAGTGTGAGCCACCCAGGGCTTGCGCCCTAACACGAGGTACAGGGTGCAGCTCCTGAGCTCAGCGCACCCAGGAAATGCGGCTGAAGAGACTACGGAGCTGGCTCGGTGTGTCTCCTGTTATTTTCCAAGAAGCGAGCTCCATATCTTACAGTGCCAGAAATACCACAGCTGTATTTTCAGAATTGTTTTTAATCTTAAGACTTGTGACCATGAGAGTGGCCCATGTTAGAGCTGTGGGGAGGTGGGGACATTTCCTGTGGCACAGCAGGGCCTCAGGGAACTTTCAGGCAGGGTGAGCAGGTGGCTATCTGTGTCCTGGAGAGGGCCTGCGTGGAAACAGTGGCCTACAAGGCCCTATGGATGCTGGTGGTCTCACTCTCCTCCAGGCAAGACCCTTTCAAGCCCCCCCAACAAAGGCCAGAGGCCCCCGATATTGACCCATGCTTTAAGCCCTTGGATACTTCAAAGGAAGGAGATTAGGAGGCAAACTCAGAACCTGCTCCCCTGAGAGAATCATTTGTCCAAAAGTTGATATTATTGATGCGAGTGGAAGCTTCGAGGAGCGTGTAATTTCTTTAATAAAAGTCAGATTGAGGCTGGCCAGGGCTCCAGAGTTTTCCTGCTTCCTCCCACGCATCCCTGGGGCCAGCAGCCGCCTATGATCCCACCAATGTTTGATCAGTTATGCGTCTTCTCCAGGGCAGCTCAGGCAACGAGAAAGGCTTCGCTCTCCGGCTGTCTCCAGAGTTTGCCTTAAATTCTTTGTTTCCTTCAGAATTCATTATGAACGACATAATTACATCTCTCCTTTTCTGACTGAGTGCATCCCTTACAAATGGTGATTTGCCACAGGATGTGGAAGGGGCCTGCCTGCGTATCTCCCCATCCTGGACCCTCTGCCCAATTGCACTGTCCTGCTCCAACTTCTGTCTCATCTGGGGCACCGACAGCGCTCTGTAACTCATGAAGTGGGAAGACATTTGGAGTAGCAAAAATCTGAGTTCCAGAGAGCAGTTAAGTCCCTGCGATGGGAGCTTCTGAGGGAAGACATACCACCAAGGGAAGTGTCACCAAGAAATAGGGGTGGGGCTCGTTCCCAAGCTTATACCTTCCACTTCCGTAGGCTCTTACTTACTTCCATGGGACCGTACTTCCTTGCTTAAAAGCAAGAGTTTGAGCCTTGTAAAGTGGTGCATGCCTGTAACCCCAGCTCTTAGGAGGCTGAGGCAGGAGGATCTCAAGTTTGAGGCCAGATTGGGCTATATAGTGAGACTCTATCTCAAAAACAAAACAAAAAGCACCAATAAAATCATCCTAAAGCTAACATTTTATTGGATGCTTCCTATCCATAGTTAATACAACAAGAAGGGGTTTGCTAGATAATGAACTGTCAACACTAGTAGAAGAAATTTAATATTAGAGACAGACACAAGAGAACTTATTTGTTAATTCATTCATTCATTCACTTATTCCTTCATTCACTTATTCATTTCATTGTGTTTCTGCCTATGCTGAGCTCTACTGTGGTTGATATAATTACAGGGGATGAGCAATAACAGCTTATGTTTGTCAAGGGCATCTCATGTGATAGTATTATCTCAGTTACTCCCATCCATTCATATTACTAATTATTTTATGGAAGAGGGGAATGAAACCTAGGACTGCCCAAGGTCAACAAAGCTTTCAATGGTAACATTCTGATAATGAGGCGCTGGGATTTGTCTTAAGTGACACACAGTCACTGATGGCTTGCAAGATCCTTTTCCTCACAGAGTTTGCATTTGTCTAACAGGGGAGACAACCACTGGGGAAGAGAGGCACATGGAGACACATTAAACAGACAAGATGGCATCAGTCAGCAATAAGACTTCTGGGACACCTCGGGCATGGTGGGTGAGAGGCAGGTTCAAGGAGAAACTACCTGGAAGGTCTCTTTTGCTAAGTCCTTTGGTGGCCTATTTCATCATACTGTCAACAGGTAGCATTTAGCATCACACACAGCCCCTGCTCCTCCCACACAGGCAGGGCTAGGCCACTGGGTATGAACCAAGTCATCCTGTGGGGGACACCCAGATCTGCCAGCAAACACTCTTTCAAAGACTAGGAAATACTAAAACACTCCACTAGAGACAACCTGTCCCAGCCCCTCTCAAAGGCAGTGACTGGCATCTAGAGGGTAGAGGCAAGGGGCCCTGGGGACACCTTGCAATACATGGGGCAGCATTGCAACAAAGAATTATCTCACCCCAAATACAAAGTATGGAGATCTTCACACTAAAGAGAGAGATGATAGAGTATGGATGGATGGATGAATGGATGGATGAATGGATGGATGGATGGATGGCAGATAGATAATGGATGGATAGAAAGGCAGAGAGATGATAGATAGATAGATAGATAGATAGATAGATAGATAGATAGATAGATAGATAGATAGATAGATAATGATAGATGGACAGACAGACAGATGACAGGTAGAGTGATAGACAGAGGAAGTGGATGGACAGATGGATGGATGAATAGATGGGTAAATAGATAGATAACCTCCCTCATTGTCTATTCTATAGTCCCAGAATCCTTGCAATATTTATGGAGACCAGAACTTTCAACAATTTTCTATAAAATTTTCCATCAAAAAATTCCAACGTAACAAGCAAGACCAGAAAGTCTCCCTCACTTAGGATGGTGCACCACACCCATCTGAGAGAGGAAGCCTTGTCTCGAGACATGTGGTGAAAGAGAAAAGGCCTCCATCCCCATTTGCGTAAAATTGATAATCCAAACCATCTCTCTGTTGGGGTCTTCTATGATTGAAGCGATGCTCGCTTTCATCCCTGCCAGGAGGAGGAAAGTCATGTTCCCAGCTCACGCTGCTGTTTCATCTGCTAGACCGGCCTGTGAGCTAAGCCAAGTTTCATTAAAAATTATTGGTCTTATAACTTTTTTTTTTTTTTTAGCTTTAAAGAGTCCCATATGGAACCAATATCATGATCGGTTCTAGTCTCACAAAGCCAGTGGGCATCTGACCCTCTGCTGCTTCCTGCTGGATTGAAGGTTCGTTTGGTTCCCCCAAGTGTTAAGTGACTATCTCAGCAAAGAAACCTCCACTTCAAGGGACTAAAGAGGTTAGTGCCACCCTTGCGGTCTACATCCAGAAATACCCGTGCTCTTTCTGTGGGATTTGATTCCTGGACACACCTTCTGAGGAGGTGGCCATCTGCAGATCTCTGACTGAGACTACACTGTGTGGATCAGAAAATCAGCAAAAGTGTATTTTAACAGCCCCCACCCTCCGATAGGTTGTATTTCATTGACTTGGAAGAAACACTGCATTATCTGGGGAAACAGCACAGATGTTGCCTAATGAACGTCTCTGTTTATGCTTTGTATTAAGCTCATGAAACATTTATGCAAATCTCACATTCACACAAGGTGAAAGAACCCACAGCGTTATGGAGCCTACAGCAGGGCGACTTTTGTTTTGGTTTTGGTATTGCCTTTTTTCCACCCCAGTGTTTTATGGGTGTGCTTGTAGCTTGGGGGGGGGCAGGGGGTTCAGTTTAGGAGGGCACTCCAGATTTTCATCTCTTCTGTTTTCAGTTCTGTTATCATCCCTTCCAGCTGACTTCACATTTTATGATGCTAATGGCGGGTGTATGGTTTTGGGTTTCTCCGCTGTCAGCTGGTCAGTGGGTCTGAGGGATATATTTAATAGAATCTGACAGCTGATGGAACTGGCTGCATTGAGAGCGGATTTGATATGTGGAGTGAATATGGCGACCCCGAGACCACCATAATAATGGCCCTTCTCATTCAGCTCTTGAAGCCAATATAACTCTTTCTCTGTACACACCAGTACATGTGCATAAAGGACATGACTTATGGATGGCTTCTTCTGTATGCTGATTTGAAGGCCATTTAGATAGCATGTCAAAACAGATTAGCTGCCCGATGCAGCCAAGAAATTAGGGAAAGAACTTTCTGCAATTCTGTCCACCGGTGCACATGTGTCTCTAGGCAGAGCAGACACCTTGTAAGGCCATCCCAGACATGGTGGGGCTGGGGTCAGGATGAAGTTGCAGCAACAGGTGTCCTAGGTGTTGGGGGCTTTGGCTGCCTCAGTCTGCAGAGCTGGAGCCTCCATGGAATCAGTTCACAGAGTCGTGCCCTGCAGTGGGAGATAACTACACACTGTTCCAGACCTGCTTGCCCACCAGTTGCTGGAAAAAGCAGCTTATGTGCGGTGCTTATTCTATGCTACACTTTATCTGTGTGGACACAAGAGCCTTAACATGTCAATTTTTATTACTCCTTTTGCATCCATCTGCAGAAACTAAAGAATGGTCCAACAGTGATGGCTCCAAAGTTATAGCTAATAAGTGGGGAAGCTGGAACTCAGAGCTCAGTGACCCTCTTCTGCTTCTCTTTCCGTTTGGTGCTCAGCCAACAGTGTGTTTGCGTGTGTGCGTTTGCATGTGTGCATGCACATGTGTGTGCATGTATGTATGTATGCTCATGTACATAAGTGCACATGCTGGTGCACACAATGCACAGACAGATGAACACCAGTGTCCCCCTAGAGATGATGTGGCCTGTCCCTTTGGCCACAGGCAGCCATGCCTAGGTCACAAAAATTGCTGTTTCTTCCTCTGTCTCCCTGCTATCTATCCCTTGGGCTCTTCTATAGCCCGAGAGAATCCTGTGCTGGTTTGCATCTTTGTTCTAAGCTTGGGGCCCACTTCACCCACTCCTGCCCACAAGCCTCCCTCTGCTCATATCCTCAGTGAAGTGATTACTCCAGCAATGACATCTTAAGACAGTTGACTCCTCCTGAAACCCTTCCATCACATTTCTTCATTTTTCTGGCGAAGAAGGAAAAACGTACTGTAGAAATGAGCAGCTGTGTCCTTGGTACCTGAAGAAAGCAGCCAGATGTTAGAGGATAGTCTCTTGCTGCCTGTGACTTTTAGGTCTGAAGCACAAAACCTACTATTGATTTGAGACAATGTGACAAGTTTTGAGGTCCAAGGCACCTCAACATCACATCATCAGTTTCTCCTCGCCTTCCTCCCTCCTCTCCCCTCTCCTTCTCTTGGCTCTACTGTGTGGTTATCTCCCCCATATCCATCCCACCTAGTCCTTTATCCTGCCTTAAGTGGGAAGCAGCACCTGCTGGCGTGCTGCGGGAAGGCAGTCCCACAGCTAAGGAGCGATAAAAACATGGCGCCCATTCCTCACAGTCCAGAGAACTTTTGAGCGCACTTTGAAGTGACTCTGTGGCGAGAAGAAAGGAGACAGGAGGGAAGGAAGAGAGAGACACCGAGTCAGGAAAATGTGAAGTTCTGTCCAATTTGTTACAGACCCATGAGAACCATCTGTGGAACACTGAAATTTAGGGTACTCATGGCCTTGGGGGTTATCCAACAAGCACCCCCCCAGCAGTGATGACTAAGGGCCATGTGCCCCAGGGACATGAGAGAGCTCAGCTAGAGCATCCTCACTGCAAAAAAATGGTACCAGTGGAGTCCAAGTTCTGATCTGTGGAGGCTGTGGAGGCTGTGGAGGCTGTGGAGGCTGTGGAGGCTGTGGAGGCTGTGGAGGCTGTGGAGCTGTGGACTCAGGAGCGTGGGTGGATCTGTGTTGTCTGTGCCGGCTTGAGAGGAAGATGAAAAGAAGTGGGCCTGGGGTCAGGTAACCACGGAGCTGGCATCCCACTAGGCCAGGTCGGCCAGGAAGATGGCTGAAGCAAGAAGTGGCTGGGCTGGGACTGGGTAACATTCACAAGGAAAATGACAGGGTTTGCAAAGGAACATGGGTGAAGGAATGGGAGGGTCGTGATGATGGACAGTGTTGCCTAGCAACCCTGGCACTGGATGTGACTCGCTGTGTGGTTTTCCTAAGTTGTTTAACGTGTCTGAGCTCCTGCTCCCTCAGTTATAACACGGTCTTTCTTTTCACCTATACGATGCTGATAGACATTAAATGGGGCAATATTGGAGGTGTCCTAGTATACCTTTGGTAAGTGCTCCTGGACCTTGGAAGTGCTGACCTCTGCTCAAGACACAGTGTGTTTTCAGTAACTGCTTCGTGGTGCCATCTTGCGACACATTGCTTGGGGCATGAGCTGTTTCCAAGAGTCAAGCAGGGTTACTGGTCCCCTACAGGAAGACACAGGCTTACACTTGTGCCCACTCCCCAGATCCCCAAGGAAATAACAACAAGGGGAAAGTGTCCATGCTGGGACTTGGACAAGGGTGATATTTAGAGACCAAGGGCTGTAGGATCTTGCTGGATTCACAGAGAAACTCAGATGGCAGAGGGGCCTATCAAGACATGGCTTACGGAATATGTGGGGGGCGCTATCAAGGCATGACTTACAGAACATGAAGAAGGGACTTGCTTGATAAGAATTTCCAATGGTTCTTTATGACCTCAGCAGCAGCCTTCCCGAGGTGAGAACCAGGGAGATGAGGTCAGATCTCGTGTGGGTCCTTGGCAGGCGGGACATAATCCCAAAGCAGACCACCACTGCAGCTCCTGGCTGCAGGGCCTCCACAGATGTCAGCTCTCATCTTCCTGTCCCCAGCCTCTCCCACCCTGTACTGCTCATAACTTGTGATCAGTCTCTGCCTTCCTTCTGCCTACCTATTGCTGGGCAGATCTCTGGGAAGAGCCTCATGACCCAGGTCTGGGACACATGATTGATTCTGGGATGGCCATGCTGCCTACAGAGGCCCAGTCAGAAAAGCTCTCAAAATTTAGAAGGTGTCCAAAATAAGACCCCTACTTTAAGCCCTGCGTGGTAGCGCACAACTTTAATCCCAGCACTCGGGAGGCAGAGGTAGATAGATGGATCTCTGAGTTTGAGGCCAGCCTGGTCTACAGGGCGAATTCCAGGACAGTCAGAGCTATTACACAGAGAAACCCTGTCTCAAACAGCATCAAAAACATAAACAACAAGATGGCTAACATAAAGGGGATGATAGATGGTAACCATGTCAATAAGGACATGGAGAGACCAGGACCATTGAGCACCACTGGTAGGAAAATGGTGTGGCTGCTGTGGAAAACAGGCAGGCAGCACCTTAAAAAGTCAAATATAGGGTTGCTGTATATGTACCCAAAAAAACTGAAATCAGTGTCCTCACAATACATTTATAGAGGCATTATTATCATTGTTGTTGTTATTATTAATTACGGTTTTTTGAGACAGGGTTTCTCTGTGTATCCCTGGCTGCCCTGGAACTCGATGTAGACCAGAATGGCCTCAGACTCACGGAGATCCTCCTGCTTCTGCCTCCTGAGTGCTGGCATTAAAGAAGTGTGCACTACCACTGCCCAGCTTTATAGAGGCATTATTAACAAAATCCAAGTGTCTCTGTCACATTGGCCTGCAGGCAAGTCTATATTACATTTTCTTGATTAATTATTGATGCCCAGGTGTTCAGGCCACTGTAGACAATGCCATTTCCAAGCAGGTAATCCTGGCCTGTATGAGAAAGGTCAAACCAAGTACAGAGAACAAGCCAGTAAGCATTGTCCCTCCACAGTTCTGCTCCGGTTTCTGCCTCCAGCTTCTTGCCTTGAGTTCCTGCCCTGACTTCCTTCAATGGCCGACTGTGGTCTGGAGATGTAAGCTAAACAAACCCTTTTATCCCCAAGTCACATTTGGTCATGGTGTTTATCACAGCAGCAGAAAAAGCAAGCTAGGACATCAGCAGAGTAGAGATTACCTTCTCTGACAGACACGCTTGACATTGAAAAGGGTTGTTTCCCAGTGGATTTCCAGATGGGGTCATGGAGCAGAAGACAAGACTTACGGATTTAGAGTGATCTCAGGGCTTCTGGGTGTGGATGAGAAGACAAGAGATGGCAATAATGGTAAAAGAGAAAGGAATGGGAGGGGGGAAAGAGGAAGGGAGGGGTTATTAACAAAACCTGGTCCAAATATCTGTTTAGAAATGTTAAATGGTGATCATAGTGGAAATGAGATCATCATCAAAGATGGGATGAGAGAATCCCTTGAGCTGAAGAAAGAATCTATATGCTATATCCTGGGAGCTGTTCACTTGCTTCTGTAAATAAAGCTTTATTGGGCCATGGCCACATCTGTTCATTGACACACTGTCTGCGCTTATTTTCCCAGTCTCCATCTGTGAGTTACATGGGTGTAGCAGACTCTGACTGAAAAGCAATACAACCCTCTTGTGGGGTGGGGGTGGGGGGTGGGGAGGTGGGGTATAAGCTGACTCTGGCGATGGACCTCTAAGACAAAAACAGAAATGTGGCTGAGTTTCAGGGATCTAGTTTTATTGATTGTTTGACTGATTTTTAATTTATGTGTGTGAGAGTTTTGCCTGCACTGTGATGTGTCTATGTACTGAATGCTATATACCCAGGGAGGCCAGAAGGGGGCATTGGATTCCCCTGGAACTGGAGTTAGAGATGGTTGTGAGCTGCCACACAGGTGCTAGGAATCAAACACGGGTCTTCTCATGCCAGTGCTCTTAACGCCTGCTCATCTCTCCAGCCCCACAGTGATATGTTTGCTAGACTGTGTGAATGTTTCCTTCCTTGAAGGTCAGAGGAAGTAGGTATCCATCAGGTCACACATCCGAGAAAGATGGGATGAGATGTTCTGAAATCTGAAGCCTTCTGATGGAGTGTGAGTCAGGAAGCAAGAGCTGAGAGGCAGCCAACTTCCAACCAGGCCCTGGGCAACCTGCAGGGAAGGCCTCAGATGCCTCACATCGATTTCTAGGAAAAAAATAAAAGAACGACGCCAGGTGGCTGATGGGTGAAGCAGAAGAAAGTATTCAAACCCAAGGAGAGGGAGCATGAAGGAAGCATTACCGAGCTGAAAACCAAAGACCTTAAAGCTAATTTCTCATAATTGCAGTTACTGTGATTATAATATAATACAAGTGTCAAAAAATAATTCTGGAAAGAGATTAGACACAATGTAAAAATATATTAATTATAATATTCTGATTTTAAAAACCAGATGGGGCTGGAAAAGGAATTGATGATAATACTGGTAATTACAGCTTCCATTTTTAGAAGTTACTGTGTATTATGCACAAAAATAATGCTATATAAATATTGTTTTTTCATATGTCTTTGTGTATAGCTCTGATATCCCTAAAGGAAGTTCTTAGAAGGCGAACCTTGCTGTGAGCACCTTAAACTGTGGACATAATAGACTTTAAGCTGTCACCGCTAGGGTGAGTGTCCCTGTCACCCTACTCCGGCCAGTTCTGCTTCTTTTCATTTTGCCGGGAACGATCAAAACAATGCATTAGAAATATAGAAGCTGGGCAATTCTTGCACAAACTAGAGCGAGTTGAAGGTGGTTTGTTTCAGCACTTCCACCTCCACAGACTTAGGTCCCCACTCACTTCTTCCTGGGCACACGCGGAAGGGCAGGCCCTGCCCAAGGGCTTTTCATTGTCCACCAAAGCTGTAGGTGGCAGGATTTTGTGGTGTATAAATAACAACGGTGGCTGTGAAATGCTTTCTTTGGAGCTAGCGTCTATAACAAACAATTGAGGGCCATTAAATCACTCACCACATGTCCCCATGATAGATGTCCTGCGTTCATAAATATCATAGTCACAAAGAATATCAGAGTCAGCAGAAGCTCCTCTCAGTCCAGAACCCAGTGAAAGTGCATACTGTCGTCATCCTGGTGGCTCAGAGATTACCTCAGCCCAGAAGTCTGAGACACAGAAAAATTCCTTTTCAAAAAGAAGGGGGTAGATCAGTGCCTCATTCAGTCCTCATCAGAGAAGTTTCTTCTTGCAGTAGACGGGCACTAATACAGAGACCCACAACTGGACAGTGTGCAAAGAGAGGGAGACTCTGGAGACTCAGCCCTGATTGGCATCTTCCCTAAACCCATCCCCTTAAGGCTCGGGAATCTGTGTGGAAACAGAGGCAGAGAGATTGAAAGAGCTGGAAGCAGAGGATGACGTCAGTGATCGAGTGCTCTAGACAGGACGGGGCAGATGTACATACAGACTCTCAGAGACTGTCAGCATTCACAAAACAGCCAGCAGGGGAAGAAATAGGCCTGCTGGGAGAGGGAGATGAGTTTTCCTCGATGGAGATGCCCTGGGCCTATCCACCATACTCCAGGGCAGGCCCTGTGCTCAGGAGTAGTCGGCTGATACAGCTGGACTCAATTTTTTTTAGAGAGAGAGAAAGAAAAACATGGAATTGGGAGGTGTGTGGAGGGAATCTTGGAGGAGTTAGGAGAGGAGAAAGAATATGATGAAAATCTATTTTGTGAAATTCTCAAGGAATAAATAAAAATGTTTTTTAAAGGGAGAGGGGACTGGAAGGCACCATGCAACTTCTAAAGGAGGGGCCAACCAACAGTCCTGTGGTTGGACTGTTGTGATGCCTGTGAGCCACATCGATGACAGACACAGCACAATAGCCCTACAGGTACAGCAGAGGCACACGTACTTTGGTGGAAACCAACTGCTCTCTACTCGGACTTAAGACCCACTCAACAAGAGGGAGATCATGCCTGGGAGTGAAGTTATGGTTATTGGTGGAGAAGATGCAACCACTAATTTATTAAACCAGCATGACCCCTCACGACAATCTATAAACATTTGTCCTTATACCCACAGATAAGTATAGTCCTCATCCCTCATCAAGGAAACTTCTCTTCACAAAAGAACAAGAACACTACAAAAAACAAAACAAAACAAAAATCCGCAGCCAATAGATATATAGAGTTTCAGAGCCCAGTCCCAAGGCATGCACCTACAAAACACTCCCACACTTTCCACCCCCTGTGGAAGAGGGAGTAGAGAGAGCGTAAGAGCCAGAGGATCAGGGTGTTTTCTATGAGATTGTGTCTCCTGGTAACATCAGAAGCTACACCCATAAACTCTTGCCAATGTGATGTCCCAGACATGAGCTGAAAAGGGACACCAATGAGCAAGCCAAAGTAAGTATGCAGGTTTTCCCATGAGGCTTCCACCCTACACAAAGAACTAGGGGCAACTGAGTGAACTGGGAGACAGGGAGAGAGAGTTGGCCCTCCCCAGGGAAGAGCACACCAATTGGTTGTCCAGTGCCAAACATCCCCGAAAACATACACACAAACGCATTATGTGGACTCAACAGGTTATATTTAGGAATATATACGTATACACCAAGACATATATACACACAATAACAACTGATGGGAAAAGAGGCCATGATTTGAAGGAGAATTGGAGCGGCACATGGGAGGGTTTGGAGGAAGGAAAGGGAGGGAGAAATATTGTAATTGAAACACAGTCTCAAAAATAAACGAAAAGAAGGGGGAAGGGGTTGTCTGGGGAGATGGTTCAGTTGATAGAATGCTTATTGTACAAACATTAGGACATGAATTCAATCCCAGAATCCACATAAAAAGGCAAGGCATGGTGATACACACTTGTAGCCTCAGCACTGGGGAGGGGACGAAGACAGATCCCTAGGGCTCCACAGCCAGCCAGCCTAGCCCAATTGGTGAGTCAGGCCGGTGAGCTGTTCCATCTCAAAACACAAAATGGGCAACACTTTGCTTTTTTATAAAGTATAAAGAATAGTGTCTGAGGTTGACCTCTGGGCACCACACATGTACACACACACACACACACACACACACACACACATACACACACCAAAAATTAAAAAGAAAAGCTACAGTCCCAATTCTGTGTTTAAAAATGTATATATTATATTATATACAGCTAATAAGACGGAGAACCGGGTATTGGTAAGAGTCATCTCCAAGAGATACTGTGCAGACTGCCTTCTCATTTCTTCTTTCCAAATGCACTAGGATCTCCTTTAAACTTCTTTTGCACGTGATAAAGAAAAGCAACAGGCATGCTGGGAAAAAGGAAAGAGGTGGAAACACAGACCGACCCGGGCATCTGGTCCACGAACCTCCACAGCGTTGCTGCCACCTGCCCCAACTTTCTGCCTAGGGAAGTTGATCTCTTGAGCTGTTTCCTTGCTGTGAATCTGGCAGTGTCTTGGCTTCCCCACCATTGGTGGTGAGACGTCTCACAGCAGCACGGGTCCCTTGATGTCCTCAGTGAGCCCAGTACCATGAGGATTCTGATCAGGGCCCTGGAGTCACCTTCCGCGTTGGCTCGGTATACTACTACAGTCCTGGTAATGAGTTTCTGTTGCTTGGTCAGGACCTGTGTTTATGTCTCTGCTCTGCAGGAATGGGGCCCTCAGGACTGCTAATGCATGGGAAAGCAGAAGTTACCGTGGAAGTACACTGGAAGTTCTGATGTCTCCCTAGTCGGTGGGTATACTCTCAAGGATTGTTGAGTATAAGAATAAACGATTGAGTGAACGAAAGATGGTGCTTGTCCTGGATGCCTTACTTTTCTGAGGCTTCTTATCTCTTGATTCCTTCAGGCCTGGGCCCTGCTGAAGCCTGAAGTCTGCCTTTCTCTTGAAAACAGATGCCCTGTGACCTAGGGTGGAGTGCCAGGCCAAAGGAGGCTTCCTACCTCTTCTGATCTGCTGCAGTGGGAACCACCAGGCCCCTGCTCCATCCAAATCCTAACCCAGCTCTATCTCACCTGGGCCAGCCTTGACATTGTCCACTTTCCTTCCTTAGGAGTCGAGAATATCACTGAAAGAACCTCCTGGCTAGAGCTGTGGCCTGTGGGAACCCATTTCCCATCAGCAAGGCTGATGGTATCCTGCTGGAACATGGACTGTGTTAATCTCCTCATGCCAGAAGATCTGGTCCCTCACAGGGGACCTCAGCTTTCAGAAACCATGATCTGATCCACAGATTGAGTTGGCCTCAAGGAGCAGAACTGATATCTGCCTCATAGACACCCCGACATTATGATGGCCTCTTCCAAGCTGACTGACCGGTGACCACGGATTCCCAGGCCTGTTCCCAAGGCATTGGGCACCGGAGGCATGGCTGCTCTTTGCTCAGCTTCAGAGAGACTTTGCGCATCTTGCCCTATCAAAAATAACAGACCCTGAAAGTGTAACCTCTCCCCAGAGCAGATACGCATTTGCAAGGCAGTGAAACTACGTAATTACAGACACAACACACTAAAAATAGGCTCTGTGCCTGCACCGGCAGCCAGATTGTGGCACCCGAGCACAGCACTGCCACGTGTGACAGTATTAATAGGGGCTGTGGCACTGTCCCAGGTGGCAGATGAGGTGACTTAGGGGATTAGAGCCGTGAACCACAGAGACCACAGAAATGTCCTGCTGCCCAGTGCCCATCCAAGGACTCTGAGCCTCCCTTGAGGACCAGACAAGGAAGGCCAAGCTGGTTCTTCACAGCTCAGGAGCGACTGCAGCTAACCATGATTATGGGTCTCAAGAAAGCTAGAAGGAAGGCTGGAGGAGGTCTGAGAAGATACATGTGCAAGTTATCCATCCAATCACTGCAGGCTGTGTTGAAGGCTATCCCCCTGCCATGTAAATATGTACACTAATCAGAGATAAAAGTTTTAAAAGAAGTCGTCAAACAGCCACCATGGTTATATGATCACCTTGCTGTATTATTGTAACTACTCAGCCTGAGTAATAGGAGCCGCTGTGCTTAAGGCATGTGGCCTCCCTCAAGTACCCAGCAGCTGTGTGGGACTCTGGGTGGCCACCCTCCATACATGGCCTCTTGTCTTCCAGGCTAGCCAGCTTCTTGCCTGGTTGATCCTGAGCAGTGTTCAAGGGCCAAATGGACTGTGTGTCTTTAGAAGTCTCGCCTCCAGGGTGGAATGACATCAAGTCCTCAGCATGCCAACCAGGAGGTCAGTGGACATCCAGAAATAGGAAACAGGTTCCCTGTCTTGATAGGAGAAGCAATGAAATTCTGTAACTGCATTTATTCTAAGACAAGAAGGCTGTGGTAGATGCTATTTTATATTATCTCATTTAATTTTCAGACGAACTCCAGAAGAAAGGGGTTGCTTCTGGGTCTCTAAAGAACAGGCAGCAGTTGGTTCTCACCCCAGGCCTCCTCCTCCTCCTATGCAAGTGCTCACACCCTGGCACCTGACACCCAGGTCCCGCTTCACAGATCCAGAGCCCAGGGAACAGGCCTATGCACACCTCAGTTTCTTCCTGGAAGCTCCAGATGGGAGAAGGAGCAGGCTACCTGCCTTCTGGCCATGATCTGTACCCCAGAACATTCCCTAAGTCCAGCGGCTTGAGGCACTGTGGCAGTATCCTCCCAAGTAGACACACACGGGCTCCGGCTCTCCTTGACTCAGGCCACCTGCTTCTGCAAAGTGCATCTTTCTTCTTTGTTCCTATATTTAGTTTTTAATCTAACATTTTCATGGTAAGTAATTTGTGTTTTCCTAAATTTATTTTTTCTAAATTTATTTTTATATTGATTATGATAAAAACACCCATGTCATTACAGTTACCTTTTGTTTTGTTTTGTTTTGTTTTTCGAGACAAGGTTTCTCTATGTAGCTTTGGAGTCTGTCCTGGAACTCACTCTGTAGATCAGGCTGGCCTCGAACTCACAGGGATCCACCTGCTTCTGCCTCCTGACTGCTGGGATTAAAGGCGTGCGCCATCACCGTCCAGCCTACAGTTACCATTTTTAAGTACACTGTTCTCATTGCTACGCAACCATCACCACTGGCCATCTCCAGTTGTGTGTGTGTGTGTGTGTGTGTGTGTGTGTGTGTGTGTGTGTGTGTGTTTGCGTGTTTTCCTGTGTATACATGCTCCTGTGTGCGCCAAGACGTGAGTGATTGATGATCAGAAAACAACATCAAGTGTTGCTCCTTGGGCACCACTCACCTTTTTATTGAGGAAGGTCTCTCACTGGCCTGAAACTTAGCAAGTAGACTAGGCTACCTGGCCAGGGGGCCCAAGACCTGTCTGTCTCCCTAGTGCTGGGATTCCAAGTGTGATCCTCCACACTTGGCTTTCTTTACCTGGGTTTTGTGGACAAAGCTTAGCTCCCCGCTCTCACAAGGAAAGCACTTTAGTGATGGGGATGACTCTCTGAACTCGAGAATCTTGGAGAACTAAAACTCTGTCCCATGATACAATAGCCCATCTTCTCTCCTCCAGTCATAGGCAATCACCATTCTACCTTCTAGCTGTAGGTATTGGACCATTTGTTTGTAAGTGGGTTCCTATATTTGTCCTGTTGTGATTGGTTTGTTTAATTTAGCACGCTATCATTCAAGTTTATGCAAGTTACAGTACATGGCAAAATTCCCTTCTTTAAAAGGCTAAATAATACTCCATTGTGTGCATATTCCCCAGGGCAGTTCCTGTCTTTTCACTTCTGTGAAAAGTGATTCTTCTATGCCTATAGTTTGGTTTTGTCTGTCAAGTAGCAGTGTTGGGAGGTGGGGCCTACAAAAGATGTTAGTTTTCCTCAGAGACTGGAATAACTTGGGGAGAAGGTTGTTCTTGAGCAAGCAGTGATCCTGATGCAATGTGACCTCTTTGTTCCTCTCTATCCTTTGGAATAAATTAAAAGTTGTGAACCAGTGAACTTATAAATAAATCGTTTTGGCTTAATAGTTCTGGAGGTTGGGGAGTCTACAAGTATGGCACTGACCTCTGATGAGGGCCTTGAACTACATCCTAACAGGGTGGAGAGCATCTCATGGAAGATGGACCAAGCTTGTGCATTCAATGCATCCTAACAGGGTGGAGGGCATTACATGGGAGACAGAACAAGCTTGTGCATTCAAGTCTCTCTTATTCCTTTCATAAAGCCACTGATACCATCACAGGGGCTCCACCTTTATGGCCTCATCTAATCTCAACCACCTCACACAAATGGCTCCCCTCCAAACACCATCAATATCCGAACATCGGAAATCCCATCATGTGTTTCCAACATGTGGTTTTTGCAAGACGGAAGTCAAGCGTGTTCTAAGGAAAGAGGCAGGCAACAAGTCAAAAGAGCCACACCCTGTCCCATAGAGCAGTGGGTTAGAACCTTTGCTGTTACATAAGCTTATGATTGGGAGAGACGGACACATTTTGCTTTCCCTGGGGCCTAAGTGCCAGAAGCTCTGCCTCAAGGTCTGGACTTCCTAAAGGCCTCCCCTGACACCTGGTGAGTGAATGGCCCTGGACTTCACATCCAGAGAGCCAGGCTGCAGTCATCCCCTGGAGAGCCCAGCCAAGGGTCTGTCTCTGTGTTTGCCTGGCTCTGCTCGCCAGCCAGGATGAGTCTGGTTAGCTTCCCCAAAGTGCAGTAGGTTAAATGGGAGCATGCTTCCAGAGATACTCCGTGGATCCTAAAGTGCTCTGTAGACACAAGAAATTAGAATCCTCAAGATGAAGTTGGCCTTAGGGAGACTGAAGTCGTCCTAGCCCAGCTTTCTAGATCTGACAGCAAAGGCAGGCAGAGGCAGAGCAGGGCCTGCCTGTCCAGGATGCCAAGATGGTAAGATCAAAGGCTAGAGCTGTACTTGCACACATGGCATGGGGCAGATGACCCCCTACCCTGAGCAGTGCCCACCACCTCTGCCCACAAACTCCATGTGAGGAGGAGGCCTGTGACTCTGCCTCTTGGCATCCACTGGGGAGGAAAACTGAGCCTGTGTGACAAGCCATTTCATCAAGGCCTGATTTTTCCATTCCGGCCATTAAATAGAATTTTGCTTTAAAATGATTAATAAGTTAGAATCTATATAGTAAGTTATACATTAACAATTGTGGGCCCCATAGACAAGAACAAAAGAAACTTCATTACCACATCTCATTCCTCAAACCTCTAATAAGAATGGCATTACTTATACACCTTTGCCTTCCAACCCTGAACAATAGGCCACTTCCTAGGACTTTGTGTGACCTAACAACAACCCAAAAAAATGAATATGTTCACCTGCAAGGAAAAATATTACCCTGCACTTACAATGGCCCACTGAGCTACAAGGAGGAAATCTTTTAAAAATTCCCTCTGGGGTTGCAGTGACTGGGCAGGTCAATCGTGAGCACCAAACCTCGAGGGAAACATTCAGATGATGCTCTTGCACTGGGTAAACCTGTGATTGTTCCAAAAACAACACCCTGAAATAGATGTTCCAGTGTGCCAGGAAACACCGTTCCTTGGAGGGTAATGTCCTCCGCAGCGTGCCGGCCGGGTGAGTGATTTACATGCTGGCCCCGCAGGTATTATGGGCTGCCCTCACATAGCTGCGGCCCCACAGTCTGGGCCTCGCACGTACCCCACCAATCAGGCCGGCTCTGCCTTCCGTGGCAATTTTACAGACTGCGGGCTCTTTCACTTGGCTGTTATCCTTTCTAGAAGTCTCCCCCAGAAGTGGACCTTATATGTCTCCAAGGCTCACTCAGCTCTTTCCTCTCTGCTCAAGGCATTTTTCCATCTCACTCAGCATTTCCAGCATCTGGGGTCCAGGCCAGCAGCAGCTTCTGACCTCTGGTGCCCGTCTGGATACCCAGACTCGGAGAACAGCTCCTTTCTCTTGCTCAGGGCCGTTTCCTCTGGGGGAATGGAGCATACATCAGACTTGAGCGAAGGGTCTTGGGAAAGCAATTGTTCCTGCCTCACACCCTGCACAGGCCTGAGGATGTGGCACTGAAGACGACAAGATCCCTTCTAGAAGGCTGGGATGGCCAAACACAAAACAAAACAGAGCAAGAATCCAATCACCGTGATGATTGTTAAGTGCTGCACTAAAGAAAATAAGCAGGACCACAGGGAAAGAAGCTGAGGGAGATTCAGGCAGTGGAGAGCGGTATGAAAGGCAGCTCTCCACCTGCCGGCGTAACCCCTTTATTAGAGTAGCAAATAGGTCCCCTCTGGACAGAAGTGACACATGAGTAGGTAGTACATTTGGCACAACTCCACGGAGGTCCCCTGGCTTGGGAGTGGGTACCCATGGGTAGGGTAGGCACCTGACGGTGAGCCACAGTGTGCCATCCCCACAGGACTCTTCAGAGTGCTCCTGGAAGGTGACACACACGGAGGAGACCTGAAGAATGGGGCTGCGTGCTGCTTTGTGTCCCAACCTCCCTGCACTCAGGGTTCATTCCTGGAAGCCCAAATCCCAGCACCTCAGACTGGGCTTCCCCTTGGAGACAGGACCTTGAATGAGCCACAGGTAGAAACGAGGTGGAGGACTTGAAGGAGGCCCAAAGAGTGAGCCCTAATCTAACCAGACCAGTGTCCTTGTGAGAAGAGGACACAGACAGGAGGTTGCCATTGGCAAGACTAGGCGAGAGACCCAGGGCAGCCAGCCTCACCAATGCCTTGGTGCTAGGCTTCCAGTCTCCAAGAAAATAGAAAGAGACTTGCATGGTATTTTGGAAGGAGTCTTTTGGTTTAAAGGAAGTGTAGACAGGAAGGCCCCAAGGAAGAGATGGATAGAGTGTGTAACCAGAAAGGTAGCTAATGGACCTGGGTTCCAGCTAATCGGACAAAGCAAACCAGAGGTATTAGGGAGGTGATGGTCTCCTGAAGGGTGTGGGAGTCGCAGTTCTGGTCCTGGACACAGCTCAGGTAGATAAGAGCCCCAGACCAATAGGAGCCAAGCGAAGTCCAGGGAGCGAGGTGGACACAGGAGGGCTATGTGTGGCTTGAATAAGGGAGATTCAAAGGGCCTTGTGCTGAAGCTGTGGGCACAAAGATGGCGCAGTTGTGGACCTGTAGGGCTTCCACTGAGGTATTCGGTAAGTGGGAGCATGCTCCCAAAGAGGACCATGGGACCCCACATCTGTCCTCTGTCTTTGTGTACTTCCTGTCTCATATACTGCCACCATGCTGCGATACCCTTGCCAAAGGCCTCACACAGTAGAACTGCTGACCTTGGCCTTGGCCCCCTGAATTGTGAACCCCAAACCAGTCATTACTTCTTGTGAGTCTTTCAGTAGCCAGTCTTGGATGCATTTTTTTCATTTATATGTATGTTTGTTTGTGTGTCCACATCTGTGGGGAATATGTGCATGAGCATGTGTGTGAGCTGTGGAGGGCAAAGGTTGATGTCAGGCATCTACTGTTATCACCTTAGTTTTTTGAGTCATGGGTTCTCATTGAACTTGGAGCTCCATGATTGGTTGGGCTGTCTAGTGAGTTTCATTGATTATAGGCACACACAGCCATGTTTGGGGTGCTGGGGGTCTGAACTCGGGTCCTCAGGATCATGTGGCAGGCACTTGGCAGATGGGCCCATCTCCCTACTCCACCCCCACCCCGTCATTGTCACTTCTGTTACAGTAAAACAAAACTGGCCAATATGGGTGACCTTGCTCCTCAGACCTGTTTTCAGAGACAGCACATATGTTTGGACTTTTTGCTTATAGATTTATTCTTTAAGCAGAGAGATCCTAAAGGCCTCAGATTTCTTCAGACTATTTGCTTCATCATGTTTTTTAGACAGCTACGCTGCAGATGTGTGGATCTGTTTTCTGCTGTCGATGAAAACTGGAGATCATAGATGCTGGGTTCATAACTGCCACCTCTTTCCCACTGCTTTCTGGGCACAGTTCACTCAGGGGGCTGGTGCGTGCGTGCGTGTGTGTGTGTGTGTGTGTGTGTGTGTGTGTGTGTGTGTGTTTGTGTGTGTGTGTCTGTCCACCCACAGAAGCAGAGGCCGAGGGGAGGGGCCGGCTTCCAGAGGCTCCTGTGACCTTGAGTCTTTATTTTCTTCTCCCCAAGCCTCCCTCAGCTGCCCTCGTCATCCATAAGAGGGAAGATAAACTCATTCTTCTAAACTCTCTAGATCCTGGAGATGGAGGGCAAAGAGGGAAAAGGAATAGAAAGGAAGGATGGAGGGAGGAAAGGAGAGATGGAGGGAGGGATGAAGGATAGGAAGGAAGAAAGGAAAGAAGGAAGGGAGGGAGGGAGGGAGGAAGGGACAGATGGATAGAGGAAGGATTGACTGACTTAGGGTCCTAAGGTCTGGGTTTGAGTCCAGGCTGCTGCTTATGTAGACCAATCCTCTGCTTTCTCTGAGGAGGATCCTGAGGGAATCCATCCTCCAGGGTTGTTCTCCAGAGAGAGCCGGGCAGAGCGGAAGTATGGTCTTGAGCAGTCAAGGAGCTTTTGCCTGAGTTAGAAACTCTTCCTTTTGCTAAAGAAACCCTACGTTAGGGAACGTAGTGGGCAGGGTCACTGTGTGGCATAGGATATAAAGGCATGGATAAATAAGAACTAATGTGCAGGGACTGAGGAAATCCTGAAACTGATGTGTGGTGTGCCTCTTGGAGGAAGGCTTGGGAGTTGTCTTCCCCTTCCAGGTGTGCCTGCTCAGCTCTACTCTGACTCGCCATCACATCAGCATCTGCACGGTCCGTCTCTTTCCCTAACAACCAGTTCCCACCCCATCCACTCACACTTCCAGCTGCCAACCCTCCTGCTTCAAGCCTCACAGATGACTGTCCAGTCTCCCGGTGGCTCTTCATCTCCCAGATCAAGGTGTAGAGAGCCTGGGAGGGTGTCTAATTGGCGCTGCATCTTACCCAATGGATGGGTACCTTTTAGTCACCATTTCTAAGGGGCAAAGGAGGCTGACATAGTGAGGTGACATACTATTGAGTTCTGAAAAAGAGAATTCTTTAAAACATGACACAAAGCCTACTTTGTTTTGTTTGTTTATTCTATTTTTTTCAAAACTCCACTGATACTTATCTCTGCAATAGGCTATTGTCTACTGAGCATGGTTGGCAGAGTTCTCTCTCTCTCTCTCTCTCTCTCTCTCTCTCTCTCTCTCTCTCTCTTTCTCTCTCTCTCTCCCCACCCCCCACCCCGCCAAGTTTCTTCAGGTGGTAACCACACTTCAGAGTCTTCAAAGTCTTTGAGAAGAGCACACCCCTCCACCCCATGACACTCTTTGTCAAGACTCTTTTGTGTTTGGTGTTGGTGGCTGAAGCATTCTGGGAAAGAAGATGCTCTGCTTCTAACAGGAGTCAGGCCTCTCCCTTCTCCCTGAGCTTCCAGCTACTTCTCCTGCCACCTCTCCCTGTCTGAAGACCTGCTGTGTGGCCAGCTGGCCCAAACCCAGCTCTTGATTTCTAGTTGTTAACCTGAGAAGAGTGGTGGCGGAGAGAATTCTATTTTGCTTCCTGAGGCTTCTGTCCAAGGTCACTTGCTCCTTTGTTGTGGGCCTAAGGCAAGGCAGAACATTATGACTGTAGGAACATGCAGGAACATTGAGGAGGCCATTCACCTCATGATGGCCAACAAGCGAAGAGCAGGAGAGAAGCCAGGCACAGACGTCCCCAAGTACGTGTCTCTAGGGACCCACCCCTCGACTGGGCCCTGATTCTCAAGGTTCCCACCACCTCCCAGTGACATCACCAGGTTACACATGTCATGGACTGATTTGTTGGTGACATCAAAGCTCTTGTGACCCAGCCACTTCTCCAGAGCCCGTTCTCTGAACATGCCTCATTGGGAACCCAGCCTTTGACTCATGAGCCACTGAGCCAGTCATGAGTATAAACAGGTGGCCACCACGGGCCACTACATTTTCGGTCTTATCACTGACAGAAAAGCATTCTTTCCTGTTTGTCACCAAATCCCACCTTGTTGCTGTGGTGGTCCTGTAATGTGTCCTTTTAAATAAACGCAAGTGCATCTCCCAGATCGCGCCTCTCTGTGGCTGTTAGGTGAGAGTGGGCCATTAAAAAAAAATCTGAGGGGAGATCTGTCAGATTAAAGGGAGCAGTAGTCAATTTGGCCTCTCAAGGGTCTTCAAGATCTATCGGCCTACCTTAGAGTGAGGTGGCAGATGAGCCTCCAGGGCCTCACCTTCCCACGATCCTCATTCACCTCAGACTCCAGTGACGTCTGCCTCCTGCAGGGGCGCTGGGATCATAAATCGCCAGAATGAACCAGACTCCAGTCTGTCCTGGACCGAGCCCATAGGTGAGTTCCAGCTTATTCTTGCCGCTCTCCCTCCCACCCCCATGTCCACCTTTTCCCTCCCAGATGCTGCCCATGGTGGGAAACCTTACTGAGAGCTTGATGGCCACACACTGTGAGCTCGTATCTCTGTGACACTAACATAGACCTTGGTGGCTCTTCCGCTCTGGCTAGTGTGCTTCTGGAGGTGACACCACTAGGCTCCACTTTCAAAGCAGGCTTCCTTCATTCCACCCCTGGATGGATTTACTTTAAGTTCAGAGGAATTTTTACTTCAACAAAATGATTCCTTTGAAGGCCATTGACAAATTGACTCCCTGACACTTTTGACACCACAGCTCCATTGAACTGCAGACAAAGGGGGATGCTCCTGCTATAGGCAGACATCTCGAGCGCTCCAGTTCCCAGATGAGCCCAGAATACCCACACATGTACGTCCCATCCTACAGAAAGCTGAAAGGACACTGCTCCTCTGGGCAGTGCAGAGCAGTGGTGTCTTCCATGAACTGTCACTCTAGTGCCCCCCCAAACTTTGCATAGAAAAGCAGGCTGGGAGGAGCACCCCTCCGTTCATCAGTAGAGGAGACCGAGGCTTGGGAACACTGGGTGTTGTATAGTGTACCTTGAGAATCTGAGCTTGTAAACCTGTGGGCTTGAGAGCCTAATATAGACCCTTTATTCTGTTAGATTTAGCTCACGGTATTTGGTAGGGGAGTGGGAATGATCTTGGTTAGGATTATATCACTAGTTTCCAATGTTCAAAAATTAGAAAACTTGGCCCTTCACGCCCACAAGAGAAAAATCTGCTGTTTGGTAGTTGTCCTTGTTGACTTTCTTTTGTCATGGAAAGACCATGACCAGAAGCAACTTGGAGTAAGAGTTTACTTGGCTTACAGCCCTCGGGTCACAGTCCACTGAGGGAAGTCTAGGCAGGAACTCAGGGTAGGAACCCGAAGGCAGAAACTGAAGCAGAGGCCACAGTGGAATGCAGCTTTCTGGCTCTCTTCCCCTGGCTGCTCAGTCTACTTCCTTAGACAACAAAGGACCACCTGCCCAGGGGCCACCACAGTGGGCTGAGGCCTCCCATATTAATTATTGATGGAGAAAGTGCATCCACAGACTTGCATGCAGGCAAGCCAATGGAGACACCTTCTCAACTGAGGTTCCTCTTCCCAGGTAACTAGCTTGTGTCAAGATGATAAAAAAAAAAAAAAAAAAAAAAAAAAAAAAAAACCAAGGAAAGTGAATGGAGACAGTACATTCCCTTTAAATAAAACAGAGACCTCCCCCACCCCAGGTCTCATCTCCCAATTTCTTTCTTTCTTTCTTTTTAAATTCCTTTCTTCCTTCCCTCCCTCCATGTAGTCCAGGCTGGCCTTGAACTCTCAATCTTCCTGCCTTATCCTCCTAAGTGCTAGGATTAAAAGTGTGTGTCATCACTCCCTGACTCTTTCTTCTTCTACATGCTTTCTGTTGGCCTCTCCAAAATCAAGCTCCGTGGAGGTCAGTCAACTGGAGACTCAAAGCCTGCCCAAGCTGACTCACAGGCCACCCCTCTCCCAGGAGACATAGCATAGCCCTAAACATGTAAAACAGACACGGTTTGGGTCTTTTGAGAAAGCTGTACTGAGCACCCATTATGAGTAACCTGGAAGGAAGGACAGTGACCTAAACAGATGTGTGAACACACATACACACACACACACACACACACACACACACACACATATGAGGAAAATACATACCTGAGAGAGAGAGAATGTGTGTGTACATTATCTGAGGGACGACTCAACTAAAATGCTGAAGTAACACATGTGAACTCTCAGTAAACCATGAAACATATAAACATCAGACCCAAGTGCTCTTCTATAGACTTCTAGAAATTGTTCCCATTTTCTGTTCACTTGTCTCAAAGTGTACTATGAGTCTCTTTGCTTGAAGTGTTCCATGCTGGATTCCTCGCCAGCAGCAATGGAGGCTCTAAACAAACAAACTCCTGCAGTGATTAGCTCAGGGGAAACAGAACGCAACAGGCTGGGAGCTGGGACCTTGGTAGGACTGAGGGAGACTTTCCATAAAGCCCAGCAGGTCCAGGGCAGATGGGGGAGGGGCTAAGTTGGTCTCACTGGAAAGTTCCTCCTGGTAGATTTTCAGGAAAGTCCACTATGAACAGCTGAGAGGGTGGGGTGAGTTTTGGAAAGCCCTGCTGAGTGATGACAAGCTTTCTAATGGGATGAATGAACAAATCTAGAACTTTCCCTCTTCTCCTGGCCCTGTGGCTGTCAGGAACAAGCTGGCTAGTGGTCAGTGAGACCCAGTACTACCATTGCTGGGGGGTTTGGAAATAGTCCTTTGTCCCAGCCATCCCTCCATAAAGGGGAACACTGGATTCAGGGATGACGGTACCCCTTTAACAACTAATAACAACACTGATTACCTTTGTCTAGGGATATTTGGCTTTGTTCAGTATCCACACCATCATTCTGTAACATTGTTCAGTCACATTTCCTCCCTGTACTAATAACAGCTACTCCTTATGATAGGCTTGTCCATGATGGGCATTTAAAATGTATTAATTCACTGGATCCTCAAATAATACCTGCCTTATCTATAGATGAGGAAACCAAGGCTCAGATGGTAGCCTTCCAGGAAGTCAGAATTCAAGTCCCTCATTCTAACTCAAATCTGTGCGTTGGGCCACTCTGCTACCCCAACACCTGATGTAAACTGAGGCTCATCCATATGGGGTCTTAGAAGCCCAGAGGAGAGGAGAAGCTCAGTCAGAGCCTGCTGAATAGCCATGATGCTGTTTGCGGTTTGCGGTTCCACTTCTGACATCAAAAGATTTTCTTCTTCAGAACATCACCCAAGTCCAAGCATTGACTTGTTCATTGGAAAAATTAGGCTGATAACTATAGTAGCTCATAAGGTTGCTGCAGGAGCCAGGAGGAGACTGCCTGCAAGGTGCTCAGAGAGTTTGCACCCCGTGGGAATTCCCTGTGCATCCACCTAGTGACATGGGCTAGAATGTTCATGTTCTATCAATCTCCATTTGTAAACACAAACTAGAAAGCACTCTAGTGTCTACTGACAACAGACAGGGTCCATGGCGGATGCCACACAGCTCTGAGAACAAAAAGGACCTCAGCCAGTCACAGTCACCTGGGCGACCCCACAAGCAAGAAGCCAGACACAGAGGAGGGTGTCTGCCGTAACTCCATGGACATCAAGGCCACAAATAATCCTTTCTTTATTTCCATGTGAGCAACCAACAGGAAGTTTTTATCAGATCTTTGGAGTCGGCCTGTCTTTGACTCTGTTTTAGTTGGGGTTACTATTGCTATGACAAAACACTGTGACCAAAAGCAAGCTGAGGAGGAAATTAATTGGCTTACACATCCATATCATAGACAACCATTGAAGGAAGTCAGGGCAGGAGCTCAAAGCCAGCAGGGACCTGCAGGCAGAGGCTGTGGAGAGATGCTGCTTATTGGTTTGCTCGTCATGGCTTGCTCTGCTTCAGACCACCAGGCCAGGGATGGCACCACCCACAACAGCCTGGGCCCTCTCTCACCAATCACCCATTAAGAAAATGCCCTACAGCCGGGTCCTATGGAAGTGTTTTCTCAACAGAGGTTCCCTCCCTTCAGATGACTCAAGCTTGTGTTAAGTTGACATACAACTAGCCAGTACACACTTCATCCCTGTTTCCTCTCTCCTTGGGCTGGTTTCCTTCCGGATGCTGTTTAGTCCCCGCCCCCATCACTGAGCTTCAGTCTTATATCAACATGCTGCTGAAGGATGAAAACCCAGGACGAGAGAGAGCAGCAAGTAAGAAGCCTTGGGTGGACGGTGGACGATAAGAATGAGCCCCAAGTAGTTAAAAATATCAGCAAAAGCCAGGCGTGGCGCCACATGCCTGACGTCCCAGCTATGAGAGGGCAGGGCAGAAAGATGACTTGAGCCCATTAGTTTTGGGTCAGCCTCGGCTACAGAGCATGTTGCCTTCTCTAAAAACATGAAATAAGTTAAAATTTTAGAATGCCAGTTAGAAAACAACCACAAAGGGCCTGGTATACCACAGGAAGGGTATAGAATTTTATTCTGAGGGTGAAGGTTCAGAAAGGTAGCGTCAAAAGCCAGGTAGGAGACTGGACATTTATCCCACGGGAAGTGATGGCTTAGTCCAGAGAGAAAACTGTCGGAGTTGGGCAGGGGGGTAAGAAGATGCATTTTACCAATAAGGAGTAACAGCATGCAATCTGTTGTTAGTAAAGAATAGGTTAAATTAAAGATAAATTTGTGAATAAGTTTATGTGACCCACTAAAAAGAGCAAATGAATGCTCTAAAGTGGACCTTGGGGGATCAGGAACAGAGACACACAAGGAAGAGGCCTATTTAGGGGAGTACTGCTTGCCTGTCCAGTTTTGGGGGGAGTGCAGTTAAGAATGGTAGTCAAGCTGGGTGGTGGTGGCTCACACCTTGAATCCCGTCCCTAAGAAGGCGGAGTCAAGCAGATCTCTGAGTTTGAGGCCAGCCTGGTCTACAAACTGAGTTCCAAGACATCCAGGGATGCACAGAGAAACCTGGTCTTGGAAGAAAAAAAACAAGGACGGGTAATCAAAAGGGGTTTTGAGGGTGCTCTGACAAGATGGCAAAGAGAACACCTGGAAAGCCCAGCTTCTGGGCCTGGCAGAAAGTGTGGGTCTCTTCACAGTCAGCCCCGAGAGCACAGAGCCTCTGGCCAAGAGGGACAGAGTGGAGCGAGATCTTAAAGACACATGTCTACACACACAGCTCCCAAAGAGCCTCACACTGCTAACCACAGCCGCGGGAAGCCGTACTGACAGCCTGCGCGATCTGTTCTCGCTGAGAATGTTTCCCAATATAATTTACAAATTTCAGTTGGAAATGCATTAGCAGTTGAGCAGTGAGGAACTTCTACCGGGTAAATAGGAAAACTAAATTAAAACCCCAGCTTCGAACACGATCGAACAGTACACACAGCCCCTGCAGTCTTCCGTAACCTTTTCAAGTCCAAAGAGCTCTTTTGTTTTGCCCAGTTTATCGGGTGCCTTTCATTTGATTTGACTTCAGAAAGTTTTCAGACGGCAGCTGATGAGGTTGCACACACGGCCATCTGTTTGCACAGCCATCCTCAAGGGGTCTCCAGAGAGAGGCAGGTGCCTTAAAGGATGGCAAGTGTAAAAGGGAGAGGCTTAGGGCAGGAAAGACGGACAGGTGGGTATGAGACAGTCCCAGAGAAAGAGAAGAATGCAAAGGGAGAGATGCTCAGGGAGAGGCAATCGTGCAGTGCCCGGGCCTTCTCCATGCGGCCGTGCATGAAGCCAGAGCAGCTCAGAAGCGCAGCACTTGCCTGCCGTACATGAAATGCAGCCCCAGGTCTCATCCCTAGCACCTCAAAGATTTAAGTGCATTATAATCATGAGACAGCTTTCTTCAAGGCCATCCGTGCTTCAAGGCCAAAGCTGGAACAGCTGCCCACTACACTCTCCTGGTCCCGCGTCAGTCTGACTCTGCATTAGACACTTCTGCCGAGCCACTCACAATTCCCTTGGTCATCTCTGGGTCTTTCCCTTGAGACCCCCTTTTCTCCTCTTGCAAACAAATCCCACTCTGGCTCTGGTTTCTGCAAGGGGCTCTCTTTTCTCTCTGCTATTTCTCTGTTTTGCTCCCAGCTTCATTTCCAGAGCAAGCCTCCAGGTCTGTTTGATATCACAGGGTCAGTATGTTAGCCAGACTTCTTATTCATGCAATAAATATGTGGGACACGATCAGGCTAATCTGGTCAGCTTGCTTCAGGACTATGGGCCCATGGCAAGGCAGATGATCTTAGAGGCAGAAGTGTGTATTGGACCCAAGCTGTTCACCTTTTGGCAGCCAAGCAGCAGAGCGTGGACCTCTAATGACCTACTCCCTCCCTTGAGGCTCTGCCTTCCACAGCCCCACTATCTCCCAATGTTCTATTAAATTCCAAGTCCATCTGTGATTGGTGAGTTCATGAAGGCAAAGCTTCCTGATCCAATCATCTCCCAAAAGCTCCCTCCCTGAGCCACGCTTCTCATATGTAAGCCTTTTGGGGAGCAAGGGGTGCCATTTCTTACATAAGAAATAGTGATTGTCTCCTTTGGCAATTTAATTAATTCAAGTTTTGGAGACAGGTTTCCCTAGGTATCCAAGAGTGATCTTGAACTTGCTTTGTAGCCCAAACTGGACTCAAACTCACAATCTTCCTGCATCAGTCTCCCAGGTGCCAGGAGCATGAGTGAGTATGTGCTGCCACTTCTGGTTCCCTTTCAGGAATTTTGGACAGAGAGGTGTCCCGGAAAAGGGCAACCCAGTAATGCCTTGTTCAGGTAGCCAGAGCGGAGGCCTCAGGCTGTGCCTGGCTGAGAAACCAGTGTGACCTCCACACACCCCCTTCCACTATCAGAAAGAATCATGTTGGCCCACATTTGTAGTACCATCTGGACTATATAGTAAGCAGCAAGACCTTGTGTCCAAACAAATAGATAGATGATAGATAGATAGATAGATAGATAGATAGATAGATAGATAGATTATAGATAGATAGATAGATAGATAGATAGATAGATAGATAGATAGATAGATAGATTATAGATAGATAGATAGATGGTAGGAGATAGAAAAATATATAGATAGGTGATAGATGATAGTTAGACACATAGACAGAGAGACAGACAGACAGACAGATAGAGGGCTGAAGATACGGATTAGAGGCTAAGAGCATTTCCCATCTCTTGAGGACCTGGGTTCCATTCTCAGTAGCCACGTGGTAGCTGATTACCTTCTATAACTCCAGTTTCAGGGGATCCAACACCCTATTCCTCTGTGGTGTCCATACATATATACATGTATATGAGATACACACACACACACACACACACACACATATGTATTTATATATAATATTCCAAAAATAAAAACAATAAATGAGGGTCTGGTGACAGCCAGTAAAATGCTTACCATGGAAGCATGAAGAACTCACATAAAAAAAAAAATCTGGACATAATGGCACCCACTTGTAATCCCAGTACTGGGAGGCAGAGACATGAGATCCCTAGGGCTCCCTCCAGCCAGCTTGGCCTACTTGGTGAGCCCCAAGCCAATGAGAGATTCTGTCTCAAAAAACAAGAGGTGAGTGACCTGTGGAACACTTAAGATTGACCTCTTGTCTCTCTCTATATATGTGTATATTCCCCACCTACGAATGTGTGTGCACACACATCCGCAAATAAATAAATAAAATTTCAACTTCTGAGAGAGAAGAGACCGAGAGACAGACAGAGAGGAAGTGAGATGCCGAATAAAGACACAGGAAGCAGCATGACGTAATAGATAAAAGGCTATTTCTTTATTATTTACCAAGCACTCTTCCAGATCAATATGGGAAAGACAAAAACAGCCCCACAGACGCAAGAGCAGTAAGTGAGTAGATGGAAAGACACTGTAAGCTGGTGACATGGAAAGGAAGCCTGAGCCTACCCAGCACTGAAGAAGGGGCATTCAAGAGCTGTTTTTTAACAGATTGATACAAGTTCTAATGTTTTTCCGATTTGGAATCCCTAGATGCAGTTAGTCCCTGAGATGTGTCTATTTGCAAGTAGTTGACGAAGGAGGAACCCTAAGAGATGTCAGAGTGGGTGAGAGAGAGGAGAAAGGGAGAAAAGCAATGAATGACTTGTCTGGTCTCTGGACGGAAATGCCATTGGAAGTTGAGAATGGAGAGCATGTCAGGCGTCCTTCCGAGGCTGCTGAGAGGCCAGTGGTCATCAGTTCTCCGAACCCTTAGTGAACCCGAGGACAGAAAGGGTGGCCTCTTGCCAGCAAAGCACAAGTCAAAGACACGCAGGTGCTGGCAGTGGACTTGAGGGATGGGGCTTGGAGATGGAGCCACAGAGCTGGAAAAAGAGCAGCTAACGCCGTGAAGCTCAGAGGAGAGGGATGTGTAGTCAGGGAAGCCGCAGGAGCTGCTGCAGCTCACACTCCTTCTGTTCTCAGTGTGCACTGGACCCCAGTGAGATGTCTTTGAGTGTGTAAGCACCTCTTACGGCATTCACAGTGTCCTTGTGGAACAACTCATGCCTTCATGTCCTGAATGAACACACAGGCAACTTCTAAGAGGCTGGTTAAATAACCTGCCCAAGGCTCCAGGTTGATAGCACGATGGAGAACCAGCTGAATCACTGCAGGGCACCACCTCTGGAGTGCTCCACGTGGGTGCTTTTGTCTTGAAACTATGGTCCAGGTTCCCCAGGCTCTGCCTTGACACTTTCCACCGCTTTGTCTGGCAATTTGGTTCTCTCCTAACACCTTCCTGAGTACACTGGCATCCTGAGGATTTGACTTCTGTCTTCTGAGAAAGGCTCCGCCAGACTATGACCTCTTCAGAACCATAGCCCATTGGTCTCTCCGGAGAGCCCTTTCCTACCCAACTGTGTGCCTCCCAGAGCCCCAAACTTATGAACACAACCCAGTTTCTCTTCCTTCTGTTTACCTGTTTATTTTCTGCACAGCAGTGAGTTTTGGTTCTTTTCTTCCTTGCTTGTTCTGATTCCTTCAACTAGCTGTAAGTTCCATAAGCTTCTGTTCTTATGGAACATAACAAATGACAGATGGGCACTAATAAGAATTTAAAAGAACAGAACAGTTTGCCAGCCTTGGGACACTGTGTACTCTACAGGATGTACACACTCTGGTGCCAGCACTCAGTCCCAGAGACGGAGGAGAAGAAGACACAGCCCTGTACCCACACATTCTTATGTTCTTTGCAGGCAGAAGCCCTGGGCAGCTAAGGAAGAAGGCACAGGAGTGGCTTGTTCTTAGCCTTGCCCTGTGATCCTGGGAGAGTGGCCTTCACTGTAGGACACATTCAAGAGCAAGGTCCTAGCTCACTTCGTTTCGCAAGCTGAGCAATGGAAAGAGGTTATTATCTCTTATGAGATTGGAAGCTCAGCAGTCACCATTTGGCCATTGCTCATTTGGAAGAATCTACTGACTTCACAGGAGAGCAGAAAGTGCTGACATGTTTAAGCCCAAGATGAAGGACACTTCCAGGACCCAGAGCCCAGGCATGGATGGGAGAATGCGTCCTGGCCTCCTACTTTTTTAGTCTGCCGTTGTGTGTTTGGGCCCTGCATGCTGCTAGTGGGGGAATGTCCTCACACATAAAACCAACATTAACACACTTTATTCAAGGTCTATGGGTGGAGTTCCAGGAAATAACAAGGTGGGAAATGAGAGAAATCCTGGGGCTTATTTTCTGGACTGTGTGCTGCTCTTAATGTAGCTGAGAGACCGGAATGTTATTCAAATATTACTCAATGATGTTCGCTGGTGCTTTCTAGTATTGAATATTTGCTTCTAGCAAATCTTTGTAAAGATCACTATAAATACCATCCAATGTACTATGTTTTTATTTATCCAGCAGTGGTTTAGACATCTATAAAAATTCCTAGAAAGGATGGAGAATGTTAAAGGTATTCTGAGAATGACTTTGGGTTTGGGAGTTTTCGTTTCTCATTCCCAGATCCCAAAGATTAGCATCTGTTGAGAATTTGGAAAACCCAGTGCAGACCTAGAGGCTACTGGTCACTCAATTAGAAGGGCGTGGCTGCTCAGCATGTGTTAAGTAAGAACACAGAAACCTGACACACACATCCTGTGTCCTTCCCCAGCAGATAAGCCAGTTGCTACCAGAGCCCTGTGCTGCAATCCTCCTTGCTGAAGACTTCCATGATGGTGTCAGTGATACCGCTGGGGACCAACGGCCGTGTCTGTGTCTTTCCACTTACCAGATTCTTCCAGATTCTTCGTGTCCTTATGAACACTGGCTTCTCCGGGCTGTAAACTTTCTGTCTGTCAAAAGAAGACATTAGAGGAACCAGTGATCTTTTCAAGCATGATTCTCAGTGAGTCTTGAGTCTAGAAAACCCCAGTAACTGCAGTGTTAGCCCACCACATTCCTGAATGCCAGACCCCTGACTACCTCAGCTGCTTTGTGATCTTTATTTCCAAGACATACTAAAAAAAGTGATGAAAGTCAGAAAGTTTAGGAAACGCAGCCAGAGCCTGTGTGAGCCTTGTGGCTTCAGGGCCTACTGTTCAGGTGCTGCAAGGTTGAACTCTGCCCATCCAACCTTCCTCCTCTTTGATCCCACAGACGCCTTCTAGAACCTTCCAGCTCTACCACCTTGAGTGCCTCTAAGATAGAAGAGGCCTTGGGCTCTTGGCCCGGTGACTGTGACCAGTAGTAGAGGGATAGGCCTGGGTCACACTTCCATCAAAAGAAGGGACAACTAGAAATCAAATCCTCCAAGTGCTGGGTTGGAATTTGTCTAGAGCACATAAAATACTTTGTCAAGGGGGAACACTGTAGAATGTTCAGCATTAATGTCTTCGCATCTGCCTCCCAGTCTTGTACAAAGTGGGTGTTCAGTGAAGGGTTGGACTGGATAGATGACATCTTCCTTATGTTTATAGAGCTAGTCAAGAAGAACCACAGAAACTGGGGGGCTGCCACTGTTTGCCTCTCCACAGCTGATCTTAATCATTAGCCTGGGACTGATACCCCACAAAGCAGGGTATACCAGCCATTCTTTGTTTGACATGAGGCTTAGTGGCCCAGAGGCTTATTGCAGAATACAGCAAACAGGCTTTTTTTTTTTTTTTTTCAAACTTTGCTGCCAAATAGGCAGCATGGTGGTATCTTGTCTGGTGCCATGGAATGTCCCCAGGGCACCTGGCACTGCTTGAAGAGTCTTCAGACCTGCAGTGCCCTTGATCCAGAAGTTTCAAGTCTAGCAAGGCCCAGAAATTTGGATAGATAGCTATATACGACCTTGAAGTTCACCCCAGAAAACTGGCTTCGGTACTTAGCTCTTGGGATGTTTCATATGTAGCAAATGCTGTAAGGGTGTAAGGTAATATTCACGATGTATTTTTAAGGGGAACAAAGATATTAACAGGGTCATTGGGGGGGTTGCTTAATGGAAAAATATGTGTTTAGTGTGTGCAAGATCCAGGTTTAATCCTCAACCCCACCACCACTAAAAAAAGTAGGTAATATAAATGCTGTATAGGCTCAGACATACTTTACATGCATGTGTATTATATATAAAGTAGATAGAAATGTGCATATTAAAATTTCAGAGCAGGTTTTGTGTTTGTTTTTGTTGCTGTTTTGTGGTAAGGGGGATTGAACTCAGCTCCTTATACATGTCAGACAAGCACTCTGCCACTGAGCCACGTCCCAAGCCTCTAATTATTTCTTTATTATCAGTGAGCTTACAACTGGTTTTATGGCTTATCATTTTGTATATCACCAGGTTTATAAATGAGCATATTCACATCCAGGATAAAAACCAATAAAACTGTGTCAAAGTGATGCTATGTAAGAATTCTTAACAGCCCCGAAGGATGTTTGTGCGATGGTTTAATATCGACACTGATAAGCATGGACCGCGTTTGCTGAGCACTTACATGCAGCAGGTATGTAGTCCCCTCTTCCCCCTTTTCTCGCCCCTTGCTGCCTTGAGTCCCCATGAGCACTGTGTGAAGAAAGCATTAGCCTACCTTTTTAAAGACGGGATTCTAAGATCCTGAGGGCCGAGATCGAAACCTCTGCACACTCCATTTCTTCTCTTAGGAAGAACAAAGGCAAGCATAACTCATTTTTTCTTAGCACACATACACAGGTGCTCACGTGCGTGCACATAAACATCTAGTTTTCTTTATATGCGGCTGGACGATGCAATGGCTTTGATGTTTCCTTATACTTATCTACAGTATTTTTTCCTGCCTCCCTCCCACCCCCTCTCTGTGCCTTTCTCTTTCTCCCTCTCTTTTTCTCTCCAGAACTGAGAATTGAACCCAGGGTCTTGAGCACGCTGGGTAAGCACTCTAGTACTGAACCATACCGCCAGCCCTTGGATTTCTTACTTTTCTAACATGAGGCCTTACACTCTCTTTTTACTCTTAAAAAGACAAAGGGATTTTTAAAATGAAAAAGAAAACTTGCCAGAGAACCCATACTCTACGCACATGTATTGGAAGCAATGGGTAGGTGTGTTTCCCGGGGTGGGGGGTGGGGGGGGTTCAGAGGAGCTGCAACACAGTTTCTCAGACTCCCTGCAGCACACTCCCTCCCTGGCTGGGCCTTTCTATCACTTGCTCCCCAGGGCAGTGCTCTGCTTCCCAGAGGAAGAGTTCAGTCCTTCCAGAATTAAGGTGGCAGAATCCCACTGCCCCGGTGTGTGGCGGGCCTGAGTCAGAGCCCTAAAGAAACTCCTGCAGCTTCTAAGACCCCAGGATCTCTTCTGGCTTAGGGGACTTTGTAGGGTGCAGGCTGAGGTTCCTATGCCAAATTCCACCTGCAGCAAGGGCCGAGGTCTGTCACTTCAGAGCTCTAAGTCCGGTTAGATGGTCTACAAAACATATGCTCCATTACTACCATCTCACAGGCCTGGGGGCTGACAGAGCCCAGGACAGCAGTTGACACAGTGAATGCTCGGTACAGTATTGTGACTAGAGCTGACTGTCACCCTGATCCTGACAAAATGTCCCATGAAATGGTCTCTTAATGTTATTTTCCCCACCTCTCCTCTTTCAGCTCCTTACTCAAGCTTGGACTTCCCAGGTCCTTTTCCTACCCCCAACAAAAAAGTCTTCTCTTGTTCCTTCTCTTCCAGGTGACGATTAGATTCTCCTGGACAAATCCATTGAATGAAATGAACAGCTGTGAATGTACCCAAACATTAAGGATGGCCCTGTATTTGCTTTTCAGGGAGCTCTTGAACGCCTGTGTCCAAAGGAACGGCAGTGGTGGCTGTCTATGCTAGAATGTATAGATATTCCTGGCGATGAGGACATGGGTCCTGAGAAGAGAAGGGTCCCCAGGGAGGGTAGAACTTAAAGCCCCACCCACATTTCTTTTGACCCTGCCCAACCATTCTCTTGGAGGCTGTGATCTTGTCAACTTGCTTTTCATTGATGGAAGCCTATAGAAGCCTTTGAACTGCTTTCAATGTCCCAGCCACTTTACTATGCCCATAACCTCATCATGGACCATATTTCCATAGTCTAAGGATTTGAAGAGGCTGTTTGCTTTTGCTAAACAAACACTTACCCCACTGTAATATCCAGCTCGGCACCACCAGAAGGTTTTGTGCCGAATGGTGGCAGAGGAGCCGAAAAAGGCCATTCTTAGTCATCACAGCAGACTCGGGAGGAGCTGCTGGCCATAAATGCGCTGTTAGCATCCCATCAAAATGACTGACTGGGATATGAAAGTCAGAAGATACCCAATTTCCAGCTTCGTGGTCTCACTGCCTGAGCAGCATTCTCTGGTGATTTTATTTATGGTGCTGTCCCTCCTGATTTGCCCAATTCTGAATAAATCATCACTACTCTCACTGACCCACATCCCATTTCTTACTAACCATCTTCAGGCTGTCTCTCTTGAGTCTAAATGCAAGTGCAGTAAAAACCACTGTGAATCCTTTAGGGTACTTCTCACCAATTAAAAGTGGCATATTAAATTTCTGAAAACCTTTGTAATCTGCAGTATAAAATCACATTTTATGGTAGCAGATAATTTAGAATCCATAAGCTAATTAAATGCAGTGAATGACAAGTGTATTCTCTAGATAAATGATAGATCAGTCACAGATAATGTACAAATCTAAGAGACTGGAACTGTTAGAAAAAATAAGAGGAAAACTGAGTCACAAATGTTCGTCCTTTTGCATAAATTGACTAATTGTATTGACTACATAATGGAGTTGATTGCTGGCATCTTTCGCCTCCAGATCTCCAGGAACTATGAGGACAGCCTCTTCTGCCATGAAGGGAGTCAACATCCTTCTCGAAACGGCTCTATGTCATAACACTCCTGGATGTAGACTGCATGCAACATCTCTGTTTCTTCCTCATGTCTCCAGACAAAGAGACCACAGCTACTGAGGAAACACGAAAAGACTTCTGAATGAAGACATCAAAACTGTAACTAAGAAAGTGCCCCTTCATGGCCCAGAAGTGTTTGGATCATGGACCAATCATACCAATCTTAATGATCATCTATCTTGGCATGGAGAAAGATTCAGAGGCTGTGTAATAATGAATGCAATGATCAGCCAGAGACATGTTGGGATAGGGAGATGTAGTATTAGACTGACCAAGTTCAGACTCTCATTTAAAAAGAGAGGAAGCTAGGGCTGCAGGATAGGTCAAGCTCAAAGGACAGCTGCCCATAGCATGTGCAAGGTGCTAGGTTCCATGAATAAATGAATGAATGAATGAATGAATGAATGAATGAATGAATGAATGAATGAGTGAATGAATCAAAAACTAAGTAAGGCTGGAGTGGAGCATTTGAATGGAATCCATGAGGCTCTGAGTTCAGGTCTCAACACACATAAGTATGAAGATAAAAGAGAGAGGAGAAGAGACCGGTAGGAGAGAGGAAGGAGGATAGAGGGGTCAGACACAGAGGAAGAGAAATGATTCCCCAGGATCAAAAAGGGGGGTCAGACTTGTGACAAGAATACAAAGCCCTCGACATTGGTCCTCTGAGTTTTCCAGCAGATCCCAAGGCAATTTGCAAAGTCCTGAAAGACAGAGAGGAAGCGTGGTTTACATTTCCAGGACCAAGCTGAGACGACGACGATGACGACAACGATCTCCATACTCACTTCTACAAAGAGAGGCAACCCCTGGGCCCAGAACCAAAGCTCCACTGAGACCAGCCAGTGGCCTTGATGTTGCTTGAACAGACAGATGGCAAAGACAAAATGCACCTCTGCCAAGAGGACTTCAGAACGATCAGAGCAAGGAGCTGGTGACCATGTAGAGAAATGATCACGGCCAGAGACGATGGAAGGGAAGCATGGCTTCACTCCTTTCCTGAGTCCTTCATTCTCAACACAAGAGAGGGTGGAAAGGGCCTTCCCTTTCCTGCTTGTCAAGTTCAAATGCACCACGCACATGACAGGTAAGCTCAGACATATGGTACTTGGGGAGGGGCGGGCATTCTATGTAGACCCAGGTAGTCAACTCCTGGAAAAAGCTGCATGGCAAATACATTCATGAGGACTCTTCATGTGATGACAGGACTAACCCAGACTATCTTAAATTTAAAAAAAAAGGGTAACAGGGTTAACCCAGATTACCTTAAATTTAAAAAAAAGGGGGAGGGGTGACAGGACTAACCCAGACTACCTTAAACAAAAAGGGTGGTGTATGGTTCATTTAACTAAAATGTCTCAGAGGTAATTTCAGGCATGGTTGGATCCAGGAATTCCAAACCTCGTTATTGGATTTGGGATTTCTCCTCCATATTTGGGTAATTTTTCCTTTCATTGGCTCCATTTTCTGGCTGATCTTCCCCATGGGCCATAACCCGTTAGCAATGGGTTTGAATCTTCAGAACTTCAAGTCCATCAGCATCAACGAGAGCCTACCTCCAATCATTCCACCAAATTTCCAGGTCTGGGCCTCACTCTGACCTGAATCCTGTGTCCATACCAAGAGCAGTTACAACAGCAACAGGTACCCATGCCTGCCTGTGGTGCAGCAAAAAGGCTGGGTGGGGATTGGGGGAAAGCAGAATTGGGGGAGGAGCTGGAAATAGGCTGAGCCCATGGGTGTACTCCACAGCCTCCCTGTCTGAAGTCCCCCAATACTTAGACGTTCACCCTGGAGGCCCACAGTAGTGCTCAGGACTGACTCAAAGATACCACAGGACAGCAACTGCCAGGGCACATGGTTGGTCACAGGTGTGAAAGAAGTGAAGTCCTTATTCCTTGGAGAAGGAGCTAGGTCCACAGGCCCCTGTGCTCAGCTTTTCTGAAAGCCACTGGCCTGGAAGCCTCGCTTCCCTGTGAGCACAGTGTGATAGATGGCCAGCCTCAGGGCTGTTATCTTGCCTATCCAGGGGTTCTGGCTTCAGAGCATGTCAGCCTCAGGACACACAGCACAGGCCCTGCCATCCTCCCTGAAGCTTGGTACTTGCAACCCTTCTGGGGAGTTCGGGCCTGTTAGTGCACCATTGTGCTGGACTAGAGAGGCTGCCATTGACATGCAGAGGCCACTGGGGCCCTGGGGATACCCCAGGCAAAATTCTTCTGCTTAATCCTCACGCAGTCATATGCAGTCCACCCCAGCTAGCAGAAGAGGAAACTGAGGCACAGGGCACGTATTACCTGGCTGCAGGCCTCAGGGCCAGGAAGCAGGAGAGTCAGTCTTCAGACCCAAGCAGCCTGCCCCAAGGCACCTCTCAGCATCCCTCAAGGCCACCAGCCAGAGAGATAGCCTGGCCTGTGGCACAGAGCGGAACTGACCCCTATATCCTCCCTGCTCCCTGGGCCCCACACCCAGACATCCTAGCAGGACTGCTTTTTGTTGGCTCCTCATTCTTCATGCTGCTACTTTTTAGCCATGTTACTGATGAGAAAACAGCTTAGTAAAATCAATGGTTTTAAATTATACCTTTATGTACCAAGGATTCAAAACAAGCTACAAAACAGAAATACTTTCCCGTGACAAAAAATCAATCTTGCTGATGCCACTGTTCCTCGGGCCAGCCTCCCTCCCCGCCCCCACTCCCCTCTAGCTCAAGACTCTCTGCTCTTGCATCTGCCGCTTTGTGTCGACTTTCTACAGGTTTCTTGTTCAGGAGACTCGTTTTATCTAAAAGGTCAATTCTTCCAGCGGGGCACCAAGCAGAATTGAATATAATTATCCCAATCTCTAGCGTGTAGAATTCATGCTTGAATTCATTCAAAAAATAGCATGCAGTATAATTAACTGAGAGTCCGACCAAACCTATTGAGAAAGCCTCAGGTATCATACAGTTCCCCTTACAATAGAACATTTTCATTTAAGGACATTGTACGTATTAACCCAAGTCAGCATCCAATTACTCTGTGAATAAGTGAATTCTCTGTTCCAGGAATGTAATTTGAAAATGTTGTCATGCAATCTGAGGCAAAAGGTCCTTTTTCATTAATCTAACTCTCATTAAAGTGGAAGCCTGCAGGTTATTTCAAATCCATTAGTTTTAAATACAGGTGATTACAGTCCTATTGCACGTAAGACAACAGATGTGTCTATCAAGAAATATTGGGACGTTTCGAGGGATGGGACTGGCCGGCGGCTTGGCTGTCACGCTACTGGTGAAAATCCCTGGTGGAAGGCGGAATAGAAAACGCCTGTGAAATCCCCCAGGGAGAAAACCAACAAGGTGGGGGGGCGGGTGTATTCAGGAGGGAGCTCCACCCACCCTTTCCCCAAACCGCCTCTTGGGTCTATTTTCCACCCATTTCGTTTTGGGAATCCAAAGAACTAAAGAGTCATTAATTTTGACTCCTATTTTTATTTTTGTTTTAAGAGAGGGTCTTACTGTGCAGCCCTGGCTGTCCTGGAACTTGCTATGAAGACCAGACAGCCCTCAGACTCACAGGAATCTGTCTCAATCTCCCAAGTGTTCAGATTAAAGGCATGTGACACTCCATTCCACCGTCTTTGTTTTTATTTTTTGATCAAGTTGGCCTTGAACCTGTGATCTCCAATGTCAGCCTCCAGAGGGCTGAATTTCAGGTGTGCTCACACCCTGAGTTAGGTGTTTTGTTGTTGTTACTGCTAAGACAGGGTCTCTCTATGTAGCTCTGGCTAGCCTGGAACTTGATATGTAGAACAAGATGGCTTCGAACTTAGAGATCCACCTGCCTCTGCTTTCCAAGCGCTGGAATTAAAGGTGTGTGCTATTGCCCGGGCACTGACTCAATCTTAATTCTATAAGAAGTCAGTAATGTTGTGGAATAATCTTTTTGGACACTGTGAAGATGTATCTTTGCCAAGGTGCCCTCTGATTGGTTTAGTGAAGAGCTTAATGGCCAATAGCTAGGCAGGAAGAGGTTAGGTAGGACTTCTGGGCAGAAAGAGAAGAAGATGAGATGAATTTAGGTGCTGTAGAGACTCCAGAAGACACAGAGAGGAAATAGGAGGTGCAAGATGGAAGAGAGGTAAAAAGTCACGAGGCAAAGCATAGATTAATATAAATAGATTAATATAAGTTATAAGAGCTAGTGGGACAAGCCTAAGCTACAGGCCGAGCTTACATAATTAGTAAGAAGACTCTGAGTCATTTTTTGTGAACTGGTGGCCCAAAGAAAATCTGACTACACAATAAGTCTATAGCTGTACCTCCCTGGATGGGCAGGATCTTTGAAGCTAAGCACAGTTAGACTTGGTTAGCAGATGGGTGGAAGACCACCCGTGAAAATGAGGGCTGCAGGCTTTGGGGCAGCCTTGCCTGGCTGGGCTCAAGAGTGCTTAGCTTCTGCTTTGCACTGAGCAACCCCAAGCACTAGTTATTTTGGTATTTGCAATTGCTCTCAGCATTTTAGTTATCTGTTCATATTTGACTCCATCCAGTGAATATTTCTAGAGGCTGGGGGTGCCACTCAGTGGAGGAGCATTTGCCTAGCAGTTTAATTTCCTAATAACACAAGTGGGCGGGGCTCATTGAGTAAACATACGAGGATCTGAGTTTAATCCCTAGGATCCACGTTTTTAAAAAGCTGGGGGTGGTGGTCACGTGCTTATAATCCTAGGACTGGGGTGGTAAGACAGGCAGGTCCCTAGGGCTCACTGTTCAGCTAGGCTACTTGAAGAGCTCCAGGCCAATGAGAAACCTTCTTGGAAAGTAAGGTCAACAGTTCCCAAGGAAGAACACATAAAGTTGTCTTCTCACCTTCAGTTATACACTGGCACATCCATGTGTACCCATCCACACACAAACACACATACACACACACACACACACACATGCACACACACACATGCACACACACACACATGCACACACACACACACATGCACACACACACAATAAATTTTAAAAGAAAGGAAAAAACAGGCAAAAAGAAGGAAGGAAAAAAGAAAGAAAGAGACAGGGGAAGGAAGGAAGGAAGGAAGGAAGGAAGGAAGGAAGGAAGGAAGGAAGGAAGGAAGGAAGGAAGGAAGGAAGGAAGGAAGGAAGGAAGGGAGGAAGGAAATCCTTTGCATACTTAGGAAATGGCCGGCCCTCACTAAGTGAGAGATTCCTTAAGCCACCGATCTTGCTGTCCTGCAGGCAGGGGAGAGCCCAGCAGCAGCCACACATTTCCTATAGTCCCCTGTGACAGGAAGCTGCGGAAGCCCAGGGAGAAGTTCCCAGCCCTCTGCCTAACTAAACCCTGCAGCCGTTTCCCGCTGGGCACAGGTCTATCTGCAAGCCAGCAGACAGCCCAGGGTCCACGGCTCAGCCCTGCCTCCCCTTTCAGCCTTCACAGCCTCACATTCTCTCCTTTAGCAAGCTGGCCTCTCTGGGTACCTTAGCCAGTCTAAGTTCTGGGAGCCTCAATGCCTTGGCGAGTCTGTCTGTTCTCTGGGTGTCCCTTCTTCCAGCTCTCTGTGACCGGTCCTCTTTCTGGCTCAGCTCAAATCCACAGCTTCACAGACATCTAAACAATACTTCCTAAGGTGATTCCAAAGCCCAGCTACTTCCTGTTTGTTTCATTGAAGCCCTCTGGCCTTCTGGGATATTGTTTGTTCAGTTAGGTTTTATCTCTGTCCCTTTTAAATTATCAACGACAGGAAGGAAAGGACCTGCCAGTTGTATTTATCACACAATCCGCTGGACTCACCCGGAGTCTGGTATACAGGTGCTCAGTAAACACTAGGTAAGTAAAAGAAAACAGGACCGAATGAATGAGGTGCTGGAAGCCGAGACTCGCTTAGGAACTGTCAGGTAGAGATAAGGAAGAGAAAGGACACTGTTATTTTCAAACCAATCTGTGGCATGGAGTTGGTGTCTTCAGAATGGGGTTGATTTCTGTGGCCAGGTTTCGCTCATTCTTCAGCAGTCAGGCAAACCCAAGAGGTGAGCAGAAATGGTGTCTTTTGAGACAATGTGGCTGAGGGTCCTGGGGTGTGGCTCTCACCTGGTCAACAAATATTGAGTACGGGATATCCTCTAACCACTCCCACTTAACCTCACTGCCACCTCGAGCATTCTCCACCCACTCGCCTCCTTGTAGACCTTAAACTCGTGATCTACCTGTCTTGGCCTCCAAACTTTTCCTCTAAATAATTTGTATCTGATAAACATCCAGCTAAGTATTTGTGACCGGTGGTTTTGCCCAGAACTGAGTGTCTAATATCAGACATTATCAATTGCTACCAACCCTGGAAAAAAACAGGTTCACTTTAGGACAGAGATCGTGCACACAGCACTGGACCCTTTCTGGGTTTTAAGGTTCTAACTCTTCTCATACCCAACAGAAACCTTCCAAGGTCAAAATCCAGGGGCACTGAGTGGCTTCAGAGAAGGGAATTTGTTGATAATGCTCATCTTGGGAAAGAAGACTCAAACTGGAACTCAGATCTTTGATGGCGACGTGGTAATGCTCCAGGCATGGCTGCTCTTAGCCACACCAGTGTAAATGACCTTGGTGCTCTTAGGAACTCACTCACAATTCCCTGGAACAAGAAATATCTGGTGAGGGTTGCTTTATTGAGCATCACAGGTGTGTGTCAGGAGGAGCTTCGGAGAAAGCATTCCGCACCAATAACTTGCTGTCATTCCAGGTTTCTATCCCAAGCAGCGGCCACTTTGAGGCAGCTTCAAGGAAGGGCCACAGCTTGCCTGAAGTTCTCCCTGAACAGGCCAGCTCTGATTCCGTTCTCCAGCTCACCAAGGGGGTCTGCAGGCAACCAGCTCCTTCCTGTCAGTTCTCTTGCGGTTCCCGAGTGGCCGACATCCTCAACCACAGCCTGTGGTGTTGAACCAGGCTTGATCAATCTGACTATATGACAGCAATGTCTTTTCCACATCCATGATTTGAAGTAGATAGAGTACACCACAATCCTCCCCAAATCCTCACCTCACACGTGTGAAGCCGCCGTCCCAGGGCTCTGATGAGCCACTTATGACCAACGAGGAAACGGAAGCGGATGATGATGGCCACAAGCTGCCCAGAGGAATGACCCAAACCTGCACCTGAAGTCAATTCCCCTCATGGCAAGAGTCTCCCAAAACACATCCAGGTTCAGTTTTCGCACGGGTTGTTCTCCCAAATCAGGCCTTATTCTCTGAGATTTCCAATTCGCCCTTCCTTGAGAGTGATGTGACCCCCTCCCCAGAGTGCTGAGCCCCACACCTTCCCAGTCTGTTAAGTTGTACTTGGAGTGATGTTCTCAGAGCAGGGGTTGGCTGCTTGAAGGAGCGGTGCAGAGATGAATGGAAAATGGAACCCCTGACTCCTCACCAGCCACTCAACAGCTGGGCACCGAAGATCTCTGTGAGCTGAAAGCCCACAGCCTCCCATCTCCACACCTGACCAAGAGCTAGACCGTACCTCGGCTTGGTCGTCACACCGTAGCTAGCCTGGCTGGTGTTTAGGGGTAGGTCCCAGGCTACCAAAGAGGAGAAGACTCACAGAGAAGGACACCCACCAGTCCAATCCTTCCCTCGTCCTCCTTCAGAAAAACAGGAGGCTCAGCCGGGCGGTGGTGGCGCACGCCTTTAATCCCAGCACTCGGGAGGCAGAGCCAGGCGATCTCTGTGAGTTTGAGGCCAGCCTGGTCTACAGAGCAAGATCCAGGAAAGGCGCAAAGCTACACAGAAAAACCCTGTCTTGAAAAACAAAAAACAAACAAACAAACAAAAAACCAGGAGGCTCGTTCCCCAGGATGTCTAGCCAGAAAAGCTAGCCTAGACTGCTCTGATAGGCACCGTCTCGGCAAAAGGAAGTGGTAAGGAAAAGGAGCCTGAGTCCTGGAGACACACTGCTATGTTCAGAATGCCCCCCATACATGTTGACATTTAGTCTCCACGGTAATAGTGCAGAGAGGCGGGACCTTTCCTGGTGAGTAGGTCATGGACCACCCCAAGATGGGTAGAATGAGACCGTTGTGGAGGGAGTGGGTTCATGAGTGGCAGAGCGGGTTTGTTACGTCTGCTGCCTTCTTGCCCATTCCACCATGTCTCTACGACACAGGCTTGCTCTCCCGCCATGTTGGATCGTAGCACGGAGGTCCCGGACAGATGCCGGTGCCATGCTCTTCGACTTCCCAGCCTCTCAAACCATGGGCCAAATCAAACTCCATCATTCATAAATTACCCAGTCTCTGGAATTCTGCTAGTGCAGCCGAGCACGAAGACATTCTTCTAAAGTTCTTCAGAAATATTCCTACTTCAGGGCACGTAGGGTTCCACCTACTATGAACACATGTAAAAGAAAGGATTGAACTGGGCTTAGGTTTCTGAGCCTCAGAGTCCATGGGGGAGAGAGAAGGCATGGCGGCAGGGTCAGCTGAGCGCTCACATAGTGAACAGTAAGCCAGGAGCTGGAGAACACTAACTCAACTGCTAAGAGTCTTTAGATTCCTCAAAGCCCGCCCCCAAGTGACACACTTCCTCCAGTAAGGACACACCTCCTCATCCTCCCCTAACGGCTACCACCAACTGGTGACTAAGTGTGAAGGTGCCTGAGACGTTTGGAGGGCAGCTGGTTCAAACCACCACAGACCAGCAGCTGCAGCCCTGAACAACCTCGACTTTCTTGTCTTTCACGGTGCCTGCTCCACGGTGGGTCTGGCTCATAAACCCCCAGCATCTGCGTGCAGAACGGGTAAAGAATTCTTAGCAAGCGAGTGTTCGCACTTCAGATTTTTAATTTAAAAATTTATAAAGTATGTTTATGTGTGTGAGTGCATACGCATGCACAGGCTTGTGCACCTGAGTACGGGTGCCCACAGAGGTTAGGAGAGGGTGACAGATCTCAGGTTACTGGAGATCATCCCCCCAACACACACATGCACACACACATGCATACATGCATGCACACTCGTACACAATTTCTCCCCACCAAACGCAGTCAGTGATGCTGAGGGGTGCCCAGCGCTCTGTGAGCACGGCTTTTCTCTTCCGGCTCTTGTGCTGTGCTTCACCATTACCTTATTTAGTCTTCCCTAGGACAGTCAGGCCTGCTGTAAGCCACAGTTTATGCCTCACAGAAACCGAAACATCTGACCCCCTGGGAATATACTTTGGGCAGCCCTCATGACCATCCACGCTTCGAGGGCTGGCTCTCCCTTGTTCCCCTGTGGCTCCTCTTTTGCAAGCAACATTTGGCTTTCTCTTCAGACATGCATTGCAGCTCATGACCCTTCATTTTCTGTGTGTGTTTGAATGTCTTTGGGGGTTTGCTTATGTATAGAAGCCAGATTCTCCTTTCCCTGTGGATTCTAGGGCGTTTTCTAGAGGTGACATGGGGTGGAAGATGGCATAGTTAATGTCTAAGGCTAAAATTGCTTGCATTCGTGTATGAACATGTGTATTATGGGTTCAGAATTGTGTACTATGTTCTCTGTATAAAGACCTGTACTTATACATAAGAAAGAGCTGACGCGATCCATGTACCACCACTGAGGAGAGAAAATCCCAGCTTGGCTCCAAGGCCCCTGCTTCCTGGGTCCAGATTGTGGGACAACGTGAAAGCCTTTTTAAAGCCTTGTCTTTTTCCCACAGTATCTCGTGGCATTTCTGAGGAAGTGGACTGTAATTCTCCTTGTTTACAACTGGGTTACAGACAGATTAGAAAATGTACTCAACGTCATAGAGCTAGCAAATGCACCATTGTGTTTTACACGCAAAGCCTGACCATTGCAAAGTCTACAAAAAAAAAATCTTAATTTTTAAAAAGTTTACTTTTGAATTGGTTTTGGTGGAAAGAGGATTGGGAACCTGACTAGGTTTGGCCTCCCTGACTAGAAGACTGTGGCTGCCCTCCCCAGCCTCCCTCTGCTGGGCTGCGGTGGCAGGAGGCATGGTCACCCTGGCTGTTCCCCAGACTCCTGTGCCTCTTGGTTGCCGATGTGTTCAGTCCCTGGAAGGTGCTGGTGAGACCACATCAACACCACAGACATAGAAGAAGCCTCTCCTCTGTCTCTGTTTGTCTCTCTATGTCTCTATCTCTTTGTCTCTTTCCCTGCTCCACCTCCCAGCCACCACCTTGGGAAGTGGCCTTGATCTGGGCTGATTTTCCTCCCTGTGTTCACATCATTCTGGCAGGCTGCTGTGTCTCCAGGGCTAGTCCACGTCTCCCATTGGACCCTCCAATCTAGAGGAGGCGGGACTTCCTTCATATGAGCTCTGATCTCCCCACTGTCCTCTTTGACTTCCTGCCCTTTGAACATCCAGGTGACCGGTCCTCTACATTAAACCCCTTCCTTTAGAATATATAGACTGGACTTTGCTTTCCCGGCCTAAGCCAGATTAGTATGGACACACACACACACACACACACACACACACACACACACACACCCCTGGCCCCATTTCCCCAGCTGCCGAGCAGGACTTGCCACCCCTGTGCAGGTGGATACGAGGATGCAGTGAACAGCATCCAGTCCCTTGAAGGGTGAGCGTGGCAGCGCTGCTCCCACGGTCCCATCTCCGCTTCTTCCCGCACTGCGAAGGGTAGAGAAAGTGGGCACAGATCCTGAGTTCAAACACAGTGACGGGGTCTGGGAAGCCCAGGAGCGCACACCTGTTGTGCTCACCACCCCTCCTCTACCTTCCATGTGTTCTTGGTCCTCTTTGGTGTGACAAGCAGCCAGAACCAGAGGACTGCAGGAAGCATTCCCAGCTTAGGGCTCACTGGAATTATTAGCACTGAGTCCATATCTGTTGACTTTCCCCAGGTCTCTCAAAAAAAAAAAAAAAAAAAAAGCATCTTCCTTCTTTCTTACCAACAGAGTCCCTGGAGACACTGTGTCTGGACATGGAATGGACCAGTTATAAATGCAAACATTCTCAAGAGGGCCAACTCAGTGACAACCTTGGTAGCCATGACAGACACAGTAGTCGGGTGCTGGAGAATTAGAGCTGAAAAGATGCATACAAGCTGTAAGGATGGGGAGGTCTGAGGAGAGCCATGGAGAGGAGAATCTCTCCAGATGGTCAGGTCTTCAACGACCTGGAGGCCCACCACCATTAGAGAGGGTAGTCTTTTGGCTCGGTCCACACACTCCTATGTCGATCTCACCCCAAACCACCTTTCCAGAAACACAGAGTGATATTTACCCAAGTGTTTGAGCACCTCATGGCCCAGTCACGTGACACATGAAATGAATTAACATATTAGTGTGAGACGTAGTGAGGGTGAACCTTAAGCCATAGTGACTATTCCTCTCATCTGAAGTCCCAGAGCAGCAGGTTCCCAGACAGACAGACAGACAACAGCCAGGTCTGAAGAATGGGAGAGTGGAAGCTGCAGCTGCAGGGACAGAATTTCAGTTGGGAGTCACAATAAAATTCTGGTGCTGAAGCCTGGTGGTGGTGGTGGCACACGCCTTTGATCCCAGCACTTGGAAGGCAGAGACAGGTGGATCTCTGTGAGTCTGAGGCCAGCCTGGTCTGCAGAGCAAGTTCCAGGACAGCCAAGGTTACACAAAGAAACTGTGTCTTGACAAAAACCAACCAACCAAACAAACAAAAACTTTCTGGTGCTGGATTCTGGTGACGGCTGTGCATCGGCTGACTGTCATTGCTCATTGCTACTGAGCTATGCACATGGGAGCAGTAAGCTCTGGGACACGTGCATCATCCAAACAATTTCCCATTCTTAAAACTTGACAATCATACTATGTACACATGAAGTTATTATCTTTAAGGGAATTTAAGAATACTTCAGAGCTCACTCAGACAGCACACACACTCAAACTGAAACAAAGCAGAGACTAGCCTGGCCCCTGAGGAAGGGTGACATACAAATTCATAAAATTCATAAAGCATTACATATTGTTAAACAATACTCAAACTGTTAATCAAACAGGTCTAAGGAAACAACCCAAAATCAACAAAATGGCAAGAATTATTACACATCTTTCAATATTATCAATGAATATCAGTGGTCTCAACTCCCCCAACTAAAGAGACAGAGACCTGCAAAGTGGACACACACACACAATGGAATAGTATGCAACTGTAAAGATAAATGAAATCTGCAGGAAAATGGACGGAATTGGAAATATTCTGAGTGAGATAACCCAGGCCCCAGTGTTCTCTCTCTTTGAAGGATCCTAGCTTCAACTTTAGTTGTGTTCATCTAACATAGGACACCAGAGAACAAGGAAGCGGGGAGGGTTATTGTAAAGGGGGGTACATTGGTAAAAAGAAAATAAAGGGAACACTGTGAGTGGAAAGGCTGAGGCAGGGAAGGAGGCGGGGTCAGGGGTTGGGGAGATGAAGATGTGAGATAAAGGGTGTGTAAAGTAAGCAGATAGAAAGCAAGATACACCCACGTGTGCCGTAGTGATTTGGCTATTGTGGGGACCATACCCACGTGTGCCATAGTGACTTACCTATTGTGGTGACCATACCTACGTGTGCAATAGTGACTTGGCTATTGGGGAAACCAACTGGCCCTGACTGGATTCAAGGCCCACTACACACAGGAAGGTGGGGACTAATACTTTAAGGCTGGCTAAGAACTCGGGTCTGGGGAAGTCAACCTGCCCATTCGAAAACACACTTCTGGTGATTAACCAAGCTGACACATTAGCAAACTGAAGACCTGTGCCTGTTCCTGTAGACAAAAGCTGCTGTCAGCCTTAGTCAGAGAATTCTCTCCTCGTGATGAACAGTGGTAACTCTAGAGACGCAAGATACAGAGAGCAGTGACAGATGTGGGCCCAGCCCTGAACAGTCATTCATATCACCCCTCTCAGAGAAGGGGCAGGAGTGTATGGGCGTCAGGGGACAGGGGGAGCCTCTCCGGGTCCCACAGTCATTGCCGTCATCGACTAACAACAACTGTAGTTACCTGCCTGGGGCCAGACAAGATCCACTCTATCATAACCACTCATGGAAGCGGGAAGGACTTTCGGAACCTCCCTTTGGCCTCCGAATTTATTGGCTATTAGTGGATTCTGGGAAGGGGAGAATCACTGCCTTTAGCTGTGTGCCCTCAGTTGACCCCACTGGGCCCCAACACACAGCTCCAAAGCGCTAGTTTTAAGAATGACCCTGGTTAGTCTCTCAGGGGGTCAGCAAACAAAGCGAACAGACACGGATGTTGTAGAGATGTGGGGGGAAGTGGGGGGGTAGAGACGGGTGGTTGGGAGGGGAGGGGTGAGAATGGTCAGTATGCGTAGCATACATGTGCAAAACTGTAAAAGTAATGATAAAATAAATAAATGAGGTATTTTAATTTCGAAACAATAAGGATTGTTTTAGTTACATTCTGTTGCCTAACAAATCACATCAAAACTTTGTAGCTTAAAACAACCAGCAACTCTCGTTATTAATTACTTTGACTACCCCTCTGGCTTGAGACAGAGAACGCAGAGGCAGTTTTCCAAGATGCCCCCCACAACCGGGTGTGAGTGAGCGTCCATGTATGGCTCCTCCTGCAGTACTTGGATCCCAGGAATGGGCACGATGGCAGAGCAGATAGACTCTACCAGTCCGCCTAAAGCTAGGCCGGAAGTTGCCGCCCTTGCTGAAGTCCATCTAGTTTTAAGGAAGCCAGAGGCTGCAGGAATGTAAGCTCCACCCCTTGAAGGAGGAGTGTCGTCAGTCTGTGTGGCGGCTTTGAGCCCATCTAAAGTGGCGGGCCTCAATGAGGGGAGGAGAGCCGTGGACAGTTCTTTTCTTTTCTTTAGTACTCATGGGTCAGAGTGGTGGTGGGGGGGTGGGGTGGGGGGTGCTGGTTGATCCGGTACTGACGGGTCCAGCCCTCTGCTGAACAGTGTCAAAGCGCCCTGCCACTGGGCCCTTTTCAAAGTCCTGGGTTTTAGTACATTTATCTACTGTTGAAACTGCTGAGATTCGTTTTAACTTTCTTAGATGACTCAGAAGCCTGCAGCTTCCTGAGGGGCCTGGGGTCACCACCAGTGACATCCATTATCATTTCGCTAGTCCCACACCCCAAGGCTGGTCGACAGAATGCCAAAGAGATAAACCACTTTTACTGTAATTCACCCTCTGAAAAAATGGGATTTACCAAGCAAATTAAGAGGGCGAAGAAACTTGCAGGGTGACATTTAGCCTACTCAAGACACCAAACTTTTCAAGCACTTTAGAGTCTCGATTTACATACAATTACAGGAATACCTCATTTATCTACTCCTGCCAGGAGGAGCAGTTTCATATGAGTGAATTTTCCAGATAATGGCAGCTTCCCCCAGAAGCACCGAGCCATTTAACCAGACTGGCAGAAGTCTTCCCCCAATAGATATGCAGCATCCAGAATATCCAGACTACCCATGGCCAACAGCCATAGCATCTAAGCCAGGCCCAAGTTCTCAAGGCAGCTCGCCATTATGCAGGTTGCTAAATGATATCTTAAGTCACCAGTGTCAGGTAACTGCCTCATCCATCCAACCCGTATCAACTGATCACCTACTTCCTGCCCTGGCCCGATAGTTTTGTTTGCTAAAGATCTATTTATTTGTGAGTTTTGCCTGAATGTGTATCTGTGCACCACATGTGTGCAGTGCCTGTGGAGGCCAGAAGAGAGTGTCAGATCCCCTGGAACTGGAGTTACTGATGGCTAAGAGCAGTCTTGTGGGTGCTGGGACTCTAGTCCAGTCCACGGCAAGAGCAGCTAGCATATGAACACACATATGTGTGAGTGTGTGTGTGTGTGCATACATGTGAAGACCCACAGCTGCCCGTGGATGTCTTCCTCTCTCCCTCTCCATTTTATTTATTTAGCCGGGACCTCTCAATTAAACTCAGCTCACTTACTCCACTAGTCTTGATAGCTAACTCGGTCTGAGGAATTGCCTGTCTGTCTCCCGTACCTCCATCACAGGGGGCTGCCATGCCTCCCCGGAGTTTTCACCTGGGTTCTGAGGATCTGAACTCCATGTCTCACACTTGCAGGACAAGTGTTCATCCATGGAGTAATCCCCCCAGGCCAGTCTGTCATCTAGGGATACCCTACGTCTTCTTTCATGTGCACATCCTGGTAAAATACCTTCTTTTGTCTATGTTCCGCTCAGATGGAAACAGCGCTGTGCTGTGGAGCCTTCTGAGTCTTTCTTTTCCATTCGGCTTCGTCTTTAAGATGGTTTGTCCTACTCTTAACGTGGCCTGGCTTTGCCTTCAAATCTGTACCATTTTCTTTTCAGGTTGCTCTAGGGATGGGTAGTCAGACCACCCTGCCTCAGAAGGAACGATGGATGCCCTGAGCACCTGTGCATCCAGAATGATAAGGCCTCAGAGTACCTGTGCTCACCTTCAGTCACACCAGCAGACTGCCCTCATGGGGTCAATGTCACACTACAGTTACCAGGAGTTAACAAGACGTCCCCTAGGGCTGAAGAAACGGCTCGGCTGGTAGAGACCCTTGCTGCCAAAGCAGAGAACTTGAGTTCCATCCCAGGAGTCACATGGGAGGGGTGAACCCGACCCTCCAAGTTGTCCTCTGACCTCCACACCTGCACTGGGCACATGCGCCCAGGTGTGCTCGCTAGAAGATCCAATTTCCTGTACTTTGCCATTTCCTAAGCAAAACTCCAGAGGGGCACTGTGACAGCAACACACACACACACACACACACACACACACACACACACACACACACACACACACACTTTAAATAAATAAATAGGTAAATAGATAAATAAATAAATAGTTTTAGAAAGAACAAAACAAAACAGAAACAACCCCTGGTGGAACTCATCCTAGGGCTGCTGTGTGGTTGCCCCCACTTTGTGTTTTCAGCTTTTTTCGTTCCCAGTCTGGTGAGTGTGAAGTTGTGACATGTTGCTGACTGTTTTTGTTTGTCTGGCCAGTGCCTCAGAGTCCCATCACGCCCATGGTGTGGCAGGCTGTATGGGTGGCACATTCGTTTTCCTCTCAGTCTGTCGCCTGTTGCTGGTTGCCTGTGTTGACCACGGTGCTGGGACTGGGCTTAACTGGTACTACCCGAACAGATTCCCACCTGGGTCCATCCCCTTTAGGCTCCTCTCTTTCCTACCATGCCCTGAAATCACCAGAAAAACCGGTCTCTTCCTACAGCCCGGCGTCTTTGTGCTTGCATTTCTGTTTAGCAGTCATGGCTTCCTGTCATCTCCTAAGTGGCTCCTTGTGGCTTCCTCTCTCCCTGGCAGGTGGAAAGGGTTGGAAGACAGAGTTTGACTCTGCTGCCTTTCCGCTCTTGAGCAGGAAACACAGTGGTAGCACACAGTAAATGCTCAGTTGGTGCCTCCTACACCGATTCTCCTAAGTATCATCTGTAGCTGGAGGAGTGATCATGTTTTGGACTATCTATGGAAATGTGCTGACACTAGCAAAAACTCCAGGGCAAAGCCAGTGAGAGTCTCCCTTTAGTCAAAGGCAGAATTCATTCACAGATCCAAGGTTTCATTCACAGATCCAAGGTTTCAGACTCGTGTTCTCCATGGAGCTCTTCTCACTCACATGGGAGAGAAGTGAAAATGGAGAAAAGGGAAGATTCTGGATCTTTTACTCTGAGGACTGGGCCTGAGGGTGTTTGATTGCGTTCCATCACAATGGACCTACCTGTGTATATTCCTGGTCACCCATCACCCCCAAATAGCAAACCACCACAGAATGGTGCTTAAAGCAATGGCGGCGGCGGTGGTGGCGGCGATGTGTGACCTACCATCTCCTGCATGGGGCAGGTCAGTGTGGGAAGTGGGCAGGTTTGTGTTGCCATCACCCAGCGTAGGAGCTGGAATCGGCTTGGAGGCTTCTCCACTCATATGTCTGTTGCCTGCGTTCCACCAGCAGGACTAAAAACTGGGGCTCCTGGGTACCTCTTTGTCTAGCTGGTCTCTGCAGTGTGGAGCCTGCAGTAACTGGTCCACAAGCCGCTCAGGAATGTAGGGGTACAGAGAAAAAGATGCTAGCCTCTGAAGTCATCACCACTGATGCTTCAAAAATTGCTGCTCAGGTCCAAAGGTAAGAGAAAGAGATTGTATTTTGACAGTGGGAGATAAAATTTGGTAGAGTATGTAGGACTTGAGGTATTACTACCGCCCTTCTTGGAAGCCTGTACCTCCTAAGCCAAGTCCCAGAGGGAAGTTTGGCAGCGTGGGCCTGGGGTGACCAGAAGTCCTATTCTGCTCAGGGAGGAGCCTGAGTCATGCCCAAGGACTTTAAATCTGTTGAGAGTAACTTTTATCTAACAAAATCCTCTGTTTGAAATGAAAATAAGAACAGATAACAACGAAGACAGAAGCCACGTGCACCTCTTAGCCTTCTCTTTCTGCAAAGAATCTGTACCCACCCCAGGGGGGACCCTGTCTGCTTTGACAGTTGCCTAGCTCAAGTGCAGTGCAAGGTTCAGGACTAGAGTTTCCCCTGCTCCCCAGCTTGTGTCTCTTCCCGCTCCCCTAGTATTGCAGAGCTGGCAGCTGACTGATTGAACCTAGCAGAGATGGATTGGGGACATCGCCCTCCTAGCAGGAGCTGGGAGTAATGGTACCCGGGAGGGACAGGTAGGCAAAAAGGGAACAAACCCAGGCAATTTTCAGACATCTCCACTGTCCATTACTTTGTTCACTTAAATAAACAAATAACCCCCAGGCAATCAGCAGCCAGCAGCCAGCAACTGCAGGAATGATTTCCTTTCATTACACTCAAAGACCAATCGATGCTCCTTAATCGCAAGCCACACGCCTAGCCTAGTCGGCACAAGCAGGTCCCCACTGCTCCCCTGCTTTCCAGACATCTGCTCTGCAGACTCTCCCATCCTGCAGAAGTTCCAAATGGGGAAGACAAGAGAAAGGACCAGCCCTGCCCAATGGCTGGGGAATCTTCTAGAAGAGGAAGCAGGTAAATCAGCTGGTTGAAATGGAGGGGAAGATGGGAACATCTTCCCTCTGCCCTGGTCAGCAGTCTGGGCCAGCAGGGTGTCAGAGGAAGAAAGTGATCAGACCCTAACCTCTGCAGTCCATTCTCACCCTTGCAAAAGTCAAAACAAACAAACAAAAAACCAAGCCACAAAATGAACGGCTAGGCTCCATGCTAACCCTTAGGCCAGAGGATTAGGAAACAAACATCAGGTGACATGACCTGGCTGTGTTCCTCACTTCAACTGTGCCCCACGTACACACACCAAGAGCCTGCCTTGGAAAGCATTCAGGTTGCATTTTCCCAGATGCATGCTTGGGCCACTATCGCCATTTGGGATTATTTGCTCAGCAACAGAGCCATGGAGACCCTGGGGCACGGGGATATGCTTCCAGATGTTCAGGCAGAAGCTGCAGCTAATCTCACTTTACCTGCCCCAGCCTGAGAAGTTGATGCTCAGCAAGCCTCAGGTCCATGTCATTTCCTCAGGGTCTTCAAGGTTTGGGCCATATTTAACACTGTCTACACTGTCTACAGTTTTTCACTGAATTGATTCACTTTGGTTAGAAAGAAAAGAACATATTTGTTTTAAAGAAAAAGTTGTATCACGGCCTAATCTAGAAACCCAATATTGCAGGCCATAAATAGACTCTGCCTATAAAAATCAGCACAATGGGAGTTCATGGTAGATTAGACACAAACCTTTTAGTCTGCTCATTCTTGAAAGCTTCATAAGGTGACAGTTAGAGGATCAGAAACAAAAAGGCATAAGCCCGCAGAACCTAAAGGAACAGAGGAGACAGATAGCAAATGACAGATGTCAAGAAAATTTGGGGGACTGGGAAAAATTAGGTTCAGATCAACTGAAACCTAGATGTGGGAACAAAGAAGCAGAGAGATGAGCTGGGCCATGAAGTGGTGCTGGGAGGCCCCAGAAAGAGGGGTGTTCAGGTAGGGCTGAACCCAGGAGCACAGCAGAAGGTCTTAGAATCTGCCAGCTCCTTAGCTTTCCTCTCCCACCATCCACAACCAGGGACCCATCCTTCCCCTCCCCAGAAGAGGACAGGTTGTTTATTCCACAAAGGTATCAGCCCTTCTAGCATTTTGTCACACACACACACACACACACACACACACACACACACACACACACACACACAAACACACACACACACACACACACTGTTAAAATTGAAAACGCTGAGTGGCTAGGAAATCCATGGTGTCCTGTGCCCTGAATGTCACAGTCTTTGGGCAATGAGAAGTTGGGCCTAGTGATGGGAAATGGTAAGAGCAAAGACATTGTAAATTGTGCTGGAACCAGACCAGAAAAGATATTGATGAAATAGAGACCCAGAACTATAAGAAGGAACACAAACAAAAGAACAACAATAAAACAAACACCCAAAACAACAACAACAATAAATTTAAAAGAGAGGAAGGGGAAAAAATAAAAAAGTAAGTTGGGGCTAGAGAGATGGCTCAGTGGTTAAGAGCACTTGCTTCTCTTGCAGAAGACTCAGGTCTGGTCCCCCGCATCCACATGGTGGCTCACACACATCTGTAACTCCAGTTCCAAGGGACCTGATGTCCTCTTTTGACCTCCTTGGATATCAGACCTGCACATGGTACATGTACAGGCATGCAGGCAAAACACTCACATATATGAAATAATTCTACAGAAGTTAAAAAGGTAATAAGTGACTTGTTTCCGGGTAATTATCTTAATGACAGACATCCTAGGAGGGAAAGGAGTATGCAGACAGAAGGACATCGGCAAAGACGCCGAGGACTTCGGTGTCCTGACTAAAGGGGCCTACTGAATGTTTGATGGAGGGAGTGAGCCATCAATCACACCAAATGACATCACCCCAGATACAGAGAGATGCCTAAAATCTTCTAAAGATGAAACCAAAAGCAAGAACAACATCAGCAAAAAATCTAGGTCCCGTGTGTACAGTAAGGCATGGGCTTTCTAACAGCTCTGAAAGTCCAGTGAAGTAAGCCATTGTTCACCAATTTGCAGAGAAAATCACTGTAACATTTGAATTTTCTAAACAGTCAAACTATTAATCCAATGTAAGCTGGGATAACAAAGTCCCCTTGTTAAGCATGTAAGATGTCAAAACTTTGCCTTCAAAGGACTCTTACTCAAAAACATATGAAAAGAACAAATGTTGAAGGATGAAGACATGAAGCCCAGGATAGGCACTCCAGCCCAGGACAGCAGGAGAAGGAAGAGCCCACAAATAGCTGTGTTGGAGGCTTGGTCAGGGTTGGGATCGGGTGGAGCAGTGGTATGGGCAGCTCTAGGAGGGATGTCTCTTGAAAAAAATGGGACTGACACGTTAAGTGACAGATGTGACCGGGTGTAAAATTGGATTGAAAGCTTTTGTACAGAGCTACTGGGGGTGTGGGAAGAGTCACCCAGTCTAAGAAAGCGAAGCAAAGAGACACAGGAATCAGCAAAGAACGACACTCACAGAGGCCAAGAATAATATTTTCTCACTCATAACAGCAAAAAAATTGATAATACAGCTCTAATGAGAAGCTAGAAGGAGGGAGATGGTGGGGTGGGACGGGACGTCACAGCCTCTCACTTGTTTCTATTTAGAAATAATAACATGAAAGTGTTGTATATTAAAACCAAGCAATCAGAACCCAAGCGTTATCACTGAGGGAACAAGCCATAAGAAGTTGCTAAGGGACTGATGGTACGTAGCTGCTTCAGAAGCCGTCATTCTGGGCCTGGAAGGGTAGCAAGGATCTGCTCTCTGCTCCAGATGTGTCTTGTTATTGCTCAACTACATATTAACCAATGCTTACGGATTATTTTGATGCAACTTTTTTTTAATGAGTTGAAATACAATCAACCTAGAACAAAACCATTGGCTTTTTGCTAGATACTGCTGTTTGTCCAGATCCCTGAGACTGAGCCTGTGTTCTGCTCCACATTAAGAAAAGTGAGATGGCAGAGAGGATACACAGCATCTCAGGGGCAGAAGCAAAGTCGGCATTTGTTTAGACCTGTAAATACAAGGGCTTGTTCAGGATTGGCTGAGAGTCAGACTTACTAGCTCAGGATTTGTGGGAACAGAAAGGCGAGGACTTTGAGGGGACAAATTCTGAGGAATCTTTGCGTGCACACTCAGTGATATTTCCTTTGAAGGCTTGATAAGTCTTTGGGAAAGTTCCTAGAATAAACCATCTGTGTATGATATCTCTACCTGAGGTGCATTGGCCCACATTTGAGAATAAAAGAAGCGTTATAATAAAGTGTTATTAGTGGACTTGTTGACTACACTCTGATGATTATTAGACTTAAAAACCTTGATGACATAAGCCTTGTTGGAGTTATTGCTCATTATATGAGAGTGAGAGAGAGAGAGAGAGAGAGAGAGAGAGAGAGAGAGAGAGAGAGAGAGAGAACAAGAAACTTTAAACATGTCCTTTAAACCTGCATTTTTAAAGTTCACTAAAAAGCACTGAATGGGGGGGGGGGCTGGAGAGATGGCGCAGTGGTTAAGAGCACTGGCTGCTCTTCCAGAGGACCAGGGTTCAATTCCCAGCACCCATGTGGCAGCTCACAACTGTCTGTAACTCCAGTTCCAAGGGCTCTGATGCCAATGCACATAAAATAAAGTTAAATAAATAAATAAATAAATAAATAAATAAATAAATAAATAGTATACTATACTATATTAAAAAAAAAAAAAAAAAAAAAAAAAAAAAAAAAAACACTGAATGGTGGAAACTACGCAATGGAAGACAAAGGCTGCCATGTGGCTTCCCACACTTAACACGCACTGACTAAAGAACCGGGATACCAGCCACAGCGGGGCTCCTGTGGTCCACAGCTGGATGCCCCTGCTTTCTCAGGCGCTGCTTGTCGAATGAATGCTCACAGTCCTGCTTTTAAAGTCCTTGTAACTGGAGGAGGTTGTGGGGAGGGACAGTCTTTCTCCCACATGAACTTTTCTGTTGAACTGAACCAGGTCATTTCTTTTTTAGAACCAATCTATGACCTAAATTCTCCCACCTGTGTCTTTAGAGGCACACACCCTCCTCTCCCCTGTCCCCAGAGCAAGCCTCCAAGGCCCCCACCTGCCCACCCCATCTCCCTTCTCTCCCAGACTGTGTGGACCAGGATAAAACCATAAGTCTGGGGGACTTTTAAGCCAGCTGTAACAATCAACGAGGTGGGGGTGGGTGGGTAGGGGTAGGGGGTTCCAAAGAATCTCAACCACCAATCTCTAGGCTCCTTTTTTTTTTCTCCCTCAGTTTGGCTCTAGGTTGAGAGGCTAATAGGAGATGTTTCAAAAGTTCAATCCACCTACAAAGGCTGGAGGGAAAGGGTCTGGAGGAGCTCAGATGCCCTCTACCACTGCGTAAAATAACAAAACGATTTTTTTTTTTTTTTACACAGTGTCTCCTCCACCAAGCAGGCCTTATATTCCTCCAGCCTCTACCTTGAGGTGTTGGAATCACAGTGTGCAACACCACACTTGGTTTTATGCAGTGCTGGAGATCAAACCCAGGGCTTCCTGAGAGCTAAGCGAGCACTCTACCAACCCAGCCCTAAAACCTTGATGTTTGCACTGGGAGGGTGGACCAGGGTGAGCAGAAACAGTAAATCTGTTGCTTTGGGTGGTGCTACTATGGCCTGGAAGTCCCCACAGGGCGGTGGTGACTCCTCACCTCCTCGTCCCCGTCCCCACCCCCCACCTTATTCCCAGAACAAGACAGGAGATTTGTTACTGCTGATGTGTGGCCTGTCCCAATGAAGGGGGCTTTTCATTAACAAAGTAGCGGCCGGTGTCATCTTCCCTTGGGTCGGAATCATTCACTATTTGCACAATGTGTTATTATTGTATTTTTAATTGAAATGTAAATTCTGGGAACACTCTGACCCAATTTACTCGCAGGGAAAAAAGGGCAAAATTCTCATTTTCAAGGTTCCAGAAAGGCAAGTTAATGTTAGTAATGATTAAGCTCTTCTTCCTCCCCTGCAATGGGGTGGGGGCCGGATGGGACCTTCTTACCCAGGCACAATAGTAACATTACCCCATCCTCTGGGTGCATTTGATCGGGAAGGTAGCCAACTTGCAGGGGAGGGGAGCTCACATATTTCCCCCAGCCACCCGTTCTGGGGTTCACACCTGGGCCAGGGGAATGGCCAGGGTATGTAGATGCAGTTTCAGGTTTTAAATGACAGCGATGATTGATGCATGATTAAACGATTGATTTAGAGGGGAGATCATTGTTCCATTTATTTCACAGAAACTCTCTTTGTAAAGACAGAGCCAAATGGAGACAGGGTGGCTCAGGGACTCAGACTGTCCACACACATCACACACTCACACTCCTGGCTAGAGTTTCTAGAACTTACTCTAGAGCTCCAAGGGCAATGAGTATTTGCAGCGGAGTTACCTTGCACAGGGAAGGGAGAACCCACTAGTAGGCAGCAGCAGCTGAGAGCCTACTAAGTGCCAAGTCTTGGAGAATGATGGAAAGAAAACATGAAGCAAGTGCTGTTGTGTTTCTACCAAAGTTTTAGTGGCCGCTCAGAGCTCACTTACCCAGGGAGATGTTCCACTCCCCACCCGACTCGCTCTCTGCTCTTGCTCTTGGTCCCTTTGATATTTTCCTCATGGTTTGATGATTCCTGCGGGAAATTATTGTACTGGCTGACTACACATCTCCTTCCATGGCTCCATTCCTACTAGATGTTAGGGGTCTCCAGGTGCCTGCCCCTGACTGCTAGGATCTGCATGGTATTGTCAAGCCATAGGCACCTGGCACCCCATGGCGACTAACAAATATGTCTCAGTCAGAGGGCACATGTGTCCAGGTGGTACAGAGTTCCTCTGGCTCAGAAACTTGCCACGTCCTCTACTGTGTCATTGTGTCCACACACCTACTGTGTGTGACGGGATGAAGAAACACAGGCTTGACCGAAGGACAGTGAGAGACAGAGAAGGTCCAGCCTTTGCTGTAATGTTCCAGACTAGGGCTCTCCATGAGGATGGTCCCTCCTTTCCATCACCACGGGACACTTGGAATACCTGGAGATGGTTCTGGGTCTACAGCCAGAGAGTGCTGCAGTTGACATTCAAGAGTAGGAGACAGGAGCTCAGGTAATTACCTGACAGTGCACGACATGGTTCCAAATGAGTCATCCTGCTGTAAGTGGCCACAACGCTAAGGTCAAGACCCGGATTCAGATGGACATGGTACACGGAGTTCATTACAGAGCCAAGGCTGGAATGATGGACACCCAGGACTTCAGTGTGGGTGGGCATTGCTGAAGAGGTGGGTGAGAAGCCTCACAAGGTGGAACTCCAGTGTGGACAAGAATGGGGTTTTAAACTGCCTAGCCCTCTCAGTTGTCAACCGAGGTTGGTTCCTCTGGTAGGAACTCCTTTGTCCACGCATTATCTTGGAGGGGAATGGTGACCCTGGCCATATGATCACCTAAAAGCCTTTGTTTAAGGAGAAGGTCCAAGTCCCTTGTTAGAAAATCACTTTGGAATGAGGGGGCCTCATTCTCTCCCCAGTGGTAGAGGAAAATGGGTCTGTGCTGCTTCAGTGGGGCCACGTATACCATCTAGAAAGGACCGTCTCCAGCCCCCATCTCAGCATGGATCCTCCTCCTGGCTGAAGGACAGGGAAGTGGGAGAGAGAAGAGCCGCTGACTCTTTTGTGTTACTCAATAAAGTTCTTTGTGAATCCCTACAATAACATGAAGACAAATTAAGACAAATACAAGTCAAGAGATTGATGGATGACACCAAGCAGCAGATGGGACCCTGAGACCTTAAGCAGGAGACATGCCCAAGCCAACAAAAGCCAGCTGAGCACTGTTTTCCGCTATTGGATGATGCCCCAGATCAGATCTTCCAGGCAGAGTGTGTGGTGTTCTTTTTAAAGTAACTTGGCATTTTAGACCATCTTCTTATAGCACGTGGACTAGACAGTTGTTCAAGGCAGGAGTGTGATGGGGTGGGATGAGGCAAGAAAGATATGTGGAAGGTCTGGATCTCTTCCTTCACAGGGCCCAGGGCTCAGATGCTGTGTGTTCACAAGACAGGAGCTGAGGTCAAGCTAAAATTGCATCTGCCTGCTGGTAAGAGGACCCTTGGGAGTGAAAGGAAGGACATTTCTGGGTCCTTATTGAGGCTCACTTCCACTATCAGATGTCTCCATCCACATAGGTTAGGACACAAGACCCTGTTTTTGTAGACACTGAAGACAAAACAGAAAGCCCTGGAACTTTCCCTGTAGGCTAGGATCCATCCATTTGTGGATAAGCCAGTTGGCAACAGACCTTAGCCCTATGGAAATATGTGATGAAAGGCTCAGTCCTGCCACCCAGGAGCTCATAACCCAGCTGAAGCAGGGTGCACATTTGTCAAATGGTCCCATTGGTCCACAATGACAGTGACTCCCATGAGAAGTCAGAGAGCCTGTGGGAGAAACTGACACCTGTTCCTTCAAGGGCCTTCTTGAAGGCCATGCAGGAGTCTCTGGGCCTGTCTTGAGGAACATGCTAAGAAGCAATTATGCTTCAGGTTGAGATGAGCTAACACCAAGGCAGGGAAGAGCCAGCTCTCCAAGCACCTTCAGAACAATGAACTCCCATGGGCAGAGAAGCACTTCAGACCAGCACCTCCTAGTTCAGGCCTGTGTCCCACAAGACTGTGGCCTTTCCCATAAAAACCGCTTCAGGGAATGAGACCACTGCCAACCCAGCCACTAGATCAGAGGTGGGGAGTCCTCCTGGCTTGCTCCATTTCTGTCATGTGCTCAGCACCGCTGACCGTCTACCATCTCTGCTTCCGGTTACCTCCATCCGCTGTGAGGCCCTGCCTCAGGTTTCTGCCATCTCCTGCCCGATAGCCCTCTGTGTCCTAGCTCATCTCCTGCTGCCAGCCTCCATTCTTTCCAGTGTAGTCTCCCAAGAGGAGCTTTCTGAAGAGTTAGTCCCATGGTTAAAGAAGTTAGCAGTTAGCCGGGCGGTGGCGCACGCCTTTAATCCCAGCACTCGGGAGGCAGAGCCAGGCAGATCTCTGTGAGTTCGAGGCCAGCTACAGAGCAAGATCCAGGAAAGGTGCCAAAGCTAAATGAAAAAAAAAAGAAAGAAAGAAAGAAAGAAAGAAAGAAAGAAAGAAAGAAAGAAAGGAAGGAAGGAAGGAAGGAAGGAAGGAAGGAAGGAAGGAAGGAAGGAAGAAAGAAAGAAAGAAAGAAAGAAAGAAAGAAAGAAAGAAAGAAAGAAAGAAAGAAAGAAAGAAAGAAAGAAAGAAAGAAAGAAAGAAAAGAGAAGAAGCCAGCTGTTATTTTGCACTTCCTGTGTGCCTGGCTACAGTAGGAACATGTCACCTCCCCTAGCCTTGCAGCTACCCTTTGGCATGAGTACAACTGAACAGAGAGGAGCTTAGAAACTTAAGAAGGAGAGACATCCACTAGCCAACGTGAGCGGGCTCTCAGCGCGATAGGTGTTGTCTTAGTTAGGGTTTCATTTGCTGTGAAGAGACACCATGACCATGGTAACTCTTATAAGGGAAAACATTTAATTTGGGTGGCTTATAGTTTCAGAAGTTCAGTCCATTATCATCATGGCAGGTGGCGTGCAGGCAGACATGGTGCTGGAGAAGGAGCTGAGAGTTCTACATCTTGATCCACAGGCAACAAGAAGTGAACTGTGTCACTGGTCGTAGCTTGAGCTTAGGAGACCTCAAAGCCCATCTCCACAGTGACACACTTTCTTCAACAAGGCCATACCTACTCCAACAAAGCCATACCTCTGTGGTGAAACTTTATTTGTGCTGAAATGTGGTGATATTTTATTTGTATGTTAATAAATAAAGCATGCCTGGAGATCAAGGGGGAAAGGGCAGCCATTTTTTAAGTAAACATAGAAGTCAGATAGTGGTCGTACACGCCCTTAATTCGATCACGTGGCAGGCAGGGTCTCTGTGTGTTCAAGGACACACTAGGGAACAGCCAAGCTTGGTAACACACGCCTTTAATCCCAGTACCAACCATAGAGACCTGGAGGTCTGTACAGACAGGCAGTGACAAGGAAGTGAGGTAGCTGGGCTAAGAGCCAGTGAGAAGACAGAACAGCAAGACAATAAAAGCCTGGGTAGACAGGTAAGCTATGGTGGCGCAGTGAGGTAAGGTTAGCTGTGGCTCTCACTATTTCCCTGATCTCTAAGGCTTTCACCCCTATATTTGCCTCTGTGTTTTTTATTTAATAAGACCACATAGAAGTTTGGCTACATACCTCCTAATAGCACCACTCCCTATGAGCTTATGCAGGCCAATTACATTCTAACGGCAGGTGTCTTGAACCTCTGGTGCCTGCGGCCCGATTCTTAGCTACTGTCTACTACTGCTGCCACGCTGACAATTTTTCCATCCCAATCTCCGTTCCTAGACATCTCACCCTCCATCTTCCCCCACTGCCCACCATTTTCATGGCCAGGCACCAACCAGTCTAAAGCAGCAGGAGGGACAAACCATGTTCTCAAAGGTGCAGACCAGCTTGGAACACCAGCCTCCCCTCACCTGCCTCTTAACACTGTGCTTTAAGGCTTAAGGAAAACCCAGCCTCTCCCACATTTCTCCAGAGAAGCATGCTGCCTGGGGGCCACTGCAACCTGCCAGATCTCTGTCACCAGACTTATCTAGCATTGCAATTGTCTTGATGCACTTGCTAAAACTCTTTATGGGTTTCGCAAACGCAGGTGCTTTGGTTTTCCTTTTGCTTAGCCCTGGACGGCAGATGAGGGTCCCTGGTAACTGATGGTTGAGTTGAAGCATACCGCTCTGAGTCATGGCGGGTGAGAATGTGTGTTCAACCGAAAGGTCCAGAGACTGTTCAAAAGCGGGCGTAGCAAATGGGGAAGGGAGAGGAGGTGAAAATACACGGGTGGATGAATGTGTGGAATGGACTGAATCCTAGCTTCCAAGGTGCCGTTAGGATTAGGAGATGGACCTTTATGGGTATTTGGTTAGATCACAAGTGTGGAGAGTTCATAAATGGAGCCAATGTCCTTAAAAGAGAGGCTAGAGCACCCCTTTATCCCTGCGGCCATGTGATAACATGGCCAAATGCTTCCATCCGCGGGCCAGGAAGTAAATCCTCACCAGATACCAACCCTGCTGGTGTTTTAAGCCTGCCCGTCCAGCCTCTAGACCTGTGATCAATAAATTTCTGTTGGTAAGCCATGAATCTACGGTACTTCCTTACAGCACTTGAACAGACTGAAACAGTGTCCCTAAAACATCACTAGCTAAGCCACTCACTTGGAATCAGGCTTGCTTGGGGGACTCTATGTCCCAAAGGCTGCAAAGAGACTGTGGAATTCGGGGCTTCCGTATTTAAGCCTGGCATCCCAAGCACAGTTCATCACGAGTGTGCCGCTGTCACACAGCATTCGGGACTGCAGGCAAGGCTGACGGTCGCTGTGCGGTACCAAGTCACTTAGTATTTCCTGTCCTCTGTAAGGCTTGGCATCCTGGCCTGCCGTGAGCTAGCTGTGTGACCTCAGGTGTGTTCCTCAACCCTTGTGCACCTCAGCATCCTCGTCTCAAAGTAGAGACAATAAAAAATAGCAACTCTTTGGAGTGTCCTTTACTACAAGATGAAAGCATGTTAGAGAAAGAGCCTAATATTGTCATTACGTGCAATATCATGGCACATATAGAGGGCTTTGTTGGTGTTCTGAGAACTTCCTGGTGCCTCCTCCAATTAGCAGAGACCTTCCTAGAAATTCCAAGGGTAGAATAAAAAGTCAGGAAGTTCTATATGCAAGAAGCTGTGTCTGCTCGCAGATCTATAGCCCAGGAATTAAACCCAATCTTCTAGCATGGAGACAACTGGGGGCGGGGGGGGGGGGGGGGGGGCTTGTTTTCTTGCTGTGAGTTCAGGAATCACTGGAGACCCGCCATCTTGGTCAGAAGGCAAGCTCAACACTGGGTAACCCAGGATTAAAGACCATCAATAGCTTGTGACAGGCACTTCCTGAGCAGCTCACCCTGGTCAAATAGCAGCAATCATTAAATATATGAGGTCCGCTCAATTTAATCTCTTTTCATATAGATTGATTGGATCAGCAGACTGACAGAACCAGGAGACAACTGACATTTCTGCATCCTTTTCAGACAAGCTGGAGCGGGGAGGAGGCAGGGAGACCTGTCCTGGGAACCCACCCCAGCTGTACCCCATACAGTTCCCACCTGTGGCAGACTCAAAGCTGGGAGTGCAGCTCAGGGGCCCCAGGCTTGGGGACATTCAAAGGGACAGGAGCCTAATGCTTGTCCTGCTGTCTCTGACCTGACAGGGGTACCGTTACACTGTCCTCTCCTCTCCTCTCCTGTCCCCTCCCCACCAGCACTGGGTTGCTCAAATAACAAATGATATGTAAAGGACCAGACAACCTTGAAAGCCAACAGCCTGAGAAGTCCCCTCTAACCACGTGTGTAGCAAATAACACATGATCTTGGTGTCAGCCTGAAATAGACCGAGGGGCTCAGGCAGGCTACAGAAAAGTTTCTTAGCTGGCCAGAATAGCTCATGCCTGCAATCTCATTGATTTATAAATATATATATATATATATATATATATATATATATATATATATATATATATATATATATATATATATATACAGAAGGGTTGGTGATGCCTATAACCAGAGCTAAAGTATGAGATTCCATTAAAACAAATTTTGAAAAAAGATTCTTGAGCTGGAATATGCCTAAGAAGATGTAGGGTAGCGGAGGTTGCCGAGAAAGGCGTGGTGGAGCAGGAGAAGGTGGGTTAGAGGGATCCCAGACAAACTCCATTCCTTACCTTCACGTTGGGGCAGCCACACAGCTTCTTGTCTATGACTTATCCATGCCCAAATGTCTCACAGCTGGAAGGGATGTGTTCCCTGGGCCACTTCTGAAGGCTTGTCTTGGGTGACACAGAGACATTCAGCCTCTGAGCCCTGAATTACACGGTGAGGCAATGATTCTCTGGTTTTCAGTTTTCTCTGAATCCCATGGAAATGAGCAGGAAGGCCCTGCTGGGTACTAGTCGGTCTAACACGGGCGCTTCCCCAAACTTTCTCCATGTGTGTTTCACAAAGAGAGAGTAGACCTCACTGGGCGATGGTCTCTGGCTAGAATTTCAGGATTCCTTTATTTTCTCAGAGCTGACTTTCAGATTGTCTTCTTTCTGTAGCAAAGAAGAAACAAAGTCGATGTATGCGAATAACACACACTTTCTTCTGGGGGAACACTTGTTAAAGTTAAAAGAAATGCATTTACTTAGAAGCATGATGCAGGGGTTCTCAACCTGTGGGTCATGACCCTTTGGGGGGGGGTCTAACAAGCCTTTCACAGGGATGACCTAAGACCCTCTGTGTAACAGATATTTAACCACAATTCATAACAGTAGCAAATATACAGTTATGAAGTAGCAACGAGGTAATTTTATGTTGGGGGTCACCACAACATAAGGAACTGTATTGAAGGGTCACAGCATTAGGAAGGTTGAGAACCACTGCATTAGGGTCTTGTCACTTGCTCAGTGACAGAGTGCTTGCCTAACATGTCCAAGGCTCTAGGTTTGATCCCTGCACTTGGAGAAAAGAAACCTACCACATAACTGATCGTTGTACATGCTATGAGTTCTTTGAAAATACCTGAGGTCTGGGAATCACGGTTGGGAACTCCTCTCTGTCTCATAATCAGTTGTTTGATTGGATGATTCAAATGGAAAACTTCCCAAATGCAAGAACACGATCAGCCTGAGGAGGTTTTGGAGACCTGCTGCTATCTTTCTTGTGCTCAGCTTTCCAGTCTTTAAAATGGGTGGGTGTTGGGTAAGACCACCTCTCATCTCTAGCCTCACCAAAGCGTATGAGTACCATGTCCTGGACCCCCGCCTCACTTCTCCCTCACTGAGCCCCAAACCTCACACACATCCCTCTCAGACTAGTCCCAGCCTCTTCACTTCCACGTCTCCTTGTCCCCGTCCTGGCCTCGTAGACCATTCTCGAAGTCGGATCCAGTACTGCTGAGACAACATACCGTGTTCCCTGAGAGCTGCCACCGTCTGTGTCTCCGTGGGTCTGTCTCCTCCATCGCTGCCTCCTGCTGCCACGGCTACCACCCTTCCCTTGCGTCCACTTCTTAGCCCAGCCAAGCACACTTTTGCTCACCCTGTAGGGATCCTCTCTCAGCATCGCCTCTTCTGTAAGGTTTTTCTCCATCAGCTCCCATCTTTAGCCTGAGACAGGCCTCACTCTGTTGAGCTCCTGGGCCACTGTGGTTTTGCTTATATTGGATGGTGTCATATATGAGTGTTTGTCTCCCACACAGGACTCCCAGCTTCTTTGTGTGCTCAGTGGTCAGCACAGGCACCAGCATGGAGTAGGCTCTCAAGAAATACATGACAAATCCCTGAATGACCTCACGAACTATTTACCATATAACTCTAGGTGGCTTCGGCACTTTCTCTCTCCGCTCACTTCATGGTCTTTCTCATGGTGTCTCAGGGTCTTCATGGGCCACTGCCTTGTGAGGACATGTGACTTCATCATCTAGTCTCATACTGTATTAGCGACTTTTGCATCACTGTGACAAAGTACCTGACCGAGGTGACAAGGGAGGAAGATTTCTGCTGGTTCCTGATGGCAGTCACGGCACAAAGGGGTAGGGTACAGTGACTCTGTCTATGGAGGGGGAGTTGGAGGCAAATCAGGAAGCAGAGAAGGTACCAGAACCAGGGTTGGTGTAACCTTTAAACCTTTACCTCTAGTGACTTACCGCCCCCCCCATTAGACCCCACCTCCTAAAGGCTCCCCAGCCTCCCCAGCTGGGGAGCAAGCCTTCAAAACAGGAGCCTGAGGGGGACAGTCAGATTCAAACCAAAGCAGTGTTCCTCCCAGGAGGCCCCGGGCTTCTGCCTCCCCTACCCCACTCCCCTCTGGGCAAACAGCAGTCTTCCAAAGAGACTCCCTCTTCAGGAGCTCTGACAGAGCTTCTCAGTGCCCCTGGAACGCCACCAGTTCTATTTTATGCCTTCCTCAGTCCGGCGCATTTCACCGCTGTTAGGTCTTCCACGCCAGCCATACCGCGCCGTGCACCAGATCCAGTGATATGTGGAGGAAAGAAATGTCTATTTTAGTCTCAAGAAAAATCATGTGATTTTGCTTAAGTTCAATTTTAAAACATGGAATATGACTGAACTTAATGTTAGTACTTAGGAAAAATGTTCGCAGTAATTATAGATGAGGATACATATATGCAATTTATTTCAAATTTAGTAATACAAAAAAAAATTCTGGATCCAAACGTAACTATTTATAACTTGGCCAGGAGAACTCTGAGAATCCCAGTTATTTCCCCAGAATAGGGTATTCTTCATGTATCTTATTTAAGCAATAATGCATGACAGAGCATGAATTATGGCATATTAATTCTCACCTAGTGTGCTATTAGGCTAACGCTGACGGCCGAAGCTGTCAGTGCAACTAGGCATGAATTAATATCTAATATTCCCCTGCTGAAATGTCTTATTGAGATTATTTTATTAGGAAAGGTTATTCCTTTAGAAATACTTTCGTATGCTTGTTGGGAAAGGGGCTCTTGGGGAGGCTTCACAGCTTCTTCCAACCGTCATTTCTGAAATTTTTGGCATCTCGGAAAACCATCTCTAGCGACATGTACACCGTCTTTGGGAAGCTGTCTCTAGCTGGGTGCAGTAGAGGCCCACAGGAACAGGAAACAGACACCATCTTGTGCCTTAGTTCGAGCTGAGGCACAGCGGTAGAAGTGCCCGCCTAGAACACACAAAGCCCTAGGTTCCGTCTCTAGCACAGAGAGAAGAAAAACAGTGGAAATAAATTCAGCCTTGTGGTCGTGAGCACAGCACAGCCTGGTGCAAATGTAAGAAGATGCCAGCAACGTTTCCAGCATCGTCGAGGACGCCACTGTGGCGTGACGTAATGGGAACTAGCAGGATCTGCATCGGAAGGACAGGATTCGAATCCTGACTCTACCACTTCCTAATAGCACCACAGGGGCCCAAGTAATTTAGCCCTCTCTGGTCCATACTTCTTCTGCAGAACCATGGAGGGAACTTTGGGCAGCCCTCTGCCTCACAGGCCTGGTGTGATACATGAGCTTCAATTATCTGCAGTTCTGCAGTCTCCCCACCCAAATATCCCCTGTTGCAATCATCCCCCCCCTCCCTCCCTCCCTCTCTCCTCCGTTACAGATGAACTTGACAGCCTTGTGCTTGCAAGGCAAGTACTGAACCTTTGAATGGCATCCCCATCCCATTCCTTTGCACATACACTGAAGTAGCCCAAGGTCCCCACAGAAGCCAAGAGGGTACCAGCTCCTGGCATTGACAGCAACAAGGTAAAAAATTAAACCTCTAGGCTTTATTAGACATCACCCGTTCTCAGGTATTGTGTAATAGCAACAGGAGAATGGACCTCCTGTCGGCATGCTCCTTCAATGTGAGTGCTTCAGGTTAGGTATTTGTTTATTCAGTTGGTGATGGAACTGAGTAGTCAAATGAATCTGTAGGAAGGAAACAGAAGCACTTGGGAGTGTATTTCCCTAGTATGAATTTAGTAGTTCAAAGTATCAATAGATGGGTCCATCCCTCTAAGCCACAAGCTTTGTTTAAAAATTGCTGTGTGGCCTTGAGCAAGAGTCTTTCCCTCTCTGGGCAGGTCATCTTGGTTGGGACCGCCCAATTGTGACATACGTAAATAAATCATGCCCCGTGGTGACTGGAGACTAATAGCATCTTTAGTGGTGCTTCTCCAAGCCTACAGTAGTGGTCACCTCCAGATGTGCTAATCACGGACTCTGCAAGCTGCCCAGTCCATCTGGCACAGCACCTCCCCCTAAATCTTCACTGAGATGCCTTGAGGCAATGCCCATCGTACAGAGTTACCCACTGAGCCCTCCTCACCAGGCATATTGTCGGGTTTAAAACGTATGGAGCTAGCTTCTTACAACAAACGAGGGAAGGCTCAGAGTGTCTGATCTTTGGAGCCCTAGAAATCTTTCTGTTCCTCCCACAGCTGGAACGGATCCTAGGAGCGAAACAAGGGCAGTCTTGTGTGTCACACAGTCCAGGCCCTCGGCATTGGAGCGGTTCTCTGCCCACACGTGGACAAACGCCGAGAGGTGCCGCTGCCCAGGTGTGCATCACACCTCTTCACTCTGGTGTGTGCAGTTTGCACAGCTGTAACCGGCATGTGAGCATGCTCGAGAGAGCTGCCTGGAGGGAACAGCCACGCTGAAGGCTGGGGAGTGGTCATGGGCTGCATGCTGCTCAAAGAGCCACCTGCCTCGAATGGTGAGCTTCCCTGGAGCCTATACCCCAGGGCTGATGATCTTGAGGCCCTTTCATCTGGAACCTCCATCTCAGTTCTGGGTTCTCTGGGGGACTTCCTGTTTGACTCTGGAGTTGCCAGTCTGTGTTTACTTACCTCAGTAAACAGCAAGGGAATCCAGTGTCCTTTCTGGATGTCTGGGGGCTGGCAGGAGTCTGAGCTTTATCCATCCTTGTTCTGGCTCCACAGGAAGCTGAAGGAGCTGCAGCTCAAGAGACACGACAAGGCAGAGCTCAGTCACAGATATCTCTAAATGTCCTCCTAACCTCATTGACCCGGTCTTTACCTGTGAGATAGGGTTTGGTTCAGTTCTGGTCTTTAAAGTACCCACCTGTGCCTTAGACATGCGCTCTTTGACACAGTCCAGAACAGAGCCATGGGTATAGCTTGACTTACAAAACAAATTCCTGGGAGGCCAGGAATTGCTGTGCGGCAAAGGAGGCTACTGTTCATTTATCCTCAGTACAGGACATTTGCTGATTGGCCGGCACAGCAGCCTTCCCAGGTACGCCTGTTAGAGCTTTCTAACTTGCTGTGACTGAGTAGAATGAAGTAAGAAAACCCATTGTAGAGATGGTATTGCTGAGGCCAGAGAATCAAACTTCAAGGAATGGCAGGACCATGGACTTGTGGAAATTTGGGAACTAGGAAGTTGGCCTCATGCTTTTGCAATGCACACTCAGCTGAAGTGCTTCTGATGATCCAGGAAGGCCAAAAATCTCTGTAGGAGAATGGCATCCACACCATCACCCAGGACCCCAGAAGAAGACAGACTTGGACGTCTAGCACATGGGAGTTGAAAAATGCACTTTAAAAAAGTTCTTCCTTTGGCATGGCATTTTTCTGGTGGTGTTTTTGCTTTGTTAAAATTCCTTGTCCAAGCTTTAATCCCAGCACTCAGGAGGCAGACAGAGGCAAGCGGATCTCTGTGAGTTCGAGGCCAGCCTGGTCTATAGAGCAAGTTCCTGGAGAGGCTCCAAAGCTACACAGAGAAATCCTATCTCAAAAACCAAAGCCAAAACAAAACAAAAATGTCTTGTCAACTCATGCACACCGAATCCAAGGCTGGCCCTAAGGGGAGTAGCTAGCGCTTACCAACTGTTAGACTACCTTCTCAAGGAGGTACCGTGTATAGAGTCTGGGCCTGGGTTTAGTTCTTGCCTCCAAATGGAGAATGGAGAATGTCAATGTCTCCTTCTTGCCCATCTGGAAGGTACTGGGATTCCGGGCCTGAGCCTCCTTGGTGGTATGCATCCCCTCCTGTAAACAGCTGGGCCCTCCTTGGCAGCTGCTGCCGATTAGTAAATTACAAGGTCAAGATTAAAAAAGAAATGACTAAAGAATAAAACCTTTAGTCAGGCAATTTGAAGTCAGGCTGCCACAATGAACACCTGTTGAGAAAGCCCATTATGAGGAGCCAGGGCTCTGGGTGGAAAGAGCACCGTGAATTAATTTTGATTGCCTCACAGAACTTTGCATAACAAATGATCTCCGATGGGGGTGTCCAGGGACTTGAGCTTGGGGGAGGGGGGCAGATTTTACTTTTAGTAAGGTAACATAAGCTCTGCTAGGACATTAAAATCTACCATTGACTGCCCTTGTCTGTATCCCTCTGTTTGAAACAGATTGTGCATGCTAAAGTTACCATGTATTATGCTTCTGGGGAAAAAGAGTAACAATTGATATCAAAATCTTTTCAAAGAAGTTGAGAAAGCATGAGGTCAGAGACTCGTGACTCCCAGATTGTTAAATCATTTATTTATGTCTGTGTCTGTGTAAATGGAGCTTGGGGGCTATGCTGTGTGTTTTAAGCAGCCTGCGTTTTATTTTTCAAACACACCACACACACACACACACACACACACACACACACACACACACACACACCTAATACTTTTTTGTAAGACAGGAATAGTGTAATAGATTTGCTAAAAGCGGATTCGCTTGCTGTTCCGTGACCTTTGTGCTTTGTAATGTCATCAGAAATGAAAAATAAAAGTTAGGCATTAGCAACGCTGAGGTACTGTGGACTAGATCGTGGGGGTGGAGTAGTGGATGCACTGAATATTAAGCAGTTTCATTCTTTCCTGAAAAGAAAGAGACTTCAACTAAAAGACATGGTGTTCTACCTGTCTGCCAGTCCCTGATTAAATCTAGACGCAGGCATCCCATCTGCTTGACCAAATGAAGAGTGCAATATTCTACTAACTACTTTCTATTATCGTTCAACTTAAAGGTTTCTCGGGAAAGCGATCCTCGGTTCATTTGAAGTTTGTCTGCCACACAAAAGGAAGTTCCCGAAAGCCTAATGCTGTTCAGCTAATCGGCAGCACATAGGCAGCTGGTGAGCTGGCTGTGCACTGTGTTCTCAATACCTGACCGCTACTATTACAGGGGTGTTCATAGCGGTAGACCCCCATTTGTTGTGAGTCAAAAAACCTAGAAATACCTCAAGGACAAGGGACAACTAAGAATATAACACAAATTAAATTAAAACTACTATAAATTTCTGTCGCACCACAGTCCAAACGGCTGGCCTCATGAAAATAACAAATGCTGTTGAGGGCCTGGGGGAGGAATCCTTAGACACTACTGGTGGCATTGTGAATTGGTGCAGTCCCTATGGAAATCAGTACAAAGGCTCCTTAAAAAACTTCAAAATAGATCTGTCAGATAACCCAGTTATGCCACACCTGGAGACAATACTGGAAGGCATCTAAGTCAGTGTTTCATTGAGATACTTGTGCGTCCATGTCTGTGGCTCCTTTCTCCTCAACAACCAAGCTATAGAACCAGCCTTCGTGCCCACCACCAGATGAAGGGATAAAGAAAGGGAGAAGAACACAGTAGAGCTTCTGACCTGGCCATAAAGAACAAAACTATGTCATCTGCAAGAAAATGGATGGAACTGGAGGTCATTGTGTTAAGTGAAGAAAGCCAGACTGTACTTTCTCGAATATGCATAATCCAGATTTAAAAAAAAAAAAAGACATTAAAGTATGAAGAAGGTTGTTTGGAAAGAGGAAGAGGACTGACCCTTGTGGTGAGGAGGCAAAGTACATGATATATGTGTGTGAAAATGTCATAGTGAAACCCAATGTTTTGTACAATGAATAAACACCAATAAAAAGTAATAAATTTAAAAAAACTATAAGCCAAGTCTTAATTTTTTTCTCTAGGATTTTTTTCTGTCACTAGGGATGTTTAAAGTTACCGTGTTGAGTTGTATGACAGTATTTTCCCTCCCTAACATATATCTTTTTACTAAATGGATTAAATCTTTTTTTTTTCAAACGGTTGCAGCTTAGCGTCCAAGTGTGAGCATCACCCACACATTCCCCACCTACACTTCCAAGCCCCAAGGGGGTGAAAGTTTGAAGTTGGGTTGTTCCTCATTCTTGCCTATGTTTTTATAATCGAAATGATGGGATAACCCAGCTGAGGGCAAATCTACCCAGCTTGCTTGCAAATGCTCTCCCCCTGAGCACCTGCTTGGAAAAAGAATTCCAATTTCGGTACAATTCGGAAAGTCTTTGGGGGTTCCTCGGCTATATTAGATAATTGAATATAGCTTTCTCTAGTTGGAAAAAAAAATATCTCACACATGCAACTTCCCCCGAACTCCCAACTCCCTCAGCACACTAGTCAATTCTATGACAAAGTTAATCTGGAGCGTGACTTATGGAGTCCCAGTGGGAGGTCACTGGGGCCGGTAAATATGTAAACAGGGCTTTTTCAGTTTCCGTTTCGCATGAATACAAAATAAACTGCGGCCCTCCGCACGCTGGAAAGTTCTTCCTTAAAGTTAATAAAATCTGTCAACTTCCATAAAGGCCGAGAGGAAGGAGGTCCACAGGTGCAGCCGGTCGGCCGAGGCTGGGGAAGTCGGGGCAGCTAATACAAAGCCCTGGGCACCGCGCGCCTCTTCCCATCAATTCTCATCAAGCGTTATTAGTCATCTGCCGCCTCGGAGGTGCGTCCGCGCTCGCCCCGCAGAAGCGACAATGACATTTGGCCGCGCTGCAGGTGCGGCTGTGTGTGGCCGCGGCCGAGTGGGGCCGCCTTTGTGGCGTTCCGGTCCTTTGATCTGGGCACAAAGGGCGGCGGAGCGGCAGCCCCCAGCTTTCTGCTCGCAGCTCCGCCCGCGCGGGAGGGGACGAGGCAGGAGGAGTGGCAGGCTGAGAGAAGGGGCCTCGGGAGGGGGGGATCCATAATATTTATTTCAACAATAGCTTCAAATCTTTCTAAACATCATAAGAACACGGCTCATTAAGCCCACAACAGCCTTGAAATTGTATTATAAAACCGCAAAACAGAAATCAATACATTTGCTAGAAAGGAGGTAATGAAATATATTGAGTTGCCTGAGAAGTGGTTTGTATGAATCATAATATTATTATGTGCGCATCAATTCCATTCCAATACTTAAAGTTAACCAGCTAGCGAAGAGCACCCTGAACCCTCGTTAAACAAACTCTCCGTTACTCCCCAGGCCGGCCATCCTGTAATAACCGAGGGAGGAAGTCAGATCAATGTTGCCCACCCTGGGCTTCAGCTGCGCAGCTCTATTGCTTCCTGGCCTGATCAATACTGGCTCACAATGGCCGGGGGAAAGCCGGGGGCAGGCCCGGAGCTTCAGGCTGGAGCTTCCATCCAGAGCAACACCGCCCCTGCTTCTGCGAAGGGGGCTCTGGCCAGCTGCTCAGCCCCTCCCAACCGAGGCTGCAGCTTCCCTCCGGCGCACCCCTCTGGTCGGGAACTCCTAGTGTCTAGGCTTCCTCTACCCTACTAAGTGCGACCATTTCCAGTGGCCCCAGCACCTGACACTTACCCAATGCAAGGGGTGACCTCTAATTTGTTTTTTGGTTTTTTTCTCCTTGCTTTCCGTTTGCAAATAGATATCGGTTTCTTCCTTCCAGGGGGCGAATTGAAACTTGATGCGTTTTATCCTTTCTTCTTACTATTTCTCCCAAACAGGACCCGATTCTGAAATGTGGTCCACAGGAGACTGGAAATCATGGAGGGTAAATCGCTGGAAATCATGGTTAAGAGGGTTTGTGGGACCTAAAGCTTATGCAAGTTGAGGAGGAGGTTCTCTGAAAGAAAAATGATTTGGCTTTTCCAAACTTAAAAAACGGGTCTTAGGGAGGGCTCCAAGGATGGAGGCCTTACACCTCCTTTGGGAATCTCACTCAATGGACAGCCAAAACCCACGAAAATAAAAATGCCCTGTACACGCAACTCCAAACTGCCTCCAACCCTACGAGTTGCCATGCTGTCTGGTTCTCTTGCTCCGGTGGCCCCAGAGCCAGCAGGGTCACCCAGAGACAATTGTTGTAGTAGGAAGATCAGGAAGGGCTCAGCTCAGCCCAGCTAGCCAGTCCGAGGGTCCTCTGAGGCTCTAAGATGGGGCTCCTCCTGGTCCACCCCCTGGCTCCACTTGTGGCCCTCGCTCTGTGCATTTGAACCAAAAGTTGAAGCAGGAAGAACTGTGGAGTCCTGGGACACTGGTCACTTTGTGGACACAGCCACATATAAATGTGTTTGCGTGGACACACATACACACAGAGACAAACCCTCACCCATGCACAGATGCATACACACATCCAAGTCCAAGCTCTGGGACAGACTTTTGCCTCAGCAAACACCTCCAGGTACAGCTGGACGGCCCCAAACAGTGGTTCCCTGCCTCTCCAAGACATTTGGCTATGTTTGGGGATATCTTGGATTGGCATCACCTGGAAGAAAGGGAACAACTGGTTTCTATCAGGTCAGGGAGGGGTACTACTAGTCATACACAGGGCAGCCCCTCCCAACAACCCCAGCCTCAAATGACAAAGGTGGTGAGAGGTGGAAGTCTAGGCCAAGGCTATACCCCACTGCTGCTTTTCATAGTTCACAATGTTATGGTTACTGTTTCAACCCCAGTGGCTTTGACATTCTATCCAGAGAAGGGGTGAGTGAGCTCTGAGACCCTGCGCTCATCTTGCCCATGGCCGGGAAACAAGCTTTGTGTTTCAACCTCTGACGCTAACCACCTACAGCCATTGTCCTCATGTTTGCCCGTGGCTCCAGCCGGGGCCCTTGCTTGAGTCAGGGACACTTGTGCACAGTGTCTCTCAGAATTTGCCTTTAGAATGTCACTCTAACTCAGCTGTCAGTGCCCAGCTTTGCCAGGGGCTGGCTGTGGGGGTCGCTGTCCACGGCTAGCCCAGAGTCACAGAGGAGTCAGACATGGAGGCTCATTTTCCGGAGCTACGTCTCCCGACCCCTCCCCTTATTCTTCTTTCCCAACCTCCTTTTCCTTTCTTTTCCCTGCCAGTGGCCGGCTGTCTCATGCCCCTCCCCCACTGCCTGCTGTCTCACGCCCCTCCCCCACTGCTTATCCCAGAATTGATCACCCCTGCCATCTTGCCTGCTTCTAGAGACAGGCTTTGCAGTGACCCCAGTTTTTGCTCTCCCTGGCTGAGAAAGAACAGTGGTCATCCAGACAGCACGACCACCATGTCTTTGCTTGGAGAGGGAGGGCCATACCTTCCACACAATCCCAGTCACACACACTTAGATGACTGAGGCCAGCGCTGGCCACCCATTGACCAGGCAGATGGCCACCTGGCCCATGACTGAGCCACCTCAGAGTCCCCACACTGGTTTAGCTTGGACACAGAACACTAAGTCAGAGCCCTGTATTTCTGCATGAGTTAAAAACTTTACATAAAATGTCTTGGCTGTTTTGAGAGCCAAACTAGAAAATAATTGGTTCTGGGTGTTTGTTTGTTTGTTTGTTTTTGTCTTTTTTTCAGATTTTCTTAAATTATTTTTAAAAAATTTGTTCTCACATCAGGCGTGTACCCGAGGAATGAACCAAGAAGAAAAATGTAGTGGTACAAAACTCTCCTCACTGCGGTTGATGTGATGATTTCATTTTGAAACTTCAGAGGAAGAAGTTCAGTGACAAGAAAGAAAAATTGCCCAGGCCTAACATATTAAACTAACTTAAACAAAATAACTCAATCATCCTGTGAGTTAGGATTTGCCATAATTTGGTTTATGGAACGAATATTGAGTAAGAAAGTCAAAATGATTTCTTTCTCTGTAAATTTTTTGGGGGTTTGTTTATAAATGCAGAGATTCCATCATAAAATATATGAGTTTTCTTTAAACCAAGCATGCAAAACATTAGGAATTCCTCCAAAATGGCAAGCAATTTATTCTTGTTTACTCTATTTATTGCCTCCAGGGTGTCCATAAAGTCTGGAAACACAGGCAAATATAAACAATGTGATCAAGGACATCTTTTGTCATAAAAAGCAGCTAATAATATCTAGATCCCCAAGCCTTACGGTCATCTTTGATTATCTCTGTCATATAGACAGTAAATGTGAAAATCCAATTCACATTTCCCAGGTTATATTCAGATACACAGTCTAATTGAGAGTAAATACGTCTTCTTCTACATAATAATGAATTCCACTTGTGCAAAGTTTTCTGGAGGGCAGAGCAAACTGAAAATGAGTAGTGCAGAAGATAGTTTCTTAAAGTGAAGAATGTTCTCGAGAATTTATCGGTTTCTGAGGTGGTTTTCAGTTTCTTTAAATCAAGACACGACATGGTGAGTTAATAATAATGATGATGAGGGTGGCAGTTCCAGTCCCTTGGGCTCTGTTGCGTGACAGATGCTCAGCTATGGACTTGACGCGGTCCATCTCAGTGGAAACTCCTGCCTGGTCTGCTGGGATCAGGGATGGCTTTAGGCACACCACAGAACACAGCAACACTCTTGTTCTGTTTAAGTGAGTCTAGGCCTGGGTATTCACTATGAATGAAGTATGCCAAATGGTGAAGAATACAGAAAGACAAAAACCTTCAGGCGGTGTGACATTGATTACAATGTTCTTTCTTCCTCACTTCCCTTTAGTGTTGGGCAAAATTTCTACAGGAGCAAAAACATCCCAGGATGAAATTCCTATCAACTCTATTGTTGGGGAAGCTCTCTTAGTTTCCAAGATTCCAAACTCACTCATAAAGTTATCTAAAGGTAAGAAAAATGCTTACCACCGGAGCTGACTGGTCTACTGGGAGGGTCAGAGACACCAAAATTACTTGAAAGGTATCTTTGGGGTAGCCTGATGGTGGTGGCACATGCCTTCAGTCCCAGCACTGGGGAGGCAGAGGCAGGCAGATCTCTCGGAGTTCTAGGCCAGCCCGGTTTACAAAACAAGTTCCAGGACAGCCAGGACTACACAGGGAATCCCTGTCTCAAAAAGCAAAAACAAAAGGTAGAGAAGAAATCTTTGGAGCCACGTTTGAAGTTCTGATTCAGAGTTGGGACATCAGGCTGGTGACTTACTCCTCGGGTGTTTGATATGATTTCTAATTTTTGAGGGTAATGGTAATATCATCTTCACGTGTTGCCATGATATCTGAGGGACGACAAATGTGCTTAAGTTTTGTTGAATTAGTGATGACACTGATTGTACTAATAAGTCAGGACTTATGGGGTTAGAGTCAGTAGTCTGTGCTAGGAAGTATGCTTGTCCCCAATTTAAAGTATGACTCGTCCCTCAGCCTCCGTTCTTCTCATTGGCCCCATACTCATCCTATTGCTCACCAAACCATCTGAATCTGAACTTCAGCTGAATGTAAGCAAACCTTGTTTGCCACACTGCCTAAGTTTATAATATCCTACACACACACACACACACACACACACACACACACACACACACACACACGTTGGGAGGGCCTGGGTCCCAGTGCCGCCATGCTTGGGGACATCTGTGTTTGCTGATGTGTGTGTATGTCTTGCTAGTAAGAGAAGGACTGGCTTTTCTTTTACATCCCTGCAAATCTTGGAAGTGTTCAAACTATCATTTTCAGCAACTGAAGCAGTATTTTAACAGAAAATTGCAAAGAAAAGAGTATTTGGGTACCAAAAGTTGGGACTGAGAGCAGGAGCAGTATGACGGTAGCTCTCATCTAAAAGAGAACCGACTCCCATCCACCTCTGCAGCTCCTGCGCTAACTTCATGGCCAGCCTTCTCGTTCAGGCCCTAATTGCTGGTTTTAACTGTCCCCCAGCCGCACACAGCTCTGGCCTTCTGGCTCTAGGCTGCCTCTTCGCACCCTCCCCTTCTCCAAGGCATGGGTCATTAGCTGATGTAACTTGCTGGATGGCTTCTGTTCATAGAGCAGCCTCTCCTGACTGCTCCCCACAGGGCTGGGGCTCTGGAGAGGAGGCAGGTAAAATGGGGAGGCAAAGCTGGCGACAAGCAGGGCTTCAGAGGTGTTCTCTCCTCACCTGTGAGAACAGAGAATGCACCCCCACAGTTGAAGCCCACTTCTCTGGTTTTGCTGAGTTTGACAGCTCAGACCTGACACCTCCTTAGGAAGGCTACTGTAGGTTTAATATTTTCACTATTTGAAATGCAATTCCAAATATTTCCGAGTTACACTCCACTCACAATCAATCTAGAAAAGAACGTGAGCCCAAGGGAGGGGACAGCAGACACCACTTCTGTGTCTAGATCTTCCGTGGTGAGGGTGGAGACATCATAAATTGTCTCTGTACCAATTTTCTCTGCAAAGGTCAGGCAAAGTCTCAAAGATTTAAAACTGGGGGAAAGGGCATGTGGATTTCCTAACTGAGGAAGGAGGCTTCCAGTGTCTGCATGCTAGGGTGGGGTTCCCAGTACCTCCAGGCCCTGCTAACGTTATCAAAGATCCAATCTCCTCTCCTCAAGAAAAGATTTGGGTTGGGGGGGGGGACTGGATTCCAAACACCCACCTTTAACTAAAACCTCTTTTGGAATTTAGAAACTCTAGTTCTGTAAGGACCAGATCCCTTCTCTGCCCCAGGCGGAAAGTGTTTCCTGGGTTCAGGTAATTTTCTCAGGGTTTGCGACACCGACTCTGTGTCTTGGTGTTTACAGGAAACCATGAGTCCAAAAGGAAGAGCTCCAGGAATGTTGCAAGCCCTCCCTGAAACTTCATAGTTATAAGACATCTTCAGGCTGAGGATGTGGCTCCTTGGTAGACCGCCTTTCTAGCACCCTCGCCTTGGTTCCTAGCACAGCCCAACAAGCTCACAAGCATGCTGACTGCTTCCACTTTCTGTCACTCGGTGGAAGTTAACCAACTGTTTTTCCAGGTTCTTGGAGCGGTCACTCCAGTTTCCCGAGACCTGGTTGTGAGGCAGAATCCCGGGGCAAAGTCCTACGGGCTGATGGCAGAATGCTAATTGGAGTTTTGAGTGGCTGTTGAATATTAACCCTGACACTGTCCTGGACAGTAAGTTTCTGGCCTGCATTGTTGACTTTGGGCCGGGCAGACGCCCTGTGTCTCGGGAGGCCGGACAGCATCCAGGCTCTACCTTGTACTCATGTCCTCTCTGGTCATGACAACCAAAGATGTCTCTGGATCTCTCCAGTGTCTCTTATGGGGCCAATGTTACTAGTTGAAAACTGTTGCTCTCATCAAGGGGAAAAGCCATGTATTAGATATTTCTGCTCCACTTGAGAGAGGGCTCCTGCAAAAGAGTGCCTTTCTGAACATAAAGTAAAAGGAAAAAAATAATGTATTTTCACCTTGTAACAAAATGTTAAACAGCCATTAAAAAACGCTTTAAAGACACTTTCTAGGCTCTAGAATATGCCCACCCTGTGATGTGAAGCAGGGCATGAGAATGTGCGTGCCACCTGTATTCTATACAATGTCCACATCTGAAAACACTAAAAACGTCCCCAAAGGTAAAAGCACAAAATTAAAGCCGTAGTCATTTCTGGGCAGCAAGATAATGTAGTATGTACTTTCTTACTTAAGCTTTGGTTTTTTCCAAACTATTTACCTCTTGAGTCTTGCATTGCACATCGGACTAGCCCAGGCTGGGAAGCTTCACACTGCCATCCTCTGCTCTAAGTCTGGCTTTCTTCCATGCTGGAAGCAACCCCTTTCCTAGTCCTGTGACCATTCTGCTCATTAAACACTCACATCATCTACTTCACTCTGGGGCTAAGGTTCCAAGGTCAGAATTGTTTACATACACCTTGCTTCTCAGACTGAAAACTCATTCACACACTCATCCCTGACCCCAGCACTGCACTAAGAACTGGGAAATTCATCGATGGAGAAGTAGGTGGAGTCCCTGTCCTCAGGAAGAAGACAGTAAACCAATAAACAAATACAATAAACATATACGATGAGGCAAGACAACTGGTCATCCAAGGCCCCTCTAGGGAAGTAGTATCTGAACTCAAAGCAAAGAACAAATTGGAGAGTGGAAAGACTTGTGGGAACAAACTGACGGAGCCTGAAGGGGCAGTGTTGCAGACAAAGGGGAGAGCTGTGAGGGGTGGCGTTGAGGGGTGGGTGTGGGTAGGGATTGAGGTTGCCAAGGGGCAAGAGGCAGCTTCCAGTCTCCTGCGTCAGGCTTGGACCTAACCACAGAGGTGGCAGAGCTAAATCAGACTTTGGAGCCGGGGGCCCTGGGATCTGTCTTCTAAGTGGTTCTGGGATACTAGGAAATTGTATGCCTAAAGCAGAGAGACCAACGTGCCAGACCTGTGTTTCATTAGCCGCATCTCAAGTTGTCTGATGGCTGGCAAAGTATGAGAAGAGTTGGTCTCAACCTGTACATTGTACTTCACAAGGCAGTATGGACAGGAGCTAGGCACAATGGGACATACCTGTAATTCCCCCATACTTGAGACCTAGGAGGATCTCAAGTTCAAGGTCTCAAAAAACTAAATCCAAATCAAATATCTACACCTAGAGGGGATGGGTACTATGTGTTTTTTTTTTTTTTTTTTTTTTTTTTAGTGATAAAAGATAACTGAGGCCGGGTGGTGGTGGTGCCCACCTTTAATCCCAGCACTCAGGAGGCAGAGGCAGGTGGATCTCTGTGAGTTTGAGGCCAGCCTGGGCTACAAAGTAAGTTCCAGGACAGGCTCCAAAGCTACAGAGAGAAACCCTGTCTCAAAGAAAAAAAGAAAAAAAAAGATAACTGAACAACACAGGATCTGATTACACCATTGTTTTTCTCTGGGCTGAAGGAGCCGTGACATAGAAGACAAGTGTAGCTGTGGTTATGGATGTGGCTCTTCTCCGTGGACGGAACGAAGTACGGCCGTGGACCACCACCTTAGAATCTAGACATGGCTTTACAAAGATTCATCTCGGGGCAATAGATAAGGATTTTTTTTTCCCTTTTTTGTCTTTAGTTGTTTTGTTTTTTAAAGAAAGGAAAGTTCCAGGGCTGGAGAGAAGGCTCAGAGGTTAAGAGCACTGACTGCTCTTCCAGAGGTCCTGAGTTCAATTCCCAGCAACCAAATGGTGGCTCACAACCATCTGTAATGAGATCTGGTGCCCTCTTCTGTATACATAATAAATAAATAAATCTTTAAAAAAAAAAAAAGAAAGGAAAGTTCCTTATTAAAATAGGTATTTATTTGTGAGTGTAGTGATTCACACCTTTAATCCCAGGATTCAGAAGACAGAGGTAAGCTTATCTCTGTGAGTTTGAGACCAGCTTGGCCTATGTAGTGAGTTCTAGAACAGCCAGAGCTACATAGTGAGATCCTGTCTTGAAAGAGAAAGAGACAGAGAGAGAAAGGAAGGAAGGAAGGAAGGAAGGAAGGAAGGAAGGAAGGAAGGAAGGAAGGAAGGAAGGAAGGAAGGAAGGAAAAGGTATTTATAAATATTTACTATGCTGGGTTAGTGCTCCACATTTTTAAAAAATACATATATACCTTGGGGCTGATGAGCTACTCAGCACGTAAATACAATTGCCACCAATCCTGAGTTCGATCCCCTGACTCCACTTGGTGAAAGGAAAGAACTGACCTCTGACCCCCGACCCTCTGACCTCCACACTCACACTCACCTATGCTCACCCACTCTCACCCCCCTCCCCCAACAATAAATACGTTTTAAAATCCCTCCGCCTTGCCCCCTCGGGAATCTGGCTTCTCCCTTTTGTATGCGCTAGCTTGTGCTGACCTCAGGACAGATCCTGCCTCCTTCCAGTTCTTAGGGGAAAGGCCACAGTGCTGCGCACCTTTGTCTACCCTGTGGGTCTCCCTCCTCAAGTACTTCCTTCCGCTGACCTGTGGCTCCTGACTGCCTTGTCCTTTGAAGCTGGTGAGCTGTTATTTCTAGCAACCCTCTCTAATCCTCGAATAAACATTTTTGTTTCCTCCAGAGTGTTACAGAAAGACCAAGCCTTAGAAGAGGCCCCATCTCCATCAGCATTGTGCTATAAAAGGAAGCTAAATGTGGGTCCAGCCGGGTCAAGAATAGAAGCAGGGCGGACACCTCCAAGTTCCCCCCATGTTGGTCAAGCCCCCCGACCCACGGGCTTTCTCGGCTTTGTGCCACTCGGCAAGGAGGGCCAGAAAGGAATGGCTCCCTAAATTTCCTCTGAGGGACAAGAGCTGTGTTCTTTGGGGGCCTCTATTGTCACTGAGAAGTTTTCTGCGGAGGGATTGCTCCCAGTTCAGGGCCTGGCCTTTGAAGGTGCGGTGTCTGGCCTCGCGGCTAGCCCTGCTCTGTGCTGAAGGTGCAGCATGCCAGCCCAGCATCTTGCAGCAGCCGCCAGGGTCCTCAGCGTTCATCCCTGCTGGAGCAGCAGCTCTGTAAGAAGCAACTTGGAGCCTGGAGGGCTGCTCCTCTGGGTAGTCTGCAGGACTGGAGTCACCAGGAGCCAGCTTGGCTTTGTCACTGATGTTTCCCTGCACAGGGGACAATGCCCCGGGCAGGGGAGGTGCTGGATGTTTGTCATACCAGGACCCAGAAGGCTTTCATGAGCTCCTTCCCTGAGTGTGGCCATACTCCAGTGTCCTTTGCATTCTTCTGGACTCTTCTCTGCACTCTTCGGGCTTACACAGTGACCTCCACTGTGTTGTGAGCACCAGGGAGCAGATCCGATGCTTGCCAAGCTGCCTGGCATTTAGAGAGTGTTTAATAGATTACTAATTGTCTCAGTCTGTTTTCTGTCGCTGTGGGAGAATTCCTGAGACCGGGCATTTTATAAAGAAAAAGGGTTGACCTCGAATAATGGCTCAACAGGCTTGGAAGGTGCCCCCCTCTGCCTGGCTGTCAAGGGAGGGCCTCATGGTAGAAAGGGGAAGAGAGGTCAGGAAGCAGGAGAAAGCTGAGGAAGCCACACTTCTTTCTCTCTCTCTCTGAAACCTGCTTTTGTGCAGCCAACCCATTCTCGAGGGAACTGCATCCATCCCTTCCTGAAGGAAATTCCCCAACACTCCAAGGCCTCACAAAGGTCTCAGGACCCCCAGGATCTCCCAATACCTTCATGGGGACTAAGGTCAACATTTTCGACAGGGACAAACCACTCTCAAACGACAGCTTGAACTTTTTACTGTTTGATGAAGGGAGGTGAGAGGTGAGGACAGAGGGAAGCCGGGAGTCAGGAGTGGGAAGGGAGTTGTGGGTAGAATCTGCTCCCTTCAGTGTGAGCAATGGATCCCTGGCACAGGGCTCGCCTAGCCTGTGAAAGACCCCGGGCCTGAGCTCTGCACTGTAGAACACAGTTCTTTCTGGATTACTTAATGCCCTTCTGCAGGAAGCTAGCCTGTTTATGTCTCTGTTGTGACTGAGTCTGAAGTGAACCTGCTAAGGACAAAGATGATACAAGTTTCTTGCCATAGGAAAGACACAACTTCTGGAACAGTGACTATCTGGTTGAAAATACCAGGCTTGTAGAGAGAAATCTCGGATTTATTCATATTTATTGGATGTATTATTTGTGTAGAACAATGACTTCCATTTAAACACTTCCATACATGATAGATATGCTCCACTTTGATTCTATTCACCCTCTGTTGCTCTCTTTTGTTCCCTCCTCTCCTCCCATTGGTCTCTTCCTGCTTTCATTCATGTCTTTAAGATAAATCTAGATCAGTCATGCAAGACAGCTCATACAGCATTTGTCTAAGGCTGGTTTATTTTGCCTAATATGATTATTTACATTTCATCCATTTTCCTTCGAATGACATTATTTCATTCTTCTTCATGGTTGAAGGGTACTATTGAATATATCTACCACATTTTATTTATCCTTTCTCCTAGTCTGAAAAATCCAGGATGTAATTCTGTTTAAAGATATATTATTATGTGAGGAAGGAGCTGTGCGTGCCGTGGTGAGGTCAAAGGACAACTCTGTGGAGCCAGCTCTTCCCTCCCACCTTTACAGGGGCTCTGGGGATTAAACTCAGGTGAGCAGGCTCACACACCAAAAGCCTTCACCCGCTGAACCATTCCCCAGCCTAAATCCTGAATAGAACGATTCTCCGCTGTTTACACAGACGCTCCAGACAGATCTTAGAAAACCGTCAGTTCCCCAGGCCTCGTCTCTTCGTCTGCGGGGAGGTGTGGCACTTCCGTGTGTCCCTTCCCCTTCAGCAGAGTTAGGGGGGCAGCTTTGGAAAGCACAGCCTTGGGGGCCCAAGATGATCCCCACAGAAGGCCTGGCTTCAGGAATCCTGTTGTTTTTGGACATCTCCAGGGAGAACTCCCTTCTGCAGGAAGCTGAGGTCCTGTCTGGTTCCTCCTGAGGGTACCTCATGCTACCAAGGGCCTTGGTGATGTGCTGGGCAAGCTACTTGGACAGCTTGGGAGGAACTGTAGGAGTCCCGGAGGAGAGAGGAGCACTTAGCTCCCTCTGCCACCGTTGTTGAGGTGTGGGAAGGAGACAACACTCAACTGACTGAAAAAAAAAATCCCTGGAAACTAGAGTGTTGGAATGAGACCTTCAAGTTTTAAGTGCTGGCAAGACTTTCACATTTGTTAGCCAGGCGACAGGAGCCAAGCGAAACACTCACTAGAGTGAGTGGCGGGAGTCTGCAGGCTGTGGCTGCCTCCCCAGGAGCTTTTGCAGCTCTGAACACACTGCTTGTTGGGTTGGTGGAATCTGCTGGAAGCCCCCCAGGGCCCCTTCCACTTGGGCTTTTTCTCTCAGGTCCCCTTGGAGTCTCACCTGGGCTACTGTGACGGGCAACTGGTAGTTGTGTCCTGTATGTAGAAATAAGGTCTTTCCAGATGGGACCAAGTGAAGAGGAGGTCTAGATGCTGCAACATGGTGGGCGTCCTCATATGGGAAGTGGATAAACACGAGGAGACAGTGTGAAGTCAGTAAAGGCTTGCTATGTGCAGGCTGTTGAGGCAGAGGTTGAAAGGCCGTATCTGCAAGCCCTGAGGTGCCGAGTCTTTCTGGCAACAGCAGATGCTAGGACAGGCAGAGTGAATTCTCCCCCAGAGAGGGTACAGCTCTGCCATTGTGACTTCAGACCACGAGTCTCCAAACCAAGACAGACCCTCTGCTGTTTCCTCTGCTGTCACTCGGGTGGGCGAGCTGTGGGTGGATATAGCTTGCCATCCCTGAAACATCCTGATTGGTGCTTTTACTGAGGGGGGGGGCCCTGAAAAGGAGAGCAGGCCCCCAGGAATGAGGTTCTTGCTGGGCTGTTGGAGGATGTCTGCTTCTGCAATGGCTGCCATCCTGCCCACTGTGGCCACACAATCTTGGACTTCCAGCTCCTGGAACCACCAACTAAAGGAGTTTGATAAACCTCCAGTCTCACTGTTCCCCATTCTTTTGGCCGAGATCAAGCGTCAGTGTTGGACTATGAGGGCTTGCCTCATACCTTGACCCCCAAACATGCTTTTCAGTTTCCGATATTCTGTTGGAGCGACAGAAAACAGATCAAGACACCCATCCCGCCAATCTTCTCAGGCCATGTCATGCCCCCATAGCACATCTATACAAGGAACCTATACTGTCAGAATCCCCAAATTTCCTAAATTCCAATGCCTCCTCTAAGCACATCCTTGATTTTCCAGGAATGTTCAAATCTAGCTTTGTGCAAATGAGAACGTGTGGGTTGCAGTGATTGTTTCTACACAGAGTAGACACAGCAGCTGCTCATGCCTGCAAATGCTCCCCTCCCAGTGACAGCAACTTGTGATGACTAGATAGCTTGCAGCCTGAAAATACACAGGAAAAGAGGAGTGTGCCAGCAGGTAAATCTCCACACATTTGTAGCTAGCTGGAAGGATCATTTCGTATGGAATGTATCTCTAAATTTGAGTAAGGTCTCTGTGAGTAGGTAATAATGATCACATGCAAAAAGCACCCCTGGACCCTGAAGGAAGATGCTGGAATTAGGGGGAGAAAGGGTCTACCCAAGTCGTCCTGGCTGACCTGGATCCCAGGATCCTTCTGCCTCAATCTCCAGCCTTCTGGAATTTCAAGCTTGCACCACCACACCCAGCTGAGCCTCTGCTCTTTCAGTCTGATAGGAAGTTCCTTCCTCAGGCGGGTGTTTAGAGGACAGGTCATTTGCCTGTGGGTCTGAGAGGGCTCTTTGCTGGAAAAGTGAATGTCAGACAAGGCCAGTGACTTATGACGTAACTCTGAGCCTGAGGCCTAGCCAGGGAAGGACAGGTAGCAAGTTCCTAGGGAAGACGTGTGACATGGTCAGTCTTTAAGCTCAGTCTTTAAGACTCGTAAGTGCTCTGGAGCCAGGCAGGGTTCTGTTGCTGCTTATCAAATGTGTGTCCTTAGGCATTTAGCAGATCCTCTCTTTTCGTTAGTCTCCTTATCCACCAAACAGACTCTCCCACTGTACCTCATCATGTGGGTGTTTCAGACTCAAAGAGTTAATTCAAGTCAAGTACCTAGGTTGGTGACATTTTGTGCCACTAAACACATCTTACAGAGCGAGGTGGCTTGTCAAGGATGTTGAGAAGTCATTTCCAAAATCAACAGCATAAAACACTCAGGTGCCTGTGGCTGGGGCTTGGCTGACACAGGGCGGACTTGGAGAGAGAAGGCTCCTTCCTCCAAGCAACATTTTCCTTCTTTCTGAGGTTAGCTGGTCGCAAGATCGCATGTAGAAATATGTCGTGTCCTGAGACCCAGGCTTGGGACCAGCACACAGCATCTGCCTTCTCTCTCGGCCAAAGTGAGTTCCTTGATGAAACTTGGAGGCCGCTGTGGACAAGAAGCCCAGCAAAGGGAAGGGAGGCAGAGAGGGAGAGAAGATCCGGTGCCGACTACTGTGGTAACTTGCTTGTCCTTTAAGAAAGGCTGCGCTGAGAATCCAGGCTGAGAGGCTGTATTCTGACCTTGAGTCTTCCAGCTGACTTCGGTATCACTTCTGCTCTCAGACTGCCAAGGGTTAAATCTAAGAAAGTCAGGCTCTGGACCTTAGACAAACTTCTGTCCAGTCAAGCAAGTTCCTTGCTGGTCAGTCTCAGCTCTGGAGACCAGGCAAGTGGACAGCGCGGGTGGTGTATTCCTGAGAGCCCAGCTTTTGGAGGCCAAGGCATACATACATTTTGGCAGGTTGAGACCAGCCTGGGCTACATAGCAAGACCTTATTTCAGAAGAACCAAAGGGAAAAGAGCAATTTAAGTGACTGTTGCTGTGTTAGAATCCCATGTGCTGGAGTCCTCACACGACCTTCCTCTTGGAGCAGAGTTTCCTCTTCCTTCCTCCTTTCTGCTGGGCTGGGGATCTGAACCCAGGGCCTAGAGCAAGCTAGGCAAGTCCTCTACCATAGTCACCAGCCCAGCCCCCCTGAGGAGTTGTTCCTAAGGACTCTTCCCAGCATGCCTTCTGACGACTCTGCTCTTAGGCCACGGTAAACTCCACACTGAGTACTGTGACTGGGATGCTTAGAAATGGCAGGATTTGGGAGGGATGTTATCTTAGTTACCCAAGAGCTGGGCCCAATTACCACTGGGGGAGGGGTCTTAAAGGGACAGTGCAGCCTGCTGTGTAATTAAGCTTTCCCACTCCCAGTTTTTGTTTCCTCTTTTGCATTAGTGTGTGTTTAAGGAGAAATCCTCTCCACAACAGAATGCTATTAAAACCCTCCAAGTGGAAGCAGCCTGGGCAAGAAGAACACACACCACAAGGCAGTACTGGAAGCCCAGCTGATTCAGGCCTCCTTCTCAGGGACAGGAGCGGCTAGAAAATGCTACCCAATGACTGGGTGACCTCAAGAGAGTTTAGGGACCTGGACCATCTGCCTGTGCCTTCGTCGTGGCTCTGTCACAGCCCGGTTCTGACCGCCAGTCCTTTTTTCTGCTGCGTCAGCTGAAAATCAGACAGGAGACCTTTGTTGGTGACCTTCCAACCTCTGTTCGTTTGCTTCCCCCTCCTAACGGTCTCCCTGTGAACACGGGAATGGCTTGTAAGTAGTGATCCTCCTGTCTCAGTCTTCCGGGTTCCCAGATTGTAGGCATGTATTACTTAACTATACCCTGGTCCTTTAACACTGTTTATTCTTTAAACAGGAGGTCACTCTGCAGCTGGCCTGGAACTTACAGTGATCCTCCTGTCTCTGCCCTCTGGGTGTTCGAATTACAGGACATTCACCACCATGCCTGGCCCTTGAACTTTTTTTGTGCTAACAACCACACTAACAGATGCGATGTTGGGCACACATGTGTGAACATGGACACACAGCTGAGACCAAAGCTTCAGGAGACAGTCACATCCAAGCAGCGCGCTGGGGAGGGCCTGTGGCACTGATGTCACCATGCCCTGAATCACACGCCAGGCTGAGAAACCCTGGTGATTTCAAGTGTGTGTGGTGCCTGGTAAGGAAGCAGGGATGAGGCCTCAATAAGACCTTCCAAGACCCACAGACTCCGTGGACGGCAGCGGTGTAGAAGAAAATGTAGCTGAGGGGCACAGCAGGGCGCGCTCAGGTTATTTGATTTGGGGCGTGTCGCTGGCTTGGGCACGTCAGCTGTTCACCAATTTCTCCTGTGCAGGATTCCAAGGCTGTTGGGGAAAACTGAAGCTTGCGTTTCCCATTCCTTTGGAATGAATCCACCGGAGCTTTAAAAGGGGACTCACCTAGACCACTGAATAAGGAACTGGTGGCGCTTCATCACAGTAGCAGGAGTCTGGAGGGTCCAACGGCTTGATGAGGGCTGTCTAAGCTTGTACAATGCAGGATGGGGAAACCAAACCACTGATCGGATCAACACCCCAGAATGCCCAGGCAGGCTCTCAAGCTAGGGCAGCTCTAGTTCTCCTGTTAGTCCAGCCGCTGGATTTCTGGGTTTTTCTTGTTGTTTGTTTGTTTGTTTGTTTTGGCCTACATGTCTGTGTGAGGGTGTCGGATCCCCTAGAACTGAAGTTACAGACAGCTCTGGGCCGTCAGAAGAGAGCCAGTGTTCTTTGCTGCTGAGCCATCTCTCCAGTCCCCAAGTCACTGCTTTGGGGACCTCAGTTTTGCCTTCTGTCAAATGGATTTTTGTGACTCACATACAAGATGAGACACTTAGAAAAGCCCAAAGTTTGGGATGTAGAAGGAGAGCTACAGGCCCACCAGGTCAGCCTTTCTTTTCCTGCTGTGAATATGAGGAATTAGGTGGCCACAGTTACAATCTCACCCATGTTCACAGGGGCCATCTAGACCTCCTACCGAAGGGAGCCATGATTATGATCTGTGACTCCAGTCTCTCATCCATGCCCTGACAGACTGCTGTGTCAGGATTTAACTATGCTTCCTGAGGCTGGGTGAGGTCCACTCTGCCTCCAACCGAGAGTGACTTCTGTGGAACTTCCAGCTTTGTGATTTGTCCATCTGCAAAGCCCTCCACAAAAACCTAAATCAAAGGTTGATCCTGGAGTTGCCCTCCTGGAGGAAAATGGAGGGCCCCACACAGAGGAGCGCCTGCTCCTGGGGGTGCCTGTAAGGGCTCCTCACATTCAGTACCTCAGTGTCCTGATTCACAGAGAGCCCAGCCAAGCCAACACATCATCTACGAGTCTATTCAACTTGAGCTCAGATGGATGCAGAAACCCAGGGAAGCCAAATCATATGTTTAAACAGTTGAGAGGAAACCAGACTCAGCAAGGATCTAGGGCCCTGGATTTAGCCCGGGTGAATTTTCCTTCTCTGGGATTTCCTGTCCCTTTTCTGGATGTTTCTATCTACCCCATGTTCCTTGGCAGTTGGTTTAAAGGCCATCAGCTCGGCGGTGAAAGAATGTCTTACACAGACTTGGGCTTAGCTGTTAAAATATCAGCCACTGCTGAATTGTGTGGATCCAAAGCTAGGTTTATAGACATGAGCTCTCAGCCTCTGTCAATCTCGTCTTTCAGTGGAAAACTTTAAGACTAAGCTTAAAAGCGCACGCACACCCAACAGGCACTCAGGGGGGAACCACAGGGACAGGAGGTCTGCTTAGGGAGACAAAAAAAAAAAAAAAAAAAAAAAAAGAGAGATGGACCCTTAAGGAATGTAAAATAAGTGCTTCCAAAAGAAGGCCTCCTGCAACGTTCTTAGACTGTAGTTAAAATTTAACAATTTTTTAAAATGTAAATGATCTGGCATTCTCAACTGCACAGGACGTGGCGGGGGGGGGGGGGGGGGGGGGGGGGGGGAAGGGGAATGGACGAGGAAGGGACAGTGGGTTAGGATTAGATAATTTACTTAGTGCTAAAATTCCAGGAAGTTTATGTTGATCTGGGCCTGCATGTTGTTACTCTTGAGCTCAAATCTAAATCTTTATCTTCCTATTACAGTCGAGAGGACGTTTTTCTCCTCAGCCGTCTTTACAGTTGTGATTTTTAGCCCTCTTTCATCAGAACGAGCTGGTTAGCTTGGCACTTCTTAGCACCGAGATGAAAATATTGGGAGGGCCCAGTGGGTCCTATTTTGTGTACTCTGACAGTGCAGCCTTTGATCTAAACATATTTCCTGGGGTCTGGACCAGATGACCTAATTCCTGTCTTATCCTTCTCCACTTTTCCGTGGATCTCAGATTGCTGCCTTACCGAGGGACCCTTTGGAACTCCCTCGACGCTGCTCCCCCCCCCCCCCCGCGTTGTTACCCCTCTGTCGTTAGTTTCGTTCGGGTGGAGTGTGTCACTCCTAGCAGAGAGACCACGGCTTTGTTTTTCTAACAGAACTGCGAAGTTCTAACAGAGCGGGGGCTCTTTTGCCTTTTCTCTTTTAGATTTCTCTTCCTTGACATTCTCAACACGCCAAAAACAATAAGCAAATAACCTACTGCTAGAAGTCTACGTGAACTGCAAATCATCTCGGAATTTCTGTTTGAACACTTTTAAAAAACAAATGCATAACTTAAAAAGGCCGTTGCCTCCCCACGCCCTAACAGCGGTTTATAAATCTGAACTGGGAAGCGAGGATGTGAACAGCCAACGCCCCAAGCTCGCTTCGGTTTATCTCCAATAGATCTATCTGCAAGGCCCCCCCTTTTTTCATTTCCCTGCCCCCTCCTCCCAGACCCCCTACTTGAGGATCTTTAGGTAGTTTCTGCCAGCAGGAGTGGTAACTTCTTTTCCTCCCCAGGTCACTGTCAATCATCAACTGCTTTTCCAATGGTGTTTTCCAGGAAGGGAGGCCCTTACTGGGGGAGGAGAGGAAGCAGGACAGGGAAAGGGTGGAAGGAATCATAAAGGAAGAGAAGGGAAAGACAGTGACACAGGGGTTCAGAAGCATAAACAAGTCCTTAAAGTTGGTAAGCTTTGGGCCATTGGCACCAGTGAATTTTTAGGTATCTTCACAACTCACATTAAAAAAAAAAAAAGCCACCAAAGTGTGTATATTTAGTTTTAAAATTGTGTGAACTTAATTGTAGTTCCAGTCCGCAACCACCCTTCTTAGTTCAGCCAACCTGGATCCAAACTACCATGTCGTCCCGAAGGGGAAAAGGAGGCTCGGTGGCAGAACCGGAGATGGGCAAGGCACGTTTGCATCTTCTGCCGGAACCCACCCAGCTGCTCTATGAGTATCAAAGGCCAAGCTTGTTTATCTCTGGGCTCCGCGCTTTCTGGGTTTGGAATGGCCTTGGAGGGGCATGGGCAGGTAGTGATCGGTACGTTAGAATGATAACCAATCGATACTCAGATAGGTCTGGACAAAAGGCAGGAGGAGGGGCTAGGAGACACCGGGACCGCGACTCTAACATGGGGGCCTAGGTGTCCTTCGAAAATCTGGCTGAACCCAAAGTTACTTTAGTTCGCCTTAACTTGCAGAAAACGCTATAAGAGAGGTTCGAAGGATAGAGAAGAGCGCCCGCCCCTGCCCCCTCGCGGAAACGGCCTCGCAGCCCCCTGGGAAGCGCGCCGCCAGCGAGACTTGGGGACCCGGCCGGCCTGCGGCAACCCAGGAGCGCGGGCCCAGCTGCCGCGGGGTGGCTGGGGAGGGTGGCAGAGGCGCTGTCACTGCCTGGCCCCTCGCGGTGGCCGCAGCCCGGGGATCGCCCCGACATCCCCAGGCTTCGTGCGGGAGCCCGGAGCGCTGCCCCTCCACTGCATGCGAGACCAGAGGGACCGTGGCCTCTCAGCAACCGAGGAGCGTCTGGCCTCTTCCTCCGGTACTCATTCTTGGAGAAATAAATGTTGCAGGCAGGGTGGCAGGAAAAGACTCTGAAGGTGAACGGGAACCAAGGCATCTGCACCGCACCCCCACTCCACCCACTCCCTCTGGTTTGGGGGCCCCATCCCGCGACGTCAGATCCAAAGACAGGGGCTTTCCCGAACTCCCGGCTGGACGCTGAGGCTGAGCTGGCGCTTGAACCGTGCCCTCGTGGTTTTGGAGTTTAAGGACAAATCTTGGGTAGGAGCGGCAGGGGCCAGGGTAGCCTTGGAATGGCCCAGGCCTGATGGGAGCTTCTGCTAGGAGTCCTCACCGGGGCATAGCCAGGTTCAGTGAAATTCATCACCTCCCTGAGACAAAGGGTTCATCGACCCCTGTGCAGACAACTTCCATACTGTCTATTGCTCACCCTAAAATTGTGCATAGAGAACATGCCCCCAGAACAAAAGACAGAAAGGAAGAACTCAGATGAACTTGGATGGTGAAATGTTTCAAGTTGCTCCTACAGATCTGAATTATACTTTTTTCCTTTTAAATATGCATGTGCTTTTAAATGCCTAAAAGACTAATTAAATAAAGAAAATGTTGACCTCCTGGGTTGAGGCCCAGTTTCTGAGTCAGGTTATATAACCCTGCTGCATGGGGAATTCTCCAGCAATGCAGCTCTCAACTGCCTGGAAAAACAGGCCACAGAATCAAGTGAAATGGAACTAGAATAGTTAAGGTTGAAATCTAAGTCCTCAGATCATGTTGGAGGGAACTTACCTGTCAGGATGAGGTCTCCAACCACAGCTAATTTTTTCTCCCCTCTCTTGGGAGGTGGAATGGGATAAAAGTGAAAAGTAATATACATTCCCAAACAAGAAATGGATATTGGAGAAATAGGTAGATGGCCAGATCTCAAAAGCAAGCAAGCAAACAAGCAAGCAAGTAAACAAAAACAAACAAGGAAACAGAAAAAAAAAAGGTATAAACCAAAACAAAATGCAGGCTCATGCATGCCCGTTCCTGTTATGCCCTTTACTATTTCTTATTTGGAGGAGATACTCGCTCACACACGCAATTTACAACTACCTGGGGAAATGTTAAACTACCTTTAGGGATCTGGTTAAATAGAAATGCACTCTAAAAACACAGACACGGTATGTTGTTTTATCTGTTGCAAAAAAAAAATGTATTTGATTACTTGAGTAAAATTACAGTATCTCTGTTGTTAGTAAGTATTAAATGTTAAAGAAATTGGAATCCCCCCCTTTCAACTTTCCAAGAAAGTGCATGTAACAGTCCATTTTTTTTCCTTCCATACCTAATACAAAATAAACCAACACTATACCTGCTCTCGATCAAGAAGCATTTGCTCTTGTAAGGAACATATGTACATTTTAATGAAAGTGATATTTCTTATTGTATATACAAGAGCATCTACATTTCTCCACTGAAGGTTGTTCAAGATGCTATCGTTAGCAGCATTGTGAAATTCCAGCACACGTTTTCTACTGTGAATATACCCTACAAGGCAAAAATGCTACGTCTCAGTTTCAACTACCAAAACATTTGTGTTTTTTTCCCCTCTAAAGAATTCTGCGTGCTTATTACTGTACAGAAACTTATTAACATTGAAGACGACTCAAGTAAAAAGCACAATACAAATAGCAGTTCAAAACGGAAATGGTTAACTCTATAAAATAACAACAAAAAAAAAAAGCAGGTTGATGCTTAGAATAAAAATGAAACAAAACCAAAAACAAACAACAAACAAACAAACAAAAAACCCAAACCTTTCAAATGTTCAGCCTGTACTTAAAGTCCTTCCCTTAAATCTGTTTGGAAAGATTCGACAATGTGTTTGCTGATAAAAGTTCCCAGCAGGATCAAAGTGTACATTTATATACAGACTTTATTAGGGATCTAACGCATCACGGAGGCATTGCATCAACACCAGATTCATATTAAACTGGATATAGAAAATAAGTTAATGCCAGATTAAGACGCCTAGCAGGGCAACTTGCGATTGCCATAAATGTTACAGCAAGCTTACAGCACTCTAGTCCATTAGTATTTAGTCCAAAATACAGAAGACCAAAGTTAATGCTTGCATTCTGTTTGCAAAGCAAGGTTATAGCACTAATAAATAAGCTTTCTTAGAACTCTAGAGGTTGAACAAAGTACAAAAGAATGTCTTCGTAATGTAGTTCATAGTCCCAGGGGCCAGAAGGTAAAGGGGCTGGCTGGGCCAGGAGGCAACCTCGGGCGGCATTCTGAGCGGAAATGCTCTGGCAGCTTTAGCTGGTGACTATCTCTTTGCTGTCCTCCACGAAGCGGGTGAAGCGGAAGTTGGTTCCATTCTCGCTGCTCGCCATTTTCTCCAGGCCAGCCAGAGGAGCACTGGGTTCAGAATTCCCCAGCTTTTCCACGTTCCCTGTCAGCCCGCTGATAGGTGAGCTGCTCCCGCTGCCCAGGCTTCCAGGAATTGGAGGGATGCCACCATTCTGAATGACAGAGATCTCGTTGGCCTTCATGGCCAACCCGTTGGACAGGGCTGCTGTGTACTGGTTCCAGAAACTGGATGGATCCCCACTTCCTGACCTCGCCGCCAGATCCTTCTGGAACATTTCTGGGAACTTGACAGGATTGCCTCCTAGAAATGTCATGGGGCCATCCACGGAGAGGCGCCGGCCCCGGCGTGCAGGGGTGCTGTTCCACATGTGCGTGCCCATGTGGACCTGTGATGTGGGTTGGGGAAGAGAGAGGAGAAGAGAGAGAGAAAGAGAGAGAGAGCCAGAAGCTTAATAGCTGAATCTGTCTCAATTCATATCCCAACACTCGACACAGCAAGTGGCCTAAATGTCTATTCTTATTACATGGCAGACAGGGGGAAGATACGAGGAACCATCCACTCCCAAGGTCTAGTAATAATGTGTTCGCTCTCTGCAGCCCTGGGCTGGCTCTCCTCTTCCTGGGCAAAGAAGCCTTACTTACTCTTTTTTTATTACCGTATTTAGCTTATAATGGCCTCAAGCAAGCCAGGCAGGCGCAGATAGCGCCTTTCAGGGTTAGAATTGTTATGTCCACTCTCATTGCAGTGGTAAGTATTGTATCTGACACCCTTTACCCTGTAAATGTCCTTTTCAGATGGGAAGAAAGTAGCCCTCACTGATTGCCCATTGGAGGGCCTGCACAGAGAAAAGAAAAACCAGAACGTAATTATTCATTTCACATTTCTGGCAGCAACCTCCAGAGAAATACTCTGTCAACAGAAGAATGTACACAGCGAGAGTGCTCAACTGTTGCTCTAGAACGAGCATATTTGCTTTATTTCCAACACATATCAGTAGGAAATGTCGTGTAATCAATTATCATAATGCCCATTAGCAGAGGAGTGATGTTACTGTTTCTAGAAAAACAAACCATGCTAGACGGCAGTTATGAAAAATAGCTGCATACGCCAAAGAGAGCCGTAATTATTAAGTGATATGGGCAGTACGCAGGCCACATGGAGGTCTTTAATCAATACCCCATGGCAACGCCAGGCTGTCTGATTTGGTAGGTAAAGCAATTCATTTGGTGCACTTAGCGAGACAGCAGAGAGAGGCTGCTACTTTGCTTAGGTACCGAATTATTCAAGGCGTGGTGACATGAAGCAAGCTACAGGCTGCCCTTGTCCCTGCCATGATCCTGACCTAATAAGGCTCCTTCACATCATATCACTGCCCCCCCCAACACTCCACGAGCCCCCCCCCCCCCCCCCCCCCCGTCAGCTGCCTGCAGCAGGTCCCCTTTCCAGAACCTTCTTCCTGACTATGCAGCTGAGGGCTCCAGGAGCATGCGCATGCACTATCATCAATCAAGGGCATGAGAAAGGGCCGGTGGGTGGTGGGGTGCAGGCAGAGCAGGTACCTTCAGATTGCCTTTTGTTGTGAATGCTCTTCCACAGATAGTGCAAGCAAAGGGTTTCTCTCCAGTGTGAGTTCTCTCGTGGATCTGCAGCGCACTCGAGGAGGAGAAGGTTTTACCACACGTGTTACAATAGTGCTGTTTGGGAGTTCTCCGGGGCAGAGCTGGGAGCAGAACTGGGGATGTCGAAGAGGATGACAGAGGCCCCGAAGGGACGTGACTAGTGGGGGCATCCTTACTGTCCTGAGGGGAAACGTGCACAAAGCCGTTGACCTCCGTTTTGATGAGAGATGACAGTGAGTTGGCGGGAATCACCGCAGAGTTCTGATTGGGGCCGAGGTTGGAACTGGGCTCAAAGAGCTGCGACGGCAGATCTCGCATCTGATGTGTCAACATGTGCTGCTTCAAATTACCCTTTGTGGAAAAGCCACGATTGCAAACCGTGCAAATGAACGGTCTCTCTTTGGTATGACTTCTGTAGTGAATGTCCAAGGCACTCTGACAAGCAAAGGTTTTACCACAAATGTCGCAAGCAGTGTTTTTAAATTTACCCCGGTCTCGGAAAGGGAAGAGGATTCCCAGAGCATCTTCTTTGATGATTTTCTCTGCGTGACTAGAGGTCAAGTCCAAAGCACCCCCATTCACTGGGGTGGGAGACAGACCGTTGGCAAACTCGCCAGGCCCCACTCTCTGTGGCTTCTCCTCGACGCTGGGCGACTTGTGAAATTCTTGGGTGCTGTTGGATGGGGACAGAGCCTGCATGGAAGAGGTAGACTCTGAGATGGCGGGGCTGCCGGCACTCTGGCTCTCCATATCGCCACCCACTGAGGACGAGTCGTTGGTCAGCACGTCCCCTTCCACAGACCCATTCTCCACCGACTTCAGGCTGGCCTGCAGCTGCTCTGCCAGGCCAGCATTGATCATCTTCATTTGATTTTCCAAAGCAGCGATGCTCGAGATCTCAAGGGGCAGAGGCGAAGAGGACAGGCTGTCTTGGGACGCGTCAGCTGACTTGGGTGTATCCGGGATGCTGCCCTCAGGACAATCTTCCATGTTCTCATCCGAGAAGTTGTCTAAGTCATCGAAATTCTTCTCGTCAAAGGAGCCCGTGTCAGACTCCATGGACTCGGGGTAGTTGTCGGGGACTGGGGTGTTGGGGATCTGGCCTCCCATGTGCATTCGGATGTGCTGCTGAAGGACCACCGCATTTGTGAACTTCTTCTGGCAGATTGGGCAGGAATGCTGGACTCTGAGCGGGGGCATAGCCCGGTGGACACTGTAGTGCGTCTTAAGGTTCCCTTTAGTGGTGAAGGCCCGGCCACAGATCTTACACTTGAAGGGCCTCTCCCCAGTGTGCGTCCGGTAGTGCATTTTCAAGGCGCTCTGGCAGCTGAGGACCCGGTGGCAGATGATACACTCATTGGGGTCAGTGGCTTTCTTGTCAATGTTCTCTACCAGTTGCTGCAGCTTGGATGTCTCTGAGGCCTGGGCTGAATCTAAGAGTCCCCCGAAAGGAAACTTGGCCTTGAACTGCTCAGACATGAGTGGTAACAAAGGGTTGGTGAAGGTGGCCCCTCCTGGGCCACAGTCAGCCACTGGGGAGCTCAGAGTACTGCTGCCCGCCGTTGGGGCTGCGCCGGTGGTCACGCCAGTCTCTTCACTCCTTCCGCCGAAGGGCGGCACAACAGACCCTTCAGCTTCCTCCGGGAGCCCACTTGGGTTTCTTGTGGCCAAATCAGGGGCCCCAGAGTCACTTTTGACTGAGCCTTGGGGGCTGGCGGCGGAATGGCTAATAGGGATGGGGGCTGGCTCTTCCGTCTTGATGAAGGGTGTGAGGCTTGGGAGCGTTGGGGGTAACGGAAGTCCGACAGAAGTGGTCAGAGTGGGCAGGACCGGCTTGGTGTCCAGCCAGCTGGTGACTGGCTTCTCCGGGGGGATGGACATGCCATAGGGGATGCCGGTGCTTGTGGGGATGTTGTCCAAGTGCTCCGGTACAGGGTAGGGGTTCATCTGGATGTGGGGGTACTTCTCTTTGTGGCGCTGGAAGTGGACCTTCAGGTTTCCCTTGGTAGAGAACCTGTTCCCACAGATGTTGCACTTGAACGGCCTCTCTCCAGTATGGGAGCGCAAGTGGATCTGCAAGGCACTGTCACTCCCGAAGACCTTCGCACAGAACCTGCACTTGTGTTTAAAGAATGCCTCATCTGAAGTACTTTTTGCTTCAAAGGCAGTGACATTTGGTGGCTTGCTTTTTCTTTGCTGGGCCAAGGCAGACAGGGAGTTTAAATCCTCTGCAGTTGTTCCAACGTTGGGCAAAGGGCTGGGGAAAACAGCGTTAGCTGGGGTCGGCTGAGGTAGAAGTGGGTTAGATGCAGGACTTAACAGACTGCTTATTGCGAATGCTGGTGGCGATGATACTGAGACTGCCGGGGAGCTGACGTGGGAGGCACCAGCACTGGAAGCCACTTTGTCTGAGGATGGGGTGGGAACGGCCGCCGTCACTAGGCTCATGTTGGGAGAAGTGCCACTGCTGGGCGGGACGATGGTGCCGGAGCTGCTCTGAGGTAGCTGGACTGGGGGGAGCTGTTTCACACCACTGATGCTGGCAGATTGGCTAGCAAGGCTCTGTGCTAATCCAGCTGCCGCCGCCAGCTGCTGAGATAAATGGGAACTTAGTGTGGACAAGGGGTTGACAGATGTTCGTAAAGTACCTTGAGAAGGACTAGAGGATGTTGGCAGGTCTGCGTTCTGAGAAGCCAACAGCAGTATTTGGTGACGAATCTGCTCTATGAGTTGCAGCTGGTGGATCTGCTGCTGCTGCAGGGCTAGGAGCTGTTCCATGAGGGCTGGGATGGCCAGCTTGCCTCCGGAGGCCCCCCCACACCTCGCTTCCTGGGAGAACTGGGCCACTGCCACCTTGGTGCTCTGGAGATTCTCGATGATGACGTTGCTGTTGATCACCGAGAAGTTGCCCAGTGTCGTCAGGTCCCCGAGTTGAGGTAGAGAGGTTGTGATCGCTGAGGTACCCGTGGAGGAGCCGCCGTGGCAGCTTGGGGTGGCGCTGTTGGTGATGCTGCTCAACGTGCTGCTGCTGCTGCTGCTGCTGCTGGTAGCAACGGTGGCCTCCACCTCCATGGACTCTTCCCTGTCAAGTCCCTTGTGTTCTGAAAGGTCGCTGCAATCTTCTTGGTCTGTTTTGTTCACTGCGTCTTTCATTTGCTCATCAGGATTGTTGAGAGACGGGTCAGGAGGGAAGGTTTTGGGTGGGGAGGCTGGACTTTCATTGACAATCAGAACTAATTGATTCTTAGTGCAGTTCTTTTTGTGGAGCAGAAGATCTGATAATTCAAAGAATTCAGCGCAGCACCGGCCACAGACATGGGCATCCTTGCTCTTGGTGGGGCGACTTGGTTGACCCTTCTCTGTGTCCCCTATAAACATCAAAAGGTGCAGGGTTAAAACGAAGCCAGGACAGATTGTTAGCAATGACTTGAAAAAGAGAGAAAGGGTCATAAATGCTTTCTATCTGCAAAACTCCAAATGGAGCCCCTGAAAGCTAGGTTGTGTTACCTGAGTTGCTGAGGGACTCCTATCCAGCTGGCATCTTGAATAGTTATGGCCTTCAGATAATTCATCAAAATATAAAATACCATGAAAGGAGGACATTGGTACATAATGAAATTCCATAGTGAAGTATTGATTTCCAATATTTTATACACTGATTGTCTACTTGCCGGGAGAGGGTCCCTCAAGCAGGCTGAGGACTTATTAGGCTCTTGAGTTTCTGTCAACCTTATTCATTTTCAACTGATGCAAAGACATCTGTGACAGTTTGTTCTGTCACTAAACTAATTTGTAGTCATTCAAGTTCCAATCAGTTGTTGACAAGGGGGAAAAATGCATAACACCTAGCTGGGGACTGACTCCAGAATCACCTCAAGCCCCTGCCTGGAACCTGAGCCCAGGCTGAGTAATGACAAGCACAGTTCAGTGACATCACTAACAGACCCGGTTTTTGACTTCAAAAGAGAAAGCAAAACACACACACACACACACACACACACACACACACACACACACACACACACACACACACAGGAACATAATCCCTCATAGGCTTGTCTGGACCTATGTATCACTCCCCAACACATTCATTTTTCAAATTCAGGAATGAACCCTGGCGATCAATCTCCTAGCCAAAGAATATATGCTATTGTGCCCCAAGTGGCACTCTTCTAAATCCCTCCTCAAAAGTGGTCTTTCTGTCTGTAAAAACTGCCGTGGCATCTCCAGTCCTGCTCCACACTAACCGAAGAAGAATGTGGTGGGAAGCGCTCCCATCCTTAAGGAATCATGCTTGAAGGAGAGTTTGCCAAGTTTTGCCTGAATGTCTTTAAAAAAACAAAAACAAAAAACCTCTGTTTCTTATTGTTATCAATTGTTAAACAGAGCATATCAAACCCTTTCATATATTTGATATATATATCCCTAGATTTCTTGTTTGTCTTCACTGGTTGCTCAGATGTCTTCTCACTAAGATCCATTTGTAAATTAAACACCAAAATCTCCAACTCCAAGCTAACATCCTATTCAAAGACAGGATGGCGTCCCCTTGTTTGCTCAGCATGGGGAACACCAACTTCTGTTGTACAAATGGTGTGTGGTCATCTCCGAAGGCTGTGAAAAAAACTGTTTAATTCAAGGATTACCTCCCTGCATGCTTTTCTACAAAGCTGAATCAGATAATAGGTAGTTTCCATGACTTCCAAATTGAATCTTCTAGAAAACTTGCAAGAGGAAAAAAAAGTAATTGCAGATATGAATGCATGTAAAATCAAAATGTTGCTCACCGCCCCCCCACCCCCTCCCAGTCAACTCAAAAGAGCCAGAGGTTACCTTTTTGGATTAAGCATCTAACAAGCTTGAAGAGTTTTGCATTTCAGAAAATACAATTAACACCTAAACAGTCACTTGTGAAAATTCCTTAACCCTATCTGCCTGGAGTGATGCGGAAGTCCATTAGGGCCCCTGGTAAAGTATGCCGAACGTATGCACGCTCTCCTCACTGGGAGAGTTATTTTAGTAGCTAAGTTATACTTAATAAGCCAGCTTTCCTAATCCCCATCTTTAAATCTACACAGGGTTATAGTGCAAAATGCATTAACAACACCAAACAAATCGCAGTTGTAGCAGAAAATACCGATAATGATCCAGTTTTAATTTAATGTTTAATCATCCTAATTGGCACCAGATTCCCATGCACACTGAAGGTGCTGTTTTAAGCACTTTCTGTCTCTCCTCCTGCTTTGAAATAATACAAACAAAATATTAAATGAAATTTGCTAAAGTTACACTGCTTCACTTGGGACAAAAATGATGTGACAAAAATTCTGTTTAAAGCTTCGTATTTTGACAACTGATTTTAAATGATGCATCCATTTCAGATGCTTATTTTAAACTGGAAATGCAATTCCTAATATATTCAACAGAAATGTTATTTCTTTCTCTTTGCACATTTCCATATGTAATGGTTATGTTTCCATCTACTTTTACAGCCAATTATGAAGGAACAAAAGCTATTCTGTTTGTTCACACATTTTCAACAAAATGCATTAAAACTATTATGTCAGCATGTTCTATTAAGCTCTGCATTCAGTGGAAAATACTTTTCAACCAGCTCACATTTATCAAAACATAAAGCCACTTTAAAACACAGTTTTGCTTGGTCAGCTGGGCTTAGACAAATAATGACAGATTCAGAACTAAATAACCAGCAAGGGAAATCAGAAAACTGACTTCATCAATTGTACACATTACAATGTGGTTGCTTCAAATATTTAGCACATCTGTGCTCACGGTTAAAGGGCATTTTAATTCTTTATAACTTGCAAGCATCTGATATTCTCATACATATAGAAAAAATAAGAGGAGGTTACTTTGGAGGGCTTAACGGATTATTATCTCCCTGCACTGCGATTCTGCATTCGTGCGGCTTCAAGACTCACTGGAGAATTTTCAAGTTTTTCAACCTGAACATTTTTATATTTAGGATTATGCTAACAGGATAGAGAACAGAGATGCTTCAAAATAAATGCCTGCTTGCTTCAGAGAGAGCCCCTGTCTAAAAATTGCCCATATTTGACCTTTGATTTTCATAATTTAGTAAGCTGACATTCGATCTCACTGTTCAATCAACTAATTTAATTTCCTGATGTTTATGAACATGTTGCCCCCACCCCCAGAATTGTGGTATCTCTTTTGACTCGCTTCCGAAGCAGGTGCTGCTGCACTCTAAAATGCCTAACTTTAAACCCATCTGCATTGTGAACACAATTCCAGTGAAGCAGCTTAAAGAGAAAGAAGACAGGCCAGGAAACCAGCATGAACCTTCAGCCCCAACTGCTAAAAGGAATACTTTAAGTTGCAATTAGATAACAGGCAGGCAGGCAGGCATGCGTGCATGAGCACACACACACACACACACACACACACACACACACACACACACACACACACACGCCTCTGTTCTAATCCATTTTTTTCTCATCCTATCCTCTGTTATCTTGTATCTCTCAATAATCTGTTAGACAGGATAGCAACTGGTGACCTCATTATAGTAACTACAGTTAGTTGCCTTGTTTCTCCTATTGTGGTGAAAATCGCATTCCGGATCCTTTTCGAAGGATTTTGCATTCACATTAATTTTGTAATTCCAGTCAGGTAGGAACATTTACGAAGCAAGAGCTTTTTTTTTTTTTCCTCAGCAAACAGAAAAGATGCTTAGTATTTTTGTTCTTTTTTTGGAGGAAGGAGGTGTGTACCAAATTGTTACCAAATCGACACTGAAACTCCAGATGTTTAAGCTCTTGGTGAGCTATTTAGGTATCCAATTCAAATTTGTCACTTTTTCATCCTCTGAACCAAACACAGCAGACTCGGAAGGACAAAATTGAAGTGTTGTAGCCTATCTGTCTACTCAGAAAACAAAAATAAAACTATGCCTCGTACAGAAAGGTTTAGCCAAGCAGGAAAGGAAGAAAAGGAAAACAAAACAAAACAAAAAACTAGAAACCAACCACCAGGCTCGACCAGATTTAGTTTTGTTTTTTGGAGCTCTTTAGAAAGACCCTCCACTCTACTTCCCATTACCTTAAGACCACATTAGCATTTCTTAACAGAATTCAAACAGTGGTGGAGTTGGGGCCCCTAATTTTAACAGGCTGTTCCTTCCCATGGACCTACTTGCAAAGGTGATCACAAACATATTTGATTGAGTGATTCTATATATTTTTTTTATTTTTTTAAAGACAGAATCTAAATGTCCAACTTAAGGTTCCAGAAAAACTGTAAACACAACATACGCTATGAATATTTTCAGCGTCTGTAATGTCTGAAGTTTCCTTTATGCAGTATGCAACCAAATGACCAACTCACTGGCCTCCTTCAAGTTTACAGTGCCAGCCCTGATTCTGTGAAAGGATACAGGAGAAATCTCTGAAAAAATAACGTGGACAAGATACTCCATTGAAAGCACTGCTCCCGGCCCACCTCTTGCTCACAATAAATAAAAGGGGAAAATGTCTTCCCCACGGATGAATCAAACTGAACACTAGATGGGGTCCCAACTGCAAGCGTTTGTTCAAAAACTGCTTTGTGGCTTTCCTATTCCAGTGACGCGTAAAAGAGAGACTCCTTAAGGCGAGATCTAAACGCTCACTACACAAACATTGGCGAAGTCACAAGAAACTAAATCCCGCTGTTGGAGGGTGAGACTCAGCTATGGGAACTACCTGTCAATCTTCCCCTCTGGGGGTCTGGCATCTGAGGGTGGCAGGGGAATAAGGTTAGGAAAAGAAGCCAAGCTGATAAGGAGAAACTAAAATAAACTACTAACTTCCTGCTAAGTGACTAGCAAGACCCAAATTGGGGGTCACCGGGAAGACACTGAGGGACATATTATGATCTGGACCTTGTCACCTCTGCATGGGAGGAGGCCGGCCAAGGTTAGAACAGCTCAACGGGCACACACACACACAGGTTTTCTAAACCCTGGCACAAACTTTTTTTCTTTTTTGGGGGGGAGGGGTGTCAAGTCTTAGGTTAGTAGTCTCTTCTCTCTCCTCTAAGAGTATTTTGGAACACAGGCTTTCCGCACCAGGGACTGTGTTAGAAAAGCCATGTTTAAACTGTAGAAGAATTTCGATTTTTTCTGGTTCCTACACACTGAGCTTGGCTAAGTTCGGAAACCTGGAACCTGTCTGAGTCCCTTCCCCCACCGCCCTAAAGATTCTCAAGCAGAAAAACGTGGGCTTTTGCCTTCTGAAGGAGACTGTTGGTAAAAGACAACTTGAAGCTTCCAAACGTGGAGAAAAGAAAGAGCTTCCCAAAGAGCACCCTATAATTTGGTAACTTGTGCCCATGAGCCATTCCAGAAACTGGATGTAAACTACACCACCAAATGCTCCATACCAAAAAGCCACCTTCACACATTTTATCTCCTGCCTGATCCGGCTTTGCTGTGTGTTTGTTTTCAACATTTTAGAGAGGATCTGCAGCCTGAAGCAAATCTCAAAACAAAATAAAACAAAAAAGCAGTTCACTTTTTATCATCCAGAATCTTCCATTTCCACCAAACTTAAAATAGGCTTGATTAAACACAAATTCTTTCCAACTGCCTTATCTTGCAGGTGTCAGGTTTTTTTTTTTTTTTTTTTTTTAAAGCAATTCATTATAGTTCTCCCTAACCTTTTGGGCCCAGAAATCAATGTGTGGCCATTAAGCTGCTTACAATGAGTAAATTACTTTGGTAAATAATACAATTTCTTTATTAATATGAGTAAGAGGGGGGGGCTTTCAGGATACTTCTTAAGAGAGTCAATGTTTTATCTCCAATTTCTGATGCTTTAATTTTCTTCTAATATTATCCTTTCCTTAAAAAAAGCTGAGCAATAAAAATATTTAAACGAATCAAGTCAGAATGGGTCTCCCAAGTAGCTGCAAGAATATTGAAATCATCACCAAAAGGAGTGAACACACACACACACACACACACACACACACACACACACACACACACACCCTGGAAATCCAAATTCACAGAAAAGTAACTACATTTTAAATCATTAGATTCACACATTCTCTTTTCCAAGAATTATCTATCTTGGTAAATAATCTTTCCAAAGCCAGTTATCTTTCTACTAAGTAACTGAAGACTTGTTGAATATCTTTTAAGATATGAATCCTACTTACTATAATCCTGGTTTCATAAGAAACAGAAAAAAAAAACCCAAGTAGAATAAACTATCAACGTTCTAAGATCAACTAAATAACCCTTAAAAATGAAAAATAAAAACACACAAAACCCCAAAACTTCGAATAAAGCTGTTGGAATGGCAGCTTGGCACGGCATGGCTTTCCTTGTAAGACTCAAACACAACATACACTACACACACATGAAGTAGGACACACAACCTTAGAGGGGAATGGTTGCCTCAGAGCCACTGTGGTTGGGTCTGCAAACTTTTCTAGCTTTTGTTCTGGGTAGAAGTCAGACAGTTTTGAGGGACAACATGGGAGAAGGGCACAAACCCGTTGTACTTGGGTAATATCTGCTATTTCTTTTGCTACAGCAAGACCCTCTTGTGACAGAAGAAAAAGTAAGGCTGGCATTTGAGTAGGGGATTGCTTCCAAAGTAAAAATATCAAATGTCTGGGCAGCACCTTCTCAAGCGCATGCTCTATGTAGGTGAGTGGATTGAGACTGCTGGACTCTGTGCAGAAAAGCTGACTTTTTAAAGCAAAGCTGAGCTGTGTCATGAACTTTCATTTCTATCTATCATCTCACAACTGTTCCCGAATGAAGAGAACGGGGTCTGGGAGGCCCTCCTGACCGTCCGCTGGTGGGAAGGGTTCTTGTGTAGGAGTACCATTACAGCACACTAAATCCTGTAACCCTGTTACAAAACCTACCCTCTAGGCAACTTCTTCCAGACTTACTGTTCAACCATGTAAAAACAGTCATAACCTAAACTATTACTACTGAAGAAGAGGAGGGAGTGAGAAAAGGGCCTGGGTGGGGTGTTTCCTAGGGTGCTCAGAAGAATCACTGCTTTGTGGACAATGAACTAGCTTTTAGGAAGAAAAAAGGAGAAATTAAGTGAAAAAGAAGAAAGAAAAAGAAAGGAAACTTGATTCAGTTCCTTAATTAACTTACCTCAAAGCTCAAATAAACTAAAAAAAATTGTACTAATAAATAATAATAGTAAGAGGTAGTGAACTCCTTTAATGCTATCGCTTTATGAGAAGCCTTAACTATTAAAAATTCCAGATCCAGACTCAAAGCGGAGAACTAGCAAGCATCATTTCTTCGGAAGCCCGATGTGGTGGTGGTTGTTTTTGAAAATTTTGCGTGGAAAATGTAAACAATCAGTACAAATTTACAAAATAAAAAAAAAAACCCTCTCTCCTCCCTAGTTGGGTTTTTCGTATGCAAATTGTTAACTTTAACAGTATTCCAGTGGAAAAAAAAAAAAAAAGCCTCCTCAGAAACTTTGAGAAAGATTGGTGTGGGGGCGGCGGGAGGCCTAAGAAACTAGCTGAGAAACCACACAAAAATAGTCCGAGTGGTCGCTGCGGCCTTGGTGAATCTCATCTGGTTTACCCTCGAACCGGTTCTTTTGGGGTGGGAAGCCGGGTGTGTTTTAAGGGATCTTTCCGAAGAACCGAGAGAAGCAGACACTGATATGGCTTCGAGCTTCAAAAAGTGCTGGGCAAACAGCTGTCTTAATGGGTCTTTGGTCTCCCGAAAAATGTCCAGGTATCTCACGCCAGGACTGCCCTCTCCCAACAGCGGGGAGGAAGGAAGCGCCGGACCCTTCTCGCTGGGGCTCTGCCTGCGCGTCCCTGCACCCAGAGCTGCTCAGTCAGGCCTCTGGGGAAGGAGTCTGCCATGTGGGGCTCAGCCGTCCGCAAAGCCGAGTGGGCAGAGGCGCGGATCCCAGGTCACGCTTCGGAACTCTGCTGGGGTGTAGCTCCCACCTCCACACCCTGCAACGCCTCCCGGGATTGAGGATCCCGAGGGGCAGCGGTAGCCGTGGACCTACGCAGCAGAGTCGGGCACTGCGCCGGGTGACCGGGGAAGCGGGCGGAGGCTCCGGCCTGGGAGCTCGGAAACTCTGCCCTGCAACAGCTCAGGTCACGCTGGGGTCGGAGGGGTCTTCCCTCCGTAGCCCCGGTTCCCTGCACGGGTGTCTCCTACTCTAGGCCATAGTTCCCGCACACAAACTTTTCCCGACTTGCCCATTCCTTTCAGGACCCTGCCTTCGTCATCTGCTCGCTTCAGGGGTCTGGTGGGCTAACCCCCAGACCCGAGAGAGTGTCCAACGAACGACCGTTTCCAGGACCGGTCTGGAAGGATGGGACTCCTCAATAGGTGGGGAGCACACACCCAAGCCCGAATTTGAGGGATTCTGAGTGCAAATGTTGGGAGAAACCGTGCAGGGGCTAAACTTGGAAAGCCGGACCGCGACACTTCCCGGTCCCAAAGCCCAGTCTCCAGAGCCACCGGCAGCACACTCTGGCCGCGACCCCAGCATGCCACTCCTCTACCCCAGTCCCCACTTCTCACAGGTCGAAACCCTCAAAGGCTCCACATTTCGCTCGCTAGCCGAGTGGGAAAGAGAGATGGGGAGGGGGTGTAGCGAGCTCCCCACGCGCTCGGCGTCCAGCCACCCGCACGAAGTAAACTTCTTTAACGCTGGCGGCGGCGATGGGCTGAGAGGCCCAGGCGACAGAGGCCCAGCCCAGGGACCCGGGTGCCGCGAGGGGAGCACGAGGGACCTCGCGTGGGCAGCCACGGCTGGCCTCTGCCCGCGCGATCGCCCCTGGGGCGACCGGGTTGTGGCCCGGGCTCCTCGGACCGGCGGGGCGGAGGGGAGAGGCCGGCCGACCCTGCTCCGCCCAGCCGAGGACACGGAACTCCGGAAAGCTCCAGCCGGGATGGGCTGGCTCTCCCGGGGCAGGGGGAAACCCGGCCCGGCAAATTGAAATCGAGGAAGCATGAAATAAAATCAGACGCGCCGAGTGCAGAAGGCGAGAGCGGCGGTGGGCGCGGGGCCCGCCGCGTGTGCGTGGGTCCGAGTGTGCGTGAGTGCGTGTGTCTGTGTGTCCGCGGCGCGGGCCGGAGCACTCACCATCTCGCCGGGGGAGCGAGGCCACTTCGGGGTCGGATTGGAAATGTTGAGGCTTCGCTTGCTTCCTCCGCGACATGCTGGCTCAAACATCAGCTGGGGCAGAATAAAAAATTACTAAAAAAAATCTTCTCAAAATTACGGAAATCGAGCGGCGGCGGCGGCGGCTCCCCCCGCCCGCCGGCCCGCCCGCCCCCTCCCCGGCTCCCCGGCCCCGGGCACAGCGCGCATGTGTCCTGCTATAATTATGATTATCAATAATGCATTGCGATTAATCATAGAGGGGCTCTTTGAAAGGCGATTGGCACCGGGCCAGCGCTATTCAAACCCGCTCGCCTTAATCAATTAGTTCGTGATTTGCTGCAGACCCCTGTCTCTCCGCGCGCTGGCCCAATAAGCCGGCCGCGGGGCTGGCTCTGCGCGCCGCGCCGCCCGACTCTGGGTTAACCCTCTTGGCGACCGCCCGGGACTCCACGGCCCGGCCGCCGGGGGCCTGCCTCCTCGCCACTGCGCGCCCGGCGCCCCGGCCGGCGCCCCCCGCTCGATCCCCTCCCCCCTCCCCCGCCCTCCATCCCGGGCTGGGCCGACCCGAATTAGCATGCCCGCCCCGGAGCCTAGCGGAGCAGGGCCGCGGGGGGGTGGGGCTGGCGGCGGGGGCTGGGGACCCAGGCTGCGGGCGCGCGGCGAACTTCCCAACTCCCGCGCTGCGTGCCGGCCCGCGGGGGGAGGGAGTCCCGTGGCGGGATTGGGGGTGGGGAGGGCGTCCCGTTTCGTGAGTGTTCCTTCGTTTCTTTAAGAGCTACCAGAAAGCAGCCCACCCCCACCCTCGTAAAAAAAAAAAAAAAAAAAAAAGCGAGTGGGGAAGAGCCAGCCCCACGCCGGTCCGCCTCCCGCCCGCTGCCGGGCCTCCCTCCCGCCTGCCCGCCGCCTGGCTCGGAGATCCTTCGCCCAGAGTTCTCCATTCCCAGGATCCCGGGCTCGCGGGGGTGCGGAGAAGACGACCCAGGAAAGGTTTGGGAACGTGATGGGTTTGGGGTCTGGGGGGAGGGGCAGTTTTCTCGCCACCCCATCCTCTCCCTGCCTGGGAGCTGCGCTCCTCCAGCCTCTGGCTGGCTCCTTAGCTCCCTTTCTCTACCTCGGACATTCCCGGGACAATTAGGGCTGAAGTTTTCGGGAGAAGCGCCCCGAGCCCGTGGGATAAGGGGGCGGCTCGGCTCCGCCCAGGACCCCTCCCGAACCTCCCCCCGGCCGCCCCGGTTGGCTGCAGGGCGCGTCACTCCGCGGGGAGGCGGCGGCCACCGTGGCGCCGCTAAGCCCCGGGCGGGTGGAGAGCACGGACCTGCCTGGGCTCCGAGTTCAGCTTCGGCGGGAGGGAGGGGAGGGGCGCCGCTAATCCTGTGCTAGGCAGCGTGCCCCCGGCCTGGGAAGCCGGACCCTAGGCACCGCCTCTACCCGGGACCCCATTACTCCCTACCCTAGCCGCCTCGTCTGCGACGAGGTGGCTTCCCTGAGCCATGAGTGAGTGAGAAGGGAGGGGGTCCTGTCCGCTGCCCCCTAGCTACGCCGCAGCTCGCCTTCACTTTTTTTTCTGACACTTGCCACGCGCGGCGCCCAAACTTTTCGCTCTATCTCCATCTCCCAGAGCTGGGTAACAGCCTCCCTTACCCGCGCACGGGACCCCGGAATCCGGGCCCTGCACTCCCTCTTCCGGGCTGAGGCACCCGCGAATCTGAGGCTTGGTCCTCGGCTTAGCCTAGATCTCCTCCCGCCTCGGGGTTTCCGCTCGCCGAGGTTCCCGAAGTCCTGCGCTCGTAGGACTAAACTAACTAAACTTCGGCTGAGTAATGGGGGTGGAGGCGGGGGAGGGGTGCAGATACACAATCCTTGCCCTATCTCGCGATCGGGAGAGGAGAGGGCTCATAAGGACGCCCCAATTCTGGAGCGCCTTTGAGTCTGGATCGTGCCACAGTCGGCTCGCGCGAAGTGGGCACTAGCCTTCGCAGCAGAGCCTCAGAATTCAGGACCCATATCGCATTCTCTTAAGTGGCCTTTTTTTCCTTCTCCGATTTTTTTTTCTTTTTCCCTTAATCTTTTGTGTGCTAGTTGAAAGTATCTTTTCCATCTGCTGACTTTATTCTTTCTTGGTATAACTTCTCCCTTCTTTCATTCTCCCTGTTCACTCTTCCTACCTTTTCCTAGTTTTGCCCTTGCTCGCCCACCCCTCGTGCGTCTCCCTGGTCTCCCGCTATCCCCTCGCACCTCGCTCTTTCCCTCTCCCCAGGTTCTGTTGGGTACTGTAGATTTTGATAAAAAGACAAACGAAGCTATCAGTGAGCCTGATGTTGAAGAATGAAGATAATAATGTTTCCATAGGTGGTGTTTCAAATGCCATTATTTCTCACTGAATATTTAAAGAGATCCCTCGGCAAAGATGGATTTGCGCGCTCCTGGGGTGCGAGCCGCTCGCTTGCCCCAAACCCCCGGGAACGTGATGAGACCTGAGCATTTTTAAATCTAGCACTCTCCCCCACCCCGCAAATCTGCGCACTTGAAAACACACGAATGCGCACCCTTCGGGGTGCACCGACGCTTCCAGGCGCACTGGAGCCTTTCTTCCCCGAATCTGCCGGTGTTTGGAGCAGTCGTGAACAGTCGGTAACACTCTTGGCTTCTTGAAAGTCCCTACCTCCGGGCAGTCTAGTGGCCAGAAACCCAGTGGAGCTGGCGGTCCCACAAACCCTTCTCACGGTGTGCTTCTAGGGAAGCTCGGGGGAGAAGCTTCACACGTGCTCGCTGTCGGCTCTATGTGTGATTAAGGGTGGGGAGAATCTCTCCCCCCGCCCAATACAACAAACGAACGAAAACGCAAAAACTGCTTCGCGCTGTTTAATTAAAAATGGGCGAGTAGAGACGGATTAATTGGTGGTATCTAAACTTTGATAACTTTTTTCGTTCTTTTGAGTCCTCGACGACGTAGAGGCGGGCGCCTGGCCCTGCGAGCGGCATCCCCCGCTAATTTCTTGTTTGTTTTCTTTCCCTTTGGCCCGGAGAGAGATGAGGGGAGGTGGAGGAGGGGGATGGGAGGAAGGGGACGGTTGGAATGGCCGGGAGAGGAGAATTGGTCTTTATTGTTGGTGGCGATACATCAATTACAGGCCATTGTCTCGCGCCCAAGTTATGCGGTTCGCTGGTGCGGTCGCTGAAGTGTCAGCAAGCTGGCAAGGCACCGCGTGCCGCGGAGCAAAGACATAATTAAATCAATAAAAATGGACATAGAGTGGGGGTGAATTTTTATTTTTGAACGGGTCGAGAAAGCGGAGGCCAGTGAGGTGCCACAGCTGGGGTCTCTCCGACCGCTCAGCACACCTCCAGGCCAGAACACTCCATGGGGTCGCGCCCTCCCAACCATGGATGGGGGCTGCTTCTGGGAAATAAGGCGAAGAGCTTGTGGCTTGCAGGTTCTTCAGAAAGGCCTGGTATTTGGGGACAGATACCTAATAGGGAATGGGGGTGGCCCGAAGTGAAGTGACAGCTGCGCCGGGGTCGCGACCTCTGGGACCAAGACGAAACGCACCCTGGGGAGGCTCTTAGCAGTTGTGCAAACTGCCTTTGAGGGGCGGGGGTCTCTGTTCCTTCCACACTATCACCTCAGTTTCCCGATGTCTAGTTTGTCCTCGGTGAGTTGGCTGGCCCGAGGGCCGTGGCCTAAGGCCGCTGCCCCAGCATAGTTCTCAAGGAAGGGGTTTCGGTGCATCTTTGTTCAAGCTCCAGTTTTAGGAAGGGGTGGTGGCATGAAGGCCTTCCATTCTGAGGCCTGTTTCTTCAGCCGGTCAAGTTTTCTAATTATGGCCCAGTCTGACCCCGGTGTGGGATGGGGCCTGGATTGAGGCCTTGTGTGAGTCCCCGACTCTCTTCCGGGTTCCATCGGTGCAGGTTGAGTACCCTACTCCAGACGTGGAGATGGTCCCTAAGCGCGCTGCCTATGCCCCAGCTTCCGAAATCTCCAGCCCAAGGCCCCAGGCCGGGACTACAAGGGCAGTAGAGGAGGTTTCGTTTTCCTGCGCCGGGCAAAAAGCGGCAAAAAGGCGGCAGCGGCGCCCTGGGGGCGGGGAGCAGGCACGTCGATGGTATCAACATTATTGATGGGGAAACGTTCAGGGCAGGAGCTGGGAGATCAGGTTCCCGGTCCCTCCCCTCCCCAGAGGTGGGTGGGACCAAGTAGGTGGTGAGTTGTGTGTGTGTGTGTGTGTGTGTGTGTGTGTGTGTGTGTGTGTGTGTGTGTGTGTGTTTGGGGATAGGGCGCCTGGATGCACCACCATTAACCACCTGGGGTTTATTTGTGTTTTTCTTGCCTAGATGCCTGCCGGGTGTGGGTGGGAGGAACAGGGAAGGAACAGGGAAGAAAGATTGAGGTGGCTTGTTCTCCTGCCCTTAAGGGTTCTTTTCGGGACTTAGGGGGTGGCGGTGGTGATGACATAAAACAAGACAAATTTGGAAAGCGTTCCATAGGTTCGGCCTTTTCCCAAGCTTTGGGACTCCTCTTTCCTGGGAATTTCACAGACTGTTTTCTTAAGCGAACTGCTGTACTTCAAATCCTAACCTCCCATCGGATCTTGGCGCAGCTTCGAACCCGAGGCCTTGGAGAGCGAACTGTGTGCTATGTCCAGCAGGGGACTCCTGGAGAAGTGGAGAAGAGAACAGATGCGGGGGGGGGGGAGCGGGGGGAGCAGGGGAACGGACCGCTGTCCACCTGCAAGGACATCTCTAGTCCCATGTTCCCGCAGCGCGAAGACAGGGTGCCCAGGTGCTGGCTCTGGGAGGGAATTCAGTCGCACGCAGCGCAGCGGAGGCAGGATTCCATCCGGGCAGTGGATCCATACTACTAGTGCGTGGCAAACTTCATCTTCCTCCCCTTGCAGGGCTATTTTCATACCGGCATTTAAAAACGGAATGGGCAGGGGACCGCAAATGCTCCTTCGGGTTGCGTTTAAGTTCTCCGTGCCCCGCATGCAACAGTGCCTCACTCACTAAGGGTTGGGTGCCTGGGTATAAAATTCCTCCCGAAGGAAAGGTCCCGAGGCAGAGAAAGTGCAAAAGACTAATCGAATTTATAAAAAGAAAACCTTTGCTTCCTTTTAGTTAAATCCTTTTGCGGTTTTCTGAGCGAGAAAAAAAAAAAAATTACTACCAAGCAATAGCGTGTGGCTAATTCTTGGAATGAGTAACCAAGACGTTTAGAAAGCCCAGCGGGGTGCACAGGTTCCCTGAAGCGCAAGAAGTAGGTCCCCTGGATCCAGCGAAGAGTGATTGGTTCTCATTAAGTGCCTTCAGCTGAGATTGACAGTGAGGTCTCGAGGGCCCCCGGTCTGGTGTGGGTGTGCGTGTATTTGGGGGTGACCGGGAACCTGCCAGGGAACAGTAAAGAATATCGTCTCCAACCGCAGGGCACCCAGACGTGGACGAAGCAAACCTCCTTGAGCAACATTTTTTTTTTTTTTCTTCAATTATACCGTCACCCACCCCCTACCCCCACCTCCACCATCAAAACTTTCTAAACAACCGGTAAAACGTTTTCAAAGATGTTGGCTTTATACAGAGGCTCTGTGCCTTGAAAACTTGTCCGGTGAGGGGCTTTTCCCCAACTAATTTTCATGGGGGGCAAAGAACCTTTTGGTTTCATTTCAGGGCTCGTCCTGTCGGGAGGGCCTGCTTGTCACTCACATGGATGGTGACTTGCAAATCCCACACGAGTCAGCTGAGCCCTGTCTTTCACGGGAATGCTTTGCTGGGTTCCTCTCTATTTTCAAGGGAGGGTTTTTCTCGTAAGGAGGGGGAAAAAAAACCTGTCTTGTCCCTGGATGCTAGCTTGACTCAGTCATAGCTTTGCAAACTCTCCTTCAGGTCCAATCTGGCTGGCAGCCTCTTCAGACCTGCACCCTTAATTAGTGCTACAGCCGCAGCAACAACCCGCTTTTCCTCAACTTGACATTCAGTTTAAAATGCAATAGGGAATTTGAGATACGTACATTTCTCAACTCCAAACCCGCACCGCCTTGCTTTCTCTCAGGATAGTATTCTGAAATCATCCAAGTTCTCAAGGCAATGTAAAGAAGGAGCTCTTGTCTTTTCCCTTCACACAATTTGTCATTCTGGTCTCTGCCTGTCTTTAAAATTTCCCTAACTTGCCCTAGACTGTTTGGCATATTTTGTATTAAAATACAATCCCAAGATCGCCCCTTGAACAGTGCTAGTCTGTAATGTGTCTAACCTTTAGATTCTGCAAAGATTTGCATAGGTCTGGCTCCAGCTTTAGCTTGGGCTGTGCTGCATGCTCAGAACCAAACATCAACACTGACAGGGGATGGTTTCTTTTGCGCCCGAGGTACGTGGTTTCAGGGGGGCTGGATGGATTCCGTGTTTTCCAGGTTTGCTTTCATTTTTTTTTTTCTTTCCACCTTGGGCCTCACAACACCTTCAGTCTGGGAAAAGCATACTGAACAAATCAGCACCCACGATCTCAGCTCTCCCTCCCAATCTTTCTTCGGCTCATCTCAGATGTTTGCAGGGCAGCCTTTTTGCACGTGTGGAGTTTAGGTGTTGAGAGTGTGGAGTCAGGGCTGGCTATTCAGGTCTCACGTTTTCCATGTGTCATTTAACAGTCACCAGGGAAGATAGCCCTAGGCTTGGTTTGTGTTCATATCTTGGCTAACCTCGTTTAAATTAATATCATGACCCTCTGTTCCCTGCTTTTGTTAAGTATGCAGTAGAGAAGCGGAATAATCCTAGCCAGTGTCTAGCAAGGAGCCAGTTTTGCCTCCTGTAAGCAAATCTGCCTCCATGAATTCCTTCGTTTGCTAAATGGAGATAATAATAGTCCTCATTCCATAGGGTTCCGGGGTGGTAAATGTATGAAGATTTTAGGATGATGGCTGGCGTGTAATTACAGTGCAACTGTTAGCTATTATTGTCATTGACCTCACAGGTTTGCTGTGGGGATCAAATCATATGATGTGGTCAAAATATTCCCACTTCATCTGTCCATCCATCCATCCATCCATCCCTCCATCCCTCCATGTATTCATTCACTTCATAGAGAGAAGTGTTGGGTGGGCATGGGGGATGCCACTGGGAAAGACTGGCGTTCACTTCCTTGCTTATAGTAATAAATCAGAAGGATTGTTACTTTGACAGTGCTATTGCCTGGCTCAGTGTTAAGGGCGGAGGGAACAGTGTGGTGGCGAGATGTGGAAACATGCTTATCTAGGAAGCTTTTGCCAATCTAATAAAGAAACCGGAAATTAGCGGAGGCTGTCCCCGAGCCACGCTGACTTACCCAGGTGGAGGCAGATCTTCTTCATGCTTCTGGGAGGCTGTGAGCGCTGTAGGCACAGGAGTAGCTAGCTGCTCAGGTGCCAGGCTGTGCTTTCTTCTGGGTCTCTTGATTTGGCTTTGTTGTATGGAGTCCCCTGAGTCGTGTACAAACAGAGCAGAGCAAACAGGACAATAAGAGATGCAGAGCTTCCTTGGGCCCTAGATGGTATCCACCAGTTATGGTGTCCTAGGCCTCGCCTCTCTGCCCTCCTTCCCCCTCTCCATTTTGTCAAATTATGAACATTCACCTTGGCCATGCCAACAGAGCATCCTTCCTGTTGCCTGCCTTGCCCTCTGAGTAGCTGCCTTTTGGTATAGACTCAGACCCTCCAATGGCTGCTGCTCCTTCTGTTATTGGGATTATAGCCATGTTGTGGCTCAATGTAATTGAACACCTACCGGCAGCGTGCAAAGTGCCCTTGTGAACTCACTCCCTGTGCAGTGAGATTAAAATGCTTTTTATGGCTGGAACCTGGAAAAGGAATCCAGTGTATGCAGCCGTACCTGCTAGCATAGAGTTGCTGGTACGGCAGGTGTGCACACTGCTTGTGACGCCAGCCTCCTTAAGAGATGCCTGGCAGCGAATGTCCTTAAGAAGCTCCCAGATGTCAGCTAGTGGAGGGTGAGGCTTACCTCCCAACACCCACCCCCCACCCTGTGACGGAGAAACAGATAACATTTAATCTGTTATTTGATGTCCTTCTACTCAAAAATCGTGTTGGGGGCTTCGGGGGTCTTTTATTTAGAGACTCTCAGAAGCTTGGCAGTATGTAGATTCTCTGTGAGTGTCTCTCTGGTTCCTGTGGCTAAGCTGGGGAGTTAAACATGATCTAGCATTTCTGATGACCTGTGGGCACGTTGTAGCGGTGGGGAGGGCACTGACATCTCTTGCTTTGCATACCATAAGCTTCCAGGTCTCGGTGGCTCTGTCCATCTGGACTGCTGACCTGGTATAGGAAAGCACTCCAGTGTTGGTGGGTGGCCCTCTGAACATCTTCATTACTTTGGGGAATGCAGGGATTTTCAGAAGCGGAAGGTTTTTGTAAGTTAAGAAAACACAAGTCTCCAGTGGCCCCTCACCTGCTCATCCGTTCATCCCTTTACTCACAAATCCATGGAAGTGACATGGACTGAGCAGCTTAACATGCCAGTGGTGATTTTAAGCATGCAAAATGAATAATGGTGACCAGGACAGAAAAATATTATGTTTAGTAAAAACAAAACCAAGCACTAAAAGGGTACATACTGTATAATTTCACTTACATAAAATTCGAGAAATTCAAACTGATCCATGTGCCAGAAAGTAAGTGATGGGTAAGGTGATTGCATGAGGAAGAGGAGGGGGTTGGTAAAGGGGATGAGGAAACTTTTGGGAGTGTTAGAAATGCTTGTGAACTTGAGTGGAGCCATAGCCAGCTGTGTCCTAGGACTGATGTTGCTATTCACTTTAAGTGGGTGCTTGGCAGTGCACATTCATTGTGTTAATAAAATGGAAAGTGTAGGGCCTGTGAGATGTCTCAGCTAAGCCAGTTAGAGGACTTGCCACAAGGATGACAAACTTTCAATCCCTAGAACCCACGTAAAGGTGAGAGAAAAGAACCAACTCTAAGTTCTCTTCTTCTTCCACACACACCTCACAGCGGGCACACTCTTCTCCCTATGTGCATGCACACACACTGATAACAATCAAATTGAAATTTTTCATTGAACAGTTATAGGAAATGGCTATGGTATATTAAGGATTTAACATTGCAAGTGCCATGTTTAAGCACTTGAAGGCTGTCTGGGGCTTGTCACATTTGGCTTGAGGACAGCACAGCCAGTATGGAAATGGGACTGGGTTGTCACCAAGCCACCTGTCTTGGTTCTGGAAGGAGCATAATGGTTTGCTCAGGTGTTGTTTTCTGGGGAGTATTGATGCTTCCCACTGGTCTCACTAGAAACAAAAGACTCCTGAATGTCAAGAGCTCATGACTCTGACAACCAAACTTCATACTGCGGAAGGAAAAGGGTACAGCTTTCTGAGGCAGGGAGTCCAGAGAGAGCTTAGATCTGTGGCTAGACACTCTGAGTCCCTGGCATGTGGCACACTGACCACATGGTTGTGTTGGCATGCAATCCCCAGTTGTGGTGAAGGTGAAGGATCATCTTTGGTGGAAGACCAGTAAGTTTCTTTTCTCCCACAACCTGCCATGGACCAATATTTTCGCAAACATAATAAAATATATCACCATAAAAGTGAAATAGAAGCCGGGCGGTGGTAGCATACGCCTTTAATCCCAGCACTCGGGAGGCAGAGCCAGGCGGATCTCTGTGAGTTCGAGGCCAGCCTAGACTACCAAGTGAGTTCCAGGAAAGGCACAAAGCTACACAGAAAAACCCTGTCTTGAAAAACCAAAAAACCAAAACAAACAAACAAACAAAAAGGTGAACTAGAAAACAGTCTCACAAAATATAACCTCAAAATTTCTTGTATTGTCTTCCTCTCACAGAACCCATTGTGTATCATGGACTCTGTGATGGGCTGTGAGAAGTATCCGTGGAGCAGAGAAGAGAGGGTGGCAGTGGGCTTTCTATGAGGAAGCAAACGCTGGGACACTTTCCTTCGATTCTTAGCTACCTACAATCACAGAGTCCAGGTTAACAGAGAACATTCTCATGGAACTGGGGAGTAGACAGGTTCTACAGGAGGGTCAGGAAATCAGAGAAAACCTGTCCAGAGTTGGCCCCCAGAATAGCTCAAGAAGGTCCAGAATAAGCTCATGATAGCTTCTGGAAGCAAATCCCATTCTGGCCACACAGGAGCCAGGAAGTACAGCATCAGCACCATGATATTTTCATACAGGTCTTGGCTGCTGAGTCAAGCCTTGCTGGGAAGCATTTGTTGGTCATGTCATAGCTGCAAGGGAAGTGGGGAACATGGATGCATAACATATTCAGCTTCGGTGCTGGGAAGCATCGAAGGTGCATGGGGTAGGCAGGTCCCTGAGTTGGATGAATCAGAATAAGGTCAGACATCTGTGTGGGCTCGTTCAGCCCCATGTCCCATCGGAGCATTTCAGAGCCCTCTGAGCATAGTTGAGAGCTTCCTCAGACAACAGGGCCAGCACCCCTCTCTCCAACCCCTGCCCTTCAATGGACTGTGACTCTGTCACACTCCTCAGCTCTGCCTGCTGGGTTTAGGAATCTTGAAGCCCTCAGAAGAATCTTGGGATGTCCTGAGGAAAAAGGCAATGAGAAGGTGGCTACCATTCATTACTCATTTTCTTGGATCTAGAAGGATGTGGTTCTAGGTTAGCTCATTGTACCCTCAGAGCCCTTTGAAGTGTTTCTGCAGTTTCTAGTTCAAACATGGGAGTGGAAGCATGTGGCCATTTCTTTGGGCTCTCTGAGTTGTGGAGCTGCTTGCTGCCTACAACCACGTGTCATTTTTTATCAGAAAACAAAATTCAGTCATGGTGGCACCTACCCTGCACTCTGCAGGCTGAGATAGGGACCAACAATTCAGACCAACCTGGGCTGCACCATGGCGTCCTGCCTCAGCCCCTGCACTTCTCCCAACAAAACAATAACAACCTTAGAACTAAGTGAGGCTAAATGTCTGGCAGCCCCCCAAAATGTTAGAGCCCCCAGGAAAGGAATAATTTGGGGTAGGGCTTTGGGGACTCACAGCAGAGGTGTGGTCTGGACTTTTTCCGTGTGGGTAATATCTAATCGAGGGTACAGATTTGCTAGGCTCAGGGCTGTGGCTGCTTTGTGGTTTTTATGTGTGGTCTGTAAATGCCTTTGATTTCGACCTGATGAAATGGTGGAGAGCTTGAAGTAAAGCTAAGACACCCCCCCACCCCCCACCCCCGTGAATTAAATTGTCTTTGAACCTCTGATTCCTGATGAGTTGGTAGCTGGTGCCAGCCATCAATCTGTGTGACCCCAGCCCCTTCCAGGCTTCCAATAGCTGGACAAGCCGAAAGTTCTGCTTTTTCACCCCAATGAGTATAAAGCAGGGCATGTGTTGAAAGCACCAGGATTTGGGAAAAGGAAGTCTGCGTTAAAACCTGTATTCTGCCTTTAGCAGCAGGATTTGGCCTGAGTGTTTTCACCTGGCAGAATGTCAGTCCTGTGTGAACTGAAGGACTTCATCTGTGCACTTACCTGCCCAGCCAGTGTGAGACACCAGGCTGTCACCCCCAGGGGCAGGCCATCAGTGTTTGTTGAATGAATTGAATATAGAGGAAGGTTGCGGGCATCTGTTTGTGCACACTATGACAGTTTACATTTGGAATATCCTTAAAGGCCTGTGTGTTAAATGTTGGGTCCTCAAAGTGGGCTGCTGGGAGATGGGGAACCCTTAAGAGGTGGGGCCTAGGGGAAAATGTGCAGGCCACTGGGGCATGGCCTTAAAGGAACCCAAGACAGCTCTGTTTGTTTGTTTGTTTGTTTGTTTGTTTTGCTTTTTTCTTCTGTCTGGCTGTAAGGTAAGCAGTTTGCTTTGCACATGGCCCCACTATGCCACCCTACAGACCAATGAGCAGGGGGCTGGAGAGATGGCCCAGTGGTTAGGGGTAGTTACTGCTCTTGCAGAGAGGACCTGAGTCCTGTTCCCAGCATCCACATAGGGCAGCTTAGAACTGCCTGTAACTCCGAGGAATCCAACCTCTTTTGGTCTCCCAGGGCATCTGTATATACTCTTCCCTCCCTCCCTCCCTCCCTCCCTCCCTCCCTCCCTCCCTCCCTCCCTCCCTCCCTCCCTCCCTCCCTCCCTCCTTCTTTCTCTCCTTCCCTCCTTCTTTCTCTTATACACACATATTCACACACACACACACACACACACACACACACACACACACACACTCTAAAATACTTTTTTTTTTTTTTTTAAAGAAGCCCAAATAAACTTTTTCCCTTGCAAGTTTCTTGTCCCAGATGTTTGCTGTGGTGGGCGGGAGCTGACGAATGGGCGGTGCCAAGTGCTGATGGATGCTGCTTATTAGAGGCCGCTGATTACAGCACAAGCTGCCATTACAGAGAAGACCGCAGACTTGAACGCTGCCTCAGATAACCCGGGGGTCTTGGTAGGATGAAGGTTGTGAATTAGAAGGTCAAAGGTGGGGCCTGAGATTCCAGATTTCCAATGAGCTCCTCAGTGGGGCTGCATGGCATGGGCCACTCTTTGTAAAGTGTTCATTGCACACAAGCAGCAGATGCAATTCGCAAGCAAGACTAGATAGGCTAACAGGGCAGTCACCTTAGCTGGGGACCTCCAAGTTGGACGGTGGCCCCTTCTCTACCTCATCCCGTATGAACTATTCCTTTGGACAAGAGCACAGCCTCTTCTTTCCCCAGGAAGTCCCGAGGGTAGTCTGGCTGTGATCTCTTATGTTTTCTGTATTTGGTGCACATTATGGGTCTGGTGGCTTCTTCCTCTGATTCCCTGACCTGTGGTATGACACTTACTTGAGATGATATTGAGCGCCTGGCACATGAGGAGCCGGCGCTGCAGGTGGCTGCCCTAATGATGCTGTGTTATGAGGTTCTCTGGCATCTTCTGGAGTTCTCTAAGCAGTCCAGGGACTTTAAACACTAATTGTATAGGCTCTGGGGTGTTCAGGGCCTCAATGTGCCAGCTCTGTTCATCAGTTTTCCTTGCTGTGACAAAATGTCAGACTAAGACCACTTCAAGGGGGAAGCATTGATTTTGGTTCCAGGTTTCAGAGGTTTTAGACCAGCATGGGAGGGAATGCCTGTGTTAGCAGGCTTCCTACTTAATTCATTGGGGCCCAGAGGATGCCATTCACATTCAGGACACCACCTCCTGAAGACACTCTCATAGATACTCCCAGAAGTGTGTTGTGGGATAATCTTTTTGTGCACTGTGAAAATGTGTCCGTTTTACCTCATCTGCCTAAGGCACCTTCTGATTGGTTTAATGAAGAGCTAAAAGGCCAGGGCTAGAGAGATGGCTCAGAGGTGAAGAGCGCTGACTGCTCTTCCAGAGGTCCTGAGTTCAATTCCCAGCAACCACATGGTGACTCACAACCATCTGTAATGAGATCTGACGCCCTCTTCTGGTGTGCAGGCATACATGCAGGCAGAACACTGTATGCAAATAAATAAAATAAATCTTCAAAAAAAGAGCTGAATGGCCAATAGCTAGGCAGGAGAGGATAGGTGGCACTTCTAGGGAGAGAGAGGAACTGGTGGTGGTGGGGAGTCTGAGAGGCGGGGGATTCGCTATGGAGAGGCAGAGGAAGTTGGACAGACAGTACTGAGGAGAGTGTGTGGCAAAATGTGGATTAATATAAACAGGTTAATTTAACTGTTAAGAGCTCGTTGGGAACAAGCTTAAGCTAAGGCCATGCTTTCATAATTAATAAGTCTACGTGTCCTGCCATTATTTGGGAGCTAGTGGTCTAAAGACAGTCTAGCTACAGACGTGTGCTTCACTGATCTCTCAGTCCGTTCAAGTTGGCCATCAAGATTAACCCCTCCACCAGCCGTGTTCCTGTCCCCAGGGTAACTTCCAGCCCAGTGTCAGTTTATAACATCTGGAGATTTTTTTTTAAGGTTACAACTGGTGAGTGCTAGTGGTACTTAAAGGTCTGAGATTAGGGAGGATGCTGAACACCTGCAGAGCAGAGGACAGCTTCCCACAACCAGCTGGGTAGGCAGGCCAGTGTTAGCGATGCTGGGCACCACAGCCTTTAGCTGAAGTGGTTCACCCCTACAGGACACCCTTTCCATTTCCGCCTTGCAGTCTCCTGCAGGCTTTCTGCACTGGCTTGGGAATGAAAGTTTTCATTGCTATTTTCCTAATTTGTATTCTTTTTAGTCTAAATTCAAGGCCAGTGAGTGGCCTCTCCTGACCCCTCACGCTGTCTAGCTGTCTTCTGTAGGATGAGTACGGCGCTCCACACTCTCCTTCTCGGGCAGTGCGTGTGGTGTGGGAGGGAGAAAAGGACTCCTTTGGTTGTCCGTTTGTGCTATTTAGAATTGGACATTCCTGTCTGCCGTTTCTGACTGAGAGCAGTAAGGGATGTCGGTCCACCCAGAATTCGGGATGGACAGACAACCAAGACCCACTCTGTTTGCAGCATCCAGACCAGTTACTTTATTTTGTCAAACACAGGAGAAAGGATTAAAAAAAAAAAAAAAAAACCAACAACAACAACAAACGTACTCTAAGCAACTAGTTTGGCAGAATAAGCTCATCTCCCCTCTCAACAACAACAATAACAACAACAAAACAAAACAGAAAACTCGAGGACAGATGGACAAGGTGTGGCCTTCTTTAAATAATTTAATTTGGAATAGAGCTCCCTCAACAGCACACAGGCCTTCAAAACACCTTCCCTGGCTTCCCAGGAGCCAGTATTCACCACAGACTCCCAAGGAGCATTCTGTCATGCACTGTATACAGGCACACAATGGGTCAGTCCTCAGAGGAGGCCCTGCACGTTGCCTCCCGAAATGGTTTCTTTGCTGCAGGCCTGTTCAGGAGATGTTTATCAGAGAAGGGGTGGACAGGTCTGCGATGGACGGGCCCCGTTCTGTCTCCAGTGGCCTTTTATGGCTAGTGATAGGTGCCATCAGTGTCTTGCCTGAGAAATGGCCATGCTGCAGGCACCTCTGTCGGAGCATCTTATTGATCTGTGCTCTGCCTCCTTCCAGAAGGCAAGGGTAGTAAAAAAGTCAGAGGCTGCTGGCTGGAGCAGAGCAGCCGTGGCACTGTGGGCTGAAGCAGCTCCCTGGGGTGAATACAAGTGTCCTCATCCCTCCAGCTGCTCCATCCAGCATTACAGAGCCTCGCTCCCGAACACAGTGTAGCCTGGACTGCACAGTGACCATCCAGCAAGATGAATGTGGCTTCTGAATTTTTTTCCCATTGAGGCTGTATGGCTGAGATTCATTTTCCCACCATTGACCCATTGGACCTCCATAAAATAGGACTGAAAGCAATTAATCTGGGGCAGAACGCCCCTAGAATCTCATTCATAAATAATCCTCCTTGGCCCCCAGCACTGGAATATAAGTAGAGATTTATAAGCTCAAACCTGTAGGCCAAACTGCAGGAAGCAGGCTGTACCCAGCCTCTGGCTTTGCACATGAGATTAAATGGTTATGATCAATATATTGCCATAAGCACCAGGGGACATTTTTATGGCGTTTACATAAGACTTTATAATGTAGAAGAGACAGGATCTGCCACCAGCCCCAACCCGGGCATAAAATGTATCTTATAAATAAAAATACAAAGGCACTTCGGCAAAAGTTCTATTGTATAGCGGCTCCAGCTGCGGAGAAAGGCCTGTAGAGAGGAGGATGGGACAGGCTGAAATCAGACTCAGAATGTGCAAGAGTATCTGCCAGGAGTGGGGGCAACGGCATTGACGAGTTATAGCTGTGTGGCTAAGGGCTCTGGTAAGAGTCTGGGGGCTGAACATGACCCCCTTACCTTTGAGCTACATGACCTTGGGTTACTCAAGTTCCCTCTCATCAGTTTATTGATGAAAATAATAGTACCTGCCTTCATGTGGTTGGTTGTTTTTCCCCGCCTTTTGGTGATGCAGGGGTTCGTATCTAGGATTTCATGCATGTAAGCCAGCATTTCACTACTGAGTGACAACCCTAGCCCCACATAAGCTTCCCCTAAGAATTCAATGAACTAAAGTGTATAAAATGTATAGCTCATCCCTGTAGCATATGACTTAATAACAGTTAGGAAAGAGGAGAAGATGCTGATGGTGGTGATGATGTCAGTGATGATGATGATAGCAATGGTGATGATGATGGAGATGGTGATGATGGCAAAGTATAGCTAAATATCCTACTCATTAGCCTCTTATCTCTGTCAGGGAGGAAGCAGGCTTAGCTAGTATGGTAATTTGAATGTAATTGGCGTCCATAAGCTCATAGGAACTGGCACTATTAGGAGGTATGGCTTTGTTGGAGTGGGTGTGGCCTTGTTGGAGGAAGTGTGTCACCGTGGAGGTGGGCTTTGAGGTCTCCTATGTTCAAGCTACACCCAGTGTCACAGTTCACTTCCTGTTGCATGTGGATCAAAAGGTAGAACTCTTCATCTCCTTCTCCAGCACCATGTCTGCCTGCATGGTGCCACGTCCCACCATGATAATAGACTAAACCTCTGAAATTGTATTAAATTAAATCTTTTCTCTTATAAAAGTTGCTGTGGTCATGGTGTCTCTTCACAGCAATAGAAACCCTAACTAAGACAGCTAGTCACTCCCAAGCATGACTGGTAACAAAGAGGCCCAGCCAGGCAATTACAGCTGTCTCTGAGATGGTGGTTTATCCGGCAGAGCTGGGCTTGGACCTCTGCCCTCACTCTCTCTGGCTTTATTGTGCTACCATTGGCTGTGCGTCCTGAGACTACACACTCATTTCTGCTGTGAACACTAGCAAGCTCTGGGTTGCTGTGCCAGACTTTGATATGCCAAGAAGGTTTTGCCAGTGCCATCATTCAATATTTCTGTTTGTTTGATGTTGGTTTTGGAAGGTCCGAGTCTCCATATTGTTGTCTTCATCCAACACTGCCAGTTTACAGTGAGTATGGCAAGTTGGCAATGCAGCCAGCATCTCAGTGTAGATGGTGTTAGTTAGAGAGCAGGATTCTGAGTACCCTTTCGGGGAACAAAAACCCATGTTTGACTCCAGCCAGTCATCCCTTCCTGAGGCCATGGGAGCCTGAAACCATCTCAATAGTTAACTTGTACTGAGTGTGATTAGTGCCAAGCATTCAGGGGAATGCTTTACAAATGTGACCACAGTAAAGCTTGGCAACAGCCTGCAAAGAAAGCCCCGTATCTGTCAGCATTCTTGGCTGGAAGTAGCAGAAGCTGACTCACTGTCACAAGAAGAGGAGGTTTATTGGAAGGGTGTTGGGGGCGTCTAGATTTGTCAGATGGATGGAGGACAGGGCTCTGAAAGGAGTGAGCACTTGAGGAGCCCCGAGAGCTAGCTAGGCTGTAGCTTCTCCTCCGGACCTGGTCTGAGGTTTGTGCACAGAAGATCTGCTCCTCTGCTGCCCTGACTAACTGGTAGGAATCAATTAGACTTCTAGCTCTCTCCATGCTGCCTTCAAGCAAGATAGTATGCATCACGACCTGCCCTCGGGCCTGGGGAGAGGTATGCTCTGTCACTTGTCTCTAGTGTCGGGCAGCTTGCCCTTTGCCAGGATTGAATGCTCCTAGGGAATCACTAAGAAGAATTTTAGAGATGGGAGACTAAGATGGTCCAAATGCGTAACCACCTTCACAACAACATGCATGTTCTTCTTGTACAGATTAGTAAATAGATGTTCAGAAGGGCTGGTACGTTGCCCAATTTCATACAGGAAACAAGTGGCAGAGCTGGGCTTGCATTCAGGATTCTTACATTCAACTGCTAATCAAAGCTCTCTCTTTGATTAGCACAGCGTGCTGGGTGGAGCAGGCCAGCTGGCCAGTCCTGCAATAGTCTAGGGACTGACTGATGGAAATTGAGTGCCTCAGGTACCTGGGGTTCTTTAATCCAGGGCTGTCGGTATGGTCTCAGGAGCCTTCTGGGGTTGGGCTCCCTTGTAACTGCTCCCTTGTTCTGCCCATCAGGGTTCCTATGTGCTTGTCATATTCCACTGGGGAAAGAAAGCCACAGCATAGTTTGATATTCACTTTAAAGCGCATGAAGAAACTTTCTCAGATGCCTCCCGTGAACAGCTCCTTGAGTCTCGTTGGATGGAAGTGGAACTTGTGACCACCATTCAAATATCTGCTGGATGCGATTAAACTCAGCTTTAGCACTGGGGCTGGAGCAGAACTCCAAATTGCCTGACCTGTAAAGGTGATGGAGAGGAAAGGGAGGGCTGCAGTTGTACAGGACATGGCTTATGTTTGTACACTGCTTTCTCCCACACATGACTCCAGACTCCCTAGAGGAAATGGGCCACCTAGAATAATCCACGCTTCACTTAGAGGTATTGGATGCACCTTTCATCTAGATTCCTGAAAGCTGTCTCCTGATCCATGTGGTCTAGGTCCCACCCCAGCCCAGAAGCTACATTGAGCTTACAGATGACTTTCTGGGTGACCCTGCAGGGTAATTCCTAGACAAGGCTTCCTGGGCATAGTCCCATGGAGCCGCCATCATCTGGTGCTAGGCAGGAGCAGCTGTGGTAGGAGCAGGGATGCGAATCTCCCTGGTCTTTTGTGGATTTGGCTTTGCTGTTGTCTTCAGGGATCCTGGAAATCTGTTCTCTCACCTCTCACTCCAGAGGATTCTCGGAGAAAGGTGTAGGGTCTTTCTCCCTAGAGAAATGGTAGAGAATGGTTCCAGAACCATGCAACTGGATAGCACATCATATCTACTACAGAAAGGCCATAGATGGGTATGCAAGTCAGAGTCATACCACTAGGGCTGTAAGGACATCTACTGTTATCCTGTGCATTGTGGCAGCTGCATCTGCATGAACTCCCCGAGGTCAGGACTGTGTAAGAATCAACTCTGTGGTCTGGAATGTAGTTCTCCTGGCATAGTATAAGTGGAGGTTGAAAGGTTTTCCACACCTGGTATTAAGTTTCTCCTCTGATGTAGTAAGCTAAATCAAGCCAAATTAAAAATAAAAGATGAGGTCTATTGGGAAACCACTCTTGGGTGGCCTTTTCCAGCCCCCCAGAGATGCGACAGGGAGAGGAGACCGAGAAAAACCACATGGCCATTCTCTAGGAGGCAGTTTAAATACCCGGTAGGCCCAGTCTTAAGTGATATGTATTTTTGGATTCCCCAGTAGTAGGTTTCTCCATGGACATCTTAAGCCACATCAAGCTGAATAAAAGTCCAGGTTTAATGAGCAAAGCACCCCCAGGTGACTCTCAAGCCCCCCAGAAGTGAGGCAGGGGAAGGAGGAGGAGGAATCATAGGGCAGGTCTAGGGACCTGAGCTTAAATACCCTGAAGGCACTGTCTTGAGCAGCTTCATGGGGGGGGGGCACTGTTTGGTGGGCTTTCTGAGAAGGGCAGGGTTTGGAATGGGGGGAGGGAAATGACGCCAAGAGGAGCTTCCAACTGAACATCCCAACCTTCTTGTATATATGGGCACTGGTTCAAATCTGGCTACTTCCTGTTGGCATGGGACAATGTAGGGAAGGGCAATCAGGAGTCAGTGGGAGGTATTGGTGGAGAAGCATTTGGTTAACTGTCATCATGGAGAACCCAGGGATCTGTTTCTTGAGGAAGTAGAGGAGGCAAATTGCTAGGAGAAAAAAAAATAGATTATTAACACTTATAAATGGGACTAGCCGTGGGGAGAGTAAAGACTGGCAGAAAGAATGGAACGAGCAGACACAAGAGCAGATAGGCCCTTCATTGGGCCATTCTGAAAAACCGGAGGGTAGAGGGTCCCAGTTGCTGGACAGACCATTCATCTTGAATAGGTGCCTGCTTGATCCTGGAGAGGTAGTGATAGCACTGATGTCCCAGGAGCTTGGGGAGATGGCATGCCAAACTGAGGGATGATATGTTCCAGGAGTACCTGAGCCATCACATCTGCTGTTTCCCTGGAGGTGAGGGATACCTCCATCCATCCTGTAAAGGTGTCAACAAGAGTTAAGAGATAATGGAGTTTTTTATGAGTGGGTATATGGGTGAAGTCAACCTGCCAGTCCTTGCCTGGTTGGTGTTCTTGGAGCTGGTGCAGGGGCTGGCATATCTGGAGGGCCCTCTGTAGATTGGCCTTGGCACACATCTGGCAGGAGGAGTGGACCTGTAAAGATGGGTGGGACCAAGGAGGGGCTCTAGAGCCCAATGTTAGTTTCCACCAGGACCATGTAGGTGTCTGTAAAACAGCTGGAACATTGTTGGTGTCAGAGCCAATGCTATGTCTTTGGGTTAAAATATTTTTTCCTAGGGCCTGGTTTTAGCCCCATGAAGCATACCTTTAAGTCTATACTTAGAAGACAACCGGAGGAAATTTACTGAACGAAAGAGGTTGAGCAAGCAAGCGAAGAAGAGGGAGGGAAGGAGACTGAGGGGCAGGGGAGGGAGAACAGAGTTGAACACATCTGCCAGCTTCCACACCCTCTTCAATGCTGATCTGTTTCAGAGGGGGAGGAATTGGCATTAAAGCAGAGTTTTGCCATACGTGGGTGGAGACAATATAGTAATGTTGAAAAAGCCTCTATGCAGTCCTAAAAGCTGGAAGCAATGAAATCCACAGAAATTTAAGAACTTCTAAAAACTGCTTGTAGTCGATGCTCTATCAGTTTATCAGAGCTGCATTTATCAATGCTAAAACTCTACCTCCAAAATTCCAGTGTAATAATAGCATAGAAAGGGGATAGAAGTCTGAAACGTCTTTACATACTTTAAGTGGGAAGTTCCATCTGAAACCTGTTTATCTTTTACTATGAAGGCAGACCTTGTGAACAAGGGGGCGGGGGGCGGGGGTGGGGGTGGGCGCGGGCCCAGGGGGAAGAGCTGTTAGATGGGTAAATCTTTTTTTTTTTTTTTTTTTTTTTTTTTGGTTTTTCAAGACAGGGTTTCTCTGTGTAGCTTTGCGCCTTTTCCTGGAACTCACTTGGTAGCCCAGGCTGGCCTCGAACTCACAGAGATCCACCTGCCTCTGCCTACCGAGTGCTGGGATAAAAGGCGTGCGCCACCACCGCCCGGCTAGATGGGTAAATCTGTCAGTACCCTACTTACCAAACACCATCAGATCTGAGAGGCATACATTTCACTTGAATAAGCAGAAGCGAGACAGCTTTCCGGCTTCCTAGGCAGCTATCCCAGGTTTCTCTGTGGTCTTTGGGGACAGGGATCCAAGGACAATATAAGTTTTCAGCTGCCAGGTCCAGAAGATCTGAAAGACTTTCCTGTGGAGTAGGAATTTGGGGAGACTGGCCTACCCTGTCTTGGTAAAGCAGGGAAATTAATCCCCCAGTGTCATGTTTGTCCACAGTCTGGACAGGGTCTTAGCAGCAGTTAAGGTGCAAAGCAGTTTCTGCTCCACGCCTGGCTTTGCTACATTCAAAGCAAGCTCCAGGTGGAAGTTCTTCTGTGGCCATCCATCTTCCTTGGAGGAGATACAGGGTGTTGCTAGGAGCTGGCATATGTCTATCAAGAGAAGCTTTTTTTATTAAATGCCATATTCTCAGATCTCTGAAGCGTTTGAGGATCAGGGGATCATTATCGGTTAGATATAAGCAGTTTAGTATCTCTAGAAGGCAAAACTCAGTTTTCACAGTGTAAATAATTTAGTGTTTCTAAAATCAATATCAAGGGTATTACTTTTACGTTACAAAATCTGGCTGCCAGCAAGATACATCCCTCTACGTGGATGTATGGAGGTGCAGTTTTAATACTTCATTAAACCAGCATTGTTTTAAATTCTATCTCTCATAAACCTTGGTTTTTTTTTGGGTGGGGGGGGCAGGAGCCACAACTTGGTGGGCTTTCTGAGAAGGGCAGGTGTAGACAAATTTCTAAACAGTCTTATTAAATAAGAAACACAGAACCAAATATGGTGAAAGCTGTAGAGATCAGAGAAATACAAACAGCCATCAACTAACCTTAGCTCACCATGCCACCGTAGCTTCCCAAGGGAACCAACCTCTTTGTGTCTAACCTGTGCCTTTGTTGCCTTGATATTCTGTCGTCTCATTGGCTCTTAACCCACCCACCTTACTTCCTCATCACTGCCTGTCTATACAGACCTCCAAGTCTCTATGGTTGGTACTGGGATTAAAGGTGTGTGTCACCACTCTTGGCTGTGTCCTTGACCACGCAGAGACTCCGCCTGCCATGTGATCAGATTAAGGGCGTGTGCTAACACTGCCTGACTTCTGTTTATGGCTAGCTTTGACTTCTGATCTCCAGGCAAACTTTATTTATTAACATACAAATAAAATATCATCACAGGCAGGGTTTGGAATGGGGTGATGGGTGTGGCCAAAGCGGAGCCTCCAGCTGAACAGAGGTGAGTGAAGGACTATCCAAAGGTTCTCCCTTCGGGGCAGAAAGAAAAGTGCTCACGAGAGATGCACGAAGGTTGCTTGGATTTTTTGAAAGTTTGGCTCTTTTGGCCTGGTGAACTTCGAAAGACATTGTCTATGTGCAGCTACTGAGCTGTGCCATGAGGGACAGTCAGAAAGGCTGAGGAGGAGGTCGGTTCCATTTGCATGGGCTCAGGCTTCTTAGTGCTTCTGTTCCTGGCCTGGGCCTCACAACCAAAAGTGCTCTCTAGAATGTCATCATACTGTGGAGAGTAAACGAGAATGTCCCAAGACGTCAGCAGCTTTGTGGTGGTTGTGTTGACTTTCTAGAGCTCCATGCATTCCAACTAGACAGCCTCACTCCGTGCAGTAACCAGAGGATCAGGAGAGAGAGAGAGAGAGAGACAGATCAGCGAGAAGACAAGTGGTGGAGGGCGGGAGGCTAGGTCTCTGCGGTTTCAGACAGCATCCTTGCAGCTCTGCCAGCCACATACCCTGTGCCAGACACATACCCTGTGGCCCTAAGCAAGCTCATCTTTGTGTGCAGAGTCCATGTTTCCATATATGCATGAAGAGATGGCTTTATTTTCCCTGGGGGCTTTGCAACCCCAGCACTTCATCCTCCTACGGTGCCCCACTGGTTGCACTGAGTTCCTAGGAAGGACAGGGTTTTGCTGAGTCGCTCAGCAAATTGGGGAAGGAGCTGAGAAGTGAGCCCATTGTAGGAATAAGACCACAGAGTTTCCTGCTGCCACAGTCAGAGTGGATTCCGAGTAAAGACTTGCTGAATAAATGAATGAATGAATGAGTGTGTGCTAAATTTCCAGAGTTAATGTAGACTGCAGAGATGCTTCTATGAGGCCTTCAGAGGGAAGGAAGGACTGGTCTGAATGGTTAGACACTTTTTCATTTTGTTTTGTTTTTTTCAAGACAGGGTTTCTCTGTGTAGTCATGGCTGTCCTGGTAGACCAGACAGGCCTCGAACTTACAAGAGATTCACCTGCTTCTGCCTCCTGAGTGCTTGGATTAAAGGTGTGTACATCACCTGGGAACCTGCTAGAAAGGCAGGTTTCCAGGCCCCACTACGCTAGTAGCATTTCTGGGAGCTTGACCAAGTAAGTCTTGCAGGTGAGCTGAACACTCGATAAAATGTAAGTGTGGGATTCTAGAGTCACCTAATCTAAACAACAACAACAACAATGATAATAATTGTTATTTATTAAGCTGTGCAATGTTATTCATTAAGTGGCACTGTTTACCCTGTGAGAAAAGCCACTCTAAGAGTTTATTAAGGGGAGGAAGTAGAAAAGGGTGCTTAGGCCTATGGAAAGATTGTTCAGGAAGAGGAGGAGGGATATGTGGAACCCGCTTTTATGGATTTCCCCCAGCACATGCGCATATGGGTTTATGTAGCTACTCCATGCATGAGCATAAATTACGTGATCACACACAGCTCAGGGATTACGTAGGACATAAGACCCTAGGGATGACTAAGCATCTTGCCTGACTACTGGACAGAGCATGTTGGGTCACGTAGCTGGGGGAGTGGCTGGGAATTCTAACAATAATAAAAATAGAAACATGTAAGTTTAGGTATAGTATGAAGGAGGCTCCTCCAAACCTCTTACAGGCTGCTCATGGTTTCCTTGTAGCTCACTTCATTTCTGCTGTACTTTGCCACTCCAGCTGGCCTAACCCGTCTGTGGTTCTCTCCAGAATCTCTTGGGTGCTGGCCCCTGCCTGGACAGCTCATCATTAGGTGTAGCCTCTTTTGGGAGACTTCCCTAGCTAAACTGCTCTCTTCCTGATCTGGCTCCCCTGAGTGCAAATGCCAATTGTCTCCTTGCCACATCAACTGGAAAGAACAGCCCCTTGAATACAGTAAATCCTCAAGGCAAACAGAAGTGGAGCGATCCTCCATCAGAGAGATCAGCATACACTGGAATGTGAGGTGCGTTTTCAGGCCACCACGCTTTGCCCTACCCTGTACCTGGCATGGCCTTTCCTTCATCCAGGAAAGCCTGCCATAGTACTGCAAGAGCCAGGACAGGATTCCCTCCTGTAGGTGTTTCTTGGCTCTGCTACCTCCCATAGGTACCACTTTACATTTGTTTGGGTCCCTGATTCGAGTGTCTCTGCTGAGAGAACTTTAAGAGAATGCCAAGAATGCTGTTTCTCATTACAAAGGATTCCCTTTCCTCCTAAGGTGTGAGCCACTTCTTCAGACTCAGCCTCTGGCTCCTAGAAAGGGTGAGGGTGGAGGGGCCTGGAAATAACATCTAAAAGGAGCCTGAGTACAAAGGGGGTTTGGAGTGATTTGTATAATGATTTGCATAGGGCATGCAAGTCATTGGAGCTTGTGGGAATGAATGTATGGCTTAGGTTCCTTCCTGCAAGCACCCTTGGCTTCTGCTTGCTCCCAGCCTCACTGCTGGAGCCCTTGTTAGGCAAGTGGTGGCTTTGGGTGGTCCCCGAGACCCTCCTTACCATTCTTCTAGAAGGAGGCCGGGGACCTATGTTGACCGGAAGAGTGCCTTGACTTCCTCTTGTGCTGTTTGCTGGATGGCATTATGACTGAGCTCTCACAGCTAAAACCATTAAGGGCTGTTCTCCTTTTAATTCTTTGTGGTCGCTCTCATTCCTGCCTTAGAGAAACCTCTGATTTTCACTTGTGAGATGCTCGGCTGAGCTTGTCATACCCTAAAAGGTGATTTTAGTTCTCTGATGCCAAAGAACCCTTTTCTGCTAATCAAAACACAGCTGCAGAGGCCCGTGTGATTTGCATACTCGGGGGTATGTCTGTCTATACCTGGAAAATAGATGTAATTAGGATAACAGATATCATAAGGATATGCTAATGCATCAGGTAAAAACGGGCCGGAGAGGCGACAGGCTCATGCTGCTGAATCCCACCAGACCAGCTGTGCAGCTTCACCAGAGGCCAGCGCTGCCGTCATCCCCAAGCCTGCTCCAGTACCAGTTCTAGAGACCTCTCTGCATATGCTTCAACCCCTCTGCTGGGTGCCTCATACAAATGATATTTAAAAACAAAACAAAAATTTTTGAGATTTCATTTTATGTGTCTGAGTGTTTGTCTGAAGGGGTGTCTCTTCTGTGGGTCACATGCACTCAGTGCCCTCTGAAGACAGAAGAGCTCATCAGATACCCTGCGACTGGAGTTACAGATGGTTATGAGATACCATGTGGGTGCTGGGAATTGAACCCCCATCCTCTGAAAGACCAGCCATTGTTCTTAACTGCTGAGCCTCACATTACATTTTTAATGTCAACTTAGGTACCCCTAATTTTCTGAGGATAGATTTTCAGTAGTTCCAGGTTTGATGAAGTTGCAGGAGGTGCAGCATCTTAGAGACATGTGAGGCCAAGAGTGCCAAGAGAAGAGAGCCATTTCAATGCTTTGCCTTTAATAAGCATCCTATCCCTAGAGTGACAGTGTTGTGACTGACCTGGCATATCCTACCAATTCAGCACCACCGTGGGAGGAGGGCAGGGAACTTGTTGGAAGGGAGGGTTAATCTCTGTTGCAGCCTCTTCCTGCTGTGTGCACTTGGGAAAGGGACTCACCCTTCTATGCCTTGGGACCCTCAGCCTTAAATGGGCTCAGTCCTATTACCTCACTCAAAGGGCCTGGCATGGTGGAAGCACAGATAACATTACTTTGGGCACAGTTGTGGAGGGGTAAAGAGAGTCAAGAAGTAGCCCAGGCCCCTCATTCCACGATATTACACCATCTCCCCGCTCTTAGATGATGTCTGCTCACTCTGAACCTCAGCTTCCTCATTGGTAAAGTGGACTGGGGCGCCTACTTTCCTGGACTACTGTAAATTGACAGTCAATCTAAGTAGACAGGGGACAGATGTCTCGGGGATTCAGACCAGTTAACAAGAGTGCATCACTGAACAGGTATAGCCATGCATGTCAGGTTTGGGCTCTATGCCCATAGGGAGCTGAGTCTGATGGTACTGGAGAGACCCTCAATCTGGGAGCTCTGTTTCTTGCTCATCTGCTCTACACAAAGTGACCGTTTCCTACTGAAGGACTAAGTACACTTCCCAGCTTCCTTTGCGACTATGAAGGTCATTTCTGCCCCTTTAAGAATCCAAATCTTCCCCTGTAGACATTTTGGCCATTTGCACACTTGAGTGACAAAGACATACCCTCAGTATGAATAACATGGTCCCACCTAAGGTCAGACCAAGCATTTCTTTCTACCTTCTCTCTACAGCAGTTTTTTTTTTTTTCAGCTTTTTAAAAATGATTTAAAAAAAATGATTTATTTACTTTTATGTGCATTGGTGTTTTGCCTGCATTTATGTCTATATGAGGATGTCAAATCACTTGGAGCTGAATTATAGACAGTTGAGAACTGCCATGTGATGCTGGGAATTGAACCTGGGACCCCTGGAAGAGCATCCAGTATTCTTAACCACTAAGCCATTGTTGTACCCGTTTCTCAAAACTCCCAGAGACCACCAAGGAACCAGTTTCCGATGCAAGCACACAAGGGTCCTTTTATTGTCAGGTTCAAACCTGGGCCACCACAGGGCAGATGGAAGGAAATGTGGCAGTGCTCATGAGCCCAGGTGTAGAGAGTATTTATAGGGAAAAACCACTAACCAGGAATTATATGCTTTGGCATCTCTGTGAGTTCGAGGCCAGCCTGGTCTACAGAGCAAGATCCAGGAAAGGAGCAAGCTACACAGAGAAACCCTGTCTCGAAAAACCAAGAAAAAAAAAAAGTTTCCTCTGAAGTCTCAGTCCTGGCTCAGGCTGGCCACCTGACTATGTGGCAGGAAGGAGAGAAAAACAGAACATCCCGGGAACAGATACTTGGCTCTTGAGAACAATCAAGAAGTAAACACAGGCCGGGCGGTGGTGGCGCATGCCTTTAATCTCAGCACTTGGGAGGAAGAGGCAGGCGGATCTCTGTGAGTTCGAGGCCAGCCTGGTCTCCAAAGCGAGTTCCAGGAAAGGCACAAAGCTACACAGAGAAACCCTGTCTCGAAAAACAAAACAAAACAAACAAACAAAAAAGTAAACACAGGGGTTACAAATGGCAAGGTGTTTGTCTCTGAATTCTCTCTCTTTTTAAGTCTCTGAATTCTCTTTTTCCCTTGGTTTTGTTTACTGTCTTTAAAGCTTTTGCTGGAACTTTCACTTTCTGTATTTTAGCATTTCTAAGTTCATTGAGTGTGATTTAAAAAGGATGTATAGATAATCTTAATTTGCTATGACACACCATGTATGTAACTTGGGTTCAACTCTTGCTTAGGAACAGCCTGATGGGTTCCCTTGGAGTACCATGTCACTTGCTGCCATCTTGGCTGATGACCTAGGCTCACCTTGGAATACCATGTGACTTGTGGACATCTTGGAAGTCATGTGATTCAGCCAACATCTTTATTAAGGATAAAAGAAGGGCATGCCATGTGACTTCACCATCTTGGTTAAGATGACCATGTGGTATAAACCAATCAGAGCAGCACCCATAAAACAACTACATTCAATGAGCTCTCTGCTTATCATGACTTTTATCAGACTAAGGAGGCAACACCAGCTTCCAAGATAAGGTTTGTTTTGAATCTGAGTCATAGAGAAAAACTGGCATTTTGTAAAACTAGACTAAAAAAGGCCAATCTCTCTGTGAACTGTATTTATGGTTTTAAGTCTATTTTGATACTAATGGATTGATCTTTAATTCAAGACTTATAATTTTTAAGGCTTATAAGGAACAGGGATAAAATTGTAAAATCCTAATCTTATAAAAGAATTACTTACTAATTGTAAAATGTTAATTAGGATATACAAGCTAATGGTTAGTCATGCTAAGTACAGATGTAATTTAGAGACAAGGTGTTATGAATTTTGCATTCGGGGACCAAAGGATGGCCAGACCAGGGCCCACTCATGGGAGAAGACATGCTGGGCAGATGAAGCAGGGGTGGGGGTGGGGGATGGGGTGGGGGTGGCAGCGGCATGTGGGCAGTCTTTTACACCCAGGTGCTGCATCCATGTGGAGAGTTTATTATAATAGAGAGATGAAGAGAAAGATAGAAAGAGGGGGAGGAGAGAGAGAGAGAGAGAGAGGTGCATACCTCATGGGAATGGAGAGAGAGAAAGAGAGAACGCAAAGGGGGGTTTCCTTTATGTCAGGATGTAGGGCAGCCCCAAGGGACAGGATTTCAAGGGGCGGGTGGCTCAGAATATTAACACAAGATTGGAGAGAGAGATCAGCTTTTATCTGTCTTCCATCCCAGAGTCTCCTGTTGCCCTCCATCATGTAGTATTCTGCATGTGTTATCAAATTAAGCATAAAGCAAGTAAAATAAAACAAGTTTAAAGGGAACTTAAAGTTTGTTTAATGCAAAATAATATTCAAAATCAAGTATATTTTAAAAATTGGTTATGAAAAAAATGAGTGCTTGAGTAAAATGGGTTAAATTTACAGAGTACACTTGCAGGCAGGAAAGCCCCAGGCTCAAGTAGTTCCCTTAGATGGAGCTCACTTCCCTTGGGTGGAGCACACGTTCCCTTAGATGGAGCACACGTTCCCTTGGGTGGAGCACCATCCCACCAGAGTAAGTTGTATGCTAGCCTCCTTACAGGGCAAGGATGCCTGGAAAATAAGACTGGAGAAAACAAACCAAACCCCTCCTCCTTATCGAAAGAATGATTCCTCCTGTCTTACATGAGAGAGGGATGGATTCTTTTGCGCAGAGGAGGATCTCTGCACCCACATCCTAGACATCTCACACAGCAGAGAGGCAAATATCAATTACTCACATGTCAGTTCAGGAGACACTGCCCTCGGTGTCTCCTGAACTGACATGTGAGGATGCTGTGAACAGGGGAACCTCGTACATAAGCCTACCACCGACTGGCGTGGGACCTGCCTGATAGTTCAAGAGGTCATGCCCTTTACCCCGGCATTCAATTCCTCCTCCTAGCAAAAACTAATTTCAGGGTCTATACCCTAGTCACCCATATTCCCTGATTATGGGAGGATACTCACCAGATACTGCCATCAATCTCACAGTTTTGGAAGGTTATTCAGAATATCCAAATGGTGTCTTTGATGGTCGGTTTTGTGTTTGTATTGTCAGTAATGATTCTATTAAGTGATGTCCCAAGCTCTCAGGCTGTTCAGGAGGAGATAACTCAGATGAAGGAGTTTCTCTCCAAGCTTGGCTAAGATGTGGTACTTTGAGAATATAATCCAGTCTCTACCCAACAGAGAGCTCTGAGGCCAAGCCTGTGCTCTCACCTTGAAGCCTACAAGGAGCATAAGGGCTTTGGCAGCGAAGTCAAGTGCCTGAGTGAAAAGAGACCTTAGTGTTCTCCAGGCCTCCAGTGAGGCTTGGGAATATTTTCTTAAACAATTCCAAAAGCCAACAGCTCTTTAATTTAACCTTGCTTTACAAATGATGCTTCTGAACAATCAATCTATTTTTAAATAGACTGATGTTAAGGAATATGCTTACTGCTGTCAGCGTGTGGTGACCTAGAGATTTGTCCTTCTGCAGAAGGAGTAAAGCATTGGCTTTAGCCGTCTTTGCTAATTCAGTCCATGTTACATGTAAATTATTTGTTACAGATTTGACGTGACTGACTGCTTCATCTATTGGTTGAGTGTATGGAATGAGAATGCAGAGGATTTTTTTTTTTTTTTAGGTTTCTGTTAATAGGGTTAATAATTTACAAAACTTTGTAAAGTGAATCATTTACATTTGACAAGACAAATTACATTTGTCTCTGGAAGTAGTTTTTAAATTGGAAATTGGAAATCATTTCTTTCTGAGGAATACAACTTAGAATTAAATCGTCTCTTTACACGGCCTGATAGTATAAAATATAGTCACTATATAATCTTGGAATATAACTATAACAATTTATGTTAAAAATATGCATTGTCATGTTTTCAAATACTGGATATGGTCTTTTAAGGTAATAGTCCTAATTTTTAAAATTTCACCTTATCAAATTGTTTCTAACCCAAAATTTTGTTTTACTTGAGATATGGCTTTTGTTAATCAAATAATAGCTGGTGTTGTTAATATTTGAAACAAATATATAAAGTTCATCATTCTTGGAAGCAAGGAGTATCACTTAGACACTTTCTGTTCAGAGTCATTCATTGGATGCTGACTTTAACTGACTTCTTTTACTAACCGTTCAGGAACTTGTTCCTCATGCAGAAGACTGGTGTAATAAACAGCTAATTAGTTACCTTATCCTTCCACAGAACTCAGGCACATGGTCCAGCCAGTTGTACAATTGCCTTTAACCTTATGTCAACTCTATATTGAACCTTATTTTATATGGACTCACGTTAATCTCAATGTCAACGTTTTCCCCATGCAACGTTCTCTTAATGTTCCCCACAAAGTTGTACAGTTATTACCTCCTGACTTACATTCTGGATCTTTGCCAACTGCTAAGTTCTCTCATGGCCCCTTGGATGGACCCTCTTCTGGGGCTCTCTAACTGCTGCTCCCCTCCCTTCTGTCAGACTTGAAGCAGTTACCAAGAGACCAATGTCCCCAGACCTTAATAGTTCAGAGGACCTATAGAAGGAGACTAATGGGTCATGGATCACCCATCGTATCTCTCTTCTTGCCGCTCTAGACATGGTTTGGGGACTCAGAACTGAAACAGCTGGACTGAAGCCTCCTTTGCCTCAATTACTCTCTGTTTCACTGGCTCAGATCAGCTTAACGTCCTCCAGGACCAGCTGGACTCCATGAGTGCTGCAGTACTCCAAGGTTAAAAAGGCCAGGATCTGACTCCTGCTAAGGATGGGATTTGTGCCCTCTGGAACAATCCTGCTTCCACACCAACAAATCCTAACTGGTTAGCAATGGGGTCTAAAGACACAGGCACTAGACAGAACTTCCTTCTGGTTCCCTCCTGCTCCGGCTCCTCCCCTGGGTCACTCTTTCCTCCTTATTACCCTCACACCTGTGTTGTTACCCTGAATTCAAATGTTTCCTTTTCTGAACTTCACCCTGTACCCAGACAAATGTTCCACATCAACTCTCCCAATAGCGCTTACCCTCAATAGTTCCATTTGCTCCTGATACATCTGCAACACACTGCATCTTTTAGATACCATGGAGAAACTCGGGCTAAAGGGGTCATCCCTTTCACCCCAGGCCAGATACAGGCCTTTCCACCAGTCCTCTGTTTTCTCCTGTTCCCTTCCTTTGATGCCCTGTCCTCTGTGCCGTGGCTGCTGGCTCATCTGTACAACAGTCCTGGCAATGGGACCAATCAACTCTATGCCGACTTTCTCCACCTCTGTTCCTCCCTATCCCTCAACCTTCCTGGAAAATCTCTGTTTTACTCTGTAACCAATTTGCCGGCTTTCAGCGCTCTAATAATTATTTTCCAATTCTCTTCAGGAGTACGGGACAGCCATCGCTTGACCCATCCCAGCGGATCAAGTTTAAGACTCCCCTCCTGCTGCATGACCAGAGGCCCCCCTCTTCGATGGACCGAGAACTACGCTGGCTGACATGGACCCTCCTCAGCAGAAAGTAGCTTAACACCCCTGCCCCACATTTGTCTCTCACTTCAGTTAGGAATGGTAGTTTCCTGCTGAAGGACTACACTTCCCAGCTTCCCTTGCAGACTTCAGAGGTCATTCCTGCCTCTATAAGGGGCCCCAACCCATCTTCCCCTGTAGGCATTTTAGCCACCTGCACCTGTGAGTGACAAAGAGTCCCTCCATGTGAATAAACGTGGTTCTGTCTAAGGTTAGGCCGAGCCTTTCTGCCTTCTCTCTTTCTCTACACCTGCTTTTTAAAATAACACAAAGGACTGCCTAACCCTGTGTGCATACCTCACAGTAGGACCCAGCCAGCAGACCCTTGGTATGGGCATTCAGCGCTCAATCAGCCATGGGGGCCTGCGTGTGCACATTCAACTTGGGGCCAGCGACAATGCTGCCCCCCCCCCTTTTTTTAATTTGTCTCCTAGGCTGGCCCACAAATCTCAATTCTCCCACCTTAGCATCCTGATTGCCGGAGTGTACCACATGCACAGCTCAGGCCTTTACTCTTTTTACTTATTCTTTGTTTTGTGCCTGTGTGTCTGCAGAAGTGAGTGAATACATGAGCCATCCAAGTGAGTGGATAACTGGGAGGTAAATTCTGCCATGAGAGGTTTCTCTGTCCTGTGGTGCAGTGAGGAGACTAATGTGACCTGCCCCACAAAGAGTGAGTGAGGGTGACATGGGCTCATCTATCTGTATCTCAGGGTCCTTGCTTTCAGTTGGCCTCCATGGCAGTGACAAACAGATGACATGGTTTGACTTTGGGTCATATCTTGGTTTTGCCTTCATTATTTCTTTCTTATTTAGTTGTTTGTAGTACTGAGGATTTGAACCCAGGGCCTCTTACATGCTAGGTGAGTGTTCTCCCACTGAGCACTAGTCCCAGTGAACTGAATGATAAATGGCGCTGGTTACTGAGTAAAAAGGTCACGAGGTGAGGCCACGACTGCCTAGTAGCAGAGCTTTATTAGGAGGAAGAGGGGTGGGGGGAGAAGAACCAGGCCTGGGAAGGAGCACGTGCAGAGAGAGGGAAAGATGGTGGGGGAAGAGGGAGCAGAACAGAGAGAGAGGGGGGCGGGGGTGGGGGTGGGGGGTGAGTCAGGGCTTTTTAAGGCCCAGGTGGGCCTACAGAGCTGCACCACACATGCGCTGATTTCGTGACCACACCCAAGCTTGTAGTCACCAGCGCACACTGATGACATAAGACGCAAGACCCTTTGCTTAACTCCTGAACTGCACATGTGCGGTCATGCAGCTGGAGTGAGGGCAGAAGTCTAACACCTAGTCCTTATTATTGATTTTTTTAATTTTTAATTTTAAAACATGGTCAGGAGGTTATGCTGGCTTTGAACTCACTCTGTAGTACAGGCTAGTCTTGAACTTGTGATCCTTCTGCCCCTCAGCCTCCTGAGTAACTAGCCTGGTTTTACCATATCCTAGCTGTGACTCTATTTGAATTTCAGCTTCCTAAAGCTGGCTGAACTTGACTTGTTAAGACTCGGGTGCTGATTCTGTAGGTCCGTGTGTCCAGGCCTGGCATGTGCTCTGTGGAAGGTGGAGAGTGACTTACTCCATCCTCCATTTGGAACCACAGAGCTAGGCTTCCTGTTCCCTATGCAGCCTGTCTCAAGCCCCAGACGAGAATGCCATTCCTTATCACCCGCAGCACTGATGGTTTTATTCTGCTGAAGGCATCAATGTTTGCTCAGTGGTGTAAGTCTTAAATAAGCATCTACATGACATGCTGCAGATGATGCAAGTTGTCTGTGGAGAGATCATCTCACTCGATCATGTTTCCATCATTATCTGGGGCCTCTGCAGCAGGCAAATCTCCGCAGCTACTAAATGATAACATTAGTCCTAATACCATGTAAAATGACTAGTTCCTCCGGGTAGGTTTATTTTTAATAGTCTGTGTCAGCAGCAAATGGCTGGGAAGACCCCAGAGGAAAAGCCCCGCTGCTCTAGCTCTCACTGAAGTGACGATATGGATATATTTAATATCTATATTAAAAACCTTTTAGGCGCTGTGGTGATATTGAACTGGATAGTTAGAAGCGTGGCAGGAAAAAAATCCAGGGCTGTTTATAGGCACTCAGCGGCGTGTGCTGTACAGCTTCTTGAGGTTGTTTAAAGTCAAACCTGGGCTTCAAAAATCTTTGACAGACATTTGACTCCTGCGGTAAAATGCTCGGAAACTCAAGCCCAGTGGGTCAGATCCCTCCCTTCCCGCTCTTCTGTAAGTCGGTTGGTAAGTTTGCAGCACCATTAAACTGGTTACTCACTCACATCCAGCAAGGGTGAATGAGCGTGCACCTGAGGCTGCGTGCACTTCATTTGCGTATCCACAACACACTTGCTGTTTCTCCAAAAGATGGCCAAGGATTCTCAAAGGGAAAACACTCCTCCCCCACCCTTTTGTTTTGAGACAGGGTTTCACAATGTAGCCTTGACTAACCTGGAATCTACTACATAGATGAGGCTGGTCTTAAACTCAGTGATTTGTCAGCCTATGCCTCTCCAGTGCTGGGATTGAAGGACTTGGCAACAAAATTATATATATATATATATATATATATATATATATATATATATATATATATATATATATATATATATATATTTATGCTTTATGGCCCAGGCTGGCCCAAACTCTCATGCTCCTGTTTAAACCTCTTTAGGCTTGGGCCCCTGCCTAGTTACAGATCACACGTTAAAATCCCACAGAGTGGTGGATGGAGGTTGATTTGGAGTTGATGTGGAGGAAATGGGAAATATACTGCTTTCCCGTCCCATGTGCCCGGACTGTGCTCATGGTGTGCTCTTCAGGCTTTTGCTGAAAGGATGCCAGGGCTGGTCCAGAAAGGAAGAAATGCCAGCAGGGGAGGGACTGCTTGCTGAGTCAAGGAGAGGTAGGTTCGGGCAGAGATGCTTGTTCCCAGGGGCAGAGGACAGATGCCAGGATTCAGGACTGCGTCAGCCAAGGGCCCTTCTCCCTCTGTGGCCCCCACACTGACCTTTTAGTTTTAACCCAAGACAAAGCAAATTCTGGCTCCAGGGAGGGCACACTAGCAACCTAGGGTGGACTATGGCTGTGATTTCATCCCATGGGATGCTGTTACTCATAGTCAACCACCATCCAAACATAAGAAATCCCAGAAAAAAACAAACTGTAGTTTAGCTCTGAAAATTAGAAACAATTAATAAGTTTTAAATCATGGGCCATTCTCTGTAGGGCGAGGAATTCTCATGCTGTCGGGCTCAGTCCCACTGGTGCTGTGAGTCATGCCTTCTTCCAGATTATCCGAACGTTCACGTCATCTGCCTAATCCCCTAGACGCCGTCCCATGGTGGGGGAAAGGATTCTGTGCATGTACCTTAGACAGTGGCCAGTGTCTGCATAGAGATGACCTAATCCAGTGAAGTTGTGTGTTCCCTCTCTGGATTTGAAGACACAGTCTTCCCTACCCTCTATAATCAGGAGGATTTTGTTTTATTTCATTTTTAAAGGCATCATTTTATTTATGGGGGGTGGGCACACACACACGTGCCACAGCACACATGTGGAAACCAGAGAACAACTTTGTAGAGCTGGCTTTCTCTTTCCGTCTTCATACACATTCTGGGAATTGGACTCAGGTCATCAGGCTTTTGCCACAAGAACTTTTGTCTGCTGAGCCATCTTCCAGGTACATATTATTTTATTTTTATTTTTACTATTTGTTTAGGTGGAAGCCCTGCCAGTGCCATATATACCCAAGGAGTCTGGGATGATTAGGTGGAAGCCCCGCCTCTCTCTCTCCCCAGACCCTGCACCTAAGAAAGCCTGCTAAGAGTCAGCCCCTCTCTTGGGCGGCTCAAGACCAAGCCCACAGGCTGCTTGAGACCCGGTCACCATACATGCCGGTCACCATACCTGCCGTGTGCTCTCTTGCTCTCTCCCCTGCCTTCCCTAGTCACCTAGGAGGTGCTTCACTTTGTTTTTTAAACCTGGACTTAATAATTCAGCTTGATTGGCTTACTGCATCAGCGGCAGAAGATACCCAATAACCGGGGATCCAAAACTTACCATTACTTTCCAGACAGAAGAGTAACCCACGTGGTCTGGAACTCCCATATAGCTGAGGATGGCCTTGAACTTCTCCTGCCTCCACCTCTTGAGTAGTGGGGATGACAGGCACATGCCACCGTGCCAGCTTTACAGGATTTTCAGTGTCGCAGAGTCCTTCCATCCACCCAGCTCTCAGGATCTCACCTGTCCGTTTCTATGGGGGACTGGCTAGTCTGAAGGGTTCGCCCCGAGACTCAGGAAACAGAGGCTAGAGGGTCTTGAATGAGACTTCTGTGTGTGTGCTGTGGGATTAGAGGTTTCCTCCGCTCTCTTTTGCATCCAAATAGAAAAACCGTGATCATTTGGCAAGATTGCTGTTGGGAGCTTGTAAAAGAGGTAGGGAAGAAATCCAACTGCCTAGTCAGAGAGGCCTTGTCTTCAGCTGATCACTGACCAGAAAAGCTTGTTAGGAAAAAGCTTCCCAGCTGTGAGTCAGGGCCAGCATGTGGGGGTGGGGCCTGGGTAGGGCCGGAAGTACTCTGCTGGGATGCTTGATTAGGATGAACTGGGAAAAAGACAGAGCCTGTGATACTCTGAGAGGAACAGTGTCTACAGGCCTCTTGCCCTGACCAGTTTTGGCAAAGGTGGGGCCTTGAGCATATTTCTTGGGTCTGGCTTTCTCTGAGAATACCAGAAGTCTCACCATGCATACATGGCATCCTTCAGCACAGTGTCCTCCCTATTTCTGTCATGGAGAAGTGGAGATTAGTTCAAGGTCACGCAGGACCCAACACACACAAACTCTTCCTCTCTCTGTCTGTCTCTTTGTTTGTCTGTCTGTCTTTGCATATGTGTGTGTGGAGGCCAGAGGTTGATAGCAAGTGTCTTCCTCAACGGCTCTCAACCTAATTTTTTTTAAAAAATATTTTTATTTTATGTGCATTGGTGTTTTGTCTCCATGTATGTCTGTGCGTGGCTGTCTGATCCCCTAGAACTGGAGTTATAGGCAGTTGTGAGCTTCCATGTGGATGCTGGGAATTGAACTTGGGTCCTCTGGAAGAGAAGCCAGTGCTCTTAATCACTGAACCTTCTATCCAGCCCCAACCATCTAATTTCTTTGAGACTAGGTTTCTCACTGAATCCGGAGCTTGCTGATTCAGCTAGGCTGACTGGCTGGCAACCCCCAGGGATTCTCCCGCCTGGTTCCCAGCACTGGGAGTATAGGGGTAGGCACAAGTTCTTCATGTGGGTTCTGGAGATCAAACCCAGGTCCTTAGGCTTGCATCATGAACCATCTGACTCGTACAGGGAGAGAGAAAGCTGTTGTTAGTCTGTTTCCCATTTGAGAGCATCAAGGCACCAAGATGTTGAGTAAGTGGCCCAGAACACACAGTGGCCTGGTGCCTTAGTTTACCAGTGATGTTAAGGAATGGTTAATTAGGACTTTAGCAAACTGAAAGTGCAGGTCTCACCTGAACACCGTCACTCAGTTCCAGACCAGGGTTGTAACAAAGGAATGTTGGGGCTCTTCTGGTCCTGCTGGATCATCTGATTCCCCCCCCCCCCATTAAAATAGAAATCGTAAATCCAGAATTTAGAACGAAATTCCCAGATTTTTACTTTTAATGGTTTATTTTTATTTTATGTGCATTGGTGTCTTTGTGAGGGGGGCCAGATCCCCTGGACCTGGAGTTACAGGCAGTTGTGAGTTGCCATGTGGGTGCTGGGAATTGAACCTGGGTCCTCTGGAAAAGCAACCACTGAGCTATCTCTCTAGCCTCAACCCCCAACCCCACCCTGGCCCCCAGATTGTTTCATAGAGGTTACTCTGAATTGCTGTAGGTGAAGACAGTACGCTTGAGACCTTATAACCAACTCAATCAAGCACAAGATTACTGAAAACTGAGGCCGGTGACTAGCCCACACTAAATGACAAAGCTCAGGCAGAGATGGACAAGGAGGGAGCCACCTGGAGTCTGAAGAGGCTTTGCAGTGCTGGAGGGCCACAGTGACGTGTTCAGTGCCTGGAGAGGCGAGATGACAGGGATGAGAACATTCCTAGGCTGGGGTGGAGGCAGGGCAAGTTTCCGGGAAATGACCAACCTTTTCAAGGACTTAGCCACACCTTGACTTTTGAACTCTCGTGTGTGTTGTTTTGTCACTCACAGTCCCTGAAGATGCACCAGTGTCCCCTAGGATGGGGTCCAGAAACTTTACTGATACTGCTGTGAACTTGTGGAGTTGGGGTAGACTATGCCTGAGCATCCCTGCACCAAAGAGATCTGAGGCTGTCACTAAAAATGGAAGAGTCCCCCTGCCAAAGGGTGGCTGGCTGCTCCTTGATGGACCTCTCCTGGCATCACAGTGTTTCTGTCTGACTTAGTTAGCATTGATCTAGTGAGGCTCCAGTCATTCCTGGGGAGCAGGGAGAGTGGCCAGTAGTTATGGCTCTAACAAACAACCCGAAGAGTTACAGCAGCAGGACACCAGTGCACACCCAGGACCCCTGACCTCATGCAGTCCCTCGGGGTCCCAACAGGACATCAGTGCACACCCAGGACCCCTGACCTCATGCAGTCCCTCGGGGTCCCAAAGCACAGAAGGTGACTTTAAATGCTGTGGTATGTGGGCCATTTGCAGAAAGAAACTTGTGAGGAAGGACATTGGGAAAATTGGTTATGCAACAGAGCAAGGTCCTTTGTAGCGGGAATTAGCAGAATCTTAAACCATGCAATTATGATGGCCAAAGGGCAGCCCTGTGGCCATGGAAACTCTCCTGTTTACTTTTTTTTTTTTCAATCTTTTTGTGAAGAATGTTATCAAGAACATTCTTTGAGACATTCTGTTTCATCTTACCTTTGAGCCTTCTCTTATCACTTCTTATTCCATAGTCCCTTTCTCTCGAGGGATTTGTTTGTTTGTTTGTTTGTTTTTGAGATTGAGTCTCCCATATCCCGGGCTACCCTTGAACTTTAGATAGTCAAGGAGGATGGTCTTGAACTTCTCATCCTCCTGTCTCTACCTCCTGAGTGCTGACATTATAGGCTTGCATCACCACCCCTGGATAGGGCCTGGTTTCTGCTGCATGCCCTAGGCTAGCACTCAGGGACGGAGTTCATCCCTAGGCCCCCACCCCTGGGGTGGGGGCTTTTCAGAAGTGTGGCTTTCTGTTTTCAGGAAGTGAGTCCTTTCTGTAGATTGATGGTTGGTTAATAAAGCATGGGGGAGGGCACTGTCACCTTCCGTCTCTGGGTTCTAGGCTGGGCACAGGTCTCCAGCCCTGTCCCTAACCCAGGGAAACTGTAACAGTTGAAATTTCCAACCCCTATTGATCAACATTTACTTGGGGGCCGAGGAGGAAGGGAGAAAGTAACTTTCTCAAGGAAACAATTGCTCTTCTGCCTGGGGACACAAACTGGAGGAGGAGACTGCCTGGGGACATAACTGGGGGGAGGAGACTGCCTGGGGACATAACTGGGGGGAGGAGACTGCCTGGGGACGTAACTGGGGGGAAGGAGACGGAAGAGCAGGAGGAGAGAGCAGCCCCCGAGGGTCTGAGCAAAAGGGGCCCCTTTTATGGCCTTCCTGTTTATGGTAAGAAGTAAGCAGTTTAGGAGCCAGGTTGTCTCCTGCAACAGCTGTCAGGGACCTTCTTTCTGGATGCCAGTGGGAGTGGGATCTGCCACAGGCCTTGCTGTCCTGAGGCGCATTGTTTTACATTGGCGCCTCTGAGCCTTTGCTTCTCCACAAACCAGCTTGGTTTGTGGTGGGTAACCTTGGGGATCTGTGTGCACAATTTAGGTCTGCTCTCAGCTCCAACACTGGGTAGCTGTGTGATTTCAGGTGAGCCCTTACATCTCTGAGCCTCATTTGTAGTGAGTGGTAAGCCTCCCTCAACGGGACTTGGGAGAACGCACAGCCCCATGCATGTGTCTGGCATGTGGTAAATGTCAATATGGTTTTACTGCTGAGATCCTTCATCTTCCTTCCAGACTCAGCCTGAGGCCTCGGGGATGGGATGGGGGTTGTGGGTGGTGGTAGGGTGGTGCTGGAGAGGGACCTGATGCCTACGTGTGTTGGAGCTCTCTCTGGCTGGGCACACTGCCTCCCAGGAAATACAGGCTGGGGTGGACCTCAAGGTGCCTAACTAAGACGAAGAACATGGTGTCAGGGCAGCAGACAGCAGGAGAAATCAATAAACTATAATTATCAACCGTGTCTGTGGGGTGGGGGTGGGGACACACACAGACAGGAGCAGGGGCTGCCCAAGGGGGAGCAGGAGGCACGCATTGACGTGCAGAAGTGTTCGGCAAAAGAAGCTAATGGGAAAAAGCAAGGCGTGGCTGCCTGTCCTCCTGGTGGAGGGGTTTGGGGGGCTGGAACACAGGCCAGCCAGCATGGTCCTCACCCACACCACCCCTCCAGCGTATGAACACAGGAACAAAAGTAGAAGGCCCCAAACACGGTATCTAGAAAGTTGCTGCATACTCTGATGCAAGGGTCAGATCCGCTAACATCCACTTACAGCATCCAATGTAGGAATTTAATCATGCTTAGATACTGAACCAGTGGAGATCGCACGTCACCGTTAGGTTAAAACTGAACTTTGGCCTACCAGGTCATCACCACCCTGGAGGCTATGCCTCCGGCCACCATTGACACAGGTTTGCTTTCCTGCCTGGAGCCCACCTGTGAGACTCCTGCAGAACTAGTACCTGCAGGCTGTTCCTGAATACTGCCAGCCTGGCACCCTGAGATTCTGCCTCTTTCCTAAGACTTCAGTTTTTTGTTTTGTTGTTTTGTTTTTAAAGAACAGTTTAATTTTACAGCAAAATTGAGAGGCAGGCATAGAGGCTTCCCATATACTCTAGCCTGGCATGTGACCTGATTGCTTTTAAAAAGCGACCCTTGCCCTGATGGCCAGCACTTGCCATTTGGATGCCATTCTTGGGGAGGGATTGCAGGGTATGTAGGTTCCCTGGCCCCGCTTCCTCTCATTTAGTCTGGTTCTCTTTCCCAGCCTGCAAGCCGTAGTGTTCAAGGGTGGTGGGGGTCGCAGGTCCTCTTGGGTCTGTGAAAAAGCCTCCTAGGAATGCTCTTATAATTTTTGAGCATGACAGCTCCTGGTTCATTTTTTTGGTGGTCCTGGGGACTGAACCTAGGGCCTCATTCATACCAGGTAAGCACTCTACCACTGAGTTATATCCCCAGCCCTCTTTTTACTTTTTATTTTGAGAGAGACAAGATCTTACTAATTTGTCCAGGCTGGCCTTGAACTCATTCAGTAACTCAGGTAGCCCTCCACTAGAGCAGTGGTTCTAAGCTTGAGGGTCGAGACCCCTATACCCACTATCTTCAAAAATATTTACATTGCAATTCAGAATGGGCCGGGCGGTGGTGGCACACGCCTTTAATCCCAGCACTCGGGAGGCAGAGCCAGGCAGATCTCTGTGAGTTCGAGGCCAGCCTGGGCTACCAAGTGAGCTCCAGGAAAGGCGCAAAGCTACGCAGAGAAACCCTGTCTCGAAAAACAAACAAACAAACAAACAGAATGGTAGCAAAATTGCAGTTATGAAGTAGCAATGAAAATAATTTTATGGGGGGGGTGGTCACCACACCATGAGGAACTGTATTAAAGGGTCACATTGAAAGGTTGAGAAACTCTGCTCTAGAGTATCAGGATTAAGAAGTATTCACCAACAGAAGAACCACACCCCTTGTAGATCTGGGCATGGAACCTAGACCCTGGTGCATTCAAGGCAACCACTCTATTACCTAGTCACACTCCAGCTTTGAAGGGCAGTTTTGATTCAGTCCAAATATTCAAGCAAAGTCCCTTTACATTTGGGCTTGGCTGTGTCCAGGCGCTGGGCCCAAGGTTTTCACTGCATTGTTTCATTAGTGTCCCCCGTGGGGACAGCTTCTAGCCCCCTTTGTGGGCTGAGCTGTGGATGGAGGCATCCCTGTGGTTGGACTTTCTTTGGAGCACTAGCTTCCAAATAATGACACAGAGATTTCTTATTAAGTATGAAAGCTTGGCCTTATCTTAGGCTTGTTCCCAACTAGCTCTTAAACCTTAAATTAACCTGTTTCTATTAATCTACATACTACATACTCCTCCTTACCTGTCCTCGGTGCCTTACATCCCACTTCCTCCTTATCTGGCGGGCAAATTTCTTGCCTCTCAGATTCTTCCCCGAGTTTCTAGCTCTGTCTGGAAGTCCCGCCTATCCTCTCCTGCCTAGCTATTGGCCATTCAGCTCTTTATTAAACCAATAACAAGGTGCCGTAGGCAGGTGAGGAAGGATAGACACATCTTCACACAGTGTGATCAAATATCCAGCAATACATCCCAGCACCACCCCCTCTCACAGAGAGGCGGAGCCTACTGAGTGTCCAGGCAGGCCAACAGTATGTTACCGTGCCCATAATATTGTCCCGCCTTCTCCAGTGAGGAAGCTGAGGGAGATTCCCTTTCAAGACCCACAGTGATGGCGGAGAGCTAGGGTTTAATCAAGGGATCAAGTTGAAGAGGACAAATAGGAAGGACTCCTGTAGAACTCCTGTGTTGGGAGTGTCCAGGGACAGTGGCTACCACTGCCACCCTCTGCCTGGACACCTTCCTTCTCTAGCTCCAGACTACGAGTTTTACAAAAGGGCCAGCTTTTTGGCTGGAACCACATGGCTTTCCAGCTTCCTGGGAGGTAGAAGGTAGGAGACAGACAGGGCCAGGCGGGATCCATCTGGACCTGCTCAACCCAGCAGCTCCTGCGCATGCCCTCAGTATTCTTTTGCAGGCAGGCACTGTCCAGGGAACAGAAGGGAGGGACTGTCTGCTCATTCACTCTGTCATCAAAGTGCTGGTGAGAACACCCTTCTTTGGGGCAAAATTCCTGTATAAAATTCCTGTATATGCTAACGCAAAAGGTCAGCTGGGAAAGTCTGGTCTCTCTGAGACGCACTCAGGCTCTAATTCCCCAGCTGCCCCGCCTTTTGGAGGGAGTATTACTTTCTACTTTGTTTCTATTTTTTTGTTTGGTTGGTTGCTTGGTTTGGATTTTTTGAGACAATGTTTCTCTGTGCAACTGTCCTGGCTGTCCTAGAACTCACTTTGTAGAGCAGCTGGCCTCGCACTCAGAGATCCACTTGCCTCTGCCTTCCAAGTGCTGGGATTACAGGTATGTGCCACGGAGGCCTGGCTCTGTTTCTATTTTTATGTTACTTCAAATTGACATCTGACCTAGGGCAAAGGCAGCTGGGAACTTCCTTTTGGACTTATCTTTTTTGTTTTGTGTTTATGTTTCACATAGAAAACTGCCAGGCAGCTTAATTTGGATACAAGGAGCCAGATAACAGAAACCTAACCTCCCCTGTGCACGCCCAGCATGCCTTTCCTCCTCTGAGCACAGGCCTGATTTTCACTTACAAAGTTAACTTTCCTACTCAATAAAGTATGGCTAGAGAAAGGATGGTTTAAAAAAAAAAATGATGTATGTTTTTCCACTCTAATGGAAAAGGTAAATCATAGAATGGGGATCTGGAACAAGAATCCCCACAGCTTGGCACCCATTTCACTGTACCCCCAGGCTCGCTCACACTCAGGTAAGGGGCCTGGGCTTCTCCCCTTTCTTCAACTGCAGCTCCCATGTTCTTATGTGACGTTCAGGAACAGGAACTTGGGAATCTACAAATGGTTAAATGAACCTTTGGCTAGAAGTAGCTTGTCTTCAAGCTGAAGGAAGCTTTGTCTATTGGCGTCTATCTTCTTTGGGAAGGAATCTGTACCAGCCCCCAGCAGAGGGATGGTTTTCTTATTGGCTCTAGGTTAAGGAGAAGCCTTAGATGACATGTGGAGAAATAACGCCAATGGTAACACCTTCCACCTCTACCTTCTGTCTCTCTGTAGTCCCACTAAATGCTCTGATCCCTGTCGTTTTCATGCTTTGCTTTGGAGCCAGCCGGCAAAGGAGCTCGCTGGCTTGGATGCTCATGGGTGATGGGGGTCAATAGTCTGAGGAGAGGAAGGTCTGGAAAGCAGTTTTCCTTGGTAGAATCTGGGGCTCAGCTGAAACCCGCATGCCCAGCAGAAGACCAGGCACCCTTCCCCTCCCTTTTTTTTTTCTGATCCTGAGGTGGACACTTCTAGACCAGTAGGAGCTCCCATTTTGGATTCATTAGGAAATGGTTTATAAAGCCCATGCCTGAGAGTTGAAGAAGAGAAATCGCAGTATTTATTTTCCTGGAGTATATGAATCTGATGAAAATATTCTGTGGGAGCCTGTCAAAGAGACACGTAGGAACATCCTCCTCCTCCTCCAGCTGCTGCTGCTGCTGCTGAGAGGAGTTATTTTGCAAATTGGTTTTCTCTTTGGACTGCTAAAATTTTCTCCCATCTTGCTGGCACATTTTTATTCTCTTCCTCACATTTCAATGTGTGTTTTTAAATATGTGCGTGTGGGTCATTTTGCTTAGTATCTGTAGCGCTTCCTTTTCTCCCCTGTCAAGATTTTGTGTCTCTGCCTAAGACTCAGGGATTTCTGCGAATGCTTGGCCCTCTTGTGCTGCCTTCTTCCTGGCTGGTCTTACGGTCCATGCTCCTCTCTGACCTCCCCCTACTGTGGGCAGTCTCCTGAAGGCGCATCTGGGTAGGTTTGATACAAAGTTTTAAGCTTGCCCCAGGTTTCAAGACTGTTTCTCTGGTAATGCTCCCTGACTGTTAACACGGACCGAGTCTCTGCTCTCTGGACTGATTTATGGTTGTATTAGGGAAAACTCTACCTGGGATATAAAATACAGTGTCCCATGCGTGGGCCTGATCTTAGGCGCTATCGGTGATTGCAAGTGCGTTTTATAACCCTGTGCCAAATCGAAATCAAGGTGATTTGTGCATCAATCTCCCGGATAAAATCAGGGCATGCTGTATTGCAGTCTGACCTTCCTAGTGCCTTTTTTGGTATGGCTTGCCCATGCGTCTTGGACAATTGCCAGAACTGTATCACCAGCTGTATCGAAAGGCTTAACTGCTCGCCCTGGAGTCTCCCTAGAAGAGGAGGCTCCTGAGGGCTTTGTAGCATGAAGATGCTGTAGGCAACTCCTTGGGCCTTCTCATACAAGCTTTCAAAGCAACCCTGACCTCCCCTGCTATTCGAAGAAATGGACTCTACGGCCAGCTGGCAGAACCGTGTCCCAGAGAAAGCAGGCACACCACAGGCTCCCTCTGCCTTGTACATAACCCCAAGAACTCGGCTGGTGTCGGGCCAGAGAAGTCATCCACTTTTAAAATGAGCAGGGACAAGAAAATCGCTTCTTTCACTCTCGCCGCTGCCACTGTCAACCGTTGGTCCTTCTTGTGATTGTCAGGACTTTGAGAAACATCTGAGTCCCTCTGTAAAGTTCCGGCCCTAGCTGCGCTCTCCATGATACAGTACAGGTCTGGCAGGGTGACAGCAGTTTCGAACAGATTGGTGGAAATTAGAGATTTTGGGGAAGTGAAGTCTCTTCGTGCTGCTGCTGGTCGGAGCGGGTATTTGGGATAAATATTTTTAAGTTAGGCTTTTGTAACTATAATCTGAGTTTCTCAACTTATATTTAACCCAAACTTATTTTTAAGGTAATTTCACCTCTTGATTTCATAGCCGAGGGAGGAGTTCAGTTGTCTCTACAAGTGCCATGGCCTGCTTTGTGAAACCCCTTTAAGATATGCTAATGGATGGGATGATTATTAAGATAAATGCCTTGTGTAGGAAACCAGACTTAATTATAATATCTACAATCAGTCACCGGTCAGCCTAGAAGTTATAATTTATTGTTCTCTAATTTGCCTTTATTACCAAAGATATTTAACTTAAAGGGATTATTATTTTTTTTTTAAAAAAAGCCTGATTTGAATGGTGAGTGTTTAGCAAACTTAAAAACTGTTTCTTTCAAACTTTTATAAACTCCTCATGTCTAATTTTAGGAACTAATATACCAGCATGAGGGAGTCATGTTTGTACTTGTTGTTTTAAAAAATGGGAAAACTACTTCGTCAGAAGAAGTGATGAAGGCTTTTCTTCCAGACCCACATTTTTGGAGCGCCAGGTTAACTTATACAATAGATCCAAGTCTGGGTGGTGGGAATATGGCGTTTGCCTGGCTGGGGAGGTGTCTATTAAACAGAATATCTAATGCTCTTCCTTGTAGATGATAATCCCTTGCTCCCAGTCAAAAAGGGAGCAGCATTTACCAATGCTGTGGCTTTTCATAGGGCTTGTTCCACACAGCTCCACTGGCCTTCTAGACAAAGGACTCTGCACTCTCTCCCCGACCCCCGCCCTGACAGGACTCTGGGGTCCTTGACCACACAGGCATGCCTTCCTTATGTCTCTTTGTCTCTGAATTAATGTGGGTGTTAAAGGGGCCTTGGCTACCATGTGGGATGGCAGTGTCTGCTCCCCTGCCTCCCAGGAACCTTTTAATAAATGCAGTTGCACTTTGACTTGCTGTGCATTAGTCTGAAATATATCCCCAGGGAAGTGACATGGAGGATGTCAGAGATGTTCCTCCTGAGATGCAGGAACCACTGTCCCAGGGTGATGTCAGTATTATCTGCATGAGTGAAGCGCCCACGTTCCCACATCTGTGGCCAAGACCATCCTTGAGCCATTTGGATGGTACTTTAGAACTCACTAGAAGCAGAGCTAGGGATGCTGTTGTCTCCACTCTGTCTTCCCAGGTCAGAAATGAGGTGGTGAGTGTGTGTGTGTGTGTGTGTGTGTGTGTGTGTGTGTGTGGTTTCTGTAAGAGTGCAGCAGTCTGAGGGTCACTTGAATACTCTTTCATGGGATGGAAACTGAGTTCTCTTATTGAGGTGGAATTGAGAGTAAAGATGAGCCAACCTTTGAAGATGAGGCCTCAAATCACCCAGTGTGTTCACAGGCTGTTAGGCTAGGAGAGCGCTGATAGACAGACTGATGTAAAGTGAATGAGATATTTCCTGGTCATTCCTATAAGGGCTTCTCACCAGGAAACTGCTGAGCAGCAGTGTGACCACAGCGGTGTGCAATGCAACGAGGGGCACACTGGATGCCAACAGCTAAGGGATGGAGCACTACCTAAAAGAGACGGTCTGAATATCACCAGAAACCAGCAATGGCAGGGTTAGTGGCTAGGCACTGGCATGCTGCAGGTGGAACTCACCTTCACACCAGAGTTCTGTGTGTATATTAATACGGAAGCCTAGTCCGGAACCCTTTGCTGGGTCAAGGATCAAGGCACTTACTCCTCAGCAGCTCCAGAGGCTCAGATGCCACCTCCCTTTGAGAATTAGACCCACAGTCCCAAAGTGGCCCACAGTGCACAGCTGGACTCCGCTGGAGAGGTGATCCAAGGGGCACTTTCGGGGATCTTCATTTCTGTCAGGCCAGGCTTAGGCTATACTGAAGATCACAGCTTCGCTTGGCTCTCTCTCCTTTCTCTCTTGTTGCCCTCTCTCTTAATCAAGACCTCAACTACTTCCAGGCACTCAGCTTCCTGTCTCAGGCTATGCTACTGGGACCCCCACTCCACCCAAGTCCTGAGACCTCATGAGCAGGGATTTTCTGAAGCAATAAAACCTAACCTCTGTAGTCTCCCTCACCCCGTCCCCTCAGCAGGCCTACCCCCAGATCCCTAAGCGTTTGTAAATCTGATTTCTTCCTAGTTTCAGGATCACTTATTATCATCCATGGGTCTGAGTTACAAAACTCTAGTCACACCAAACATGTCACAATTTTTCTTTTTCTTTTTTTTTTTTTTTTTTTGGTTTTTTTCGAGACAGGGTTTCTCTGTGTAGCTTTGCGCCTTTCCTGGAGCTCACTTGGTAGCCCAGGCTGGCCTCGAACCCACAGAGATCCGCCTGCCTCTGCCTCCCAAGTGCTGGGATTAAAGGCATGCGCCACCACGCCTGGCCACAATTTCTTACTCAAAGACTGTGTTTAAAATTCACGCCCAGCATCTGGGAGGCAAGATGATATGACATTTGCGTAGGAGTAGACCTGGGTGTGGCCCTGATTGGTACTTGGCTCCTATGTAGTCCTGGACAAGAGAGCAAGTCCATCACCACCCTCACCCAGCTGGTGGACTAAACCTAGGCGATCTAATCCAGAGTCCCTGCTTTTAACCTCTAGCCTATATAAGGATGCAATGGTGCCAATGTGTTTGTCTCAGTTCTTGGCTACTCAAAATGGGAGCAGTGAGGGTGATTCTCTATCATGTGTCTCTTTGTTGTTTTTTGAGACAGAGTTGCTTTGTAGCCTAGGCTGGCCTAGAACTCTTGATCCCCTTGCTCCAGTCTCCCAAGAGCTGGGACCACAGACATGTGCCACCAAGGCTAGCCGATGATTGCCCCTTAATGCCCTGGTGAATAGGATGACTATGATGATGGCGACAGGGTTGAGAGAAGCCTTGCACATACAGGTCTGGGCTGCAGCTGAGTGGTAGGAGGAGGCCTCCTGTTCAATCTCCCAAGAACCCAATCCCCAAAGAACCCAGATTGAAGCAAAACAAAACCTTCAACCAGCAGAAGATGGGAGACCAGTGACTTCCAGATTCTTCCCCAAATGCTCCTACTGATGCAAAAAGCAAAACCAAACAAAAATCATCTGGAATTAACCCCAGTAGGTCTTGGAATGAAGTCACTCCATGAACCTGAGACGCTAGTCTTGGGTATGTCCTTGTCAGGATAAAGTAGAAAGAGCTCCCGACTGGACCTGCTTAGTACACTACCTGGAATAAAAGGGGTCTAGTGGGTGTCTGGGGAGAGGAAGGCCTTGTGTCATGGGAGGGGACTTTGGGGTCTCTAGAAGGGAGTAGTGTGTGGCTCCCCCTCCCTATTATTTGAGCTCTGTCCCAGGAGTTGGTGGGAAAGGCTTGCCAGAATGTCCTGGGTTCCTGCAGACAGAGGTCTGCTCCAACAATGCAGGGGGTGGCTGCCACTCCTTGAAGAATCAGATCGTTGGCATCCCAGGCTCCTCTCCTGTCCCCACGTCCTGTGTTCACAAATTTGACCTAACTGAAAGACAGCTCCAGAAGCAAACGCCCATGAGAACAGGGGTTTTAGTTTCTCTTATTTATTACTGTTTCCACAGTGACTGGAACAGTCCTTAGCCCATGCTAGACATTAAGAAAAATACCATTGGGAAAATGAATCTTGTCAGGAACCCAGAGGCTTTAAGATGTTCCCGCTGTGCTCTGTGGCTGAACGAAACCGTGGGCTTCGCTCATCTAGTCCGCTGTTGATGCCCTTTCTGCCTTACAAAACAGAACAATGTCAGTTGAGTTGACTGTAGCTTTGAAATGTAAAAGCTATGAAACTGATTCAAAAAGGACAGCTTTAGGAAGTTCAGCTGATTTTAGAATTCACAGGCGATAGTGTTTCTAGAAAATACGCTACAGACACGCTTTTTTAGAATTTTCAAACCATCTTTCCAATTAGCTCTTGGGTTGAGAAGTTAAAAAAAATTGGAAATGAGTGATACCCCATACCGGCACCTTCAGAATGTGGCTAAAGAAATATCCCAAGGGCAGCTTATAGCCTCCGTGAGCTCACCAAACAGGGCTCTGAAAAGAAGATGAACCAAACATTCCACTCAAGAGGCCAGAGAACAAGCACTAGTGCCCACCTCCCAGACATGCACACATGCACACACACATGCACACATGCACAGAGAAGAAAGACAAACTTCACCCAAACTTTTTTCACACATGCACAGAGAAGAAAGACAAACTTCACCCAAACTTTTTTCATAGCTAGGTCACGACAGCGAGGTATATTTCTAGCAGGGTATTTTCTGAATGTCGTCACTAACTAGCACATTTTCTACTAGTCGATAGCTGCCACCCTGCAGAAGATAAAGTCTTGTTAAAGACATGGCCACTCAAGAGTAGCTAATCATGCTTTACTTTATCTAGGGCATTCTGGGAAAGCGTCAGTGGAAGAAGACGGAGGGTATGGCTTGAGGAGGTGATCCGAGAGAGAGCAGGGCTCGTTCTGGTCCTTTCTGGTTATGATGGTTAATCTCAAGTGTCATCTCGATGAAATCTAGAATCCTCTAGGAGCTGGGTCTCTGAGGGGGATTACCTTGATTAGGCTAACCGATGTAGGAAGACCCACCCACTATGGGTGCACCATTCCTAAGCTAGGATCCCAGACTGTATAAAAAAAGAAGGCAGCCGAGCATGAATAGCCACTGTTCTGTTTTTCTGATTGTGCTGGACTGAGTGTCCTTGAACTGTGAGCCAGAACAAACCCTTCCTCCCCCAACTTGCTTTCGTCAGGACATTTTATCTCAGCAACAGGAAAAGAAAGGAAGACCCTGGGTGATCTGACCTGTATGAGATGGTAGCAACTGATGGGACCTGGAGCCTCCTGTGTGAGAGGCAGGATCCTAAGTCACAAGCAGAAAAGGCAAAGGAGGCAAAGAGCTGGCTTTCTCTTCTGCCTGTTTGGGGGTAGTGATTCTGATAACCAGTAGAGACCAGAATATCTCTTCTGAGGTGGTGAGTAGAGCCCCTTAGCCCTGGTTGGAGCCGAGACTTCCTCTGTTCATCTCTCTCAACAGGTCCTGACTCTGGGATCCTGTTTAGAGCAACTCAGAGAGAAGGCCAATCCCTTTTCTGTTGTGCCATCTTTGGTCAGGGTACTGGTGTGGCCTTCCCTACTGTCAAGGAGAAATATCTGGGACACGGGAAGACTTTAAGGCCGAGACTTCAGCTCACTCGAGGCTGCTGGTCCACCATCAACTGTGCATCAGGCCCTGAGTGTCCAGGGGCTTTGCTCTGAGGGTAGGTGCTCAGATGGAGGTGCCCCTGACTTGCTGGCCACTTGAAGTCTTGTTTGGTTCAGTTTGGTTGGTTAGGTTTTTGATAAAATGGTAATGGGTACCTCACAGGTTGGGGTGGGGTTTTTCATAGGAAATTAGTAAAGGTTTATGCAAACGCAAGCTATACCGGAATGACCTATGATTGGCCTTTTGTGCCAACCTATTATCAGCCTTTTATGCCATTTTTCATATTGAAAACAAAATAGGCAGAAACCATGATACCCCACTTCAGAAGGGAGCTCAAGTATATAATTTTGAGTCCTATGAAACTGTCAATATTTGATCATTTCTCGACCTATAAAAACAGCAGTTTCATGCAAGTCGGCCTGGTAAAGCGCGGTCTGCTGACTCCTCCCTTTAGAGACTTAGAGCCTGTCCTAACTATGAATTGTTCTGTTGTCCTCCCCTGTCTAGTTCCACGGAGCAGCAAGAAGACACACAACTGGAGCTTCCTTTCCCTTGTATTATTTTCTTCTCTGCACACCTGCAACGTACTCAGGACCCAGCTCTGCACAGCGCTGTAGGGGCGAGTTCTGCTAAGCAGAAATCCCCCATAGAAGATCACAGATTTGTCCATTTTTGCCTTCAGCTCGCCAATTGATTTGATAATTGCCTGGGAGACATACACGGGCATACAGACACACAAAGCAAATGTCGGGCCACAGGCTTTTTTCCTCGACAGTGGGATGAAGATGTTTTACTTACTGGAACTCAGATGTCACCTGGAAGAATAAGAGGAGGTACTGGGGAGAAAAAGAGAAAGGAATGGAGACGGCATGGTGTGGGAGGCAGGTGGTCCCCCTTGGTTACCAAGTGTGATGACTCCCCGAATATGACAATAAATCACGGCAGGAATCAATCTGTCGGGAGGCTACTGCTCCATGCTGATAATGCATCAATCAATATTTAATGTTTACACTTTAATTAATCCACACACGGGAAGCATTCTTTCAGTGACAAAAATAAAGGGATGAGAAATAAAACACCTTTTATATCAAGGAGCCGCGAGTGCACGGCCTGTCTGGGTGCTGTCATTGGAGCTGTCATTGATCACTGGGAGTCTCTCTAGCCTTCTAGTCACATTTGGATAGCAAGCTAATGTGGGGGAGGGGCCCAGGGGTGTCAGAATTCAGCCTGGGAAGATGGTGACATCCTCAGAACCGCTGCAGAGTGTGGATTCCGGCAATGGCAGCACAGAATCAGAGGCAGTATTGGGTTCTAAGCATTGGTGTCATCTCCCAGAAAAGACTGCTGTCCACAGATGACAGTCTGTTGCTTGGAGCCTAACGGCCCCCTCCCCTGATGATAACCAGAAGAAATCGCCATGCCTTCTTTGCTACCCACAGGGCTATCTCTCAAACTTTAGTGGAAGCAGGGTGAGCCCCAGAGGCATTTTCTTTTCTGCTTCCAAGAGTGCCAGGATAATGTTAGATACAGAGATCCCCATATCAACCACTGGGACCATGGCTCAACATTCCTAGACCTTCAGCCTGCCAGTGTGCTCTTTTGCCCTGCCTGTATCAAGGGCTGCTTTAAAAATGCCATGCCCCGCATTAACTATGGTTCACCTGTCTCAGTGGTTACACATGACTCTGTGGCTGCAAGGTGGCCTCACACTGCCTTTTGCATTCACCTGGTGAGACACTTTACAGAAGGGTTTGAACTGCCTTCAGAGAGCTGACCGTCGGTGTCTTTTGCTTGGCTCACCAAGTGGCTTCCGGTCCTCGAAAGCCATCGGGTGCCAAAGGGCACACCTCTAGCTGTGTTTGAGAAGAGGGCTCGATAAATATCGCGGCATCTTGACCCATGATACACCCCAAGTATTCGTTGGAACAGCAAGGTTAAGTTTACAGGTATAAAAAAGCAGCAGTCGGGACTGGGTGCATTCAGGTTCAGGCTGGAGCATGGAAAAGGCCCTGGTTCCAGTGCTAGCGAACATAGCAGGACTTAGAAGAGAAACGTCAGAGCCATGATTTGGGTTACCCCAAAAACAGATCCTAAGAGAGGAGCTTGAGGAGGCAGGGAAAGGCATTTGCTGCCAAGCTCGACAATCCAAGTTTGATCCCCGGGACCTGCACTGTGGAAGAAGAGCACCAACTCCTAATGTTGTTCCTTGACCCCCACAGGAGTGCCAGGGCAAGCACTCTACCACATGTGTGCACACATATGCACAGAAAATGAGTCAATGAAACTTAATACGAAAGAATGTGAGAAGGAGGGAAGTGGCCAAGGAAAGAGGAGCCTTCACTTAGGGGACTAGGGTTCAGTCAGGACAGAACATTCATTTCAGCCTTGTCTGTCAGACAGGACAAGGGAGCTAGCGCACACCCAGTCACCTCAGGCTTGTGGCTGATGACTGCATCTAGGGGTGTTGAGGACCTACCTTCTACTCCTCAGGCCAAAGGCTCCAGTAAAGTCATTTTCTCCTCCCAGCAACATCAGTGGCCAAGTTCAAGGTCAAATGCGGCTGCCACACCAGGGCAGATGAGTAATGACTGGCACCCACTGATTGTGACGTGTTTGAAAACAGCTCCAAATGCTTTTAGGCCCAACTATTTCCGTTACTTTCCCATCATATCCATCAACCCAACCACGCTCTTCCTTTCCACACTGGAGGAGGGTGCTGTCAGAGCACGCATGTCAGTCTATGCTACGCTGTTGTGACAACGTGTCAGAGTGTGGGGGCTTCACAGAGGTTGACTGGCCCAAGTTCTAAAGGTTTAAGAGTGTGGAGTTGATATGTGAATGGTTCTGGTGAAAATCTCATAGATAGCATCAAGATACAGGCAAGCTTGGCATGGGGCGCAGGCCTGTAATCCCAGTGCTTGGGATGCTGAAGATCACTACAAGTGTAAAGTCAGCCTGGGTTTACATAGTGAGCTCGAGGCTAGCCTGGGCTATAGAGTGAGACCCTGTCTCAGAACAAAACTCAAAATAAAATAAAAACCCAATTTAACACACACACACACACACACACACACACACACACACACACACACACACACACACACACCACCAAACAAACCCTCACAGCTCTCCAAAACCAACCAACCAAAACCCAAACCAAATCAACCAACCATCTGGTCGACCAGCTAACCAACCAACTGGGGATATATAGAAGTTGCCTGTGAGTGTGAGGGAATGCACTCCCAAGGGAGAAAAAACTATTCCTGGTAAAGACCTAGTTACCTGTCCCCAGGCCCCAACGCCTCTAGGCTACAGACCACCTGTCACCACCATAGCCTGTTTCTAGGATGTGACCTTTTGGGGGTCAAGTCATGAGGCATAAAGCCCCTAGATGGGGCTATGAGTGAACTTCCTAGGGCAAGGTGTTCACTGAGAAACAAAGACTGAGGCTGGTAGAGTGGCCAGTAGATCCACATCATTTTTTTTTTTTTTCGAGACCGAGTTTCTCTGTGTAGCTTTGGTGCCTGTCCTGGTGCCGCTCTGTAGCCCAGGCTGGCCTTGAACTCAGAGATCCACCTGCCTCTGCCTCCTGAGTGCTGGGATTAAAGTCCTGTGCCACCACTGCCCATTTCTTTCTTTCTTTTTTCATCTCATCTTTTAAAAATCATTTATTCTCTTTTCTCCTTTGTTTCTGCCAGACTTGACTGTCTCTGAGCCAAGCAAACTCTTACACGACTCCATTCTTACACATTTATATAAAGTCTACTTTATAAAGCAGGAACCATATTGTACCCCACTAGCCCAAACCAGGGGAATAATACACTAAAGCTGATTCATGTAGAACACAAACTACAGTCATCCAATGCAGAAACATTCATTTTCCTTCTTTTCTACATCTAACTGCATGCTACCCTCCCAAGTTACCCTCCAGCTTACTCCGTTACTTCCCTGGCATGCATTGTTGATCATATTTCTAATTGGATGGGTAGAATTCAAACCCTTTAAAGCCCCTCTTAGAGGAAGCTGGTCTGGTCTTTATCATTTTGAGTCTTAGAGACTCTTAAGGAGTCTTTGGATACAAATGGTAGCTTGGGCTTTGCTAACAAGTGAAGAAAAGGAACCATGGCATCTCTGGTGACCTCAGTAAAGGCGCACTGAGCACCTGTTGTGTGGCCGGCTCTTGGTATAAGCAGAAGCCCTTCAGTGTAAACTCACTGTCTAGTCAATGTTTTCAGTTCTTGCATCCCTTAGCACCAACGTGAAATACTTTCCTCATCTATACACTCTTTACATTGGGCAAGAACCTCCTAGGAACATTTTAATTCAGTTATTTACAATTCAAGATGACTTTGCTTCCTAGAAGGCACTTGGCAGAGTCGAATCAGCATGGGAAGGAACCACAGATCTCTTGAGTAGAAATAGAAGAATTCCAACATAGCCTATAGTGCACTTGGTGACTTCCCACAATATTGTGTTCTCTGCTTCAGAATCTCCACAGTGTTTTATCTCAGAATCTCTGTTTTGATCCCTGTTTCCTCCCTGGGGTGGCACTGCCAACTATAACCCAAACATCCATCCAGGAGAGCAGGGATCCTGAAGGTTATTAGTCCCCTGCAGCCTTATAGCTCCACCATTTGGTACCCATCTCTGCCAGTGCTCAGTGATGCTCTGTATTGATGTAGTTCATACACACACACATCTTTCAAGGTTCTCCCCTGGAGACTGATACTGAACCAAGAGGCCTGACCTGAGCTGTTTTTATTGGAGCCATGGGCAGATTGCTGCAAAAAGAAAGAGCCTGAAGTCTAGAGCTTGGCTGTTTTTGGATCTGAGTGTTGCCTCCCAAAGCAGAATTAACCCTACAGACAGCTTCCCTAAGCGAGTGCCCTGTTGGCCAGATTTAGAATCCCCATAGCGGTTTTTTTTTGTTGTTGTTTTTTTGTTTTTTGTTTTTTGTTTTTTTGTCTCCCTCTCTGTCCCTAGGGTTTCGCCACACTCATCAGGACTGGACACTATTCTCCTTCTGCCCCTCTGTCTGAGAGTTGGCCACGTGAACTGAACAAGCACTACATGGGTTCTGCACACCAGAGAGCAGGTGGCCTTGCGCTGGCCTTCACTGATAGATGTGCTCATCAGGCTCTCACACCCCTCAGTTAAATGCCTGGGAGAAGCAGTTCAAAAGGTGGACGGATTGCTTTGGGCTCGTGGTTTTATAGGTCTGACTGAGGCCACTGTCGCTGGCTCTGTTGCCACAGGAAGTGAAAACAGAGCATGACAGTGGTGAGGAAAGTGGCTGAGTGGAGATGCTCACTCCAAGATGCCTGCGAAGAGGTGTGTGGGGGAGAGATAGCGAGAGGACTGGGGACAAGGTATAGTCTTCAAAGGCATGGCTGCAGTGGCCCGCTTCCCTCCGCTATACCTTACTTCTTCAAAGGTACCATCACTTCCCAAAGTAGCATCACCAGCCAGTGACCAAACCTTAACCATGCGAGCCTGGGGGCCGTTTCCTATCCAAACCACGGCTGTGCTGGTTAGGTTTCCTTAATACACTTCAGTCACATGTGTGTGTTGTTCTTAGGATTTTTGTCATGTCTGTGAACCTCTTAGACTCTTATGTACTTTCCTTCTGATT